>NC_016133.3:17017554-17646554 GCF_000005505.3 Brachypodium distachyon
GACACCGTGACACGGCTTGCGCGGTCGTAGCATCTCTGGATGGCGACGGGCGGAGCTCCAGACGCGGCTTCGGCATGGGTTCGGGGACGGCGCGGCCAACGGCGTCAAGAGGTCACGAAACCTTGTCAAAAAGGTAGGTAAGGGTCACATGAGTCTACTGGTGAAAGGAATCGAAGAACGGAGGTTCGGGGTGATCTCACCGGCAACAATGGTGGCGGTGACCGGCGAAAGAAGACGTCGACGTAGCCGGCTGTTCAGAGGTTTTGAGGCCAAACTTTTTACATGGAAATGGGAGAGGAGAGGCAAAGGCTCAAAGTGACGCGCGTGGAAACTTTTTATAGTGGCTGAGGAGGGAGATCGGGCACGGATGTCGACGGGCGGCATTTGGGGCACCTCTTTTGAGAACTGCGATTGTGAGAGTAAACTTCAAATTGATTTCCTGAATGGGTTCCCGGGATGGTGAGGATTGATAGGGTGGTTTCCTTCCGGAAAGAGACACGCGGGAAGAAAAGAAATCGAAGAAAGAAAATATAGAAGGATGGATTTCCTTACGTGCATGTAGAGGAAGAAGAACACGAGCCGGTGCTGGTGCTGGTGCTCGCTCGGTGGAGATGGGCCGGCCCAGTTGGGTCGGTCCATTATCTCTTTTTTTTTCTTTTTTTTCTTTTCTTTTTTTTCATTTCTGTTTTTATTAATAACTTTTGATTCCTAACTTCAAATAAGTCCAAATAAACTCCAGTAAATTTGTAAATTCAAATCCTCCAAAGTGTAAAATTTGGGATTTGAATCCTTTCAAAATAAAATAAGTAAAAATACTTTTTCTTATATAAATGTCATTACGGCTTTATAAGTAATACATAAAATAGATTTTGAAATCTATTATGAAACCTTTGTTTCATAAATGAGTTTAAACTCCAATAAAATATTGGGTTGGCATACTTCGCACTAAAACCCTTACTTAGCTAAATACCCCATTGGGTTGAACTCCAAATAAAATCTCATAATAATTAAACGGTTCAATAAAATTCTCAAATGGCTTTATAACACGAAATCACAAACTATGTAAACATCGCAGATGTTTCTAACTATATATGTTTGGAAAGTCACGTTATCCCACTCTCAACAATGGAATAAATGTTGGAATAACATTTGCACATGAGGATGTCACGTTCTCCTCTTCTCGAATATTTGATAACTTCTTCTCGAAAACAAAATTAACATGTCAAAATAAAAATCGAGAAAACATAGGTGCATCATTAAATATGTTTCAAACCTTATAACTAGGAAAGTCATATTATTCCCTCTCGTTATCCTTTAGATAAATGTTGGAGAACATTTCTGATCGATTTAAATATTCCAACGATGCTCTCAAATGGTCATGGCATCCAAATTGGAAACTTAGTGTGTTAGTAAATCCTTCAAATAGGACATAGGATTTATTTGGATGCAAAGAATAATCCGGTGCAAATCATAAGATGCATATGGGTCCCAAATAGAATAACTTTGAACTTACATAAATGTCCCAACCATGTTGTATAATTTGGATAGTCATATTAATCCACTCTTTTGTTGAATATTCAAACATGGTGTGGAAAAATTTAAATAAGTCCTAAACATTTAAAATCCTTCAGAAATTCACAACCAAAATATTTCCAAAGCCAATATTTTTATTAAAATAACTATTTTATTTAACATTCCAGAATTGGAAAATTCTGGGATGTTACATCTTGTTAGATATATTTTAATTCATCCCATTGGCCCTCTGTCTTTTGAAGCCATTAGCACCAGTAAAATTTCAATTGGAATTAGTACCTTTAGTCTGCCAGTTTCTGACTAGCCGTCTTTGCAAGCTCATATCTTTTTATCCGTTTGTCCTATTAAGCCAATTCCTTCTGGCATACAAATAATAGATCACCCTCCTCACACCAGTCCAATTTGTTCACCTTGTTCCAGTTCATAATCAATAGTGTATTTTCAGTTGAAAATTTTATCTGCTGCAGTCTGATTACTGGTTAGCTACCTTTGAAGAGGCATATCTGTTGATCCCTAATTCTAAACCAGTTCTTTCTCTCTGTGTGGACAAGAATAAACCCAATTCTTGATTCTGGACCACTTTGTGCATCTTTTTAAATTCATCTACCATAGCCCATGACCCTTAGAAACTTGTATCTGTTAACAGCCCGTAGGTTACCAAATCCTTTCCGTTCTAACTCCGCTTTTGTCCCAACCTTGTTTCTATCTCTTAGATCTATGACTAGGACAACCTAACAGTAGTTAGGTACTATTTAATTTAAACTTTGTATTTACTTTTGGTTCTTTAATTGGAGTTATGATTTGGAGTTCTCAAATAAATATTTATTATTGCTTCTCGTTTTTCGCGATAGATTATAGGGAGTGCGGTAACTGTGAGTATTGAAAAGAAGAAGAATACAAAGACACTAATCAGGCAAGTTCACTTTGACCATCATCCCATTATTTTATTATGCATTAGATTTTATTAGTTGCATTGTTAGGATCTTTTGGCAAACTTTACTTTTTTGGAAAACTCTCAACCTGTAGAATCTTTTGGCACTGTTTAAATTTTAATTTTAATATTTGAATCACAGTCAATTTACAGAATAATGTTTAATGCCATTTAATTCATAACTAATTATTTAGAAGTCCTTTTTAAGTGAAACCAGTGCCCTCAAATTTGTTTTATTGTCCTTTGTCCATTGAGACAGAGAAATAAATATTTTGAATTAAATTAATTGGCTGATGCCAATAAAACATTGTTTTAGAGTTTAAACCCTAGCTTTTGTTTTTTGGTTTTAAACCTAATACATTGATTTTAATTATCAATACTTAGGACCAATTGATCACCAAAATAAATCAACGCAATCATGTCACATGTTTTGCATTGCATCATGGCATATATTTTTACTTTTGATTGTATTGTGTGTTTATGTATGCAATGTTCGTATTTGATTAGTTTTCTCGGAGAGCAAACTTGGTGATTGTGAAGAGTGCTTGAATACTAACTGATATCAAGGCAAGTTCACTTTGACCATCATCCTATTATTTTATTATGCATTAGATTTTATTAGTTACATTGTTAGGATTATTATTGTACCTATGCTAGCTATGATTCTCCTAATAGTATAGAATACCCTTGCCATGTCCTCACCACAAATTGCCATCGTACTAGTAAAATGCTATGCTATGATAATATACAAGGATGGTATTATTACAATGTGATACTATTAAATTACAATATGGTTTTTCTAGTGTATGGCAAAACAAGTAATTCAATGAACCGTCCGGGGTGGGCTGCTTTGAGGAATTGGAGATGTATGTGACGTCAGGTCCATTTCTATGGGTCCATTTCTATGAGTCGTCTCGCCATTTCTATGGGAGCGCCTGCGTCGCAAATGAAGAATGCCACCCGGGGTAACCAGAAACTGGACTAGTTTCCTGTTTAGTAATTTCCAGTACAACCACATGGTACTATGGCTCTGCCAAGATGGACATAAGAAATATGAACCTGGATCCGAGGTGACATCGGTATGTAGCAGTGTTGGTGGGGGCGCGTCCCTCAGGTGGTCTGGGGGATTATGTTCTTAAAATTCCTGGAGTCGATGCCGTTGCTACTCTACCCTAAGGACACACTACTACAAAACGGTCTATATGCCACGCAACATCAGTAACGGGTCTGGCGCGACCGTTACTGATAAAGAACATCAGTGTCGGTTGCGGCCACGACCGTTACTGATGAACCGAGCGGGCACCGTCCTTCCCCGCCCAGCCACACATCAGTGGCGGTCGGGTGACACGACCGCCACTGATGAACACTCATAGCTCGCGAGTTACATCAGTGGCGGTCGTTTAAGTGCCGACCGCCACTGATGAGCCATGCATCACTAATGGTCGGACCAGCTCGACCGTTACTGATGTGTACACGATTATCAGTAACGGTCGAGGATTTCCTGACCGACACTGATGTTACTCGCGTATTAAGTACGCTGCGCTCAGCCGCAGCTGGTCGCGCCGCGCGTCGTGACGGACCAGCTGCGGCCCCTCCCTCTCCGGTGACGGCGAGGTGCCGCCCGACCGCGCCATGGCCTCCGGTGAGCACCCCAGGTACGCCTCCTCCCCATTCCTCCTCCCTCCCCCCCCCCCCGCGCACCGGCGGCGCCGCCTCCATGGCCGCCGCGCTCCATTTTTGGAGCTCCAACGGCCGGCGCGCTCCGATCTTCGAGCCCTAAGCTTCCCTCTCCCTCCCGATGTCTCTCTCCCCCCCGATCTCTCTCGCCGGCCTCAATTTCTCTCCGAATTTTCCCAATTTAAATTTTTTGAGCTCCGCGGCCGCCGGCCGAAATGCGACGTCCTCATCGTCGCCCGGAGCATCCCTCTCGCTTGCGTGCTCTCTCTCCCTCCTGATCTTTCTCGCTGGCCTCCAATTTCTCTCTGAATGTCTCTAATTTCAAAATTTTAGTTAGCTTCGGTTAATTAGCACATTAATCTCTTTGTCAATGATTAGGCTAACTATTTTGCTTTTTTGTTTTCTTGTGTATTGTGTTGTAGATCAAAGGATCGTTCTTGGATGTACGCGAAGGAAAGAATCAATGCTCGATGGATAACCGAATGGACGGTCTTTTTTGGAGTCGCGAAAGGTGATATGGAACGAAAAGGACTTTTGATGATGCGTTGCCCATGTCGCAAATGTGGAAACACATGCATGATGAAGCCTGAAGATGTTCAGATGCACGTGCTGGCATCGGGTTCTGTCGATGGTTATTCTCGCTGGACTTTTCACGGGGAGGATGCGGTTGATGTTGGTAGCGGTAGCGAAGATGACGATGTCCTGCGGTATGATCTGGCAAATGATTCTGAGGAAGAAACTAGGGTCGATGAGGAGGCTAATGTGGAAGGTGAAGTAGCTCCACGTGGCAGGATTGCCAAAATGCTAGATGACCCGTATCTACAGGAGTTTGCCCATCTCATAAACAATGAGGTCATCAAGCCTAGTGGGGACTTCTTCGAACGTGTGGAACAAGTCGTGTCTAGGGTCCACCCACGACAATAGAGTCATTTGTATTCTTTGTATGCTTCCATGAAATTTTGACACTTTGTAATTATGCTTCTATGGAATTTTGACACTTTGTAATCAATGTCGTGAAGTGAGTTACATTTGTATTCTTTATATGATGCGGCTTATATACAATTGTATGCTTTAAATGATGTGATGTGATGTGATGCGGCTTTATATGTATTTTTCTGTGATGAGATACATTCTGTATATAATTTGCTGAGCTGTATATAATTTGCTGTGTATTTCCTATGTATTTACTGTGGTTTTAATTATTTTTTAAAATACCGAAAACGTATCAGTGTTGGTCGACCGACCGATAGTGATGGGGCGACGCGACCGTTACTGATGATACATACATCAGGAACGGTCGTGAAGTAGCGACCGCCACTGATGTATGTATACATCAGTAACGGTCGCTTCGACCGTTACTGATGATGTTACATCAGTAACGGTCCGACCGACCGTTACTGATGATGTTTATCATCAGTAACACGAAGTTAGTAACGGCGGCCTCGACTGTTACTGATATGATTTTTCGACCGTTACTGATAACCGTTTCTGTAGTAGTGACAGTAAGGGATTAACACGTCGGTTTCTTGTGGGGAATGTGTACAACCTCTCGAGAGTGTCAAAGGAAGTACTTAGCCGTGTCCCCGGTTACGGACAATTATGAACAACTAGATATTGGGGCTGTAAGGAAGTTCTCACTCATTCCAATTTTCTAATAAAATGAATGGATTGAACTGGGTAGGAGGTTTGATGTATCTACTCAATGTGCCTAGGTTAATAGGAGCATGGGTATTTCTACCCCGTGTCTAATAGAATTAAAACTATTTGTTTAAAAATGATAAGATTGAACAATGATGCTTTTATACAAATAGCCAAACCCCACCTAGCCAATACTGCATGTATTTGATAGGATCTGTTATAACCCTTTGGTGAACTTGCCAATACATTCAATGTATTGACCCCCTAGTGGCTGCAACGTTTAAATGTTGCAGGTGTTACAGGTGAAGAGTGAGGTATGATTTGTTAGGGTTGCGAGTTTACATTCCAACATATCTCGACTGTAGAGTTGTTATGGGACTCCTGCATCTTCTGCTTTCCGCTGCAAGATTTTATTTTCTTTTGAGATAACCCATGAGGTTATGCAATATGTAAGTTACTATTAAATTCTGGATCAATGCGATGTAATATACTTTTGACCATTGTATCTTGATATTACATCTTGAAACTGTGTGTGATAGCGAGTCGATCCAGGGACTAGCACTGTAAGCACAGAGATCGAACCCTATAAGGGGGGGGATCGCTTCAATTTTGAAAAGGTGAGGAGTAGGAGAATTCAAATATGGCATCCTTAGTTGAAAATATTCAAATGGGGTTAAAGGTTTAAAACAAAACCCATTTGAATATCATTTGTAAAATATAGGAAAAGGAATTTAAAACCCCAAAAGAGAAAAAGGGAAGATTCATATTTAAATCTTCTAGCAAAATCTAACAAGAAGATTTCAAACAACAAGTTGATGTGGTAAATTTAAACTCATGTGAAACAGAAGTAGATATGACATGGCATGGATGCAAATTTAAAAGTCATTGCAACAATAATTAAATTACAAACAGGTCCAACAAGGGCTTAAAAGTAAAGTGTTGCTCTTGGGCTATTCCATGAGGGGCCTTTCCTATTTGGCATTGAGGTTCGTACCGGAAGTGATGGTGCGCTCCTCGTTGCCGGCTTGGAGGGGCAGCTTCTTCACCTTGGCAGCCTCCTCCTTGAGCTTCTGGCCCTTGCTGGGGCATGAGCTCGAGCTTGTGCTTCCCCCGGCAAGTTCATGCGGGGTAACACGAGCCTTCATCGCTGCGGAGCCGTCGCCCGGCAGCGAGCCTTCACTTCCAGCGATGCCTTTGTCACCGGAATCAGCTGCGGCGTCGGCCTTGACGACCTCGCCGACACACCAAGCTGTGTCCTTGAGATCACACTTGATGGAGAGGACTCCGTACGTGGATGGCATCTTCATCACGCCGTAGGCGCAATGGGTTGCCGCCATGAACTTGATCAGCGCTGGCCGACCAAGGATTTCGTTGTACGGCAACGGGGTGTGAGCCACATCGAACACGAGGTGCTCAGTCCGAAACGCTTCCCGGGACCCGAAGGTACGATTCCGGGGTTCACTTCTCGGAACGGGTCGGCGGGTTTCATCTGCTCCAGCGGCAGCTGAAGCTTCTCCACCAACTTGGCGGATAGGAGGTTTAACCCCGCTCCGTTGTCCACACCTTGGTCACCGTCATGTTGTTAATGATCGGTGAGACCACGAAGGGCAAAACCCCTGACCCCAGCTGCCGGGTTGGATGATCGTCAGGGCTGAAAGTGATCGGCACGTGCGACCACTTCAGCGACTGCTGCGTCTCCATGTCCGGCAACTGCGCACACACCTCCCGGGTGAGGCGCTTCACCGCGCTGTTGGATGGGAGAGCATAAGCTCCCCCATGGATGCAGGCGACGATGCGGGGCTCCTAGAAGCCGGGCTCGTCGCCCCCGCTGTCATCGGACTCACGCTGCTCCTCAGCACGAGCCTTGTCTCGTCCCCGGGGAGGCCGCTCCCTGCCGGCTCGGGCTTGGCCGCGTCCCCCCTGGGCTTCTTCGATACCGGCATCCCCGCTGGCAGACTTCGCCCCATCTGTGGGGTCATTCGGGCAATCACGGGAGAGATGCTTGATATCCCCACAGTTGAAGCAGGCGCCGGCCGCTCGGCGCTCCTCGTGGCGCTGCTCATGCTCTGCTTGATATCCTGCAGGATGCATCAATCCTGCGCGTCATGGGTGGCGTTGGCGTGGATGGGGCAGCGGGGCGCATCGCCCGGCTTGCCACTAGACCCGACAGCGGGCAAGGCCTTCTTCGCAGGCCTCGAGGTAGCCCCCGATTCCGTGGCAAGCACTTGCTTTCCGTTGCGCTTCCGGGAGCACTTCTTCGGCGAGCCCTTAGCGGGACTCGCGGCAGCCTTAGCTGCAAGTTCGGGCGCCAAGCGCCCTTCCTCGGCCATGGCACACTTGTCCGCCAAGGCGTAGAGCTCTTGCGTCGTCCAGATCCGGTGCGTGCTCAGCTTCTCACGCATCTTGGGGTCACGGACATTGATGGCGAAGGTGTTGATGATGGCCGCAGCCTCCGCCTCACGAATGGAGTAGGAGAGACTGGAGAAGCGGTTGACGAAGCTCCTCAACGTCTCCCCTGGCTTCTGCACCACGGTGCGCAGCTCCGCCATGGTTCCTGGGCGCTTGTAGCCGCTCTGGAACGCGCTCACAAACTGCTCGCGCAGGTCAGCCCAGGAGGCTATGGACCCGGCGGGCAGGTTGAGCAACCAGGTCCTCGTTGATCCTTTGAGGACCATCGGAAATCAGTTGGCCCTGACCTTGTCGTCGGCGCCGATGGCATGCATCCCCAACGTGTTGTCGTAGCTCGGGGCTTAGACACCGGGGATGCTAGGCACCCCCGTTTAGGTTCAGCAGTAGGCGTTGGGGATTGCTCCGGCGATCGCCGGCGAGGCCAATGACGAGCGTACAATGCACAAGCCTTTTATCTAGGTTCGGGCTACCCTGAGGTGCAAAACCCTACGTCCTGCTTCTGAGTTTGTATTAGCCAATGAACAAGTGTTTACAGGTTGCCGGGGGAGTCCCCGAGCGCTCTTCCCCTTTTCTGCTAAGTGGCTACTTACTAATTCCGGCTAAAGACCAGAACCCTAACTCCACTGGAGTGCAATCTAGAAAGAACCGAACCCCCCGACCGTTGGCGCTGGTCCTCCTTTTATACGCAAGGGGATACCACATACCACAGGTGCCTCGGTGTATGGGGGACAAGTGTCGAGCAAGCTTGCCCTTGCAGCGCTGGCTTGCATGCATGGTACATAGCGCTGCCGCTAGGGCGGTACGTGCCCTAAATTCACTGCGGGCCAGTCACTGTGGGCTGACTAGACAGGGAACCACCCTTCTGTCGGAACATTAAATGCTTGCTTGTGCCACACTCCTCGCCCTGACCAGCCCTACGCAAAGGGAGTCTGCCGGGCGGCCACGTGGCGCCGATACTTTGCCTGCTGGGTTCAGCCCGGTTGTTAGTGCCTGCACCAGTGAACGCCCTCCCCAACAAGTGAGCTTCCCGGGGGGCGTCCTGACGGGGATTCTCTCGTTGCCTTCCAGGGTAGCCCCTGCAGCCCGGCTAGTCCTGCCGGGATGGTGACTTCCAGGATAGCTCGCGCGGTGCTGCCCAGGGTGCTGTCCTTGCGGGGAGCAAGTGAGGCGACCCACGCGTTAATCAACGTGTCGCGCGGTGCTGCTCAGGGTGCTGTCCTTGCGGGGAGCAAGTGACTTCCCGGGTAGCTCGCGCGGTGCTGCCCAGGGTGCTGTCCTTGCGGGGTGCCACTGGTGCGACACGTTCCAATAGTATAAGGAATCTAAATAAATATTCCCATAATTTTGGGAACTGGAATTCACGTATTTGTAGTTCAAACACCAATTTATATGGGAATCGAGTTTGTATTTTCCAAGGGAAAAATATGAACTAAATACTTTGTGTAAATATTTTACTTGAGCTTGGAATAATCCAGTGAAGCCTCATAAAATTTACGATAATCTTGGACTAAGTTTGAGTCTTCAAACATCTTCAAAAGTGTTTGAAACTCAAATAACTAAAAGAGAAACTAAAAACTAAAAGGAAAATAGCTTACCTGCAGCTGGGCCGAAGCCAGCCCAGCTCTGCCGCCTCCACCAGCACAGCAGCCGGCCCAGCCCTTCTCTTCTCCTCTGCCACTAAGCAGCTGTCTGGTTCTTCTTCAAGCCCGAAGCAGCTGCGTGTCGAGCAGTTGGCGTGCAGGCGCCACGTCGTGCACCACGTCGCTTCTTCAAGAGATTGAAGCCGAGATCTTTTCTCCCTGGACCGCCTCACTCCCTCGACCCTATCCAGAAGCCCTGTGCCGTGCTTCGTGTCCTAGAGCGAGCAAATCGACGACGACAAGCTTCTTGGGCGTCCCTCTTTCTCGTCCATGGCGACGCCAAAGAACGCGTAATAGAACTCTAGATCTATCCACCGAGACCTAATCGTCATGCCTCACCTATGTACGCAAGCCTGCGCTCCTCGCGTGCTCTATGCAGCCCGAAACGCCAACGGCATGGCCGCTGTCCAGTGCGCGTCCTCGCGCCGCCGCGGCCAACGACCTCCCCGAGCGGCACAAAAGTGCCCCCGAGCTTTGCCTCGTCTTTAAGAGTTCTGTCGCGGAAGGAATCAACCAGAGGTGCTAGGAATCGCCGCCATCGACCTCTTCTTCTCCAAGTCCGGCCATCGACCGCCGCCGTGCCGATCTCCTCGTTCGGCACTCCCCAGAGTCCTACGCCGCGTCCCTGAGCTCCTTCAGGACCCTAAGAAGCCCCTGGTGCATCTCCTCTTCTCCCTCGTGGTCTGAGCCGTCCCCGCCTCGTTGCGCGGTTTCGGCCGCCGCCCGCCGCCGTCGAACCGCCCCCTGCAGTGCTCCTCCGCCGCTCCCGACCGTCCCTTTGCGTTAATGGTGAGCACCTACTCATTTAACCTCTTTTGTCTGCGCGAATCGTGCCCCCGTAGCAGTCCAGCGCCTAGCGCCGCCCTCTGCAGCCACTAAAGCTCGCCGCCGGCAATGCTCCGGTGACCGTGCGCTCGATCCGCAACCGCTGATAGATTCCCCTGGCCTCCCTCCTCGCGTAGCTGCAATCACAGTTCAGTTCCGCCGGCCGCGGCGTGCTCCGGCGAGACGTCGGCGAGCACCTGGACAGGAGCCGCCGGAACTCCTCTGTTTCTTGCCGGTGGACCCCACCCGCAAGCCTTAGCCCCACTAGTCAGCACTGTAGCCTTTCTGGAAAATAATAAAAACCTGACATGCGGGTCCCACTTGGAATATATTGAATTAAGTTAAACTAGCAAAAGAACCCTTTACGGAACAACGAAAGTGTATCAAGCACGAGCCGGTGGAGATCAAGCACGAGCCGGTGGAGGCGAAGTCTGGACATTGATTTTTTGATTGGTTGATTTCCATACTGAGATTGATGTTGAGATTTTTTGTTTGGGTTCGGATTGATTTTCATATGGATACGAAGAATTTTGGATTTCATGCTAAGGAGATTGATTTATTGTAGGACCGTTCGTATTATGTTATAACAAATTTGGACCGTACGATAACTTTTACGTATTATGTTATAACAAATTTGGACCGTACGATAACTTTCGGTAAATCTAAACCGTAGAATTTCTGCTACTGAAATCGTGAATAAGACGGGAGGGAAAGAAAATAAGGGGCAGTGGCATATTGATTGTAATTTTAACGAATTTAACCGACCAACACCGACCAACGGCGCCTACCCATCACCACCGATTCCAATTTAATATATTGTAATAGATAACCAAACTTGTAGGCGGTCTCATTTGTCATAGGACTGTGGTTAGCCGTCCCCGACCCCACGACCCCACGTGTCATTGATTGTCTCTAGTTCAACAGTAAATGACAAAAGTTGGCTATAAAAAGAAAAGAAATAATCTGGAATTTCAGAAAAGAGTTAAATGGCACTTTAACTTTGAAAATTCATAACTAATTCATCCGAACTCAGAAAAATATGAGCTTGCTATAGAAATGTTCACAAGAAGATAATCTATGTGCTGGTAGCATTAGAAATGTTCACAAGTGTAATTGCCTTTTAAATTCAAAGCAGAGTTTCTTAGAAATGCTCTATATCGGGTGTTCTGACTCCAATTAACCGGGAACCAATTACATTAGTCTTCATTTCTTCATTTTGGATATCAGGCAAACAGCCCCCTCCCTCCTTTGACACGTTGAATCGCATTACTTTCAAATTATTGTTTTCAATTGTTATAGATGCATTCAATTCAACTGCTATTTTCCGTCTGACAGAGAGTTAAGCCTATCCTTTGCATAAGCTTGTTATATGTAACCCCGTGGTGGCCTCTCGGCAGTCTTCTCCGGGTCTACATGGTGGCTGTGGTTTGGGAATTATAAGGCCAAGGGCCAAGACCTCTTCGGTAATCTCTCCTCCCACCAAGCATGTCATTCCTAAGAGTTTATCTCTATTTGATTGTGTGGAGGAGAGTAGTGTTGTTAAGTATAACATGAATGATTCGAGATCTTCATGACAGGTTTGGAAGGTGAGACAAAAAAGAGGTTTGAGGACCTCTTGGAAAAATTAGGTGAAGTTCAAGCTACTATTGAAGAACATGATGAGCTCATGGACGAGAAGGTAAGACTTGAGTGCGTGGCCGCTCATGAGATTGCGGAGCTTAATGAAGCTCTTGAGGAAGAACAAGCAAATAGGGAAGCTATTGAGTCTCTTACTAAGGAACTTGCTAAAATTAAAGATTCCTATGAGAATGCTATGTGCCTTGCTAATGATTACTATGCTAGGATATGTGAAATTGAGTATTGTCATAGGAACCCTTTTGAGAACTTTGACAAACTTGAAAAGGATCACAAGTCCTTGACAAGTGAGTACAAGTCTCTCAAAGAGTCTTCTGATCATCTTCATCTTCTATATTCTCTTGTTAAGAAATTAATTTCTAATGATAAAGATGCTTAACTAACCCTTGTTGTAAGCATACATCTATGATTGAGGAGAATGTTAGGTTGAAGGCTCAACTTGAAAAGAGCCTAGCCACTTGTTTCCAAGGGGAGAAGAACTTTCATGATCTTTTGAATGATCATAGAAAGATTTTGGATTGGAGGGAATTGGGTATAACCCCAATGAGAAGAGCAACAACAAGAAGAAGGCCACGGCTCCTTCCCACACTAATGTTTATTTTGTGAAGGAAGGGGAGGCGGTCAAGGAGAAGCCAAAGAAAAAGAAGGGTGGCAAGGCCACTTATGATAATAGTGCCGGGGATTTCAATCCCTCGAATGTTCTTTGTCGTACTAATGATGTGCATGTTTATGCCAAATTTGTTGGTTCTCCTCATGAATATGTTCATTGGTCTATTTGGGTTCCTAAGACCCTTGTTGCTAACGCTAAAGGACCCATTCAAAGATGGGTACCTAAAACCAAAGCTTAAACATGTAGAAGGTTGCTTTCGGTGGATCTTCATGGATAGTGCATAGTGGATGCCAAAATGAGTACATCAAGGTCCAAGCAAGTTACATTTGGAGATTCTTCACAATTAACGGTATTGGGACTAGCCAAAATTGTCATTTCTCCGGATACATTCATTGAGAATGTCATGCTTGTTGAGTCCCTTTCATACAATTTACTTTCGGTACTTCAACTTGCACATATGGGTTTTTATTTCTTCTTTGGCAGAACTAGTGTGACCCTTTTGTGGAGCAAGACTCTTAAAGTAGCCTTTGTTGGATATGTGGAAAATGATCTCTATGTGGTAGATTTCGGTAAGAAACCGACTAGAGAAGAAACATGTCTAATGGCTGAAGTTGATGTGGGTTGGCTATGGCATCGCCGTCTGGCCCATGTCAATATGAGATCTTTGCAAAGTCTCCTCAAAGGTGAGCATGTGCTAGGACTAACCAATGTTTCATTTAATAAAAACCGTGTCTGTAGTGCTTGTATTGCAAAGAAGTTACATGAGAAGGCACATCACCACAAGACAATTATCACTTCAACAAGGCCTTTGGAGCTCCTTCATTTCGATCTCTTCGATCCTCCTACATATGATAGTCTTGGTGGTAAGAAATATTGTTTGGTTACTGTTGATGACTATTCTAGGTACACATGGGTTTATTTCTTCAAGCACAAGAGTGAGATCCAACAAACCCTCATCGACTTTGCCAATGAACCCCAACACCAATACAATGCAAAAATTATGGCTATTAGGAGTGATAATGGCTCCGAGTTCAAGAATTACACCTTGATTGAGTTTTTGAGTGATGAAGTATCAAAAGACAATATTCCGTTGCTTATATTCGTCAACAAAATAGTGTAGTGGAGAGAAAGAATAGAACTCTCATAGATCGGGCAAGGACAATGTTGGCGGAGTTTAAGTCTCCATACAACTTTTGGGCCGAAGCAATCAACACCGCATACCATGCTACTAATCGTCTCTATCTCCGCAAGATCTCCTCTGCCTTCGTCTAGCACTTTGTTCCACCCCCGAAATACTCCAGATGAAGACGGCGGCCGATCCCAAAGCCTAGCGGTGCTGCACATCTCCCCGATCCTGTACACCTCCACTCCTCACGGTGGAGGCAGCAGCTACTCACCAGCGCATCAAGGGTGAGGAGGAGAAGACGAGGCGAGACCAGCTGCTACCCTTCTTCCAATCTTCTTCCTTGCAGCTACTGCCCCTTTTCTTCTCTTCAGCAAGCAAGGTCACTGATGGATCTTGGATCGACGGATGCATTCTTAGACAGGGATGGTTCCATGTTTGGGATTCTTTGGGTTTTGAGGGATCTGATTCGTTTATTGCCGCATTGGAATTGGTGTTGAGCTTTGATTCAGTTGGATTGACGAAATTAATTGCAGTTTCTAGAGATTAATTTCGTTGGGCTGTCTGGATCCTTGGAGGTTTCTATTGGATTCTTTTATTTCCTTGTTTGATTTCAGATTCGCGTCCAAATCAAAGATTTTCTGGCTCGTTCCTGGTGTCCAATGAAATGTTAATTTGGAGTTGGCAAATTTCAAAATTTAACCGTGGAGCGTGGGTTTGATGATTTGGTGAATCCGGAGAGTTTCTGAATGGGCGTAAAGAGAGACTAATTCACAGTTGTAACATCCCAAAATTTCAAATTTCTACATGTGCATTGCATCCATGAGCATCATACCATTTGAGCTTTGGATCTTCAAACCAATAGGTTTTATCTATAAAAGAGATTTATTGCATAAATGAGCTATCCCATAATTTTTGGATAATTATTTCGAGTTGAAAAACTATTTTATTTAAATAGTTATATAGCCCTAAAGGCAGTTATAGGGCAAATGTATTTTTATATATTTTATTTTGAGGGGAAATTACTCCCAAAAGTTGAATCATGATAAAACATGATTTTAAAAAAAATTTGGAATTTATTTGGACCAATTTGAAGTTCAAAATCAAAAGATATAAAAGAAATCAGGAAAAGGAAAAAAAGAAAAGGCTAAAAGAAAAAAAAGGAGGGGAAAACCGGACTGGCCCGACTGCTTGGGCCGAACCGGCCCAGCTTCGCCAGCGCCCGAGCCAGACCGGCCCAGCGCCTACGCGCGCGCCCTAGGCTGATAGGTGGGACCCACCTGTTGGTCTTCGTCTTCCCCGGAATCACACGCGCGACGCCCGCACCTGCCATGTCCGCCGGGCGCGCCATCCTCGCCGTGGTCTCCTCGCCCCGTCCCTTATTCGAGACCCCGAGCCTCCTCTCTCTTTCCCCCATCCTTGTCCACCGTATCGTGCGTCCACGCTGCCGGATTTTTCCCCAAAACCCTAGCGCCGCCCGCCGCCGTTTTTCCTTCGTCGCTGGCGAACCAAGAGGTCCGTGCTCCCATCTTCTGCCCTCTCTTCTTCTACTTCTCCGTGCGCTTCTTTTGATGCGCGTCGTCTTCGTTTTTGTGGACCGCCGCCCGTCGCCGTCTCTGCCCGGAGCTCTGCCGCCGCCCGCCGTCGTGTCGAGCCGTCCTAGACGTGGCGTCCGACGACCCTGCGCCTCGCCGAGCCCGTCTCCGTCCTCGCTAGGCCGAACCGCACCCGACGCCCGTTTCCCCGAGCCGTCAGCTTCGCCGGAACCGCCCGCGCCGCCGCCTCCCGTGCTGTGCCGCCGTCTTCTCCGTTTCAGACGAGCGCCGCCGCCGCCTGGTAAACCCTAGCCACTCCCGTTCGTCCGATCCAGATCCAAGGGCTAGGATTAGATCCCGGTTATAATTTTTAAATGAACCGGTATCGTCCAATTAGAAGCTGACACGTGGCACTTTAATAGAAAAATAAAAATGTAATTTTAATTCCCCGGTTTAGAATAAATGGCACTTTTGCAGAAAAGCCCCTATAACTTCAAATGCTGATAACTTTTAAACCCTTTAGCCAAATTTGACAAACTTTACCTTTTTGGAAAGCTCTCAACCTGTAGAATCTTTTGGCACTGTTTAAATTTTAATTTGAATATTTTAATCACAGTCAAATTACAGAATAATGTTTAATGCCATTTAATTCATAACTAATTATTTAGTAGTCCTTTTTAAGTGAAACCAGTGCCCAAAAATTTGTTTTATTATCCTCTGTCCATTGGGAGAGAGAAATAAATATTTTGAATTAAATTAATTGGCTGATGCCAATAAAACCTTGTTTTAGGGTTTAAACCCTAGCTTTTGCTTTTTGTTTACAAACCTAATACATTGATTTTAATTTTCAATGCTTAGGACCAGTTGATCACCAAAATAAAATAACCCAATCATGTCACATGTTTTGCATTGCATCATGGCATATATTTTTACTTTTGATTGTATTGTGTGTTTATGTATGCAATGTTTGTATTTGCTTAGTTTTCTCGGAGAGCGAACTTGGTGATTGTGAAGAGTGCTTGAATACCAGCTGCTATCAAGGAAAGTTCACTTTGACCATCATCCTATTATTTTATTATGCATTAGATTTTATTAGTTGCATTGTTAGGATTATTATTATACCTATGCTAGCTATGATTCTCCTAGTAGTATAGGATACCCTTGCCATGTCCTCACCACAAATTGCCATCGTAGTAGTAAAATGCTATGCTATGATAATATACGAGGGTGGTATTATTACAATGTGATACTATTGAATTACAATATGGTTTTCCTAGTGTATGGCAAAACAAGTAATTCAATGAACCGTCCTGGGTGGGCTGCTTTGAGGAATTGGAGATGTATGCAACGTCAGGTTCATTTCTATGGGTCAATTTCTATGAGTCGTCTCGCCATTTCTATAGGAGCGCCTGCGTCGCAAATGAGGAATGCCACTCGGGGTAACCAGAGACTGGACTAGTTTCTTGTTTAGTAGCTTCTAGTACAACCACATGGTACTATGGCTCTGCCAGGATGGACGTAAGAAATATGAACCTGGATCCGAGGTGACATCGGTATGTAGCAGTGTAGGTTGGAACGCGTCCCTCAGGTGGTTTGGGGAAATATGTTCTGAAAATTCGATGCCGTTGCTACTCCACCTGGAGGACAGCAAGGGATTAACACGTCGATTTGTTTTGGGTAAAGTGTACCACCTCCCGAGAGTGTCAAACTAAGTACTTAGCCGTGTCCCCGGTTACAGACAATTATGAGCGACTAGATATTGGGGCTGTAAGGAAGGTCTCACTCATTCCAATTTCCTAATAAAATGAATGGTTTGAATTGGGTAGGAGCATTGATGTTTCGACTCAATGTGCCTAGGTTAATAGGAGCATGGGTGTTTCTACCCCGTGTCCAATAGAACCCAAACTATTTGACTAAAAATGATAGGTTGAACTATGATGCTTTTATGCAAATAGCCAAACCCTCATAGCCAAAAGATGCATGTACTTGATAGGTCCTTTATAACTCTGGTGAACTTGCCAATACATTCAAATGTATTGACCACGTAGTGGCTGCAATTAACAATGCAGGTGGATCCGACGATGAGTGAGGTTCGTCGTTATGTTGTGGGTCATGTACTTACATTCCAACATGCTCTCACCTTGGAGTAGTGTGGCCCTTATGTTCTACACTTTTCTGCTGCAGTATTTTGAAACATTGTTTTATGATGTGGAAACAGTAATTGTTTATGCTGGCCTAAGAGGTCATGCGAGGTTGTAAGTACTATTTAAATCCTGGATGATGCGATGTAATAAAGTACTTTTGACCTTTGTTTCTGTATATTTCATCATGAAACTGTGTGTGCTAGTGAGTCGATCTAGGAACTAGCACAGTAAGCACAGAGATCGAACCCTGTAAGGGGGAGGATCGCTTCAACAGTTCATAGTAGATGAATTGCTGTTTTTATCACTAATTCACAACAGCAGGTTTATGCGGGATAAGTGGGCTGCTGCTGATAAACCTACTTATCCCGACGGGACTTCAGCAAATGGGACACGGGATTAGAACATTAACCCGCCTGAACTCACCGTGGGGATGCGGACGGGCTACTCCCATCCCACCTACACCCCTACCCTCACCTCACCTCACCGCCGCTCCCTCATAGAAATAGGAAAAATCCTCCTCCGGTGGTCACGATCTTGTAGAGCCTGTGGAGCTTGGGCGGTGCATTTCTCGGAGACATCGGTGCGGTACTGCCAGAGGCGGCGGAGACCGTGACGAAGGTGGATATGGCACCGCTGTCCAAGGACCGGAACGGCGTCGCGGTCTCCTCCACGGTCACTTCCTACAAAATACAAATGGATGAGCCCGGCGAGTGGCGATGCGTCCCGCGTGCGCCGCTTGTCCGCTGCCCGTCGTGGTGAAGCTTGGCTACGAAGCTCCTCTGTTGGTTTGTGATCCAAATTCCCAGACATCGGAACTTCCAGCCCAACTTCCGACCGTTCCAGGCACCGGAACTTCCGGCCGAACCTCCGGGTGCTCTCTGTTACTTTTCGGGAAAATGCGGAACTTGCTGCGGAACTTCCAGATATTCAGGAATTACCGGAACTTCCGGCCTCCAACCAGAACTTCTGGTGTGCCTATTACGGATCTGATTTGCCCTAACGCTTCTGCTATATATACCCCTTGTAAGCCGCCGTTTTGGGTAGAGTTCGTACGAGTTGCATCTGTAGAACCTCCTTGGCATTGCAAACCCGCCCCATATAGTGAGATTTCGCTGGCTGGCGCCCGCGGTTTTTTCCTCTCATTGTTTGAGAGGTTTTTCCACGTTAAATCCGTGTGTCCTTGTGCTGTGATTTCTTCTTCGTTCTTTGTTCTTGCTTGTCGCGTTCATAACAAGTGGTATCTATAGAACCTCCTTGGCGTTGTAAACCCTCCCCATATAGTGAGATTTCGCTGGCCGGCGCCCGCGGTTTTTTCCTCTTGTTGTTTGAGTGGTTTTTCCACGTTAAATCCGTCTGTCCTTGTGCTGTGATTTCTTCTTCGTTCTTCGTTCTTGCTTGTCACGTTCATAACAAGTGGTATCAGAGCCCCAGGTTCTGCCTAGGGTTTGCGACATGTCTACCTTGAAGTTCGATCTGCCGCAGCTGGACTACACCACACGATTCTCGTTGTGGCAAGTGAAGATGCGAGCAATTCTCACCCAAACTTCAGATCTGGATGAAGCCCTTGATTCCTTTGGCAAGAAGGATGAAAAGGAGTGGACTGCCGAACAGAAACGCAAAGACCGTAAGGCTTTGTCTTTGATTCAACTTCATCTGTCCAATAATATTTTGTAGGAAGTGTTGGAGGAGAAATCTGCAGCAGCCCTGTGGCTGAAACTGGAATCGATCTGCATGTCTAAACATCTAACCAGTAAGATTCATGTAAAGATGAAGTTGTTTACCCATAAGATGCAAGAAGGTGGATCGGTAATATCTCATATAACTATTTTTCGAGAGATCGTTTCTGACTTGCAAGCTTTGGAGGTTAACTATGATGATGAGGATTTAGCCATCTTACTCTTATGCTCGTTGCCTAGTTCCTATACAAATTTCCGCGATTCAATTCTTTACAGCCATGACTCTCTAACCCTTGCTGAGGTTTTAAAAGGCATTTAGACAGAAAGGGAAGTTGAAGTCTATGGTGCAGGCTGATAGGTCGTCGTCCAGAAGCTCTGTAGGCTCGTGGCAGGACCGAGCAGAGAAATAACAACTATGGCAACCGAGATAAGAGCCAGGACGGAAAAGCTCATTTAAAGTCCAGAGGAAAAGATAAGTTCTGCAAGTATTGTAAGAAAAATAATCATGTTATTGTGGATTGTTATAAACTGCAGAACGGGGAGAAAAGGAACGGTACCTACAAACCGAAAGACGGGTCCAATGGTACTGGTAAGGCCGCTGTCGTTTCTACCGACAGCTCTGAGGGTGAATGCCTCGATGTTCCTGCTGCTTGTGCTTGTTGTGATGATGAATGGATTCTTGATACTGCATGTTCTTTCCATATTTGATGTAACAAGGATTGGTTCAGTTCTTATGAGTCTGTGCAGACTGGACATTTTGTGCGTGCGGGCAATGACAATCCTTGTCATATTGTTGGCGTTGGGCTGTTTAGATCAAGAATCATGATGGCATGACACGCACGTTGAAAGAGGTGAAGCACATACCAAGCATGGCCAGAAATTTGATCTCTCTTAGTGCCATGGATTGTGACGCGTACAAGTACGCCGGAGGGTGTAGACTTTTGAAGGTATCTAGAGGTTCTCTCATTCACATGATAGGTGACATGAATTCTGCCAAATTATATGTTCTTAGAGGTAGTACTTTGCCTGGTTTTGCAGCTGCCGTTACACCTAATGATTCTGATGATTGTGCTAAAACGAATCTGTGGCACATGCGTCTTGGGCATATGAGTGAACATGGGATGGCAGAGTTGGTCAAGAGAGAGCTGATCGATGGCTGCAACTTGAGTAAGCTTGAGTTTTGTGAGCACTGCATTTATGGTAAGCACAAAAGGGTTAAGTTCATTTCTTCCGTTCATACCACCAAAGGCATATTAGATTATGTGCATGCTGATGTTTGGGGACCCTCCCGTAAGACTTCTATTGGTGGTGCTAATTACATGCTTACCATTATTGATGATTACTCAAGAAAAGTGTGGCCTTATTTCTTGAAACACAAGTCTGATGTTTTTGGTGCTTTTAAGAAGTGGAAAGCTATGGTAGAAAAGCAAACTGAAAGGAAGGTAAAAATTTTGCGTACTGATAATGGTGGTGAATTTGTTTCTGATGAGTTTGAGGAGTTTTGTAGCAATGATGGTGTGGTTAGGCACTACACGGTTGCCCGTACTCCACAGTAAAATGGCGTGGTTGAACGCATGAATAGAACCATCATCTTGAAGGCCAGTTGCATGGTGTCCAATGCAGATTTGGGCAGGCGTTTTTGGGCCGAGGCAGCTTCCACCTCATGCTACCTCATAAACAGGTCACCTTCTATTCCACTTGACAAGAAAACTTCCATTGAGGTATGGTGTGGTAAACATGCTGATTATTCACAGTTGAAAGTTTTCGGTTGCACCGCTTATGCTCATGTTGATAATGGAAAGCTAGAGCCTAGAGCTGTTAAGTGCATTTTTCTTAGCTATGGTTCTGGAGTTAAAGCTTTTAGGTTATCCTGAAGCTAAAAAGATTTTGCTAAGGAAGAATGTTGTCTTTAATGAAAATGTTATGTATCATGATACTTTGTCCACTGATGCCTCTCAAATTGAAGAGGAGAGACTTAGAGTGCAGGTGGAGCACACTGATAAAATTGTTGACAACGATGATGCTCAGTTTGATCATGGTAATGATGATGGGACCAATGATGACAATAATTGTCGCACCAGTGGCACCCGGGGTACCACCGCTGCGCGACGCGTGGGCCCCGTTCCCGAGTTCCCGAGAAGGCTTCATCCCGGGCAGCGTCTGTGAGCAGCCCGGCAAGCTACCAGCCCGGAAGGGGCTAGCGGGGCTTCAGGGAATATTCCCGCCTGGGCACCTCCCGGGAAGCGGCTTCCCGGGGGAGGTTCCCGGGTGCGTTGGGCCCGGATGCTTCCCGGGGATCGACTTGCCAGGACAGGGGGTTCCCGGGCGCATGCCCCCGCCCCAAGCATGGGGCCCAGTAGCCAGATCAACAGCGCCACGTGAGCGCGTGGCGGGCGTGGGATGCGCGGTCCCACTGGGGCAAGGAGTAAGGCGCACGGCTCATTAAATGAGCCGACCGACGGGGCGTTACCCATCCGATCAAGGGAACAGTGGCTGTCCAATCCTACTCTGGGTTTTAGACCCCTAGCGGCGGAGGTGGCATCCATGCACGCCACCAGCTCACCGGGGGGAGTTGTATGCCTCCCCGCTCGACACTTGTAGCTCATGCACCGTGGCACCTGTGGCATCCCCTTGAGTATAAAAGGAGAACTCACGCCAACGGTCAGGGGGTTCGGAGGAAGTTCGGTTTTAGATTCGTTAGCTCCAGTAGACAGTTCGGCTGAGTTCGACCGACTCACAGTTAGCTTCCAGCACCAGCAAAGAATAGTAGGAGTATCTAGCAAGAGAGGGAGAGAGCCCGGGAACTCACCCGGCAACCTGTAAACGCTTGATTCTAAGTCAATACCAGCTCAGACAAGCACGACGTAGGGTTTTACACCTCCGGGTGGCCCAAACCTGGGTAAAAACATGCGTGTGTCTGTTCTTTGATTAGCGCGCACTTTCAGTGCTTCATTTCGCCGGCCCTGCAGGGCCTCATCGGCCATGCCGGCGATCGCCGGGGCGAACCCCGACGCCCCTACCGAACCTAAAAGGGGGCCGTGACCGCACGCCCCCGGTGTCGGAGCACCGTGCGACAACATCCGGCGC
Organism: Brachypodium distachyon; assembly: GCF_000005505.3. Taxonomy (NCBI): domain Eukaryota; kingdom Viridiplantae; phylum Streptophyta; class Magnoliopsida; order Poales; family Poaceae; genus Brachypodium; species Brachypodium distachyon. The sequence continues at coordinate 17,040,018 of NC_016133.3, forward strand.
GCCAGGTAGGGGGCGCGGGAGTAGAGCTCCTCGGTAATCGCCGGCAGCAGCGTTAGCATCAACGTCGGCTCCGTCTTCTTCGCTGACGGGACCAGCCACCATGCCCCCCAAGCAGGCTGGTGATCCACGGATAGACTCGCGTGAAGCCCCAGCGGCACACACGCGTCAGAAGAACCCCGAGTCCTCGAGAGTGCAGCAACGGCAGCTGCCTCCCCGCCTCCTCGGCCATCTGCGGACAATCGGCCGAGGGGACCGGCTGCCCCCCGCACGAACCCCGGCGGAGGCCATCATCGCCGTGCGCGTCATGGTGCGGTATGAGCCGCAGCAAGGCACGCCGGCGCACGAGACGTGGGGCGAGGAGTTAGAAGCGCTTCTTGCCCTGGCCGCCCAGCAGCCGCAAGGCGAGGGCGCCCCGGTAGGCTCCGGCCACGGGCAGAACCCGGAGCGCGGGGATGCGCCACCTGCCTCGCGACAGGGGGAGAATCCTCCCCCTCTGCAGTGAGGCCAAGGAGACAGGGGCCTGGAGGGATCCTCGAACTCATCGCCCACCGTTCCGGGGGGCGATGCGCGTGGCATCTTGAATGCCCGCCAGCAGGAGGATTTGCGCCAGCGCTTGGAGCGCAGGCGCAGGCGTGAGGTAGAGCGCCAGCCCCCACAGGAGCAGGAAGACGCTCCCATGGGCCCCGAGGATGGTTGCACCGCGTTCACACGCGAGCAGCGGTGGGTGACGTGGCCCCGTAAGTTCTGTGCGCCCGCGCTCGGTACGTACGACGGGACCGCCAACCCCAAGGATTTCCTCCTGACCTACACGTTGGGCATGCATGCCATCGGCGCCGACGACAAGGTCAGGGCAAACTGGTTCCCGATGGTCCTGAAAGGATCAGCACGAACCTGGCTGCTCCACCTGCCCGCCGGGTCCATCGCCACTTGGGCGGACCTGCGCGAGCAGTTCGTGAGCGCGTTCGAGGGCGGCTATAAGCGCCCGGGAACCATGGCGGAGCTGCACACTATCGTGCAGAAGCCGGGAGAGACGTTGCGAGCCTTCGTCAACCGCTTTTCCAACCTCTCCTATTCCATCCTAGAGGCGGAGGCGGACGCCAACATCAACACCTTCACCATCAACGTCCGCGATCCCAAGATGCGCGACAGCTGAGCACGCACCGGATCTGGACGACGCAGGACCTGTACGCCCTGGCGCACAAATGTGCCATGGCCGAGGAAGGGCGCCTAGCGCCCGAGCTAGCAGCTAAGGCTGCTACGAGCCCTGACGAGGGCTCACAGAAGAAGGGTTCCCGCAAGCGCAGCGGGAAGCAAGTTCTCGCTGCGGACTCGGGGGCTCCTGCCGCGAGGCCCGCGAAGAAGGCCTTGCCGGGTGCCGGGTCTGGCGGAAAGTAGGGTGACGCGCCCCGCTGCCCCGTCCACAGCAACTCCACCCACGACGTGCAAAACTGTCGCGTTCTGCAAGGGATCAAGCAGCGGCGGGAGCAGCGCCATGAAGAGCGTCGCGCCGCCGGCGCCTGCTTCAATTGTGGCGACATCGGGTATCTCTCCCGAGACTGCCCGAACGACCCCAGGGCGGGGCCGAGGCCTGCTGCCGGCGGTGCCGGCAGGGACGAACCCCAAGGGGAGTGCGGTCAGCCCCGCGCTGGGTGGGAACGCCCACCCCGAGGACGCGACAGGGCACGCGCTAAGGAGCAGCGCGAGTCCGACTATACTTGCGGCGACGAGCCGGGCTTCCAGGAGCCTCGCGGCGTCGCCTGCATCCATGGGGGAGCTTACGCTCTCTCATCCCACGCCGCAGTGAAGCGCCTCACCCGCGACGTGTGCGCGCTGTTGCCGGATGCGGAGCCGCAACAGCCGCTGAGGTGGGCGCACGTGCCGAGCACCTTCAGCGCCGATGATCACCCAGCACGACAGTTGGGTTCAGGGGTAATACCCTTCGTCGTCTCGCCGATCATTAGCAATATGACGGTGACCAAGGTGCTGGTGGACAACGGAGCGGGGCTTAACCTCCTATCCGCCAGGCTGGTGGAAAAGCTTCAGCTACCAGTGGAGCAGCTGAAGCCCACCGACCCGTTCCGGGGGGTGAACCCCGGGATCGTGCGCCCGCTGGGGCGCATCACGCTGCCGGTCACCTTCGGGTCCCGAGAAGCGCTCAGGACCGAACACAGTGTTCGACGTGGCGCATACCTCGTTGCCCTCCAACAGGATCCTTGGTCGGCCAGCGTTTATGGCATGATGAAGATGCCGTCCGTCTATGGAGTCTTGTCCATCAGGTGCGACCTCAAGGACGTGGTGCGTTGGCGAAGTCGTCCAGGCCGCTGACGCCGGCGACGAGGATGCTGCCGGGGACAACAGCTCGCCGGGTGATGCGCCGGCAACGAAGAAGCCCCGTGCTACCCCGCAAGAGCTTGCGGGGGGAGGCGCAGGCTCGAGCTCGCGCCCCGGCAAGGGGCAGGGGCTCCGGGAGGAGGCCGCCAAGGTGAAGAAGCTGCCCCTCCAAGCCGACGACACGGAGCGCACCGTTACCGTCGGTGCAAACCTTACTGCCGAATAGGAAAGCGCCCTCATCACCTTCCTCCGGGATAATGCCGACGTGTTCGCTTGGGAACCGTCGGATCACGGTGGCAGGATGCGCACCCCATTAAGCAGGGCACCGGAGTCGGTCCCGGAGTCCCCAGGGAGGTGATTGAGCATCGGCTCACGGTGCGCCCGGATGCGCACCCCATTAAGCAGAAGATTCGGCGGCAAGCACAAGAGCGTAAAGATTTCATCAAGCAAGAGGTGGACAAGCTCAAGGCTGCCGGGGCAATCAGGGAAGTTCTGTACCCTACTTGGCTGGCTAACCCTGTAGTAGTGCCTAAAGACGGGAATAAGCTTCGCATGTGTGTAGATTTTACTTATCTTAATCGCGCATGCCCCAAGGATCCCTTCCCTGTACCCCGTCTCGATCAAATAGTTGATTCTACCGCTGGTTGTGACTTGCTGAGTTTTCTGGATGCTTTCTCCGGCTACCATCAAATCAAGATGGCGGTCGAGGATGAGGAAAAGATAGCGTTTATCACCCCGGTTGGCTGTTATTGTTATACATGCATGCCTTTCCGGTTGAAGAACGCGGGCTCCACATTTCAGCACGCACTACGCGAATGTTTGGGGCCCCAGCTAGGCCGCAACGCAGAGGCCTACATGGACGACATCGTCATCAAATCGAAGAGTGGGGACTCGCTGATTGATGACCTGCGGGAGACGTTTGACAACCTCCGCAGGATCAAACTCAAGCTGAACCCCGATAAGTGCACCTTTGGTGTCAACTCCGGGCAGCTTCTGGGCTTCTTGGTTTCACACAGGGGGATACAGGCCAATCTGACGAAGATAGAAGCCATCGAGAAGATGGAGGCCCCCCGCAAGGTGAAGGATGTCCAGCGCCTCAACGGCTGTGTTGCCGCGCTGGGATGTTTCATCTCCAGGCAGGGGCGAGCGTGCCTTGCCTTTCTTCAGGGTGATGAAGAGGAAGGGTCTAGTCGACTAGACTCTCGAGGCCGAGGCGGCGTTCCAGGAACTCAAGCAGTACCCGAGGTCGCTGCCCGTCCTCGTCGCCCCCAAGCCGGGCGAGCCGCTGCTACTTTACCTAGCGGCAACTGACCAGGAGGTCAGCTCGCTGCTGGAAGATGTCCCAGGGACTGGGGCTGCGGGGCAAGGGGCGGAGCGGCCCCCGGCAACCGCCTCGGACCCGGGGACCACCCCCGAGTCGGCAACCTCGGCACCGCGGAAGCGGTTGGTGCAGCACCCGATGTACTTCGTTAGTACGATGTTGCGCGACGCGCGGACGAGGTACCCGCAAGTACAGAAGCTCCTTCTAGGGATTCTCCTTGCGTCCCGCAAGCTGCGCCACTACTTTCAGGTGCACCGCGTCACGGTGGTGTCCGGGTTCTGTCTTGAGCGGGCCCTCACACCCCGTGAAGCCACCGGGAGAGTGGCCGAGTGGAGGATGGAGTTGTCGGAGTTCGACCTCCATTTCGCCAACTCTAAAAGCATTAAGAGCACGGCCTTGGCGGACTTCGTCGCGGAATGGACGTCCACGGGCGTAGAAGAAGGTGAACCGGAGACCAACTTGCTCGGCAAGCTAGACGAGGACCACTGGGTCCTCTACTTCGACGGTGCGTTCAGTCTTCAAGGAGCAGGCGCTGGAGCCGTCATCGAGTCACCGACAGGGAACCAGTTGAGGTTCGCTGTCCAACTCGACTTTGCGAACTCCACCAACAACACGGCAGAATACGAGGGCCTGTTGGCCGGGTTGCAGGCGGCAGTCGCCCTCGACATTAAGCGCCTAGTTGTTCGCGGTGATTCCCAGCTCGTGATCAACCAAGTGAACAAGGACTACGACTGCCCTCAAATGGCGCCGTACGTGGAGCCTGGCAGCCCCCGTGTGTAAACCACTAGTTATTGTGAATAAAGATAAGTGTTTCGCCCCTGAGTTTTGAATTTGCCTTGTTTATTCGCATGTTCCTCCCTCTTCTGTCTCCTGCTTGAAGTGCACAAAGGTGTCTTTCCATACATGGTTGTGAGCAGGGGGCTGTTGGAGCCTCGAAAACATAAACCCGTTGCCGGATCGTTCCGGCACGGGACATGCAGTTGTCGGGCCTCCCGCAACGGGCATCACTGGACATGCGGTTGCCGGGCTCCCTGCAACGTGCATCACTGGACGTGCAGTTGCCGGCCTCCCCGCAACATGCACTGCGCAGTCGCTGCGCTTAGGAAATGAAATGCTCGCATCCAAGTTTGGCATCGACCCCTTTGTGCCCGGGGGCTGGGAGGCAGGAGGAGTTTGTCTTTGTTGCTTTGTGTATTTTCGTGAATTTCGAAAATTTTGCAGCACCTCGGGTCTGGTAAGAATCTTGTGCACTGTGATGCCCGTGGGCTGCCCACGGGTGCACTGTGAAGCCCGTGGGCTGCCCACGGGTCGCACCATACACCGGTGCCTTGTGGTGCGGGATGACCGCAACACAAGAGGCTCACTGCACTCTAAGGCTTCTGACTCGGGAGGGCGCCGCCACGTGTACCACAGTTGCCTCGTATGCATGACGGCGGGGACTGTACCACATTTCGAGGGAGGGGTGCCAGGGGTGCTGCGCGGGTCCGTCGCGCGCGGTGGCAAACCCCCCTCCCGCGCCTATAAAAGACACGCCCCAGCCACGGAACGGCTCAGAGCGAAGCCGGGCGAGGGACCATTAAGGCGGGTGGTGCCACGGAGGCGCGATGGGGGTGCATCCCATCTGCGCTTAGCGCCGATGGGTGCGCTGCCATCGTGCCCCTGCCACATCACCCCATCGAGCCCGCCCTGAGGGGCGTCGCAAAGGCACGGTGGTTGTGCATGCCATCAGCGTTCTGCGCCGACGGGTGCACTGCGGCCGTGCTCCTGCCGCACCTCCTCAATCGTGTGGCTCCTGGGCGAGGGTCGCCGTGGAGGCACTGTGGTGGTGCATCCCATCAGTGTCCGGCGCTGGCGGGGTGCATTGCCGCAGTGCCCTTGCCGCGCCCCTCCGTAAGACACCTCCGCAAGGAGCAGGGGCTGCCGCGGAGACTCTATTTTAGTGCATGCCATCCGTGCCTTGTGCCGACGGGTGCACTATCATAGAGACCCGGCCGCATTGCCCTTGAGACAGCCATTTTCGGGCGCGGGTCGTTGAGGACGCTGTGATGGCGCCGGTGCCGGCGCCCGCCGCCTGTTCCGGCCCATCACCGCGTCCCTTCGACGGCCCTCGAGCAGTTTTGCTCCCGGGCAACGAGGGCTGTTACACCCCTTTGGACGAGCTTCCCAAAAAAAAAAAAAACCAGGTCTCCCCAGTTGCGGGGGTTGTCGCCGGGAGGCTATAACTTCCTCGCCACCCGTGCCCGCCGCTCGGGGTGGGGCGCAGCTAGCGGCGAGGACGTTATAGCCGTCTTGCGGCTGCTCCCGGCGCAGAGTCCTGCTAAGCCAAGGTTCCCTGCTGAAGGCGAGGGTTGCCGCATGAGCGTGGTGCTAGCATCGTCGTCGGCGATTGCCGCGGGCGACGATCCTGCCCCCGCGCTCCTGCCGCATCCCTCAGAAACCGTTTTCCTTGAACAGGTACCCGAGGTGGGTCCCTACCAAGGCAGTGCCCCAGCTGCACTTTACCGCCAAGCGTCACGAGGCATTGGACTGAACAGAAAAGCTAAGTGTCTGAACATGAACGCTGAATTCACTAAGAACTGAACGAAATTGAGCACTGTCTCATTGGGTGTGGCCCTAGATCCTGCGCGTAGCTGGAGTGTTAAAAGGACGCTTGCAGGGGGAGTGCGCTCCCCGTGTGGCTTCGAGGGTCTGTCCCGGAAGGGCACGGCTTGGAGTAGTTACCCCGCAAGTGGAGTGGCTCCCCGCTACCGCTTGGCCCCAGGTCGGCACCGCGGGTCCGTCCCAGGTCCCTAGTCTGGTCAAGGGTGAGGCGTGCGAGTCCCCCGCAACACAAGGCAAAACACGCAAAGGCTAAAAGGGGCCACCCCGCTAGACAGCACCGGGAACAATGAACATGTCGAAAAAAACTTAATTGACAAAGAGTCGAAGGATTACATGAGCTAATCCAAAATATGATTGTTCAAACGGCGCTAAGTGCCATACTTGTAGGGAAAGCAAACTAGAGAAGATACATTGGGAGCAATGAGCACGGCTGGGGCTGCGGCAACTAGTTGTCGCCGTCTTCGGCCGAGGGGTCAGCGGGGAGATCAGGCTCCGGCTTCATCTGCATCCGCTCGACGACCTCGTCGACGAACTCGCGCACTGCTTGGCTGTGCGTGGGCTCGTCCTCGCTGTCGGACCAAGCATCCAGCAGGGACTCGAAGGGAAACTCCGGGTCCCGGAGATGAATCCGCGGGAGGATTGTCCCGGCAACCTCCCGGGCGCAGTTGGCGACTTCGTTGGCGCCGTACCGGGCGATCCAGACGTCGAGCGCCCCAAGCTTTCCCACCAGATCGGAGAAGAAGGGGATCAGCGTCGTGACATCTGTCCCGTCCACTTCCGCCGCCTGCAGCTCGAACTTGGGCAGCAGGTCGCGCAGCGACTACGCGATCTTCAGCAGCTTCTCCATCTCGATCTGCCGCTGCCCGATCAGCATGCCATGATGGAGTCGAGCGTCATGCGCGGCCTTCTTAGCCTTGCGGACGTTACCTTTCATCGCCGCGAGCTCCGCATTCTTCGCCGCGATCTCGTTGCCGGCCTTCGCAAGCTCCTCCCGAACGCGGGCCAGCTCGGTCTCAAGCTTGGCCGCTGTGTCCTTGGCGGAGTTGAGCTCGGTCTCTTGCCGGGCCGCCGCTCCCACCGCGTCTTTGGTGGCCTTGACTTGCACCTCCAACATGGCGCGAAGGCCTTGGATTTTGCGGCGGTGGTTGGCGATCAGGACGCTTTTCTCGTCCAGCCGGGCCTGGGCCGCCGCGACCACCTCAGCATGTTCCTTCTTGGTCGCCTCAAGGGTGGCCGACATCAAGTCAAGCTTCCCTTGAAGCTCCATGCGCTGGGCCTCTAGTTGCCGATGGAGCTCGGCCTCCGGGACCACCGGCTCCCGGGCGTCCTCCAGGGCTTGCCGGGCCAGCCGCGCCTCCTCTTCGGCGAGGCGCGTCTCCTCGCGCAGCCGGGACAGCTCTCGGCGCTCTTTCTCCATGGCTTCCCGCACCTCGCCGAGTTGATTCTTCGCGGCGGTGTGGTGCTCCCTCACCTCGTTGAAGGAGGTGACGAAAGCCAGTTGCTGGTCCCTAACAGCGTCCAGGAACCGGTGCCCCCGTTCGAAGATGCTCGGATCCCAGGTGAGGGGGTTCCAAGTGACCCCGGCGAGGGTGCCGAGGTCGGTGCCGGGGAGAGTCGCCAAGGACGATGAAGCCCCTGCCGCCGATGTGGGGCTGTGCACGGGGTCGCCAGCCTGCTCCCGGGGGTCTTGCTGTCCTTCCCCGACAACTTCCCCTGTGCCTGCGCCAAGGAACCCCGGGGTTGGAGAAGCCTCCCTGCTCCCGGCAGCGGCTGCCCCCTGCTAGGCGGCAAGTGAGCCCGCGCTAGTCACGTCCGCAGCTGCAGGCGCATCGCCAGGCGCTGTCACGATGGCAGCGGTGTCCACCGCTGCCCCTATCACCGCCGTAGCGAGGCTAGACGTGGGGGCCGGTTCCGGCTCCACCACCTCCCCCACGACCTCGATGACCAGGTCAAGATTGACCACGGTCACGCCCGTTCTGGGTGTGGGCGCACTTGTGCCTGCAACAATGAGAAGCATGAGGATCGACGAGTGATGGAGCTACCAAAGACGGACAAGGGCGACCAATTACCTTGCGCGGCCGTCGGGCTTGCCGGGGGAGCCTCCCCTGCCTCGCCTGCGCCGGCGGGAGCGTCCAAGAGGTTTGCCGCGGGCGGGCTACCGCTCACTGCGAAAAAAGGTACGTTCATGCGTTTGGCTAACGAAAATTGCAGTTGCAGAGAAATAACGAAGACGTACCGGCTGTCGGCCCTGCCTCTATGGGGGCTGGGTCCTCAAGGGGCGCGCCCACGTCGCGGCCGACCCCTGCGGCGGTGGGGTCGGCGGCGCCGCTGGCATCGGCACGCGCCCTCTTGCTTGGTGTGCCGGGCGAGGAATCGCTCCTCGCTCTCTTGCTGGCACCCGCCGATGAGTTGGACGTCAGGGGGTTACGCCGGAGCGCGAAGCCCCGGAAAACCCCCCGAGCAGGTGGCACCGTGGGCGCCCGCAGGGTCGTCGTGACCCGGAGAGCCCCAGGTGTCGACGGTGATGCCACCGCAGCGCCGGGAGCCGAACTGGCGGAGGCCCCCGCTACCGGGGCGAAGGGTGGAAACCCCCGGCGGGAACTCCGTTGATTGGAAGGTCTCACCGGAGATCCCCTTCACCCATGTCCTGAGGGTCTCAAAGTCCACGCTGTCCTGCTGGAGGCGTGTCCTGTCCCCGGGACCCGTGTACATCCATGCGGGCCGGAAGCGTAGCTGCAGCGGGGCTATGCGCCGATGGACGAAGGTGCGTGCCACGTCCACATCGGTGAGCCCCGCTAGCTACAGCGCCTTGATCTTCTCCACGATGGGGAAGAGGTCGGCGTCGCGGTGGTACCTGTCCTGCCAGCCATTCTGGGGTTGCGGCAACTCCGTCGGCGACTGGATGAACTCCTGGGGGTCCTCCACTCGGGAGGACCCAGCACCAATCGCTCCGCCACTCCTTTTCGATCTTCTTCCCCGACCGGACGATGAACTCAGACTTCATCTGGTCGCGGGCGCGGAATACCACCCCCGACGACATCGCCTTTGCATTGTCAATGCGGGGGTAGAAGTAGTGGCGAAAGAGCCCCACCGACGGCATCACCCCCACGAACGCCTCGCAGAGGAACTGGAAGGTGGCGAGGAGGAATAGCGACGTGGGGTGGAGCTGCGCCACCCGCAACTGGTAGGAATCAATCAGTGCGTGGAGGAATAGGGAGAAGGGTGGCACCAGGCCGCAGAGGAGGAAGCGCGCGAACACCCGGAAGTCGTTGTCCTGGTGCTCGACGTCCGCCGGGAAGATCCGCGTCTCCCCATGCTCGTTGAAACTGGAAGCAACGGCATGCCGGAGCTTCCCCAGCGCCTCGCCGTTATAGCCGGGGCGGAAGAAGGCGACTGTGGCTCGCATCTCCCGCCTCTTCTGGTCCTTGGCGGCGGCCACCTTGATTGCTGCCTCGGTCTTGCTCGTCGCAGCCTTCTTCGAGACCTGGACCTCCTTCCCCTTTCTGGTGGTGGGGGCCGCCATGGAGAGCGAGGGCAAAAGCTAGCAGGAGCGTAGGGGTGCGAGATGCGGAAGGGGATGGAGACGAAGGCTATGGGGGTAGAGTGTTGTTCCCCTTTTGGCAACAGTGATAGCTTTATAACGCCCGACCGTTTGGTAACGGCCGGTTCCATACCCTACGGGTGCGCGGGGATAACTCCTAATCATTAGGAGTAATGCGCGGAGTGGCCTTAACTTCCCTATTTAGAAGGGAGTTAGGGCGGAAATCACGCGCCCACTACTTCGTTTGTAACGGCGCCGTACACGGGGCGATGAAGGGACGCGGGCCCGCGGCAGATCAGGGCCCACACGTCGGTTAAGGGCGTAGCCCGGCAACCGACCAGGGGGAAGACTCTTCCGGGAACAGGTGATGCCGGCTCACGCCCGGGGGCTACTGTCGCACCAGTGGCACCCGGGGTACCACCGCTGCGCGATGCGTGGGCCCCGTTCCCGAGTTCTCAGGAAGGCTTCATCCTGGGCAGCGTCTGTGAGCAGCCCGGCAAGCTACGAGCCCGGAAGGGGCTCGCGGGGCTTCAGGGAATATTCCCGCCTGGGCACCTCCCGGGAAGCTGCTTCCCGGGGGAGGTTCCCGGGTGCGTTGGGCCCGGGTGCTTCCCGGGGATCGACTTGTCGGGACAGGGGGTTCCCGGGCGCATGCCCCCGCCCCAAGCATGGGGTCCAATAGCCAGATCAACAGCGCCACGCGGGCACGTGGCGGGTGTGGGATGCGCGGTCCCACCGGGGCAAGGAGTAAGGCGCACGGCTCATTAAATGAGCCGATCGATGGGGCGTTACCCGTCCGATCATGGGAACAGTGGCTGTCCAATCCTACTCTAGGGTTTTAGACCCCTAGCGGCGGAGGTGGCATCCATGCACACCACCAGCTCACCGGGGGGAGTTATATGCCTCCCCGCTCGACACTTGTAGCTCATGCACGGTGGCACCTGTGGCATCCCCTTGAGTATAAAAGGAGGACCCACGCCAACGGTCAGGGGGTTCGGAGGAAGTTCGGTTTTAGATTTGTTAGCTCCAGTAGACAGTTCGGCTGAGTTCGACCGACTCACAGTTAGCTTCCAGCACCAGCAAAGAATAGTAGGGAGTATCTAGCAAGAGAGGGAGAGACCCCGGGAACTCACCCGGCAACCTGTAAACGCTTGATTCTAAGTCAATACCAACTCAGACAAGCAGGACATAGGGTTTTACGCCTCCGGGTGGCCCGAACCTGGGTAAAAACGTGCATGTGTCTGTTCTTTGATTAGCGCGCACTTTCAGTGCTTCATTTCGTCGGCCCTGCAGGGCCTCATCGGCCGTGCCAGCGATCGCCGGGGCGAACCCTGACGCCCCTACCGAACCTAAAAGGGGGCCGTGACCGCACGCCCGCGGTGTCGGAGCACCGTGTGACGACAATAATGATGATATTGTTCCACCCACACCACCTGTTTTGTAGCAACCCACACGGTCTATTGCAGCTGACCGTCCAAAGAGGAATAAAGGTCCTCGCCCACGTTTAATTGAAGAGTGTGATGTTGTTTATTATGCTTTGAGTTGTGCAGAACAGGTGGAGCATGATAGCGAACCGGCAACATATAATGATGTGGTTGTCTGCCATGCAAGAGGAGATGCAATCTCTTAAAAAGAATGGCAGATGGGATGTTGTGCCTTTGCCTAAACAAAAGAAGGCCATTCGCTGCAAGTGGATCTTCAAGAGAAAGGAGGGTTTGTCTCCTAATGAGCCTATGAGGTTTAAGGTAAGGTTAGTGGCAAAAGGTTTCAGTCAAATACCAGGTATTGATTACAATGATGTGTTCTCTCCAGTGGTAAAGCATAGTTCCATTCGTACTTTTTTTGGTATTGTTGCTATGCATGATCTTGAGCTTGAGCAGTTAGATGTGAAGACTGCATTTTTGCATGGAGAGCTTGAGGAGGAAATATATACATCGACCAACCTGAAGGGTTCATAGTTCCTGGTAAAGAGGTGTTTGTTTGCATGTTGAAGAAGTCCCTTTATGGTTTGAAACAATCTTTTAGACTGTGGTATAAAAGGTTTGATTCATTTATGATCTCACATGGCTTTAGTAGATCTCGGTATGACAGTCATGTCTACATTAAATTTGTTGATGGATCACCTTTATACTTGCTGTTATATGTTGATGATATGTTAATTGCTGCCAAGAACATGAAAGTAATCACTACTTTGAAGTCACAACTTAGTAGTGAGTTTGAGATGAAAAATCTTGGTGCTGCTAAGAAAATCATAGGTATGGAAATTAAGAGGGACAGAAAATCTAGATTGTTATTTCTTAGTCAGCCAAGTTACATTGAGAAAGTACTTCACTATTTTAATATTCATGATGCAAAGTGTCTTAATACTCTTATTGCTTCTCATTTCAAGTTGTCAGCGTTGCAATGTCCTACTTCTGATGAAGATATTGAGTACATGTCACGAGTTACCTATTCTAATGTTGTTGGTTCCTTGATGTATGCCATGGTTTGTTCATGTCCTGATTTGTCATATGGGCCCCGAGGACGACTACACCGCGTTTACGCGCGAGTTGCGGCGGGTGACATGGCCCCGTAAGTTCCGAGCGCCCGCACTCGGTACGTACGACGGGACCGTGAACCCCAAGGATTTCCTTCTAACCTACACGTTGGGGATGCATGCCATTGGCGCCGACAACAAGGTCAGAGCCAATTGGTTCCCGATGGTCCTAAAAGGATCAGCGAGAACCTAGCTGCTGAACCTGCCCGCTGGGTCCATCGCCACTTGGGCGGACCCTGTGCGAGCAGTTTGTGAGCACGTTCCAGCGCGTCTACAAGTGCCCGGGAACCATGGCGGAGCTGCACACTATAGTGCAGAAACCGCGAGAGACGCTGCGGAGCTTCGTCAACCGCTTCTTAAGTCTCTCCTACTCCATCCCGGAGGCGGAGGCTGCCGCCATCGTCAATACCTTCACCATCAACGTCCGTGACCCCAAGATGCGCGAGAAGCTGAGGAGGAGCGCCGAGCAGCCTTCGCCACGAGATTGCCTGAACGACCCTAGATTGCCTTCGCCATCGTCAACACCTTCGCCACGAGGAGCGCCGAGTAGCTGGCGCCTGCTTCAACTGTGGCGACATCGGGCACCTCTCCCGAGATTGCCTGAACGACCTTAGAGAGGGGCCGAAGCCTGCCGGTGGCAACGCCGGCAGGGAGGAAGTCCAGGGGGGACGCGGCCAAGCCCATGCCGGCAGGGAGCGCCCTCCCCGGGGACGGGACAGGGCTCGTGCTGAGGAGTAGCGCCGACTGCACCGGCGGCGACGAGCCGGGCTTCCAGGAGCCTCGCAGTGTCGCCTGCATCCATAGGGGAGCTTACGCTCTCCCATCCCACGCCGCGGTGAAGCGCCTCACCCGTGATGTGTGCGCGCTGTTGCCGGACGCGGAGCTGCAGCAGCCGCTGAGGTGGTCGCACGTGCCGATCACCTTCAGCGCCGACGATCACCTAGTGCGGCAGCTGGGTTCCGGGGTCATACCCTTCGTGGTCTCACCGATCATCAGCAACATGACGGTGACCAATGTTCTGGTGGACAACGGAGTGGGGCTGAACCTCCTGTCCGCCAGGTTGGTGGAGAAACTCCAGCTGCCGTTGGAGCAGCTGAAACCCACTGACCCGTTCCGGGGAGTGAACCCCGGGATCGTGCGCCCCTTGTGGCGCATCACGCTGCCGGTGACCTTTGGGTCCCGGGAAGCATTCAGGAGCGAGCACATAGTGTTCGACGTGGTGCAAACCCTGTTACCCTACAACGGGATCCTTGGTCGGCCGGCGCTGGCGCTGATCAAGTTTATGGCGGCGACGCACTGTGCCTATGGCATGATAAAGATGTCTTCCGTGTACGGCATCCTCTCCATCAGGTGCGATCTCAAGGACGCGGCCTGGTGTGTGGGCGAGGTCGTCAGGGCCGCCGCCGCAGCCGACGCCGGTGACAAAGACGTTGCCGGAGGCGAAGGCTCGTCTGGCGGCAACCCTGCAACGAAGAAGGCCCGCGCTGCCCCGCAAGAGCTTGCCAGGGGAAGCGCAGGCTCGAGCTCGTGCCGCGGCAAGGGCCCGAAGCTCCGGAACACTCCCGTGCCGCCCCGCCCGTGCCACGCCGCCGAAACCCTAACCTCGCCGGTGAGCTCCCTGATCGATCTGGTCCGTCCATCCATCTCCAACGGTGTAGATTAGATCTATTTTATTTCACATAAACGAACCGGTACGCACCAATCAGGAGCCGCCACGTGTCACTGCGTAAATAAAATGAAAATCTAATTTTAATTCTCTCGGATTAAGTAAATGGCACTTTCGCAGAAAAGCCCCTATAACTTCAAATGATCATAACTTTTAATCTGTTTGGCCAAATTTAATGATACACACCTTTTTGGAATCCTTAGGAAACTTAGAATCTTTTGGCACTGTCCAAATTCAAATTTGAAATTTTGAATCACATTCAAATTACAGATTAGGGTTTTATGCCATTTAAATCATAACTATTTTTTTAGAAGTCCTTTTGAATGGAACCAGTGCCCAAAATTCTTTTTTATTGTCCTCTGTCCAATGGGACAGAGAAATAAATATTTTGAATTAATCTATTTGGCTGATGCCAATAAAACCTCATTTTAGGGTTTAAACCCTAACCATTGCAATTTGTTTAAAAACCCTAATTACATGTGCTTAATTATCAATGCCTGGATCAGTAGATCACCCAAATAAAATAAACCAAACTCATGTCACATGTTTGCATTGCATCATGGCATGCGTATTCTTTTGCTTGTATGGTGTGTTTATGTACGTGAATGTTTGTTGATCGTATAGTATTCTCGGAGAGCGAACCTTGCGATTGTGACGAGTGTTTGAACTCCAACTATTATCAAGGCAAGTTCACTTTGATCATTTACCCATTATTTTATTATGCACTAAATTTTATTAGTTGCATTGTTAAGATTATTATTGTATCTATGCTAGCTATGATCTGTCCCAGTAGTATAGGATACCTTTGTCATGACCTTCACCACCAATTGCCATCGTAGTAGTAAAATGCTATGCTATGATAATATACGAGGGTGGTATTATTACAATGTGATACTATTGAATTACAAAACAAGTCCTTCAAATTGATATGGCGGCATGCATTGGCAGAGAAATTCCTCCCTGGGCGGAAGAGATCGCCCGCTATTTGAAAGGAGAGGCTCTCCCGGAGGATGACGTCGCCGCGGAGCGCGTAGCGCGGCGAGCCAAGATGTACACTGTGATAGACGGCAGCGTCTACCGCAGGCGTGCGAATGGTGTCAAACTCCTCTGCGTGCCGCAGGAAGGGTGTGCACTGTTGGAGGACATACATCGAGGCACATGTTCACACCATGTGGCCTCCCGGGCTTTAGCCGGCAAGGCTTTCCGGCATGGCTTTTACTGGCCCACGGCCCTGGCCGACGCAGAGCGGCTGGTGAGGATGTGCGAAGCGTGCCAGTTCCACTCGAAGAAGAGCAACCAACCAGCCCAAGCCTTGCATGCCATCCCGTCCTCATGGCCGTTCGCGGTCTAGGGACTAGACATCGTCGGCAAGCTACCAAGGGCGGTTGGCGGGCTTCCCGCAACGTGCATCACTGGTCGTGCCGTTGGCGGGCTTCCCGCAACGTGCACCACTAGGCGTGCGGTTGCTTGGCCTCCCGCCGCCTGCACCGCGCAGTCGCTGCGCCCGGGAAAGGAAACGCTCACATCCAAGTTTGGCATCGACCCCTTTCTGCCGGGGGCTGGGAAGCAGGAGAGATGAGATTTATCTGATTTACCTGCGGTTTATCTGATTTACCTGTGTTACTTGTTTTCGTAAGTTTCGAAATTTTTTCAGCACCTCGGATCTGGTAAGAGTCTAACCTGCAGGAAAGGGAGGAATCTTGTACGCTGTGGTGCCCGTGAGCTGCCCACGGGTCGCACCATACACCAGTGCCATGTGGTGAGGGAGGACCGCAACACAAGGGGTTCACCGCACTCCGAGGCTTCTGAGTTGACGGCTGGCCGCCACGTGTGCCGTGGTTACCCGGTAAGCATGGCGGCGGAAACTGCGCCGCGTTCGGGGAAAAGGCGCCACGGTGCCGCGCGGATCCGTTGCGCGCGGTGGCAAGCCTCCCTCCCGTGTCTATAAAAGGCGCGCCCCAACCATGGAATTGCCTAGAGCGAAGCCGGGTTCGGGGCCGTGAAAGCAGGTGGTGCGACGGAGGCGCGGAGGTGGTGCTTCCCGCCGGCATCACCCCATCGAGCCCACCCCGAAGGGCACCGCAGAGGCACGGTGGGAGTGCGTGCCATCGGCGTCCCGCGCCGACAGGGGCACTGCCGTTGTGCCCCTGCTGCGCTTCCTCAAAGGGGCGGTTCTGGGGCGAGGGTCGCCGCAGAGGCACTGTGGTGGTGCGTCCCGTCCGCGTCCGGCGCCGACGGGGTGCATTGCTACAGTGCCCTTGTCGCCCCCCTCCGTAGGACACCTCCGCAAGGAGTAGGGTCGGCTGCGGAGACTCTATGGTAGTGCGTGCCATCCGTGCCTTGTGCCGGCGGGTGCACTATCACAGAGACCCGGCCGCATTCCCTTTGAGAGAGCCTTTTTCGGGCGCGGGTCGTTGCGAGGACGCTGTGATGGCGCCGGTGCCGGCGCTCGTCGCTCATTCCGGCACATCACCGCGTCCTTGCCGTGGCCCTCGAGCAGTTTAGCTCCCGGGTAACAAGGGTCGTCGCATCCCTTGGGACGAGTCCCCTAGAGAAAACCCAGGTCTCCCCAGTTGCGGGGGCTGTCGCTGGAAGGCTATAACTTCCTCGTCACCCGTACCCGCCGTTCGGGGTGTGGCGAAGCCGGTGCCGAGGACGTTATAGCTGTCTCGCGGCTGCTCCCGGAGCGGAGTCCTCCTAAGCCAGGGTTCGTCCCTGAAGGCCAGGGTCCGCCCCTGAGGGCGAGGGTTGCCACGTGAGTGTGGTGGTAGCATCGTCGGCGGCGGTTGCCGCCGGCAGCGATCCTGCCCCCGTGTTCCTGCCGCAGCCCTCCGAGTTCGTTTCCCTTGAACAGGTACCCCGGATGGTTTCCTACCGAGGTAGCGCCCCGTCTGCACTCTACCGTAGAGCATCGCGAAACATTGGACCGCACGAAAAAGCTAAGTATCTGAACATGAACGCTGAATTCGCTAAGAGCTGAACGAAACTGAGCACTGCCCCGCTGGGTGCGGCCCCGAATCCCGCGCGTAGCCGGAGTGTAAAAAGGGACGCTTGCGGGGGGAGTGCGCTCCCCGTGTGGCTCCCGGGTCCGCCCCGGGAGGACACGGCTTGGAGTGGTTACCCCGCAAGCGGAGTGGCTCCCCGCTACCGCTTGGCCCCAGGTCGGCACTACGGGTCCATCCCGGGTCCCTGGTCTGGTCAAGGGTGAGGCGTGCGCGAGTCCTCCCGCAACACAAGGCAAGACACGCAAAGGCTTAGGGAACCAGCCCGCGAGGCGGCCTCGGGAATAAAGGACAAAAATTGAGCAAACTATCAAGCTTGATTGACTAGGTGTCGAGTGGTTACATGGACTAATCAAAAGGTCATTGTCCAAACGGAGCTAAGCGCCATACCTGCAGGAAAAGCAAACAAGAAGGAGGTACAGGGGAAGCAACGAGTATAGCGGGGGGCTGCGGCAGCTAGCTGTCGCCGTCTTCGGCCGGGGCGTCGACGGGGGGGTTCAGGCTCCGGCTTCATCTGCATCCGCTCGACGACCTCCTCGACGAACGCGCGCACTGCTTGGGTGTGCATGGGCTCGTCCTCGCTGTCGGACCAAGCGTCCAGCAGGGACTCGAAGGGAAATTCTGGGTCCCGGAGATGAATCCGCGGGAGGATTGTCCCGGCAACCTCCCGGGCGCAGTTGGCGACTTCGTTGGCGCCATACTTGGCGATCCAAACGTCGAGTGCCCCGAACTTCCCCAACAAGTCGGAGAAGAAGGGGATCAGCGTCGTGACGTCCGTGCCGTCCACCTCCGCCGCCTGCAGCTTCAACTTGGGCAGCAGGTCGCGCAGCGACCCGGCGATCTTCGCCAGCTTGTCCGTCTCGAGCTGCCGCTGCCCGATCAGCGTGCTGTGATGGAGTCGGGCGTCTTGCGCGGCCTTCTTGGCCTTGCTGACGCGGCCCTCCAGCTTCGCAAGCTCTAAGGCCTGGGTCACGTTGGCCTCGCCGGCCGTGGCGAGCTCTTCCCGGATGGCGGCCAACTCGTCCTCAAGCCCGGCCGCTTTGCCTTTGACCGAGTTGAGCTCGGCGTCGTGCTGAGTCGCCACTCTCGCCGCATCCTCGGCGGCCTTGACGTGCACCTTCAGCAGGACGTGGAGGCCTTCGATTTCGCCGCGGTAGTTGGCGATTAGCTCGCTCTTCTCGTCCAGCCGCGCCTGGGCCGTCGCGAGCACCTCGGCATTCTCCTTCCGGGAAGCTTCTAGGGTTGACGGCATGCGCCTTGGAGCTCCGTGCGCTGGACCTCCAGTTGCCGACAGAGCTCGGTCTCCGGGACTACCGGCTCCCGAGCCGCCTCCAGGGCTTGCCGGGCCAGCCGCGCCTCCTCCTCGGCGAGGCGCGCCTCCTCGCGCAGCCGGGAGAGTTCGCGCCGCTCTCTCGCGACAGCCTCCCGCACCTCACCGAGTTGATTCTTGGCGGCGGTGTGGCGCTCCCTCACCTCGTTATAGGAGGTGACGAAGGCGAACTGCTGGTCCCGGACAGCGTCCAGGAACCGGTGCCCCCGCTCGAAGACGCTCGGATCCCAGGTAAGAGGATTCCAAGTGACCCCGGCAAGGGTGCCGAGGTCGGTGCCGGGGAGAGCCCCCGAGGATGACGAAGCCCTAGCTGCTGAAGTGGAGCTGGGCGCGGGGTCGCCAACTTGCTCCCGGGGGTCTTGCCGTCCTTCCCCGACAACTTCCCCCGCGCCCAGGCTCCGGGACACTAGGGTTGGAGAGGGTTCCCTACTTCCGGCGGGGGTCGTCCCCTGCTGGACGGCGGGTGAGCCCGAGCCGGCCACGTCCACGGCTTCGGGCGCGTCGCCAGGTGCCGCCGCGGCGGCGGCGGTCTTCACTGCTGCCGCTGTGTCCGTCGCGGCGGGGGCGGACACGGGAGCTATTTCCGACTCCACCTCTGCCCCCATGGTCCCGACGACCGAGTCGGGGTCGACCACGGGCGCGCCTGTTCCGGGTGCGGGCGCACTTGTGCCTGCACCCGTGGAAAAGCATGAGGGTCGGCGATGGTTGGTGCTATCGAAGACGAATAAGGGCGACCGGGACGGTTACCTTGTGCGGCCGTCGGGCTTGCCGGTGCAGTCTCCGCTACCTCGCCTGCGCCAGCGGGAGGGTCCAAGGGCCTTGCCGCGAGCGAGCTGCCGCTCGCTGCAGAAAGAAAAGGTATGTTTGTGAATTTGGCTAGCAGAAATTGCAGTTGCAGAGCATCAACGAAGACATACCTGGTGCCGGCTCTGTCTCCGCTTGGGCTGGGTCGCCAAGGGGCGCGCCCGCACCGACGCTGGCCCCCGAGGCAGCGGGGTCGGTGGCGCCGCCAGCGTCGGCGCGCGTCCTCTTGCTTGCCGAGCCGGGCGGGGAATCACTCCTCGCCCTCTTGCTGGCGCCCGCCGGTGAGGAGGACTTCGGAGGGTTGCGGAGAAGCGCGAAGCCCCGGAAGACCCCCCGAGCGGGCGGCGCCGTGGGCGCCCGCGGTGTCGTCGTGACCTGGAGAGCTCCAGGTGTTGATGGCGATGCCGCCGCGACGCCGGGCGCCAAGCGCGCGGAGGCCCCCGCTACCGGAGCGAAGGCCGTCGCCGGGGCGCCGAGGGCCCCCGCAGGTGCTGACGTTGCCGGGGTACCGGCGAGCACCCCGGGGCCGCTTCCCGCCGCGGAGTGGGCGGCCGCCGGCAAGACAGGGGCCGCCGCCGAGGCACTCGTGGCCCCTGTTGCCGCGGATGCCGTCGTGGTACCAACGGGCGCCCCAGGAGCGGCGGCCGCCGCCAGGTTGGGGGCCGCTGCCGGGCCGAAAGTCGCTGTTGAGGAAGTGGCTACGGCCGCCGTGAACGCCCTCGACCTTCTCAGGATTAGGGGCGCGCTGTCGCTGCTTTCCTCGTCGTCGTCCTCCACGGCGACGACTTCCGGGGACGCAGCCACCTGGCCCGCCTCGTCGTCCAGCGACCGGAGGGAGGGCCAACTAGGCTCGGACCCGCCCTCTCTCTCCTCGAGCACCAGCTTCCCGCGGGGTGCTTGCGGGGGAGCGTGCGGGACGTGGGTGGGGGTGTCGTCCATCAGCCCCCACTCGTTGCAGGGAAGGAAGGTGCCGATGATGTCGCTGAGCGCCTTGACGCCGGCATGGAGAGCGGAGACCCCCGGCGGGAACTCTATCGACTGGAAGACCTCGCCGGAGATCCCCTTCACCCACGTCTTGAGTGACTCCAAGTCCATGCCGTCCGCCTGGAGGCGTGTCCTGTCCCCGGAGCCCGTGTACATCCACGCGGGCCGGGAACGCAGCTGCAGCGAGGCTATGCGCCGATGGACGAATGTGCGCGCCACGTCGACATCTGTGAGCCCCGCTAGCCGCAACGCCTTGATCTTCTCCATGATGGGGAGGAGGTCAGCGTCGTGGTGGTACCTATCCTGCCAGCCGATCTGGGGTACCGGCAGCTCCGTCGGCGGCTGAATGAACTCCTGGGGGTCCTCCACTCAGACCCAGCACCAGTCGCCCCGCCACTCTTTTTCGATCTTCTTCCCCGACCGGATGATGAACTCCGACTTCATTTGGTCGCGGGCGCGGAAAACCACCCCCGACGACATCGCCTTCGCATTGTCGATGCGCGGGTAAAAGTAATGCCGGAAGAGCCCCACCGACGGCATCACCCCCACGAACGCCTCGCAGAGGAACTGGAAGGTGGCGAGGAGGAAGAGCGAGGTGGGGTGGAGCTGCGCCACCCGCAACTGATAGGACTCCATCAGCGCGTGGAGGAACAGAGAGAAGGTGTAACATCCCGAAATTCAATCTTTTACATGTGCATTGCATCCATGAGCATCATGCCACAGTTACATATTTGAATTCAAATTTTGAATCTCAAAAGGTCCTTAAAAGATTTTGTTTACACTCATTTGAGCCTTGGATTTTCAAAACAATAGGGTTTATGCATAAAAGGGGTTTGTTGCATATATGAGCTATCCCAAAAATTTTGGATAATTATTTGGAGTTGAAAAATTATTTTATTTAAATGGATATATAGCCCTAAAGGCATTGATAGTGCAAATGTATCTTTATATATTTTATTTTGAGGGTAAACTACTCCCAAAAGTTGTATCATGATAGAACATGATTTTACAAATTTTCTGGAATTTATTTGGGTCAATTTGGAGGTCAAAATCAAAAGATACAAAAGAAAAAAAAAAGAAGGAAAAAGAAAAGAAGGAAAAAAAAAGGGCGGGGAAAGGAAACCGGACCGACCCAACTGAGACGGCCCAGTCCCGCGCGCGCCCACGCCCGAACAGGCCGCAGCCCAGCCCCGCACGCCCGCCAGGGCGCCGCCCAGCGCCACGCCCGCCGCCGCGAGACACTGACAGGCGAGGCCTGCCTATCGGGTCCGTCTTCCCCGGACGGCAAGCCCCGCCGGTCACAGCGAGATCTCCTCGGGCGCCCTCGCCGGGATCGCCTTCCTCCGTGCTCCCTGCGACATTCCCCCCCGCGTCGGTTTAAAGCCCTGAGCCCCCTCTCTCATTCCCCCTTTTCCCCACGCTCGATTACGCGCCGGCTAGTCCCCGATTGCTCGCCGGAGTTTCGTCCCGTCGCCTCCGTCCTCGCGAAACCGCCGCCACTCCAGTGAGTTCTTCGCCTGTCGGCCGCCTGTTTCTCCCTCTGCTCTCCCGTGCGCACATGGTGACGCGGTCAGATCCGTTTTGGGATGATTGCAGGTCGCCGACCGCCGCCCGTGCTCGCCGCCGACCGCCGTCCGCCCGACCCCGCGCCGTCCGCCTCCATCTGCCCGAGTCCGAGCCGCCCCGGTCGTCCGCGAGCCCAACCGCGCCGCCCGTCTCGCGCCCCCGAGACGCCCGCGCGCCCCGCGCCGCGCGCCCCCCGCGACCCGCCTCCGCCCCGCGCGCCCCGAGTCGCGCCCGACGCTCGCCGCCCCGAGCTCCCGCCCCCACCGTCCGCCCGCCGTTGGCCAAAGGTGTGGATCATTAAATTTGGCCAAACAGATTAAAAGTTATGATCATTTGAAGTTACAGGGGCTTTTCTGCAAAAGTGCCATTTACTTAATCCGAGGGAATTAAAATTAGATTTTCATTTTATTTACGCAGTGACACGTGGCGGCTCCTGATTGGTGCGTACCGGTTCGTTTAAGTGAAATAAAATAGATCTAATCTACACCGTTGGAGATGGATAGACGGACGAGATTGATCGGGGAGCTCACCGGCGAGGTTAGGGTTTTGGCGGACAGGGTCCGGCGGCGGCGCGGCACGGGCGGGGCGGCGCGGGGGTGTTCCGGCGACGTGGGCGCGACGGGGAAGCGACGGGCGAGGGCGGCGCGGCACGGCGGAGACAGGGCCGCGGTGGGGAGCTGCAACGCACGAAAAGGAAAAAGAAGCGCATCATCTTGACCGTGAGGGAGAGAGAAGAAGAGAGAGAGGGACGGCTTCGAGGAAGGCTCACCAGACTTCGTCGGCGAGAGAGAAAGCGGCGGCGCGGGCGGTCGGACTCCGGCGAGAAATCGGGGCGGCCTGGCGGTGTGATAGCGAGGGCGAGGAGAGGGGAAGAAGAGAGGGGGTCGCGGGGCTTAAAAGGACGCGCTCGGGCTCGAGGATTAAGGGACGGAACGAGGGGAATCCGGCGGTGAGTGCGCGGCGGCGAAGAAGGAAGACGCGCGGCGGACGCGGGGCTTTCCTTCCGGGGAAGAAGCCCCTGACAGGTGGGCCCCACCTGTCAGCGGGTGCGCGCGCGCGTGGGGCGGCCGGGCTGGCCGGGCCGGCTCGCGTGCGGTCGGGCGCGGTCGGACGGGGCCGGTTCGGCCCAAAGTGGCCGGGTCGGTCCGTTTGCTCCTTTTTTTTTCTTTTGCCCTTTTCTTTTTCTGTTTTTCTTATTTCCTTGATATCTTTTGATTTTGAACTCCAAATTGGTCCAAATAAATCACAGAAAATTTGTAAAATCATGTTTTGAGAGTATTTTCCCCTCAAAATAGAATATATAAAAATACATTTGCCCTATAAATGCCTTTACGGCTATATACCTATTAAGTAAAATACTTTTTCAACTCCAAATAATTACCCAAAAATTATGGGATAGCTTATATATGCAATAAACCTCTTTTATACTTAAACCTTAATGGTTTGAAGATCCAAAGCTCAAATGGGTGTAAACCCTAGGTTTTAAAATGAAATAAAAATCTTTCCAAAGTCCTTTGAGATTCAAATTTGATTTCAAACATGCAATTGTGGCATGATGCTCATGGATGCAATGCACATGTAAAAGTTTGAAATTTTTGGGATGTTACAAGATCATGGAGCAGATTATGTACGAGAAGGATCTCCTGCAACTTCAGTATGATCAGCTCCAAGCTCAGGTCAACAACGCCAACCTTGCACCAGCACAAGCTCCACCACCCCCTCAGGACGAGGAAATGGAGCCACAGGAGGAGGAAACTCAGGAGGCGCAGGAGATGGACACACCTGCCACCCGCACCCGTTCCAAGGCGAAGAACTCCGGGAACACCAACTTCCTCTCACTTCCCTTGTTTCAGCTTAGAGCTCGCCAGACTATTTATTAAACTATATTCGTTATCGTGTTAGTCATTG
This sequence comes from Brachypodium distachyon, assembly GCF_000005505.3. NCBI lineage: Eukaryota > Viridiplantae > Streptophyta > Magnoliopsida > Poales > Poaceae > Brachypodium > Brachypodium distachyon. Next base: position 17,063,608 of record NC_016133.3, read on the forward strand.
ACCATGCCGTCGTTGTGGTATGGCAATGTAGATTCGTGTGTTTACTTGCAACTCTTTACTTGTGTTTTAGGCTGGTATGCCTTGAGAACTATTTGTTTTGGATGTTAAAATCCTAGTGAATGCTTTTGCTTGTTTTATAGTTGACATGTTTTGTGATTGAATTGTCATGCTTGTGTTTGAACTGTTGTATTGCCTGTGTTGTGGGGCTTAGTTTCCCTTAGACCCTGTCTATCTATTTTCTCATCTATGCTGTCCCAAAACAGATGCCGCCGAGACGCGATACTCGCCGCAGTGCTGACAACAACGAGGAGGGTCCGGACAACAACAACGCCACCATGCAGCAACTGCTGGCCGCACAGACTCAGTTTTTGCAAGCTCTGACCCAGCAGATCAACAACAACAACAACCAGAACCCCAACTCACCACCTCAAGTGGACATGTTTACTAGGTTTCTGAGGCTGCGTCCACCAACATTCACCAGCTCCCCGGAACCGATTGTAGCTGATGATTGGCTCCGTTCTGTGAGCAAATGCCTAGTGACAGTTGGCTGCAATGAAGCTAACAAGGTGAGGTTTGCCGCTCACCTGCTTGAAGGACCTGCCGCAGCTTGGTGGGAGACTTATCAGATCACTACACCCATGGAGGAGGTCACATGGGAAATGTTCCAAGATGCCTTCCGCACCGCCCACATCTCTGCGGGCGTACTGAGCTTGAAGAAGAGGGAATTCCACAAACTGAGACAAGGGAACAGGACGTGTCAGAGTACATTGAAGCTTTCAACAAGTTGTCTCGCTATGCCCCGGATGACGTCAACACTGATGCCAAACGCCGGGAAAGGTTTTTGGATGGCTTGAACGACGAACTCACCGTTCAACTGGCAGTCGTCTATATCCCTACCTACCAGTCCCTCATGGACAAAGCCATCATTCTAGAGAACAAGCAGAATCAGATGGAAAACAGAAGGAAAAGGCCTCACCATGGCAACAACCACGCTGGTCCACACCAGAAGCCGTGCACCTCGTACGAGGGTAGTGGCAGCTCTTCGTTGGTTAAGCATGGTGGAAATCATCAGAATCACCATGGTGGGAGTGGACACCATCACCGTCATGGAAATCAAGGACACCACCATCATCAGGGAGGTACTGGCAGCCGGAACCACCAACACCAGCACCAGCATCCAAGGATCAACAACACCAAGGGCAGTGACCATAACAATGGAGGCAACCCAGGGCAGAACCGCACCACTGGCAGGGGTCTGAGCCAAGTGCAATGCTTTAAGTGTCACAAGATGGGACACTACTCCAACGATTGTCCGGAGAAGTTCAATGAGGCTGGAGCAAAGCCCAACCCATTTCAGAAGGGCAAAGTGAACCACGTCAACGTGGAAGAAATCACGGAGGAGTAAGGTATCGTAATCGGCACCTTCCGTCTAAATTCTTTTGAAGCACTCGTACTGTTTGATACCGGTGCATCGCATTCTTTCATCTCAAGGAGTTTTGTGCATGAGAATGGATTAAACACTAGTACCTTAGTGAACCCTATGAAGGTGAAGTCACTTGGGGGAGAGATGATAACGGCTTGTGAATGCCGAATGCTGACACTAGAAATTGGAAAACACAACTTCCCCACAGATCTGATAGTGTTAGGATCAAAAGGCTTGGATGTGATCCTAGGAATGGATTGGTTAGCCAAGTATGAAGGACTTATAGATTGTGTCAAGAGGACTATTACACTCACAACTCCAGAGAAGAAGCGAATCCGCTTCAAGTCAACCTATGACCTTGAGTTACCCAAGGTAAATTCTCTTAAGGGGGTTAGCCTAGAGGATGTACCGATAGTGAAGGAATATCCGGATGTATTTCTAGAGGAATTACTAGGCATGCCACCGAACCGAGATGTGGAATTTCTTATTGAGTTATTGCCTGGAAGTGGACCTATAGCCAAGAAACCATACAAGATGGCTGTAGATGAATTAAAAGAGCTGAAGAAGCAACTTGCAGAACAGTTGGCTAAAGGATTTATTCGACCTAGCTCATCACCATGGGGAGCACCTGTTCTATTTGTGAAAAAGAAAGACAAGAGCCAAAGGATGTGCATAGACTATCGTTCACTAAATGAGTTGACGATAAAGAACAAGTACCCACTACCCATAATCAATGACCTATTTGATCAATTGAAAGGAGCTTGTGTTTTCTCAAAGATCAATCTTCGATCAGGTTATTTTCAGTTAAAGACCCGAGAAGTGGATATACCCAAGACAGCATTTACCACTAGGTATGGCTTGTACGAGTACATAGTGATGCCTTTTGGATTAACCAATGCCCCGGCATACTTCATGAATATGATGAACAAGGTATTCATGGAATATTTGGATAAGTTTGTCGTAGTATTCATCGACGACATTTTGATCTACTTGAAGAGCAAAGAAGAGCATGAGGAACATTTGCGTCTAATCGTGGAAAAGCTTAGAGAGCACAAGCTTTATGCAAAATTCAGCAAGTGTGAATTTTGGTTGTCCGAAGTAGGATTCTTGGGACACATTGTGTCAGGAAATGGAATTGTCGTCGATCCCGCTAAAGTAGCAGCGGTGCTGAATGGGAAGTCCCTAAGAACGTCGGAGATGTTCGCAGCTTTTTAGGACTTGCTGGATATTATAGGAGGTTCATTGAGAATTTCTCCAAGATAGCCAAACCTATGACTGGGCTTTTGAAGAAAGAAAAGAAGTTTGAATGGACTGATAAGTGTGAAGAAAGTTTTCAAGATTTGAAAAAGAGGCTAGTATCAGCACCCATTCTCGTTTTACCCGACTTACTGGAAGATTTTCAAATGTACTGTGACGCTTCGCGTTTAGGATTGGGATGTGTTTTGATGCAAGGAGGAAGAGTTGTGGCATACACCTCAAGACAACTTAAGAATCATGAGAGAAATTACCCCACTCATGATTTGGAACTAGCATCGGTAGTGCACGCACTCAAGACTTGGAGGCACTATCTCATGGGAAAGCAATGTGAGTTATTCACCGATCATAAAAGCTTGAAATATATATTCACGCAGAAAGAATTGAACTTGAGACAAAGAAGATGGTTAGAGTTAATCAACGATTATAATCTGAATCTTCAATACCATCCAGGCAAGGCTAACGTAGTAGCTGACGCTCTGAGCCGCAAGGGCTATGTTAATGGTCTTACAGCTGGAGAATTACCTGCTGAATTGTGTGAGCAATTCAAGGATCTCAGATTGGAGTTAGTCCCGGAAGGTTACTTAGCCAACATGGAAGTACAACCCACTCTGCTGGACAGAATCAGAAAAGCCCAGAAAGAAGACTCAGAAATCAGAACGATAAAGGATAATATGGCTATTAAGAAAGCAAAAGGATTTGTTGAGGACGATCAAGGTACCGTATGGTTTGAGAAATGTATTTGTGTACCACAAGACCCCGAGATCAGAAAGATAATATTACAAGAAGCTCATGATTCACCGTACTCAATCCACCCCGGTAATACAAAGATGTACATGTACTTGAAAGAAAAGTTTTGGTGGACAGGATTGAAGCGAGACATCGCTGAGTATATCGCTCTGTGTGATGTTTGTAGCAGAGTCAAGGCTGAACATCAGAAGCCAGCTGGATTACTACGACCATTCCCAGTGCCAGACTGGAAATGGGATAAGGTAGGCATGGACTTCATCACCGGCTTACCAAGGACAAGGTCAGGATATGATTCAATATGGGTGGTAGTTAACCGTTTAACCAAAGTTGCCCCGCCTGCGCCGCCCCGAGCCGCCCGCGCTCCGGCCGCCTGCGCCGCTCGCCTGCCCGCGCCCGCCCGCGCCGCGCGCCGCCCTGAGTAGCCGCGCCGCTCGCCCCTCCGCACGCCGTGCCCGCGGGACCCGCCCAGGCCCGCTCCACCGCGCGCCGCCCGCCTCCACCGCCCCGCCTGCGCCGCCCGCCTCCACCGCCCCGCCTGCGCCGCCTGCCCGCGCCGCCGCCGGCGACCTAGCCCCGCCTGCCAGAACCCTAGAACCGGGCCAGTCATTTTTCGCCACGTGGCAAAGCTTTGTTTTATTTTTATTTCGGCCAAATTAGATAATGCACTTTTGCAGAAAACCCCTGTAACTTCAAAGCCTCATATCTTTCAAACCGTTTGTCCAAAAATTGTGTTCCGCACCTTTCTGGAATCGTCACAACTTATAGAATATTTTGGCACTGTTTAATTTTAGTTTTGAACAACTTAGACAGAAGCTATTTACAGAATGGTTGAATATGGTTTAATTTTCAAATGAATTGTTTCAAAATAGTTTTGAGCATGTTAGCTTGTTGTAAAACTATTTAAACATGTCCATTAGGACCAGAAAAGAAATTATTTTGTCAACAATCATGGCGTACAAGTTTAAATCTTGTTCTATGTTGCAAAAGCCACGCAATCTTTTAGTTTAAACCCTATCCATGTTTCATGCACATTAATTATCTCTTTGATGTTGTATAATCTATCCAAATCATTTGAAAAACTTTTCAAACCAGAAATAAAACTTTTTTACTTTAGAAGTAACCTTTGCGTGCATCATCATGGCATATGCATCATGGCATGGCTTTTGTATTGGATGAGTTTTTACTGTGTGTATGTTTCTTTTATTTTAGATTGTGTGGAGTGTATTCCTTGTTGTTGCGAAGAGTGCGAGAACTACCACAACCTTGGACAAGGCAAGTTCACTTTGATCATTCTCCTAAATATTTCTATTATGCACTAGATGTTTTCTTAGATGCATTAGGAATATTACTCGTACTTCTATGCTAGCTATAAATCCCAGGTAGTCTAGTTTACCCTCGCCATTACCTTGCTACCAGAATTGCCATCGATTGTACTTGAATGCTAGGCTATGGTAATATCGTGGGGGAAATAACTACATTATGATATTGTTATGTCTTTGGCGATATGAAATGTTGTGTTAGACGTAAGGCAAAACAATTAATTCAATGAACCATCCTGGGTGGGCTGCTTTGAAGATTTTGAGGATTAGCATCGTCAGGTCCATTTCTATGGGTCCCTCTGAGTCGAGTTCCTGTGGATTCAGGAATGGATCGTCCATGGATGTCTCTCCCGTGGATTCGGGGAGAGCCTACGTTGCAAATGTGAGATGCCACCTGGGGTAACCGAGATTGGAGTAGTTTCCTATTTAGTAGCTTCAAGTACAACCACAATGCTATATGGGCTCTGGCGAGACAAGAGTAAGTTGTATGAACCTAGACCCGAGGAATTGTACTGAGGTAGCCGTGTAGGGGGAGCGTGATTCTCTCGTGGTTTAGAGAATTACCTCTGAAAATCTCGTAATCGATGCCGTTGCTACTCTACCCTGAGGACAGCAAGGGATTAACACGTCGGTTTCTTGTGGGGAATGTGTACAAACTCTCGAGAGCGTCAAAACTAAGTACTTAGCCGTGTCCCCGGCAACGGACAATTTGAGCGACTAGATGTGGAGCTTTAAGGAAAGTCTCACTCATTCCAACTTCTTAAATAAAATGAATGGTTGAACAGGGTAGGAGCACTTGATGAATCCACTTCAATGTGCTCTAGGATAATAGGAGCATGGGTGTGTCTACCCCGTGTCCAATAGTGATAAAATTCTATTTGATTAAAAGATAGGATTTAATAACCAAGCTTTTATGCAAATAGCTTTGAACCCCACTTTGCCACATTATGCATATACTTGGTAGGCTCTGATATAACTCCTAGTGAATCTTGCCCATACATTCAATGTATTGACCCTAGTGGTTGCATCGTTTAATGATGCAGGAAGCTCCGATGACGAGTAAGATGTACGTTCTGCTTGTTTGGGTTACGGGCCTACATTCCAACACGCTCTCACCGTGGTGTTGATGTGCCCTTTGTATCTTTCACTTTCCGCTGCTAAACAGTTGTTTTATTTCCAGCTAACCCGTGAGGTTATGCGAGTTGTAAGTACCTTTAAATTCTGGATGATTCGTTGTAATATTGAGACCTTTGTTCTATGATATTACATCTTGAAACTGTGTATGCTAGTGAGTCGATCCAGGGACTAGCACTAAAGCACAGAGATCGAACCCGTGTACGGGGGCGGTCGCTTCAGTCGTGGCGACTGCTCTCCCGATGCGAGTCGCACTCTTCAGGAGGGCAGTCGATCCATGGTGTTTGCGCGTCATGGACGGCAATTGCCACGAAGGCTTGAGCAACGTTGCCTTGAGGCTCTGAGTCGTTGCCGTTGCGGCAACTTCCTTGATTGGAGCAGTCGCCAGCGTCGCTAGGGACGGGGCTTTTTGCGGAAAAGGATTGATATGATCCAGTAGAGACCAGATCAGGGTCCATGTCCCAGACGCCACTGGGACATGAGAGATCGGACGTCGATAGCGATCTAACCGCAGTGAAGGGTCGTAGCTTCTTCAGGAGGGGCAAGATGAGATCTGGGAATTGCAGGATTCCGGTCTCGTCGGCCCGTATGTGGTAATCTCCAGACGTGAGATCAACGCCGGATTGAAGCGAGTCGCAAGCCGCGCGTCTGGCCAGCGGATGAGCGGTGAAGTGGAAGGAGCCGAGAGTCATCGACTCCGCCTGAGTCGACGGCTCGCCCGATGAAGATGAGGCCGCTGGAATCGTGGATCCGACACACGTCTTCCCCATGATCGGCGCCAATGACGAAGGGTCACCTTTGACAATGCCCATGTTGATGAGCTTTAGATCAGGGAGAAGACACGTAGCGTGCGTATCGGCGACTCCGTCGGCTAACAAGGACACAAGGGACACGATTTACCCAGGTTTAGGGCCCTCGGAAGGTAATCCCCTATGTCCTGCTTGTCTGATCTTGATATTGAAGGAGAGATTACACTGGAGCCACAGGGGCTATGGTGCGCAGAGTGGTTCTACATGGAGATGGGTGTATGCGGGAGGCTTGTTCGTTGTTCCTTGTCCTTGGCTCCCCCCTCCTAGTCCTTTATATATGCAGGAGTCTAGGTCTCAGGGAGAGTCCAAGCCCATTACAATGATGACATATGCTGTGTTTAAAGCTTCCTTATCTCGAGTCGTCGAGATTGGCATGTTGACACCAGGAGTTGTAGTCGTTCCCCTCATGACCCCGTGGTGGGCCATGATGGGTATCCTTGAGTTGAGTACGTGATTAGTCATAACCACGTCAGGTCGCATGCAGCTGTTCGTGGTGTTGGTACGGTCGATCTGAAGTTTACTTCGGGGAAGATCGTGCGGCTAAGGAACGTGATGCATGTCCCCTCCATGAACAAGAATCTCGTTAGCGGTTCCCTTTTATGTAGAGATGGTTTTAAGGTAGTTTTAAAATCTAATAAAGTGGTTGTGTCCAAACATGGACAATTTATTAGTAAAGGCTATGAGTGCAGAGGCTTATTCTGTTTTTCCCTTTCTGATTTTAGTGACATGTCAGTAAACCATATTTGTGGCAGTGTTAATGATGATGCAAGTGTTTGGCACTCACGTTTATGTCATGTTAATTTTGGTATGTCTCGGCTATCCACTCTGAGTTTAATTCCTACTTTCACCATTGCCAAAGGTTCTAAGTGCCATAGTTATGTGCAATCAAAGCAACCTCGAAAGTCCCACACGGGGGCCGAGGAGAGAAATGTGGCACCTCTAGAACTCATAAATTCTGATCTTTGTGAGATGAATGGTGTGTTGACAAAAGGTGGAAAGAGATATTTCATGACGTTAATTGATGATGCTACTAGATTCTAGGATGTTTATTTGTTGCGAACTAAAGATGAGGCTTTAGACTACTTTAAAATCTATAAGGCTGAAGTTGAAAATCAATTGGAGAGAAAGATCAAACGTTTTAGGTCGGATCGTGGTGGCGAGTATTTTTCCAATGTATTTGATGACTTTTGTGCGGAACATGGTATTATTCATGAGAGGACACCTCCCTATTCTCCCCAATCAAACGGGGTCGCCGAGAGGAAAAACCGCACGCTGACTGACTTGATGAATTCCATGTTAGCCACTGCTGGTTTATCTAAGGCATGGTGGGGGGAGGCGCTACTGACTTCATGTCATGTCCTGAATAAAGTTCCAGACAAAAATAAAGAGAAGACTCCCTACGAGGAGTGGATTGTAAAAAAGCCATCACTTTCTTACTTGCCACTTGGGGATGTTTGGCGAAGGTCAACGTTCCAATTCTCAAGAAACGTAAACTCGGACCGAAGACAGTGGATTGTATCTTTTTAGGCTATGCTCAGCAGAGCGTAGGGTATAGATTCTTAGTAGTTAAATCCGACATACCTGATATGCATGTTGATACTATTATGAAATCTCGTGATGCAATATTTTTTGAGAATATTTTTCCTATGAAAGATATGCATAGCATTGCTAGAATTTCTTCTGAAATATTACCTGAGTCTAGCATACCCGAATCTAATACATCTGATAATGAATCTGAACATCGTGAGGATGATGTTGAGAAGGATGACAATGAAGCTCCATCAAGGAGTAAGAGACGAAGGATTGCAAAATCCTTCGGTGACGACTTCATTATGTACCTTGTGGAGGGTACTCCCAAAACCATTGCAGAGGCATATGCATCTTCGAATGCAGATGACTGGAAAGAAGCTGTCCATAGTGAGATGGACTCCATTCTTTCTAATGGGACTTGGGAGCTATCTGAACGACCCCACGGTTGTAAGCCAGTAGGCTGCTAGTGGGTGTTCAAGAAGAAGCTAAGGCCTGACGGTACTATTGAAAAGTATAAGGCACGGCTTATGGCGAAAGGCTACACTCAGAAAGAAGGCGAAGATTACTTTGACACCTGTTCACCCGTTGCTAGACTTACTACCATTCGAGTACTACTATCCCTGGCTGCCTCCTATGGTCTTGTCGTTCATCAAATGGACGTAAAGACAGCTTTCCTTAATGGAGAGTTGGAAGAGGAAATTTACATAGATCAGCCAGACGGATTTGTGGTAAAGGGTGAAGAGAGAAAGGTGTGCAAGTTACTAAAATCTTTGTATGGACTAAAACAAGCACCTAAGCAATGGCACGAAAAGTTTGACAGAACTTTAACTTCTGCAGGCTTTGTCATTAATGAGGCTGATGGATGTGTGTACTATCGCCATGGTGGGGGCGAAGGTGTTATTTTGTGTTTGTACGTGGATGATATTCTGATTTTTGGTACAAACATAAAAGTGATAAATGAGGTCAAGTCGTTTCTATCAAATTGCTTTGATATGAAAGATCTGAGAGAGGCTGATGTTATTCTTAACATTAAGCTGGTTAAAGATGAGAGTGGAATTACTTTGTTGCAATCCCACTATGTTGAGAAGGTCTTGAGTCGCTTCGGTTTTACTGACAGCAAACCTTCACCAACACCTTATGACCCCAGCGTGATACTCAGAAAGAACAACGGAGAAGGGAAAGATCAATTGAGGTACTCTCAAATAATCGGTTCCCTTATGTACTTAGCTAGTGCTACGAGGCCTGATATCTCTTTTGCCGTGAGCAAATTGAGTAGGTTCACGTCAAACCCGGGTATAGATCATTGACGTGCACTAGAAAGGATATTGCGCTATCTAAAACGTACGATGAGTTATGGAATACATTATTCAGGGCATCCAGTTGTGCTTGAGGGATATTGTGATTCGAACTGGATCTCTGAAGAAGATGATCTCTACGCCACGACCGGGTATGCCTTCATACTTGGTGGTGGTGTGGTATCATGGAGATCTTGCAAACAGACCATATTGAAGAGGTCAACTATGGGAGCAGAGCTTGCTGCTTTAGATACAGCCACCTTTGAGGCAGAGTGGCTGAGAGATCTTTTGATGGACTTGCCGGTGGTTGAAAAACCAGTGCCGGCTATTCTGATGAACTGTGATAATCAAACGGTTATTACTAAAGTAAACAGTTCAAAGGATAACGCGAAGTCATCAAAACACGTGAGGAGACGTGTGCAGTCTGTCACGAAATTGAAAAACTCCGGAGTGATAACTGTCACATATATTCAAACAGAGAAAAACCTGGCAGATCCCTTTACCAAGGGACTATCACGTAATGTGACAGAGAGTGCATCGAGGGAGATGGGGTTAAGACCCATGAATGTTGTGCCATAGTGGTAACCCAACCTATGTGATCGGAGATCCCGTGAAGTAGGATCTGGAAAGAACGAAGCTATTGGTATAACAGAGGAGAGTATGTTATAACCCTCTCTATGTGAAGATGTGCGACTCTCAAATTGATGTAAGGCAGGTTGGCGAAATGCCTTAATGTGTTCATTGCGGCTATGAGTAGCAAAAGATGATGTCTTACAGAATATTCTTGAAAGAACACACCTATATGAGTCCGACTGTCTAACGTCGCAGTCTATGAGATTTGGGTGATCTCTAGTAACTCATGAAGAGACCACGAAGTACGACACATATGCTCCACCCGCGAGGTAGATTACTGATAGCCCAGTACTGGTTGACTTTGAGTGAAATCTATTTCACGCCAGCTTGCAATTCAAGACTTAGTCCATTGTGAGTGTGGATGGATGTAACTTAAAGTTCTAGGTAGAAGTTCAACTTAACAGTCTCTGCTGAAACACTAGTATATAAACAAGTAGCGAGAACAGGTAATCTCTAAATGGGTATTTGAGATCTGGTGGGGGATTGTTAGAATTTGAGTTGTGAGCCTGATTAGGCCAAGCCCAATTTTAATAAATTCTGAAAAAATCTCAAAGGCCCATTCATGAAGTGGGATTAGGGGAGTGGGAAGGGAATAGTCCCACCTTGCTAATTTAGAGTGAGTGAGACCAACATATAAGGGATGTTGTTTCTCACCTATTGAGCAAGTGAGCAAGGGAAATCCCCACGCACGCTCCTCCTCCTCCTCCGCTCGCCTCATCACGACGCGCGCGCGCCGCGTTTCATGGATCGATTTCGAGTTCGAGCCGGGCCTATTATCTTTTTGTCACGCGCGCAAGGTATTTTTGAAATCTGTTACGGACGCGTGCAGGTTTTGTGGAGTCGGTTCAGGTTTTCTAAACCGAACCGACCTATACCTGCGTGACTATATATACAACCGCCCGTCTCTCAGATCTGTACGCAACACAACCGCGCTAGGGTTTCGCCTGTCTCTCGCTTTTGCGCCGTCGTCGTAGTCTACTCCATCCCGAGCGCCGGCGTGCACCATCGATCGGGAGAGCAGGTCTCCAGAACCTTTCGCCTTTGCGATCCTGTACGGGAGAGGGCGAATAAGGTTTTTGGGAAGCGCTCCGCGCGACTGCTCGCTTTCCTGCAACCACGAGTCGTCTGCCTTCCCGGTTCGGCGGGTGCGCGACGCGCCGCCGTCTTCTTCGTCAACAACTTCGTCAAGCGAACGAAACAGCAACGGCTTCCTCTCCACCGCAACAGTACGTACATTGTGATTCGATCTGTTGTTTAGTTATGATCTGCGAATTCATATTGCTGTTCGTTGGGCTGTTTAATACTTCTAATATTTTTGAAATGCATCTGCTAGTTGCTACTGTCGTCATGATCTATACTCTAGAATTGTTATTCTTGGAATTGCTTAATTTTCCAACACAATCAACTCTTTTTTTTTACTGTATATAGATTCTTTCCCCTAAATCTCCTATCCTCTTACTCCCGAGTAGTACGACTCCTTCCTGTACACCTCGCTTCCTCCGCCTCCATTTTCCAAGCCCAGAACACCAAACGAGATGGCTGGTGAGAAGAGAAAGGTGGAGATGCGGGATGAGAAATCGAAGAGGGCTCTTGTCTTCCGTCTGTGGAGGATGAGTTCGCTCGCCGTTGGTATGCATGGCAACCACTCCGACGAGGAGACCGATGACGGCGAATACCAGGACCTTTCAATCTAGGGGCAGAGCCAAGACGATGGCGTCGACGAGCTCTACGTCTGCAGCGAGGAAGAAGACACTGAAGAACAAGAGAAGCTCCTAGGTGGAGGAAGACGTGTCCGTCGCAGCGAGCTCTGGGACCCGCGCGGCAGCCACGGCGACGAGCCGCGCGGGCTCGGCCACGGCGGCGTGCACGAACTCGACCGCGAGCTCTCTGTTGGCAGTGAGGAAGAAGACGAGGCGCACGGGCTCAGTGAGGGCGGCGCGCGCTCCATCGGACTGGACTTGCTGGACGACGAGCCGCTGGACGACGGCGTGCGCGGGGTTGGCCACGGCACGATCACGGGCAGCGCACACGGGCTTGGCCACGGCTCCCACGGACTCGGCAGCGAGCTCTCCGTCGGCTGCGAGGAAGAAGGCGACCAGCACAGTGAGGGCCGTGCGTGCGGTCTCAACGACGACGTGTGCGGACTCAGCGAGGACATGCACGGCGATACGACGCGTGGACTTGGCCGCACGTGCAGCAAGGTCGATGACGGCGCACGCCACCTCGGCATGGACATGCATGCCAAATGGATGCACGGGCTAGGCGGTGTGTGCGGCCATCTTGCGGAGGTCGCGCGTGGGCTCGGCCACGGCCACGGCCTACACGGCAGGTCTTGCAACTCTCAGCTTGGCGAGCGCATCCAGTGGGTGCCGATGGACTCAAGCGATGACGACAGAGCACTGTAATTGAAAAAGCTTATCAGTACCGCGCCACTAACTTCCTGCCAGTGATGTGTTTAACATGGCAGCCTGTCCGATGTATCAAATCCCTAATCCACGGCGGGGAGACTCCATAGCCACTCCACGGCGGCGAGACTCCACCCGTACAGTGGGCGGATGTGCGAGGATCCACGGCCGCCGCATGGAAGTCGATGACAGCACCGGCCTTCTCTCCACGGCGACGACGATCTGCTGCCCTGCACGAGAGAGAGAGAGAGAGGAGAGAAACATGAGGGGCCGGGCGGCCGGATACGGAGGCGTCGGGAGGCCTCACCTCCACGGCGTTGCCGGCCACGGCTCCACGGCACCGCCTGCTGCTGCTCCGCAAGAGAGAGAGAACCAACATAGAGAGAGAGAGAACCAACAGAGAGAGAGAGAACCAACTGAGATTACCTCGGAGATTACTGGCGACGGCGGCCGGATCCAGTGTCGTGGCGGTCGGATCCGGCGTTGGGGCCGACAGCTGCTCCTCCAGGCGCCACGGGCCGCCGCTGCTCCTCCACGCGCTAGTCGAGGAGGCCGCGGGGCCGACGGAGGGGCTCGGCAGAGGAGTTGGAGGAGGGTGGGGCGCGGGTCTGGCGGCGGTCTCCATCTGGGCAGCGGCGGCCGCTGCTCCTCCTCCATGCGCAGGTGAGGAAAGAAGAGGAAGGAGATTGGGGGAGACGGGGAGAGGAAAGAAAAGGGAGGAGATCGAGGGAGATGGGGAGATTGGTGCTGCTTGGTGCGTGCGTGAGAGATAGCGAGATAGGAAGAAGTGCATGGGGGAGGTGCCACGTCACTGATCCGTGCCTCCGCTGCCTCAGCCAATCAGAACGCAACACGTTGATTGTGTTTTGTTTCCATCAGTGGCGGGCTGGATAGGAAAAACCGCTAGTGATGGATATAAATTTTTGTATTTTCTTCATTTTCAGTATAAGACACACAAGTATTCAATACCACCAAACTGGTTTATAAGTATGTACATATGGGGATTTTGAAACATATTAATTGTACTTGCTCCACAAAATACGTCAATTTTGCATTTAGAAAATGGAGAAATCCTCATTTTACTTAAAAATCTCTTTGGCAACATTGTTTGGCACGGTAAAATTAATCTTTGTGCAAAAAATGGATGCATAATTATGAAATATGACATATCACACACTTAGTTCAAATTTGAATTACCCCATTCTTTGCATTTGGAAAATGGAAAATAAGTTTATATAACCAAAAATTTGCAAATCTCTTTAGAAATAGAGTTTGTCATAACAAGATGCACACTTGTACAAAAACTTGATACATTATAATGAACTATGGCATAGGAATGGACAAAACTTTGGTCATTTCGCTTAAAATTAACTAAGTTCAACTATGGGAAATGAAAATATTGTACTACATCGTTCATTTTTAAAATTCTAACACATGATATTATTGTTTCATCATGTTAAGTAAGAAAAAATAAGACGTTAGCAAAAAGAATCACATATTTTTTATTTTCTATGAATTAGTTATGATTTTTTTCACTCTTCAAATGCCTCCAGGAGTCATCAATGGGAGGCCTATATTTAAAGCCCGCCACTGATATGTGTTTTTGTGAATTTTGTTGTTTTTCACATAAACCATTAGTTACGGGCCACCCGCGCCTGTTACTGATTAGTGGTCATCAGTGACGGGTCCTGCGTGCCCGTTAGTGATGAGGCGTCATCAATGAGGGGCGTGGATACGCCCGTCACTCATGAGTGGTCATCAATGGAGGGCGTACTACGCCTGTTCCTGATAAGGGGTCATCAGTTTCAGACTCGTCACATATACACTGTTTTGTGATAGTGGAGCTCGCCATCTCTGCTACTTGCATGGGTGCGGAGGCAATGGAGGTGGCATGCTTAGCGACACAGCTCGCAGCCGTGGTGACGTGCGATGGAAGCGGCGTGCGCGATGTCATGGGCGTCCAGTGCATGTGAGGGGCGTGCTCGTCGTGATCTGCATGGCCATCGTGATGGGCGTGCTCGTCGTCTGCATGGCTATCGTGGTGGGTGTGCTCCTCGTCTGCATGGCCATGGTCCTCGGCGTCGCCGTGATCTCCTCCGTACTCGTCGTCTGCATGGCCATCGTGATAGGTGTGCTCCGCGTCTGCATGGCCATGGTCGTCGGCGACTCGGCGTCGCCGTGTTCTCCGGCGCACTGCTCGTCGGCGTGGCCGTATTCGCTCGCGTGCTCCTCTTCGTTGTTGACCACGACTTCTATGGCTGGTACACCGCGTCCGCAGCACTGGGCCTGTTTGGTTAGATGCCTGAACAAGATGCCTGAGAAATTTTGCTGCCTGGTCAGGCACATACGAGCACTAACAACAGCCGGACTCAGGCCACCACTTTTGTTGGCCTGACACAGGCATATGCTGCCTGGCCTGGCACTAACCAAACATGTTGCATGTACAGGTCCGGCTACCATCAGGCCAGGTCAGGCACTCCTCAGGATGCAATCCAAACAGACCCGTCCCGGCCGGGTGCGTCCACGCCCGCGGCGAACAGGCATGAAGCCACGGCCGGCAAGCACGAGCCTCGCGCTGCCGCTGCCGGCGCGTTCCGGCGTGGTCGAGCTTGAGCCAGATGAGAAGCTTCTGCTGCTGTTGAGCCCGAGCCATGCGCCATGAATTCCGTTGCCGCGTCCAGAACAAGGCTCGCCGAGGTGCTGCTGCGCTTGATGATCTCCACCACGTCTAGCATGCTCCGGCGTACCCGAGCGTGAGCCCGGCGAGAAGCTTCTGCTGCCAACGAGCCCGAGGCGTGGGCTGCCTCTGCAGCGCCCGCCGACGCCACGGATTCCTTTGCCGCGGCCCGCACGATGCTCACGGGCGTGCTGCTCCGCTTGATGATCGCCACCGCCATGGATTCCTTTGCCGCGACCAACATGCTCGAGCCGTTCGTCGCGAGTGGTGGGCTGTCACGGCCGGCGACGCCGGCGAGCTCGAGCGGGGGGGGGGGGGGGGGAGGGGGTGCCGCCGCGGCGGGCGACGCCCAGGACTCCATTCCCGCGGCCGGCGAGCTCGAGGAGACGGGGCCCGGTGCGGCCAGCGACGTCGTCCTCTCCTTCTCATTCTTCATCAGTCATAACTCAAATCCTCAACTTCACCTCATACTCTTCTGCCCCATCCTAGTTGATCGGTTAGTTAAGATCCAAGTCAGTCATGAACAAAAGCAGAGAAAATAGAGTGGTCCTCGTGCTAGCGCATGGAAGAAGGAAAGATGGAGCAAGGATGAGTAGAATTAGATTTTCACTTGATGAAAGAGATGCTATTCATAGGACACGACCAGTTTCAAATTTCTCAATATTTGTTGACGGCTAATCGGCTTAGCTGTTCCCTCCAAAATTTCCCGTGAGCAAACAATGTGCCACGCGCACTAATCCGTGTGCTACCGAGCTAACCAATGAGAAAGCAGTCCTCTGTTTTCTGTTCGCACACCGTTCTTGCATGGCGCATGCAAAGAGAAGGAGGTGGGAACTGAGGGGACGTGGGCAAGCTACAAACCGGTGGGACCAATACAAACAGCATAGTGCCTGAGGCTCAGCCTTGAGCCCGAAGGCCACCACGGCACGGCCTTTAAGTTTTCTATTAAAAAAAATCAAGCAACACATCTCATCCTTTCTTCTCTTTCTGGCCTAGCGCGCCGGCCCAACTATCGCCTTTCTGGCCCAGCCCTTGCTGGCCTGCCCTTCCCTCCTCCCGAAGGCCTACGCTGTTCCCGATCTGCATCGAGGACTCCACCCCGACCCTGATCTGAGTCCAGCGCCATCCCCCAAGGCCCAATCCCCATCGATTGAGGAGGTCGGGGCCAGCTCCAACTACCATGGCCGCCGATTCCCATGCTCCTCTCGGCGCCGCCACTTCCGTCCCCTACCGCCATGGCCGCGGTAGCACGTGGAGCTCGAAGGAGGAGGATGACGGCGAGACGGAGCTCGACGGAGGAGCCGGGTAGCTTTTTGGAAAAGCTGGTCCAGAAAACCGAAAAGAACTGGACACGAGAGTCGGGCCGTGCCGGGGCCTGGGCCGGCCCTTCGGCCACCTATAAATTTTCAACCCGCACCATTCTTTCTGACCGAACCCTAGTTGTCCTGACGCGGCCGCCGCCAGCGCCTTCATATCGATCTACTGTCCCAATGCGCTGCTTCTCCTCTCCGTTGCGACCTCTCCTATCTCTCATGGCCCGTGCTCCGCCTCCACCAGCGCTTGCGCCACGAGGATTCCCACCCGCCAGCGCCCATGTTCGTCGTGTTTTCAGGTGTGTTTTCTTGTTCCGATGCTAAATTTTACGTCTAATATTCTTAGTAGTAAATCCCGATATGATTCCCAAAACAGAGGGAAAAAAATGTTCAAAGAAAATTGAAATCGATTTCAGACCCATTACGATTTCTATCCTGAATGATGGTATGTCTTATTTGCGTCGGATGCTGAGAATAGCTTTTCAATGCTCTTTGTGGACAGAATTCCTCATGGATCTCGTAACATGGCGAGCACCAAAGAAGTAAAAGATGACCTGTCTCTGCTCATCTCTTCTGCCAATGATCACTCTGCCGTCACCCAAGGCACGAAGAACATACAAAGGTGGGGCGTAACCAAGCATGTAATCATGCTCAGTGATGACGAACAAATGAACTATTACCCCATCAAACGTGTATATCCTCTCAATATATTATCAAATAGCAGCCACCGTGATGGTTCTATATACAGGAGTATATGGAATAAACAATTTGATGCCTCAGACCGAAGTGAGAGTAAGTGATCAGCATCTGTTTTCTACTTTTTATTTGTTTTTAGTCAATTTGACGTATTCCCTGTTCAAATCCTGAGGTTAATTTTGCTTTATTTCATTTACTGTTACTACTTCAATGCTGCTGCCTTGCCATCGATAAAATGATAACCTGTCAAATGTTACTCAGGGGTTGCTGTGGGTTATTTGCAAAAGTAGAGAGGCAGCTAATGGTTGCCTTGATGAAATTGCAGCTTGAGCCATTGGCCTTAATCATAGTTTAGGTTGTGATTCATTGGGCATTATTATATCTCAGCCAGTTACAAAAAAAAACGGTTTAATTCACACCAGGATGATATTATGATTTTGTTCTTTATAAGTTTTACATTGCTATTTGGTCAGGTGATAGATGGTGTCATTCTCTAGGAATATGTTCATAACTTTTCGTTTTTTTGGCAAGTATTTTGGTATCCAAAATGGTAAAAATGTTTAGGTGCTCCCAACCTATGGAAACAGTCATGAAAAAGGATTTTAGAAAGTGAAAGAAAAGAAATATTCCATCAATGGGTGCAATGACCTGTATTAGTAATTCTTGGGGCAGGGGCAGACCCAGCCGTCTGATTGGGTGGGGTCCGCCCCACCCAATAAATTTGAAAATCCTTTTATCATAAGTAAAAAATCTAAAAAAATTAGAGAAAATAATAAATTGTAGTGTATTTGCCCACCCAATGTTGAAAATACACTATTTTTCACCCAATTTTGAAAACTTGAGTCCGCCACTGCTCGGGGGTAAAGTGAACCAGGAAGTATACAATTGGTTATGAAATAGTTTGGGAGCACGAATGGACTTTTTCCTTTCTGAGATAGTATTAATACTACTTTACCTTTGTTTGTCTTTCCTAAAACAGAAACCAATTTGAGATTGCAAATTCCTAGTTAAAAGAACATGGGTAGTAGTGTACGCTTAGATAAAAGTGAAATATTCCAATAGGGCCATGGTGTCCTCAAGCAGCATGTTTACTTTTCGTAGAACAAATATAGTTTAATGTATTAATTTGAAATAACAGTATAACTTTCTAATCTTATATGAAGCTCGGTTGGAGGCAAAGATGCATTCAGAACCCACAAGTCGTTGCTTGTTGCGCGATGGAGTTTGTATATTCCATGCACCTAGTAACATGCTGCAGGTTTTCTCATTAAAGTTGGCAAATATTCCTGTGGATAGTGGCTCTGTGGAGTTGTATGGATACATAGCAGTACGGGATGGTTTGGATCGATTGCTTAATTATGTCGTCAACTTTAGCAGAGATGATCCCATCATCGTGGAGCAGGTGCACATCCATACTTAACTGCACTTGTTTCACGGTCAAACTTATTACATGCATAGGGTGGATGAGATTCAGTTATACATACTCTATATGGCAGCCTACAACCACTTAAATCTTTTTACATCATTATTATGATTTTTCCTAGTGATTGATTTGTCCAAAAGTACCAAAATAATACTTCCATTTTGTGTAGAACCATTGCTATGCTAAGTTTGTACTGTAAAGTGTGATTCACTAGGAAACCAGTTGTAAACTATGAAATTAAGTTATACTCCCTCCATTCCTAAATTCATATTGTTTAGTTCAAATTTGTCTAAAACAACGACAAAATCCTCCATTCCTAAATTCATATCGTTGTTTAGTTCAAATTTGTAGTAAAACAACGACAAGAATTTAGGATCTTGTCATTGTTTAGTACAAATTTGAACTAAACAACGATATGAATTTAGAAACAGAGGGAGTATATTCTTAACAAAGTAGGTCAAGGCGAGAGTATTTAGCTTTATATGTTTCTTTATTTATTTATTAGAAGCTATTAAATAACTAATTCTGCAGGGTGCTCTCATCAACATGAATGGCCCTAAGCGAGCGATACATATGTATGACAGTGTTTTCATTGAGTATGACATGAAGATCAAGACAGGTCAACAAGAAAAAGATGATCTACAGTTGATTGATGGTCTATCATCCATAGACGACACGGGTACATGGAATCGTCGCACGATAACAAGACGCATTAATGGAGATTCTGGCGCTGTCGACTTAACTTTTTTGCGTCTTGAAAGCGCTGTTCAAGGAACTGTAGAAGTTTCCATATCAGAAGTGAAATGCAGTTTCAAATTGTCTCTTGGTTGTATCCTCAATAGATTGAATGAAGAAATTTGTCTCTTCGATGGCAACATTGGTGGTGAATCAAGTGTTTTACGGAGCTCTGTGGTTGCTGTCAACATTGATTCTGGGATGGATTTGAAGTTCAAGTTTGGTTCGGAGTCCTCCATTTCTGTTGAAGTATGTTCCTTCGAGGCGAGCAATCATGGGGTGTCTACTCAGCAGATAAAGACTGATTTTGCATTGATCTCAGTTACGGTGACTTGGTCGGCTTTGCTGGAATGAGGCAAACGTTTTTAAATAGTTGTGTGGCCATTGCGTTAATCTTACCTATTCTTTAATTTACTGACTGCGCACCGTCAGACTCATTTTGATGCAAAGATCAAGAGCAGCTCCAGATGGTCCCTAGCAATCGTCGATTATGTCATTCTAGATTATAGATTATCACCGACAAAAACAAAAACCTTCTCTTCACAGCATATGAGCAGCCATCAAGCTAAAGTAATCGCAATCCTTACAAGATGGTATCGGCCGGCATTCTTTGGAAATATATGCATCTGATGAAGGATGTCAATTTGAACCCATACGCAGGCAAACTCATTCTTAGTGGCGAAAATAACATCACATCACTGTTCCTTTCACAGATCAGTGACAGGTTCACCTATACGCACTTGACAGACAGTAGCCAGTTTTCAGCATCATTACAATGGCAAAAATCTGGCAGGCGAAATGTCAACGTGGAGATCTTGATCATCTAAATATTTTGAGCGAGATCTTTAGATTTATTATCTACTAGTTGTGACAAGAAATACTACACAATATAGCATTATTAGGATCTAAACAGTAAACCTAAGAATTCAGACTCAAAGGTGAAAAACATGCAGATTCTACAGATGCAGAACAAGCTCCACTTGATACAGCTGCCCATCAAACCTCAAACCCAAGGATTCTGCAGGATGGATAAGTGCATCAACCATTCCACCAAAAACATACACACGGCAATCAGAAGTATCTACACATGCCCCATGGAAGGACCGGCAGTTTGGGGATTGGCCGTCAATCCTTAGTTTTTTCCACATCCTCTTTGCCATTTTCCTGGAACCTGACTCGAACTGAAGTAGAGCTGGCACATCTAAGATCCAGAAATCATCCATGCGCCGCCTTTGTGAGTCCTCCCCACCATATACAAGGATCTTGCTTCCCAGGAGATGTGTTGCTGAATGTCCAACCCGTGGAAAAGGTAATTCACCTAGAACACTAGACAAATCATACTTTAGCTCCTTCCATCGTGGGAAATGATGACCAATATCAAACAGCCAGACATCATTAAGCACGTCATATTCTGATCCTCTACCACCAAAAAGAACCATGCGTGTCTCACCAATCCAAGTTAAAGTATGGCCAGAACGAGGTGACGGCAAAGGTCCAGTGTCCCCCATTTGGCGCCAACTGCCAGATTGAAGGCCACCAGAGATATCAAGAAGCCATGTATCACCAAGCCGGCTTCCATTCAGCCCTATCCCACCGTGAATCACAATGAATTTATCATCCACGCAGCAGGCTGCATGAGCTCCACGAGGAGATGGTGCAAGTGGGCCTACCTCCAGCA
This sequence comes from Brachypodium distachyon, assembly GCF_000005505.3. Taxonomy (NCBI): domain Eukaryota; kingdom Viridiplantae; phylum Streptophyta; class Magnoliopsida; order Poales; family Poaceae; genus Brachypodium; species Brachypodium distachyon. The sequence continues at coordinate 17,084,682 of NC_016133.3, forward strand.
GTCTCCATGAGATCCTCATCCTGCAAGGTTCTTCACAAATGATTTGGCCTATCCATGTGTCATTCAAACGCAGCCCACGATCATTGATCCCACCAAACAGCACTAGTGCATCACCAACAAGAATGCATGAATGACCAAAACGGCCGCTTGGAGTGCCAGAGGCCAATTGCTGCCAATTAAGTATATTGGACAATCTATTTCCAGCTCCATTTCCAACATATGTTGCCCAAATATCATCAAGATGGCGACCTAACTAGAGAAACAGAGAACATCAGAAAGCATACAAGATAGGGATATGAACAAACTAAAGCATAGCACATTTGTACAAAGAGTGGTAATGTAATGCAACCATTCTTTTATGTACAAAGAGACAGAAAAGGTGCAAACTTCAAATATAATTCCACAAAGAAAATGGATCATAGCTAAAAATAGAAACCTTTGTCAGAAGCATCACTAATATGACTAGTTTGTTTAGTGATCAGAGGTGTGTAGATGTAATCTCATCCCAGGGGGAGCTCGCACCATCAACAAAATGAGCAACGGAAAAAGAAAAAAAGAGAAAAGGCTCACACCCTGTTCCATTTCCAGCAACAGAAATGTTGCTCGATTAAACTTTGACATTTCTAGTGTATCAGGTATAATCATCTGCCTATGTGATAGCACCTGTTACTTTTGCCCATGCTTTCTTGTCTGTATCCAATTCAATGCAAGCAGACAATTCCACAATAATAGGTACAACATAACCAATGAAACTTCAAATTGCTAATGATTAAAGATTTAAAGGTACTCCCTCCGATCCATATTAATTGTCTCACATTTGCCCAAATATGGATGTATCTTTCCCTAAAACCTTAAAAAGCGTCTAGATACATGTAATATTTCGACAACTAATATGAATCGGAGGGAGTACCATTTACCAACCATTTTTACTAAGTTAAACATGTATTGACAGAATGGTAGCTTGAAACAAAATCGCAGAATAAAATTCGGCTGTTTCATCAATTAACATCTTTAGTGAAAACTTCTATTAGAATACTTGAAGTCTTGAACAGAAACGTCCACATTATTTAACAGGAGAAAAGACCTCTTTCAAAGTGTTATTTGTGATATGACAGTTTTTGCATACTTGCTAGGCTAGACCTAGTTTTGCTCAATATCACAAGCACTACACTTGCGAGTTGCGATCGATGAATTGCAAAAGATATTGAGCACAGAAGGTTATCCTCTCGAATCAAAACTATATTCTATAATAATACCTGTGTTTTGCTACAGATCAACAAATTAGATTGCCTCAAGTCATAAAACCACTGTTGCCACACTCTTGGGCAGATTTGAATTGCCAAATTTGGGCTCAGCGGATATCCGCTTGGCATACAAGTTTTTGCCAAATTTCAAGATGGTCCAACATGTAAGGGGAGGGGGAAGGTGAACAGACTGCCAACACTAATTTACATATTCATAAGGGTAGTAAATATACTACTTACATTTCCCAGACCTACCACACCAAGGTACGGAGATCATATCCAACGGCCCAACCTACTAAACAAGGCGATTAACCAACATAGGCAAAGATAATGTGGTGTTTAGATTTAATTAAAAAGAGGTCATTAGGTTTAGTTGTTCTGTTTCTTTTGATGTGTTTCTGGAGCTCTCTGTTTTGCTCTTGGCATCTAAATAAACAGTGGCTAGCATGAAGAAGAAAACAGCAAGCAGCGAAAATTAAATTTAATCAGTAAAACAAGCGAAATAATAAAATTAGCTGGACTGGCCTCATGCAGTCAATGAATCATATCAAGCTTTTAAAATTCATTTAAGCCCCCAATATTTATTTTTCGCCTCGGTGCAGCATGTCTGTGACTATTGCTTTGGTACACCACCTGTTAAAACCTTAAGAATTTTAGAAAGGGCAAAAATTAAATTTTGTAGTCATATCCTGTATAGGGTACTTTTGACATCTATTCTCATGCTAAGACAGAAGTCGTCGTTACAACTCCTACTACTCTGTAACTGACTAACTGATGCATGTAGGTAGAACTTGCCATGATCTCTCTAATAGTCTTTACAATTAGTGAAACTGAACTAGACTGCATGATGCCGTTTTTCACGGGTTTATATGCTATGTTGCAGGGATACGGACCAAACCTGCCATACCCGTGCAGGATACATGCAAAAACGGGGATACTCTAAAAAACAGCTGGCATACTTCAAACACCCAATCTTCTGCTGTTGGGTCTGTGAAAGGGATAGGCGGTAACTTTGTTGATGATATGGAGGAGAACTAGTATACCAATCCTAAATTTTCCTTGTGGGTTCATGTTACACGATATGCCACAGCTGCTACTCCATCCGGTCGTGGAGACAATGCAAGATGTAAATCCAATTAAATATATTCGCCGTATTCCCGTAACAGCATTTTTGCAAAATGCCGTTTTCTCGTATCCCCGTACTGTGTAACATAGTTTATATATAACCTTTTTGAACACCCTTAGTGCCAAGTAGAAGAACTTTGACCAAGAAACGACCATGCCAACGTGCCAAGCGATCTGCACATATCAAAGTCCACCCATACAGACCTAGATGGACTGCCACCAGCAAGAGCAATAGACCCTATATCTCAGTTTAGGGAGAAAATGCCTTGAAAGAAGGAACAGGGTGGTAATATTCACAAAGGAGCTAATTTTGGTGTTGATTTTGTCTTCTTTTGCAACTTGCATCTCTCAGGGATTTACAACCGCCAATGGAACTTGGCTGACTAGAACCAATTTGCCCCTACATTCTAGTAATTCCTATACGTTTTAGATTTGTTCAAGGCTTCAAGCTATATAAGCTAGAATTTAGTGGACTTCATATTATTTCTGTACTACTCAGAGCTATATAAGCACGGCAGTAGGTCAAATAGTCTTGATCAGAGCTACATTTATAAAAGGCTTAAATCTAAGTTGACGAATCAGAGCCATTGGATTAGTATCTAGATCTCATTTTGCCCTTCTTTTTTTCATCATCCGTTTCAAATCCTAAAGCACAAATCATATCCAACGGTTGAAGAATTAACTTATCTCTAACTAAAAATCAGTCAACTTAGATATAGCAAAACGTTATAAGTAATACTCTCCAAGTCCTCAAGAAGTTCCTCCAGCATAATAATTTACTGAACTAAGCTGCAGTGTGGCTCTTTTAAAACAATTGTTACAAGTTTTGTCACTAATCTCTTTTTGCAGGAAGTTTTGTCATTATTAATCCAACGAAGTAAAAAAAAAATCATAGATCGTACTACCATGGGGATCATCTTCCAATTTGTTGTCTTAATCTGACACAATCAAAGCAACCATATGATCTCATCCTAAATTAACGACTTCTGACAGTACTAAGAATGATAGCTAGACCACAATAAGGATCTCTAAATAATTTGTAGAGTCCGAGCAAGTTTTGATTCCGGTACCACCCCCAATGATCAAACTCCTCTTTTTGATACAAGTTACAGAAAAAACACAAGCAATTCCAAACAAGAAAGAAACTGCTGAAGTTACGCGAGTACAATTACCTCCCTCGCAGCCACCCCCGAAGACGACGAGCCAGCCGGCGACGAGGTTGAGCGAGTGCGACGCGCGAGGCCGTGGCGAGACGCCTTTCACCCGGAGCCTTCGCGCGGACAGGGCACCGAGCCGGGCGACATCGGCGTAGACGCGGCGCCACGGCCGGTCGCGGCGCCGCTCGGCGAGCGCGGCGGCGGCGCGTCCCCCACAGTCGCGGCGGAAGAGCGCCTCCCAGAGCACGTCGGAGGAGGCCCAGGCGCGGAAGGCGCGGCAGGTGGCGGCGAAGGAGAGCACGGCCTCCGCGGGGAGGCGCCGCAGGATGGAGAGCACCTGGTCGTAGCCCAGGTGCTCGACGGGCGCCGCCGCCTCCATCACCTCACCGCCCCCCTATCTCTTCTTGGCACTTCCCCTCCGTGAACCCCCATGGTTCTTGAAATCGAATCCTAGGGCGCCATGGTCGACAAACCTCAGCTCGCAGCGCCTGCTTGGTGCTCAGATCCTATGGTTAGTGGCTAATTGGGGCGAGGTTGGTGTTCGGGGGACATGGAGGACTTGGGCTGGAGCAAGCAAAAGAGGGGAAGGGGGGAGTGTGGCCGCCTTGCTTGCTTGTGGTGGTGAGGTGATCAACTGACATGCGGAAGAAAGGGATTGGAGGGCCAAATTCTTGTGTTTGACTTGTTTCTTTAGAAATTGTAAGTATTTATTTGATTTTGATAACCTTTTTTACTTCCAGAATTTTCAAATTAAAGAAATTTCATGAGAATTCTGTGAAGTTTCATGAACTCAGACCATGGATCACCCTGGAAGATGATCAACCCACTGCTTGCTAGAGCGTGTGATTACACCACCAACTTGCTGACCCTTTCCACCGATCACATGCATCTTCTCTAGTTGAGCAAGGTAAATAAAATTGATAAGGACAGCGATTGGTGTTAATTCGGAAGAGCATAATTTGTCGTGTTTTGTAGGTAAAGCCAAGTGGAGATGCATGGGCCACAAATACTTGTTTCTAGAGCTGGAGTGGGGCAGGGCTTTGATGTCTCCGTATGCCTCTCTGATAACGAAGCTTTCATCTCCATCCGAGGAAGGCCTCTTCCTCTTTGCTCTTATCACTCCAATTCAATCCAAGCTCATCATCTATCCTATCCTATATGTAATTTCTTTCATTGACTTCATGTAAACAACAATAGATGCCATGCGGATATATAATTATCTTATACCTCCTTTTCTTTACAGTTTTCTCTCACCAAAAATATGCAAAAATGGAGTATGTATTTTTTTTTAAGTACTCACTCCGATCCTAAATTGTTGTCGAAATATTACATGTATCTAGACCTTTTTTAAGAATAGATACATTCATATTTGGACAAATTTGAGTCAAGAAACTTTGAGCATGCCCACTTGAAGCAAACAATGTTGCTGATAATCTAGCTCATGATGCTCTCCTCCCTGAGCGAGTCTGGATCGATGATCCTCCTGATTCTATAGTCCCCTTGTTATTGTTACTTCAGGATGTAACTATTCCATCCAATTCATATTAGTTGTCTCAGATTTGTCCAAATATGAATGTACCTGTGAGTCAAGAATTTAGGATCAGAGCGAGTAATTACCGGAATCCGTCTTTAGCCTCGGTCCTTCTGCCGACAAATAGTTAATTAAGCACAATCGTCTGTCATCCAGAGAAGCCTTGTTTGTCGACATGCATGAAAGTATAATCATTATCAACACCAGCTGCCAGATCGATTGCAGATGCAACAAAACATGGTGATGAGCTCAACAAGGCTTGGGTTACTGTATGAGATGTTACGGCGAATGGTTAGCTTCGCCAAAATGATCTCTCTCACTCTAGCCACCATGTGAGGATCGTGACTGATAAATGTTACCATCCTTCAGTACACATCCCCAACTATCAAGAGAAAAGGCAATTTTGTCCATGCTGCTAAGTGCTTACTCCGTTCAATAATTTTTGTCAAATTTTTACAATACCCAGTGCTCCAAAGAAAGACACTGGAGTACCAATCAAATCTGGCCTTTCATTTAGCAGGGTAATTTAGACTTTTTCTATTGTCAACTAAATGTGTTATTTTTTTTATCAGCAATCTAATATAATTTGATAAATCTTCATTCATGCTTATGGCCGCCGGCTCCTCCCCATCCCCTAGACGCGCCACCGCCAGCAGGAGCTATGTTCAGAAAGGGAGACATCGATCGATTAAACATTGCTACCGTTCCTACAACTTCATATCTGACAGCTTTTATACCTAAGAAAAATTACCAATGTAATTTTGGTAGAATTAATTCCAAGAACACATGAAGCTGGCGTCATATCCATGAGATTGCAGATTTTTCTTATCACAAACGAACGCACGTATGAATCAATTCGATCTGAAGGTGGAGTGATTCGTTGATGTGGTAAAGTATACTCGATCTATACATCTGCGCTGCGGCGCAACCGCGCAGCTCGTCCGATGTCTCCTGCCCACAGTTCCGGCCGTCGTCGTGAGTCCAGCGCGGTCCTTCCACAAGGGTCACGGCCGCTCCTCCACTGCACCGGTCATCTCTTCAAAAATAGGGGTTTGATTGCCATGTAGAGATCTAAAGAAATCATTTTTAGAGAGAAAAGAAATCAGTTATGGCTCACGAATAGCCTTCAGTAGATTGAATTTTTTATATTATAATTTTACCCCTTCAACCATGGTACTCCCATATTGTTTAACGGTGGTACTCCTCAATGCCTATTTTGGAGTACTTATTAATCTCATCCATTGGATCGGAAGGAATAAACAGTTATATTTAATCCGGTGTACCGTAAAAGAACTCAAATATTAATGTATCTAGACACTTCTTAGAAATAGATACATCCATTTTTAAACAAATTTGAAACAAGAATTATGAAACGGAAGAAGTAAGAACGTTTAAAAAAAACTAACGCACAAGACGCGAACCGTTACGTGAAGATATCGAGAGAGGCGATCGATCTGGAGTAAGACACAAGGGTGGAAGGAAGATCTTCGCTCACTCACACAGCTCACATCCAGCCATCCCATGTTTCGTTTGGACGGCGCCCGAGGCAAAATGTTGTCAATGGCTTTTCCCATTGTTCACCACGCAAAATGCATGTGGAGTGAACACGACTACATGAGTACTGTGACTCTTGTTTTGGCATGCATGCAAATTGCAAGCAAGGAACACGCGTGATTAAGTAATTAACTGGTCAACATATCTTTGGTGTGACTAATTTATCATCCTTGTTCTGTGGTCAGGTGAGACCCAGTAGATACTTGCTCCATTCAAGAATTGATGTGAAGTTAGATAACGCTAATGACTAAATCCATGCTCAGGGCCGGTTAATGTTGAAGCTAGGAGTATCTAGACCAATGTACCTATGCATGATCATGAAGATAGAGAATGCACATATATATGGATATACAAGGCCTGAAAGATTGTCGTAACTTGGTACCACATGCAAACTAGATGCCAAATACCAAAGTTAATTTTACCTGTTTCCATACATGAAAATAAGATAAAGTTTCTACATCCGTGGTCTTCATTAATTACGGGAGCATTTTACAGGCGGTCAGATTGACAATGAGGGAGAGATTTGAAATGTCAAGTCAAGAATCACCGCACTAAAACGAATCCTAGACCGGAAAAGCAAAGCGAGCGGATTGCAGAGATCTACCGTATTTGAACCAAAACATACATAGAACCTTTTGTTGGTCTCGGACTAGAGGAAGTGAGGAACACTCAACATTGTGATATACACTCACTTTACTGACTAAATCGTGTTTGAACTATATTTCATATGATATACACACTCATTCTAGCCGCCGCTGCAGTCAAAACTCAAAACAGATATAAAACTGTGGGTCTCTCTACACAATCTCTGCGCATCAGCGTCGCGACGATCATTCGATCGCATTGACCTAACAAGCATCGGTTTCCAACATTGTGCTTTGTCTCGCTCCAATATCCCACGGAATCTATTACTATCTATTAAATTGGAATTAGTGGCGATTGTCACGGACGGGTAAGTCAATTTTGTTAAAATTACAACAAATATGTCACTTCCCGTTATTTTCTCTCCTTCCCGTCTTATTCACGATTCCTCCTCCTCCTCCACCTTACGACCGACGCCACCGCGTCCGCGTGAGCCCATGCCCGAGCCTCCCCCTCCACCCCCAGCCCGATTTCTCCTCCTCCGTTTTACAACCGATGCCAACCGACGCCACGGCACTCCGAGCAAAGTCGTCACGTCGCCGCCCACTTCACCTGTTCTCCTAGCACCTCCACAGCCGCCAGCCGCCGGACTCGTGGGAGACGGCCGATCTTGACGGCGCCATGAGTTGCTTGCTCCATTCTGCCCGCCGCGTCAACTCCTCACTTGATCTCGCAACCCGGTGTAGCCGCATGACCGCATCCCCCAGCGCCCTAAGCGTCCCGACCTTCCCAGCCTTCGCCAACCACTTGCGCACCCCCTTTAGCTGATTCCAACCACTGGGTTCCGTAGCAACGCACGGGCACACCTGCTAGTAACTGTAATCTCAGACCTTTGCATTCTCATTGTCAAAGGTGCATGGCTTCTACATATGGAGACTGGAGTATTTATCTAGGCGTCCATGTGCATTGCCAAGCTAACGGAATGGGAGATGTGTGAATTTGATCTCTTCAGTAGCGCTCACCCAATTTGTGTTTTGCATTCATGTTAAACACGTGACTTATTGTGTAGATCCCTCCGCCTGAGGGCTGTGACGGGATCCGGCCTCCTGTGGGGCGTTGCAGCGCGGGATTCCCTCATTGTCTTATGATTAATTTTAATCAATAGATCTAACAGGAGAATCAAAAGACATTGACGATGCTCACAGCAGCCACGTCCCGATGGAACTTTCTATTTGTTCATCAATCCTTTTGGAATTAAACATTCTCAAGTTAGATTATTGCCAAATTATATATTTTCTGGAGAGTACTAGAATGATGGTGATTAATTCATCTCTCATAGTAGCGTCGAACGTCAATATTGATATTTGAGCCCCGCAAAATAAAGAGATTGATATTTGAGAAGACTTCTCATTCTAGGCACCCCCTCTCCTCTTCTTACGAAAAACACAAAGACATACAGATTGTAACCCTTCATAAAAAAAGTATGATGAACATTAAATAATATTTCATCTCTTCTTTCCGCTCGTCTCCGAAGAACACTCGAAGTTTTTGATTTTGCTGGAGATTGCACCGTTGGATCGCCACAAAATTTGACGAGCTTGTAATAGACACAATTCCACACAACCCCACCGAAGGGATCAGCAACAAATTTATTGAGGCAACGGGAACCATGCGAACAAGTCGGACGTTCGTGCTCTCCCGCACGCCCGCGAGAATCCAGACAACACTCGTGTTTGAAATTTTCTGAAGATTCCACTGTTGGATCGTGACGAAATTTCATACTGCTCAGTGCGCCTCATATATCCACCCCTTGTACATGTCTCGAGATGTGCAGCTCCGTGTGGGGTGAGAGAGGCTCAGAACACCTGAGGAGGGGGGCGGCAGAGGGGGAGCCATCATACATGGAGCTACCATATACAGGGAGCCGCCATACATGGAGCTGTCATATGGGCGAACCGTGCCGCCATGCCCCCGGAATCACCATACATGGAGCTGTCATATGGGTGAACTGTGCCGCCATGCTGCCGGAAGCCACGATATACAGGGAGCCACCATACATGGAGCTGTCACATGGGCGAACTGTGCCGCCATGCTGCTGGAAGCGACCATACAAGGAGCTATCATATGGGCGAACTGTGCCGCCATGTTGCCGGAAGCCGCTCGATGTGGCCAAGAGAAACGGCGATAGTGAATGAGATGGAAGAGAAATTTTTGTGTGCGTTTGATTTGAGCGCAAATCTCGACGCATAACATGTGGGTGGGGATAGAAGGTGCAGTACGCTGGGTGTAGAATTACTCTCCTGAGTGAATTTATTTTATTTCAGAAATTCCGTTTCTTCTATGCTTAGGTGATTTTGTTTGGCCTGGATTGATTTCAGACCTTGATCTCAAGTTTATTAATGCTGCCAGTATCACTGCTCTTTTGGCCTACCGCCTACATAACTAATTAATCGATGAACAGATCGTGTATTTGTTGTTATCCAAGCCACCGCGTGGAATCTGACGACGCCCGGCCAACATGGCTCTAATTAATCGACTAACACTCTCCGTTTCTAAACATAAAACGTTTTAACTCACCAAACATAAAACACCGTTGATTAAATTGATTGATTTGTTACGATGTGGTCGGGCCGGGTTCGTAGTTTGGATACATCACAACTACAAAATTCCTTCGACACCTCAGGGCGGTGAGCATCAAAACGAACCGCTCATCTACATCGGGAGGATTCCAGACAACGAGAAGGAGTCCCTGCCGACAGATACAGATTGCTACGCAGCCGCTTCAGCTATCTCCATTTGGATGACAAGACAAGGCGATTTTGTTGCCATGGTCGCAATTTGTTCCTCTCCAATATCCCATTCCATAAAATGGTGGTGATCCTTCTTGAATCTGGCACGTCGATCTACGACCCACCAGCTATGTACTCCCTTCAATTCATAGTAGTTGTCTCAAATTTATCAAAATATGAATATATTTATGCCTAAAAATATACATAATATTTCGACAATAGATGTAGCATTACAAGATGGGACGTAAAAAATCTGGCTATCTGGCTAGATCGGGAGAGACGTACGACGGTACGACGGATGATACGAGAAGGTGCATGCGGGTATTTATATGCCTTCTCACTCTTGTTGAAGCAGAGTTCTGTCTACCGGCGTGGCACACACAAAACCAGTATGATCAACGAAAGATAAATTGTCGAACACATGTTACTTGATCATTTCCGTACCTTTAACCAAATGAAAAACACATGTGCTGTTCATTCTGCGTGCGTTGAGAATGCAAAACACATGACTCTGTCATGTTTCTTCTTCTTCTTTTATGTTTTGGTGGTCAGCTCTGATTGGACTCACTGTTTCCGTCTCAGCTAGCTTCTCCACGGAAAGATGCATCATGATGATGATACTAGCATCTGCATCTTGACAAACGAAAACAAGGGGGAAATCTATTTGTTCACTCCGCACCTGATTCGTTAACTTTGAGAGCGGAGAACTAATAACGGGCAGAGCTAACTGGCGGACCAGGTCCTGGGTCCCCGCTGGCGCAACTCCCGTCCAGTTCCTGTTTCCTCTTTTCCCGTTTTTAGTCTATCCCGAGCTGGATCGATCTCGTCTCGCGCTCCGCCTAGTCGCGTGCTCGCGATCGGCCTCGTCGCGCTGGGCCTCCTCTCAGAGCCCAATGACAACATGCAGGCTTCAGGCTTTTCCTCTTTTCCTATTTTGGTTTTTTTCTACTACGGGAAAAGTGCTGTAGTTGGCTTTATTTCTTTTTCCATCTTTTCCTTTTCTGGGAAAGTGTTTTTCAGGGAATTAAAACGGGTGGGGAATAGCACTTTCAATCAAAAAAAGTACACACTTTCAAATCATATCGGTGAGATTTCAAAATTCCTATAAGAAGCTTTTTATGTCCATTTTTATGTCTTTTCTGACAGATATTCAAACTTTAAAATCCTAACATAGAATGTCTAAATTTTAGTAGATCTGGCTGTTATGATCTAGATATTCAAACTTTTATAATCATTACACAAAACTTCTAAATTTTAGTTCTATGAGAAGTTTGCGGAAAGCGAGCTTGTGTCAAAGAATCTCAAATCGCATAACGAAAAAGTCAATTACAATCCTTCTCTCGAAACAATTAAAACCTTATCTGATGTCAACAGGAATCACTTACAAGAAGAAGAAAGAAAAGCTTTTTAGAGCTAGTATGAACAATTTACTAGAAGTACGGAACACAAAATCTAAAAAGCTCGTATAAAAATCTAAAAGCTCATACGAGAGAAAAATTAAAACTACCAGATTCTTCAGCCATCCTCTTGCACAAAAATTTGAACAATCAGACCTTCAAAATTTGGAAAGCTTATACGAGAAATTTATTGGAAGTCTAAAACAAAAAACAAAAATATTGTATGAAAAACTAAAGATCTCATTATAAGAAATTTAAGATTGTATCACCGTGGTTCATTAAAAAGCTAATCTAGAAAATCACATATTGAAAAAGGTTGATTACAATACTTCTCTCATAACAATTAAAACCTTATCTGATGCCACAGGAACCACCTAGAAGAAAACAAAAAGCTTTTTAAAGCTAGTATGAACAATTTACTTAAAGTATAGAACACAAAATCTAAAAAGCTCATATAAAAATCTAAAAGTTGATACAAGAGAAAAGTTAAAACTACCGGATTCTTCAGCCCATCCTCTTGCGCATAAATTTGAAAAGCCGAACCTTCAAAATTTGGAAAGCTTGCACAAGAAATTTATTGAAAGTCTGGAAACAAAAACCAAAAAGATCATATGAATAAACTTAAATCTCATTATAAGAAATGTAAGATTGTATCACCATGGGTTCATTAAAAAGCTCATCTAGAAAAAAAGATTAGAAAGCTAAAAAGCTCAATGGTTTTTGGAAAAAAAATTAAAAGCTCATGATGGGATCGTCAAAAGCTCTGGATGAGATCATCAAAAGCTCAGGATGAGATCGTCAAAAGCTCATTATGAAAAATAATTTAATAGCATGTCTCAAGGATTTTTGAAAATTAAAAGCACATGATGCGTTCGTTAAAAAGCTCATCATAGAATCCTTAAAAGCTCATCATTAGAATGCTAAAAGCTCACTATAAGATCGTTAAAACCTAATGTAGAATGTTAAAAAGCTCATCATAAGGATCGTTAAAAGCTAATGTAGAATACACGAGGAAAAATGACCTTAGAAAAAAAATAAAATCACATCTCAACGAAGTTTGAACAAAAAGTGAGCTTATAAAAATAATTGCAAGCACGTCTCAAGGATTTAAAAAATTAAAAGCACATGATGCGTTTGTTAAAAGCTCATTATGTGAATGCTAAAATCTCATCATTAGAAAGTTAAAAAGCTCAATGGTTTTTTGAGAAAAAAGCTCCTAATGAGATCGTTAAAAGCTCCCGATGAGATCGTCGAAAGCTCATCAGGAACTTCGAAAAATAATTGAAAGCACGTTTCAAGGATTTTTGAAAATTAAAAGCACATGACATGTTCGTTAAAAAGCTCATCATTAGAATGTTAAAAGTTCATCGTTAGATCATTAAAAGCTCAAGGATTTAAAAAAAATCATATTACATGATGGGATCACTAAAAAAGCGCGTCACGGCATCATTAAAAAAATGCATAGTTAGAACGTTAAAAAACTCAACATAATACCGAGGAAAAATGACCTTAGAACAAAAAATTGGAAGCACATCTCAAAGATGTTTGAAAATCGAAAAGTACATAATGAGATTGTTAAAAGCTCATTGAGAATGGACTAGAAAAAATGATCTTAGAAAAATAATTGAAAGCACGTCTCAAGGAATTTTCAAAAAATTAAAAAGCACCGGATGCATTCATTAAAAGCTCATCATTAGAATGCTAAAAGCTCATCATTGGATCTTTAACAAGCTTAAGAATTAGAAAGCTAAAATCTCAACATAAGACACAACTGCATGCCGACATGTGGTGTTGCCAGCTTTCCTAAATTTTCAATTGATAGCATGAGCTTGTCTAGTGTTGCTATACACCAATCAAATGAAGCAATATTATCTGCATCTTCAAGGGCATTCTAGTATTCAGGACTAGCTGCTCCATGACTTGAAGGACAATGGAACGTAGCAAGTACAAACATTAGGAACAGTGTTTTTGAACAAATCACCATCTAGGTCCAGTACAATCATCTTGTCTGGCTCTGACCTTCCTGTATGTTTTTGAAACTTGACATACAAACAAATGCTACATATACTACTATTGCTGTCCGGCAAAGAAATACAATCGCGATTCACCTAGAACCATAGGCCCAACACCCCAAATTACACCATTGTCCCAAACTATCCCCAGTAGAATTAATCAGACCATCAGACAGGAGAAACATACAAATCCTCTTGTTCACATTAACAAGTAAATAACTACTCCACCAGAGTACTTGTAGACACATGGAGATAATAGTAACTTGCAGATCTTGGATGTTCCACTTGGGGGATAGTTTCTGGAACAGTTAATTTTACGAATTCTTGTGGCTTCAGATCTTGTTTAAGGAACATATTAGTTTGATTATTCATATGCTACTTTTACAGCAATTCTGTAAAAACAAACATAATTGAAGAACTAAAGGTGTAGTGATTAACCAAATGTGCAGCAATCAAACCTGGACAATCTGCCACGACGAAAATTAAAGGATGCATGTTGTCTGCAAGTTGTTTGCACACTAAGCTCAAAGCTATGCAGAAAACAGGGCTCCTGTTGACACACAAAATCATCAGTTCCTTATATTTCTCGTGCTAATTCCTCAAAATCTCCAATCCTAATAACTGGAGTGCTAATATACTCATAGGGAAACAAATTAAAGATCAATTTGAGCCACCTCTTGTGGACACCATGGCTGGAACCCTCATACTAGAACTCTACCAGAAAGGCACTAGATTCACATGATGGGAAATGAACAACAGGGGGCCCGGAGAAGCAACATACCAAATGGGGAAATGGGAGGTGTCGTGGGAACTGCAGAGGTGGAGGTTCGCCGGGAGGAGCGAGGCGCGAGGCCACGGCGGCGGTGGGCGGGTCAAAGAATAGAAGACAGTGCTGGGGGATGGATCCAAAGGTAGAGCAGGAGGCGGGGAGGCGGCTTGCGGCGGGAGGAGGCCACACTGAACACCTTGTGCGGTAGCGTCGATGGCGGAGGTGACGAGGAGGAAGAACCACCTGCCTTCACCGCACTGGGGAGTGGACGGAGGTCCAGGGCGGCGCGCAGAAGACCATGGAGGAGGCCTCGGTGGGGTTTGGGTTGTGGCGCAAAGGGGTGGGGGCAGGAGGAGGTAGAAGAGCGGGAGGACGAGCAGCAGCGCAGAGAGGCGCGGACGGGATCCTAGGCAACAACGTCACCATGGACTGCCGGCAAGGAGGTAGGAGGTGGAGCAAATAGGAAGGATGGAGGAAAGGGAAATGGGGAAAGGAAAGGGAAACCGGAAAGCAAAAGGTGAGCAGCGCGGTCGGGCGTAGGCCTGGAAAAAAAGAAGTTCGACAATGTCATTGAACTCTCGTTCACTCGGGTCGTTAAGAGTTCGGTTCGTTAACTAAAGAATCAAACAGTATTTTTTTTAGATCGTTAAGTTTAACGATCTTATCGAGGTCGCTCGGCTAGCGCTCGTTAAGCTCGTTAGCGAGCTTATTTTGCTGTTGAAATTGTGTTGTTATTTCTCTTTTGCTGTGTTATTTCCGATCTTTATAGCGTTGTTCGGCTTTTCATATATTTTGTTTGCTGCCAAAATTTATCCCAAACACATAATTAAGGTCAAAAAATTTAGGTCAACATGCCATCTATTTATCTTAACGAGTTTTTAATGAGCTTAACGAGTGCTCGTGAGCTCTTAACGAACCGAGCCGAACAATGGTCACAGATCGTTAACGATAACGATCCTAACGAACCGAGCTCTTAGCGAACCGAGCTCTTAATGAACCGAGCATGCTCGTTCGGGCGGGCGGCTTTCGTCCGTGCCGCGCGGACGAGCGCTGGAGAGGAGTTTCGACTAATAACAACTTATCACTTACATTTTGAATCTATTTTACTTCACAACGTAGTACAGATATGATATTGCACGCCTGCACCTACCAATTATCGGGACAGGGATGTAAGCGAGACCCCATTTCGAGACCATCGGAAGAAACTTACTAGCTTAATTATTTTTTTAAAATTTGATTTAAAATTTAGGACTAACATATAAAACGAAGCGGCCCGAACCACAAACACCACCGTCTCAAGTTGCACTTGTTGCTTAGTTACCCAGGTGCATTGTTCTCTTCTACTATCTCTATTACATTATTAAGTGTCGAAATACTACATATCTAAAAATATTTTAATATCATCTGTATTTAGAAAATTTAGTATAGGAGGGAGGGAGCATCTTTCTTCAAACCGAATAAGCCTAGGGTCTTTCCAGCCGGATAGAGTCGTGTGTCAGAATGGCACGACGCCATATCCGTCTGTATTTCGTGCACGTGACGGACAGAACCCGAGAAAACCGGCCGTACACCGCAGCGTAGGCACGTTCGGGCGTGGGCAGCAGCAGATCTATCTTAGCTAGCACGTCTGGGGGACCTCCTCGTCTTTCCCTTGCTTTTTTATAGGCTCTGAACCCCGCCAGAGCGTGTATACGCGTACTGCGACTGCGAGGATCACGACCATACAGGCACGGGCAGCATCAGCGGCACGTCAGTCCGGTCGGATGGCGCCAACTGGACTGGAGAGACCCTGCACGCGGTGCCCACCTGTCAGGCGGTCCGTCCGTCCGCCTGCCCACGCTGGTCCACAACCAAACGTCGTACCAACTTTGTCGCCGCAACGCATGATGGCTTCATTGACTTGTTGGCATGCACGACGCGCACCACACAACCCCTCGCGTACGTACGTACAGCATTCAAACACAAGAGTTTTTTTTTTAAGGTCATCGTTGCCCTAGCTTTGCTAGCCAGATCGATCTGTATATCATCTTTCCGGGTGCACGTGACATTCGTTTTGCTTTGGTAGTTTGAACTTTTAAATTTGAATTGTAGTAGTGCAAGATGAAACCGCATATATGTTCAGCTTGCCATGCATTAAGAGGTGGTTCAAGTTCAAACTGTATACTCGAAATTGTAGTCTCACTTAAAAGGTTGAGTGAAACTATAAACAAATACTTCCTCCGATCCATATTAATTGTTTCAACCTTGCCCGGATGTATCTGTGTCTAAAAAGCGTCTAGATACATGTAATATTTCGACAACTAATATGGATCGGCCGGAGTGAGTACTTTTGAATATGAAATCAACTATATCAATTTAATTTCACAAAAGTTATATTAATAGACTATTTGTTGGTCAAAGGTTCAATCAAAAGGTACAAAATGCGCTTTATATTTGGAACAGAGCGAGTATTGTCGAAATCCAGGCAAGAAAAAAAAAGACGTTGGATGTCTCTCAACAGAAAACTACACCTAGAATACACCGAACCCTATACTAAAGACCGAACAAATGAAAATAACACAATTCCTAGCCTTCAAAAGGATTGTTGCAAACGCACTAATGATGACGAGTCCAATTATAGAATCACCACCTTCAACAAAGGCATGACGTAGACACACGTAAACTTTGCCGAATATGTTTCCGCCGGAGTGCACATATGCTTGTCGTTGAAGCTGCCTCTACCATCAATACCATCGGCTTCCACCGGAGAAGAGACTAGTTAAAAGATGGGATGCGCCATACTACCTCGCCTCTAGCCACACTAACGCACCAACCTTCGGTCCAACAAAGAATAGGCAAGACAGTATGCCTCCATAAGAGACACTGTGCATAGCACCTGCTGGCAACATACATGACTTGACGCCACTGGAAAAAGATCGACGCGTGCCTGATCAACCCAATCTGGAGGTCCGGGGGCGTCCCGTACCACCGCCGGTGCGCAGAAATGTGCCATATGCTAATCAAGTACTATCCCGTTTCATAATTCTTGTCTCAAATTTGTCCCAAAATGGATGTATCTATTTTTAAAAAGCGTCTAAATACATGTAATATTTCGAGAGGAATTATGGAATGGAGGAAGTATGTGCAAACTCACAATGCACCCACTGTGTGTTTGCTTTGCAAGCTCCATCAGATAAGGATAGGCGTCCCTTTCTCCCTGTCTTTTCACCTAGATTCACACGTACGATCCACCTCATCACATAAACTTTTATAATTCATCCATAATGATCTTAATCGATATATTAAGCCGTGTCTGGTTTGATCCGTCAAGCAAAAGGAGGTGGCCCGTTTTGCTCAGTATTTTGATGACTACTATATATGGCAAATTGGCAGCGACAGCTAAGATAGATGTCACGTCAAGCAATTTCTTAAACCCAAATTGTTCCCTAAAGGAGAGTTTCTTAAACCAAAAATCAGAATCCAACTATCTACCAGCTAAGATCGACG
This sequence comes from Brachypodium distachyon, assembly GCF_000005505.3. Taxonomy (NCBI): domain Eukaryota; kingdom Viridiplantae; phylum Streptophyta; class Magnoliopsida; order Poales; family Poaceae; genus Brachypodium; species Brachypodium distachyon. The sequence goes on from NC_016133.3 coordinate 17,102,328, forward strand.
GACCGATTGATCGGTTGCTTCAGAAGAAAAAACAAGGACGTTCCAACCATATATATATAGTTCAAACGAAATCAACGTACGTCCAGCTAAAACAAGGAGGATCTTTTTACTATTTTCACTCACTTGATCGGCTAAACAAGAGGAAGAGGAGCCACCCTGAATTCTGGATACACTTGTCACTATATTACACTAGGACAAAGTCAAGGATCATTTTTCCTAAAAAAAAAAAAGGTCAAGGATCATCACAGTGGACGTAAACAACTAAAGAGCATCCCCCAAGTGGTGGTACTACTACATGAAACTTCCCCTAATTGGAAAGAACTAATCAGCAACACATGAAAGAACATGTCCATTTGTGGATAAACCATACTACAGTGCACCTAGACACCACGTATATATTATATGCAAACTACTGTACGTAGTGGGTGCATACGTGCGAGCTGAGCTAGGCAGCTGGTAGCGACCAGCCAAATCAAACTAATAAACACATGAGAGAAGAGAACTGCCCGTGTGGGGAAAGACGACGACGGGCCGGTGTGGTCTGGTGGAGTGCTATACCTATATATGGATATATTTGATCTGCGGGCACAATACAGCCAGCCATTTCGATCAACATATATAGCCATTCCATTAACAAAAGCATACACGCATGAGTATAAAATTAAGAAAAAGAAGCAAGAGGGGTCTAGAGCTGCCGGAGAAAGTTCTGCTCGACTCGAGCGGGTGCCGGGCGCGCGGTGTGAGCAAGATAACGTATAGGTATTCTATACAGATAAAAGACAACGTGGGCTCCTCATGCGATCTTGTACCCCCTTCCCCTATAACACGCCTGCCCAACCAAACCAACCCCTGGTTTCCATTTTCGTGTCCCCCGTCGTCTCTCACACCCTCACCTACTTGGAAACAAGAAAATCAGGCAGAAAGAGATCGAGGGATTCGGAGGATGGAAAAGGCGGCGGCGGCGGCGTGCTGCGGGGTGGCGGAGGAGACGGTGACGGCGACGCAGAAGGCGCCGGGGGCTTGCCCGCGGTGCGGCGGCGCGGTGGTGGCGACCGACGTGGAGTCGGCCCGGCGCATCCTCTGCCTGCCTCTATGCGTCAAGAACAAGAGGAAGTTCTCCTGCACGCGGTGCCGCCGCAGCCTCGTCACCCTCGACACCCACAGTGCCCTGTCATGACTCCTGAGTTCATTCAGCTAGCTAAGCCGGCCTGATTATCAGCATTAGCTAGCTAGGGACGAAGTGCTTTCTGGAAAGAGAGATTGGGATTTAGTGGGTGGTGTTGACTGTTGATTGATTATTAGTTATTCGGCTCCTTGTTCTTGATCTCTGCTGTGCTGGTGCGCCAATTTGGATCCTTTGGATATTTCTAGTTCATTCTAGCCTGATGCTATTAGTTGAGTTGGTTCCTTAGGCTAGCTGCTTGCTTTATCTTGTTAATAAACTATGGTGTTTGTCTTTGAAGTTTGCAATGTCTCCTCGCTAAGTTCTCCGTTTCCTTGTTTCTTGACTGCATCATATCCTCCCCGTTTATGTTTTTCATACGGCCTATCTGCTTGTCTCAGAATACAAGACAATGTATGCAAATTTATTCTTTTTCATGTTTGTCTTTATCGATGTTATCTTCTCCTTCATTTGCAAGGTTATTGATTAAACTATTCTCTCTGCCATTTCCTTTTCAGGATGAGTAGATTTTGTTTGGATCTATCCTGTTTTTTCTTCTTCCGAAAAGATCTTTTATGTTGGTATATGTGTCTGAATCTACTGTACATTTGTTCATAAATATAAGATGTTGTAACTTTGTCCTCGGTCAAGTTTGAAACTTCAAGTTTGACCAAGTTATAAAAAGAAATATACTTTCTCCAACCCATATTACTCGTCTCAAATTTGCATAAAAATGGTTGTATCTATGTTTAAAAAACGTCTAGATACATGTAACATTTTCACAAGTAATATGCGTCTGAGTAAGTACTAATATTTACACAATATCAAATGAGTACACTGTGCAGATATATCTGTCATAACAAATTTGATAAATCAAGTTATTGATCTTGGTGAAATTTTCTGTAAACTTGATTAACTTTTATCAAGTTCGACTTCAGACAAAGTTAGAACATCTTATGCTTACTAACAGAGAGTATTTTGAACCTGAAGAGTATGTTATTAGGTTTAACGGCATGTCCTTGACATGTTTCTAATTTTCTATGCGACTCTGTGTCAAATGGCACTTGGAAGTTGCAATCAAAAGCATATGTCCTTTGGCGATTTGTTTTTCAAATGTCTAAAGATTTACACACGCTTTGTATCATTTTGAGTTTTTTCACGAAAAAGGAACAAAAGAAAAGGAACTCGATTATTTCATTAAGTACTCCGTATTAAAGTTCTTTTATTTTTCAACTCATTAATATAAATTTTTACACATAAAAGAATTTTCCTTTAATTAAGCATTAATCACTTTGAAAACTTTTAATATTTTTTGTCAACTTTATTTGTAATATGGAAATGGAAATTTATGTGTAATGATGAAATACGGTCTGCCATTTGGCAGAAGTACTCTGGTCTGCTGTTCCGTTCCAGCACAAATGGCAAACCATCTCTTGGTAGCATGAGAACTGACGCAACCAGACAGTTTCCCCATATATATAAAAAAGACACTATTAGTCTATTACATGTTTCTTGCAGGTTAAAAAATTGCAGATACTGTTCCAAATAGAAATAAGCGAGGAAAAGGAGATGTAAACGACTGAGTTCCCCATATACAGCTTGAAGAAGTAAGTAGTACGTGTTTCTGTTTCAAAATCACGTCTCTGGTCTCTCCCAAATCCCAGTCGAGTGGAAATTTCAAGCTTTTACCGGCGTTATTTACCGTTCTGAGGCCAATCAACGGATCCCATTCAATCCTCATCCAACGGCCAAACCATCCGGCGGGGTCCCAAACCTCCCGTCCTACTTTCTTTCCCTCGGCGGCATGGCCTCGTTGATCCTCCGCTCCAAATCCAATGCGCGCTACGCCAGGAGCACCAAGGCCATGCCTCGCCTCCACTCCGCCACGCCAATGGCTACCCTCCGCCTCCGGCACTTCTCATCCACCCCGCCGTCCTCTCCTCGTCGGCTCCGCAGCGCACTTGCCTCCGCCACGGAGCGCGTGCGCGCCGGGACCCTCACGCCGGACGACGCACACCACCTGTTCGACGGATTGCTGCGCCAAACGGCTCAGGTCCCCGAGAGCGTCCTGAACGGCTTCCTCTCCGCCCTAGCCCGCGCGCCGGCCTCCGCCGCCCTCAGAGACGGGCCCGCCCTCGCCGTCGCGCTCTTCAACCGCATGTCCACCGGCACCGGCCCCCGGGTCGCGCTGCCGACGGTCTACACCTACAGCATCCTCATCGACTGCTGCTGCCGCGCCCGCCGCCTGGACCTAGCTTTCGCCTTCTTCGGCTGCCTCCTCAGGCAGGGCATGAAGGCAGACGTCATCGTTGTCAGTTCCCTCCTCAGAGGCCTCTGCGACGCCAAACGGACCGACGAGGCTGTGGACGTGCTGTTCCACAGGATGCCCGAGCTGGGCTGTGTGCCTGATGCCATCTCCTACTCCACAGTTCTGAAGAGCGTATGCGACGATGGTAGGAGCCAGTGGGCGCTCGACATACTCCGGATGGCCGTGAAACAAGGAGGCGGCTGCCCCTGCAACGTGGTGGTGTATAGCACGGTCGTTCATGGACTTTTTAAGGAGGGCAAAGTAGGTGAAGCATGCGATCTATTCCATGAAATGACACAGCAGGGAGTTCCACCTAATGTGGTGACGTATAACTCTGTGATTCATGCGTTGTGCAAGGCCAGGGCCGTGGACAAGGCACAAGGGATCCTCCGACAAATGGTCGGTAATGGTGTTCAACCGGATAATGTGACATATAATACCTTGATTCATGGATACTCCACTTTGGGCCAGTGGAAACAGGCGGTTAGGATGTTCAAAGAAATGACAAGTCGAGGTGTTATACCAAATACTGTTACTTGCAGCACGTTCGTAGCCTTCCTTTGCAAACATGGAAGAATTGAAGAAGCTAGAGAATTTTTTGATTCAATGCTTGCAAAGGGGCACAAACTTAATATCATCTCGTACTCTACTCTGCTTCATGGGTACGCTACTGCAGGATGCCTTGTTGATATGAGCAATCTGTTTAATTTGATGGTAAGAGACGGTATTGTACCTAACCAACATGTTTTTAACATACTGGTGAATGGATATGCTAAATGTGGAATGGTGCGTGAGGCTATGTTTATTTTTGAAGACATGCAGAAGCGGGGATTAAACCCTGATGTGCTCACATATTTAGCTGTCATACATGCTTTTTGCAGAATGGGAAGTATGGATGATGCTATGGACAAATTCAACCATATGATTGATAAGGGAGTTGAACCAAACTTTGCTGTTTACCAGTGCCTGATTCAGGGGTTTTGTACTCATGGTGATTTGGTGAAAGCTGAGGAATTGGTTTATGAAATAAGGAACAAAGGACTTGGTCCTTGCATACTGTCCTTCGCTTCACTAATAAACCACCTATGCAAAGAAGGAAGAGTGTTTGAAGCACAACGTATCTTTGACATGATCATACGTACTGGTGAGAAGGCTGATGTTAATATATTTACTTCACTGATTGATGGATATTGCTTAATTGGTAAGATGAGCGAAGCATTCAGAGTACATGATGCTATGGTATCAGTTGGCATTGAACCTGATATTGTTACATATGGTACACTTGTTAATGGCTGTTGTAAAAATGGTAGGATTGATGATGGGTTGATTTTATTCAGAGAATTATTGCACAAGGGAGTTAAACCTACAACTTTTACATATGGCATTATACTGGATGGGTTATTTCATGCTGGGAGAACTGCTGCTGCAAAGGAAATGTTCCAAGAGATGATTGAAAGTGGAATAGCAGTGACAATTCCCACATACAGCATACTTCTTACTGGACTTTGTAGAAATAATTGCACTGAGGAAGCAATCACGGTTTTTCAGAAGTTATGTGCAATGAATGTGAAATTTGATATTGTAATTCTCAATATCATGATAAGTAAAATGTTCAAGGCTCGGAGGAGAGAAGAAGCTGAGGGTTTGTTTGCCTCAATACCAGATTATGGGCTGGTACCTACTGTTCAGACGTACACCATAATGATGGAAAACCTTATAAAAGAAGGGTCAGTGGAAGAAGCTGAGGGTGTCTTTTCAGTAATGTTGAAGAGTGGCCTTTCCCCCACTTCTCATTTTATAAATGTTATTGTTAGAACATTACTGGAAAAAGGTGAAATAGTCAAGGCTGGAATTTATATGTGTAGAGTTGATGGGAAGAGCATCTTGTTTGAAGCTTCAACTGCTTCTATGTTGTTGTCTCTCTTTTCATGTAAAGGGAAGCACCGGGAACACCTAAATTTGCTCCCTGCAAAGTACCAGTTTTTCGGGGGAGGCAGCAAAAGCTGAATAGTTGATATATTTTCTATCGAAATGCAAGTCCTTAGAAGGCACGGTTGGGTCGAGGCTTTGCTTGTCAAAAGGTCCTTCAACTGGTACAAGTAATGAAAACTACCTGTGTGTAAGGACATATTTGTTAACTTCTCAGAAGGCACAACTGAGGTTCCGGTTTCAAGTATAACAGCTTATCTTGGCGATTGGTGCTAGTTATAGATATGTGTTGTGCCACAAGAAGCAAGATGAATACCAATGTAGTCTTTTCTAGCTTGGTTCCCACCTCTTGGCCTTTAAGTAATGATTGATGTCATCAGTCTCCTTCATTCAGCTGGGCAGTTGCTCAATTTATTTAGTCCTGCGGATCTTTTGCATAGGTCCCCCAGCTAAAGAAGAGGGTGAGGTTCCTGGGTCTGAGTTGGATCCTGACACAAGGAGAGGGCTTCTCATATTAAGCATGATCAACACATAACAGATTTTACACCACCACGTCCACTTCCCACAGGACCTCCTGTACAAATCTCAGTACCACCAGAGCAATCTTATCAAAGTTGGTTTCCTATAGAGCCTCAACTGTGTTTCGTTTAGAATCTGATGCTGCACATTATGATCAAAAGCAATTGGTTGCTGCATCCATCATACTTCCCTGGTGGGGATAATCATCCTATATCTTCTGATAGATTTAACAGCCAGAACCAGAGATATCCTTCTCAGGTGATAATCTATTTTTATCTAATTTATATTTGTTCGGTAATGTGGTGGTTCTAAACGACATGCTGACAAATGCTTGATTTGCAGTCGTCTCACAAGGATGATCCATCATATACTTCCGAACCGAGCACCTACAGCCTATAGATCATTTCCTGGTATCTCTTGCTGCATGTTTGATATTTCTGATGTTCATCTTGAGGTTAGCAGTTGCATAGGATAAAACATGGTCCATGTCTTCTTTTTGTGCTTACTGAACATGGCTTAAGATGGTAGGATTATGCTATTCCAGTCTACTATCTTCTCATACTATCCCTGCACAATTGTTTATTTGTGTTTGTATCACCTGCTTGAATGTGAGCTTTGTGTTCGATTTTTTTCATGTAGAAACCTCATTAATTTTCACTTGTCGAATTTTGAAATTATTTACACTTTGTCACCATGTCATGTTAAAGTGTTCGGTTTCCATCATACGTTCATAACTATAGTAATATGTTCTTTGTTAATAATGTTTGCTAGTTCGGCATTGCAATTTAATTTGGGTTTTGACAGAAATGACAAGACATTATGGCTTGCACAGAAATATTGAGTTTACCTCTTTTCAATTAGTGTTACTAGCTTGTTATATCTTTGCTTATAATGTCTGTTAATATGTACGGTCCAACCATATACCCATTCACATGAGTAGTTGCTAGTAAAGTTACGTAACTCATGTTGTGAAAAGTCTGGCCTATTATTCATTATTTTCTGTAATTGTAATTAAGAAAAATATGGTTAGTCACATGCATAGTTAGCTGTGAAGATCACTGTGCTACTTCGCCCTGTTGCAAGCACATGAGCCAACAAATATACCGTACTTAAGTGTCATTCTTCTTTGTTCAATGGTGCTCCCGTCTAGATTATCTTAAGCAGTGTCTGATTTTGAAGGAGTGGATATAAAAAAAATCTAATGTGTCCCTTTAAGTCACAGGAGCAGCCAAACGTAATCAGGACGCTAATTTGTATATACAGACACATCTGGTGGTGTATTGCAGGAGTTCTCTGCAAAGTGTGGCTTTATGGTAGTTTTGATGCGGAAAGTCAGACAATAATTATCTCCTTTCCGTATTAGATTACTGTATCTGATGTGTTTCTTTACTCATTTTTAGGTGTGCTACCATTCAAAATCATGTGATACTACAGAGTTGCATTTCTTGGCTGAGGTACAATAGTGCCATCTTTTCTTTTATAAACAATGGTGTGATGAAAATTTCCTTTTACTGGCAATTCTGAAAACTTGAGGTCAATATCAGGATATGTACTCCCTCCGATCCATAATAAGTATCTCAGATTTTGTACTAACTTAGTACAAAGTTGTACTAAATCCAAGACACTTATTATGGATCAGAGGGAGTACTTGGTAGCAGGTGTTAATGATCCATGGCTCCCTGCAATGCACTGATGATCATGTAGGTAAAAGCATATATTAACATTTCACCAACAATTTAAGTTTTCTGATAAATGCAAATTACTACTACCTCTGTTCCTAAGAGCCTGTTTGGGAGGGCTCCACTTCACAGCTTCAGCAGTGGAGCAGGTGAAGTCGTCCCAAACGCTCTAAACTTCACCACATAGCTGAAGTGACGCCATATACCTCTCTAGTTCATTTTACTGAAGCCAAGAAAGAGGTGCTTCACCTGCTCCACTTCACCTAAACTTGAAATAATTTACCCACCAATGCCATTACTGAACCGAACCGTTATGTTTCTATCCCAAGCGCCAGGCCTGACTCCTCGTCTCCCTCCAATCGCCATCGACAGATCGAGACGGGCGGAGGCCCATGGCGGCTCATCTTCAGCCCTAGCAGAGCCGGCCGCCATCCATCTCCGATGCTCCCGCCGGGATCCTTCTCCGGCGAGCCCGCCCGTTCTCCGAGCCCTCAAGCCCGCCGCCAAGGGGATTCGCCGCCGCCAAGAAGGTACCAACTTCGCCGTCCCCCTCTATTCCCTCTGGCCCATGGCGGCTCATCTTCAGCCCTAGCAGAGCCGGCCGCCATCCATCTCCGGTGCTCCCGCCGGGATCCTTCTCCGGCGAGCCCGCCCGTTCTCTCGGTGCCCTCGATCTCGTTCGCCTCGTTCTCCCGCGCCCTCGATCTCGTTCGCCTCGTTCTCCCGTGCCCTCAAGCCCGCCGCCAAGGGGATTCGCCGCTGCCAAGAAGGTACCAACTTCGCCGTCCCCCTCTATTCCCTCTGACCGGAGCTACTCCCTTTTTTTGTGACAAAGAGAGGCCGCGTCCTCTCAGATTTCAATTAACAGAAACCGAATGTGCTAATTCTGCAGGACATTGCCGCCTCTGAACCAAGTTCTTCTTCTCTCTGATTCCTCTTCTCCATCGATTGAGCCTGGAACTAGAAGGTAGCAGGTCTTCTTCTTTTGTTTCCTCTTATTTGTTTCTCTCATCCTCTCATTTATCTTACTCCGTACCAAATTGTTCATATATCACAAATTGAAATATGTTACCAAATTGTTGTATGCCCAGATTTATGTTCATATATCAGAAATAGAAATATGTTACCAAATTGTTGTATGCCCAGATTTATGTTCATATATCAGAAATAGAAATATGTTATCAAATTGTTGTATGCCCAGATTGGTAATACACACACACATATATATGTTCATTTCTTTTACCCATAAGATGGTGCACTGAATAACTCTATTGGATAATTTATTTGAAGAATGGCCGCCGTCAATTGGAATGATGATAATACTAGAATTATTACTGAGTTGTTTGCCGACCAAGTTCACCGTGGAAATCGTCCAAATAGCCACCTGAATAATGTTGTGTATGAGGAGATTGCCTAGAGGTTTAAAGATAAGACAGGCATCGAGTTAAAGAAGAAGCAAATCAAGAACAAATGGGATAAATTGAAGAATGAGTATGGTATATGGAAAAAGTTGTTGTTGAAACAAACAGGTGCTAGCTGGGAAAGAGGAACCATCAATCAGGACGCCGAATGGTGGAGGAAGGCCAAAGTGGTAAGTGTTTTCTTTATCATTTACATGTACTTGCTGCATTTAATCTATTTCATTTGTGATAATTATAGATGGACTTGTTTCAATTGGACATTCCTGGTTGCGGAAGGTTTCAAAACCAAGGTATTCGTAATGAGGACAATCTGGAACTTATCTTTGAAGATATCACTAATGATGGACATGATCATTGGTGTCCTACTTCGGGAGACTTGCCCCAACCAAATATTGTGGAAGATGTCATTAATCTTGATGGCGAGGACGGTATTGACATTGATGAGCTAGATGAGTCTCCGAGCAATGTGAAAGGGAAAAAGAGAGGTGCAAAGGTTGTGGGTGACAAGTCCAAGAAGTCGAAGACATCTCAAGTCATGCAAGATGAGATGAAAAAGATTGGTGCCTTGGCAGAAAAGACACAATCATCATTGGAATCTTTTACAACAAAAAATGATGCATGTTCTGTTGCTACTGTGATGGACTTGGTGATCGAATGTGGTGGAGCTTATGGTACTAATGAGCATTTTATTGCCACCGAGCTGTTTGTGAAAAGAGAGCAAAGAGAAATGTTCCTCCACATGCCAACTCCAGATATTCGTTTTGAATGGCTTAAGAGGAAGTACGAGGCAAAATATGCTCGTTAGATAGCTATTTGAATGTAATAATTATGAAGTTTTTTTGACAGCCTATGAACCTATTTATGTTCTCCCAGACTGTGTGTGACTAGCACTTTGTCCTCTATATTTTGTTCTACTCCCAGCCTATGAACCGAATGTTTTATTTGACTATCTGTTTTCCATATTGTTAGACTGTGTGTGTGCTGAACCATGTAAGCAAACTTCTGGCATCTATCTATTTGACTATCTGTTTTCCATGTCCAGGTTGTTCATTTCTTTCATCTCATTGTCCAGATTGTTGTACATATTTTTTTTTCATTTCATATTTTTTTTGCCTATGTTGTTCATCTGTATATTTCTTGTTACGTACAGATGTCATCGGATAGCGAGAACGATGGAAGCAATGACGATGAGGAAGAGATGATTTTTTATAATCATGTTCAAGCTCTGAGTGCTATTTACCATGCTGCGGCAAACATTGCTGTGAATTATTCTAGAACCTTTCTTGATAAGGCGGATCCAAGGACCTCTATTCTCAGCGGGATGGGTTGGTTGAAGGAGACACTATCAACACCTGGAGAGACCTATAGGATGTTGCGTTTGAACAACCACGTCTTCTTTGACCTGCATGACTTTCTGGTGAGAAAATACGGTCTAACCGCATCCATACATGTGAGTAGCCATGAGTCGCTCGCGATTTTCCTTTGGGTTCTTGGTGGATGTGAATCAAACCGGAAAACACAAAATAGGTTCAAGCACTCAGGTGAGACCATTAGCAGGAAGTTTGATGAGGTTCTTCATTGTGTCGTAAAGATGGCGACTCACTATTTGAGACCAAAGGACCCAAATTTCCGTGTTGTCCATAAGAGGATTAGAGGTGACAAAAGGGCTTATCCACACCTTAAGGATTGTATCGGTGCACTAGATGGTACTCATATTCGTGCATCACTTCCTGCTGATCAACAAGTGCACCGCATCTCAGAACGTGTTGGCTATTTGTGATTTTGATATGCGCTTCATTTACGCATCTATTGGACAGCCGGGTGCTATGCATGATACAAGTGTGCTATACCATGCCATAAGAGTGGACCACGACATCTTCCCGCATCCTCCGAAAGGTAAGCTTGTTCAACATATCGCTGATTTCATTCGTCTCATCTTGAATGTGTTCACCCTAAAAAATTATCTTCTCTTTTAGGTAAGTACTATCTAGTTGACGCCGGTTACCCTAATCGGCCAGGGTACCTTGCTCCATACAAGGGTGAGAGATATCATGTCCCTGATTTTCATAAAGGTGCGGAGCCATCTACTCCAAAGGAAAAGTTCAATAGGGTGCATTCAGCTATTCGTAATGTCATTGAGAGGTCTTTCGGCGTGCTGAAAATGAAGTGGCGCATATTGTTAAAGATGCCAAATTATTCCATGGATAAGCAAAAGTTGATTGAGGCGGCTTCCATGGTGCTTCACAACTATGTGCGCGAGCACCAAAGTGGGGATCGGCATTTCTGTAGGTGTGATCGAGACCCAAATTATGAGCCAACAATTCCAGAAAGGTATCAAAAGTATGCAATTTCTCAAAGTGCATCCGATGGGTCAACACCGGAGTTGAATGATACATCTATGGATTCTTTCCGCAACAAGCTCGCGACCGATATTTCTCTAGGTTGGTAATACATCATGAAATTTGACGTGATAAAAGATGAATATTTCTGTAGTGTGGTTATTGGACTATGTCGTGATGAACCTGGTGTATGAACACTTGTTTTGATATGACTGTTTTATTGATTTTGCCGGCTGATTGCATGGCTTTTAAAATTGTGTTTAATCTGCTATTCTATTCAAAGCTGGGTTATCAAAATGATTAATTCATGCAGGTTCATTTTCTAAAGCAAACAAGATGTGTGTTTGATGTATGTATACAACATGTGAAACACCAAAAAAAAAAAAGTGCAAACAATCAACCGATCGGCAGCTGTGTTCTGCCACATTCATCAATTCTTACACACTTGCGGTGATCGATTGTACCACAGTTCACAGGTGAAGTAATCTAGTCCATCGATGATCCATAATGGAAAGAAACAAAAAAAAAGACAGCAAACAAGGGAAATGACAGTGTGGAGCTGGTATGTGTGCCAAACGAAGTGGAGCTGGGGTGGAGTGGAGTTTAGAGGTGGAGTGAAGTTTAGGTGGAGGGGAGCCCTCCCAAACAGGCTCTAAATATAAGATGTCGTAGGTTTGTCCTAAGTCAAATCTATTCAAGTTTGACCAAATTTATATGAAACTATACTGATATTTACAGTATCAAATAAGCATATTATGAAAATATATATCATGATGGATTTAATAAAACTAGTTTGGAGTTTTAGATGTTGATACATTTTTCTATGAACTTGGTCAAACTTTAAGAAATTTGAGTTAGGAGAAAGCTAGAACATCTTATATTTAGGAACGGATGGAGTATTAACAACTTCCACTGCTCACAGGATGGCCTCATGTTTTCTATCCCTGATATTCTTCTGCCTCCTTCAGGTTTGGATTGATGGTGAAAAAGTTGGTGAAGGAAGAAAAAGTCGGGGAAGAAATTAAAAAAAGAAGGAAAGAAGCTGAACGCTAAGTCCTGATAAATGCTGACTTTCTAGTTTTCTTGATTCCAGATGAAGATGCCCAATATGCAACTGAGCTATTGGAGGTTGGTTTCAGATCTTATTTAAAAAACAGAGGTTGGTTTCAGATAGTAACACATTCATTTATTCGGGTATGCACCACAATTGATTGTTCACGGCGGATGCTTTGTTTTACCTAGCTTACTGCTAAGGTGTCATCAAAGTGTCTAAATCTTGGAACAGTCCGTTATTATCATTCCAACCAGTTCCATTGTGTTGTTGTTCTCGACAACAAATATAATAAGGGGTGCCAATGCTTGATGGCACAAGTGCGAGTATAAAAGTAGGGCGTGTACGCCGGTCTTACAGCGAAGGTCGTCATACACTTGGGCAAGTTGACACATTGATATTTTTTTAATAGGTTCGGTCGACCCTGCGGATACGACTTAATCCTATGTTAGAAAAAGCTTTGAGGGGATTGTTAGCCAAGTGCTTGGGCCGAGCGGATCTTCCCAAGACACCTTTAGCGAGAGATTCGTCGGGGCTGCCTCGTACTTGGACCGAACGCGTCTTTCCAAGTATCGTGGTTAGGATACCTTCGAAACTCTAACCCAACCCCTTCTCCTTCGAGCCCATGCTAACCAAGGTTAGCTCAGAGCCTCGAAACTAGAGTCCACTAAGAGGCTTCCTCAAGGCCGGTCGACTTTTAGTCGAAAGCGACGCTCGAGAGCGAATCTTAGAGGGAGCACTCTAGCCCTCTCCCCTTGAGTTTATTCAAGTTGAGAGTGAATGATACATGCCCTCATGGGGGTATTTATAGCCTTGGGGTCCATGACAAAATACCATGGCTACCCTTAAGGGAGAGAGAAAAGTGGGGGCAAAATGGTAAAAGTAGCTCCTTGGTCCATAACTTTTGTATGCACCATGTGGGGAAAAGTGAGGGTTGGTCCATGGTCCACCGTGGACCAAAAGCCTCATCCCCACACCTTTCTTGCCTCCTACTCTAGCTCATTTTACCTTTTGACCATGGCATAAGAGGCTTGACTTGTTGACTTGTCTTTTTTTTGTCATGTAGGATTGACTACGCCATGTTGGCATCTTGACTCACGCTGGAAAATGTTGACCTAGTTGTCGCCATGTAGGATTTACGGCTCGACCCATATAAAGGTTTTATTTTACTACGACACATTGGATCCTGGACGCACTAGAGGTTTTCGGTCTGAGATCCAGAGCTATATGCCTCGACACAATGAGATTCCTGACAACGTGGCCAGTATGTTTTTTTACAGTAAGTGCTTACCTCTTTTATTATAACATTTTTGATCTGGCTTGAATAGAAAACCTAATTCATTCCCTCGCTAAAAAAAATGCTAATTCAGACTTATGCTCTTGGTGTACATTCTTCTTATTGCTGACCTGCGTGTGGCTCTTAAGGTCAAGTAATGCTGGGAAAAGGAGTTGGAGCAAACATGGGAGGAAGTTAATTTGCAGGCTATAAGCAGGTAGAAGAAATGGATCTCATGCTCAATTAGCTCCCACACCTTGTAGTTAACAGGTTCCTACTGCATAGCTTATTTCTAGAAGAATTATTGTTGGCGGGCCACCTTGTGATTAACAGGTTTGTACTCCATTATTTATTTCTGGAGGAATGGCTGTTGTCCGGCCGGAACAAATATGATCTAGTATGCACAGATCCAGAGCTAATGCTATTACCATCGGTATAACATTGATGAAAGTGATGCCTTCACTAAACTAGAGTTTTTCTCAGTTTCTGCCGTCTTGCGTGATCTGGGCAATTTGATTGCTGCAAGGTGCAAATGGGGGCATAGAGGCCTCGGTGCCCTTGTTTTCATGTCAAATCCTAGCACAGACAGATCCTAATGCCATACTCAGGAAGAAACCGTTCCTCACTGAATAAAAGTAAACAGCAGCAGCAGATCTTTAGGACAAGATCTTTAGAACGGAGACACAACTTTAGATTTGATAACCTGATCATTACATTACAATCATTTATCACTACTGACAAATGTAACCTCTTCCTAATTGTAAGAAGCTACTCCGTACATGATAGCAGCAGCAGCTGCTGGTGGCTTGCTTCCCACTTGTAAGAGACCGAGAGCAACCATTTATCACTAATCTCTTCTCAAATACACTCCGGCACCACAAAAATGAGCTGCTAGGAGAAAGAATAGACTCATTCATTGAACACGACAGATATGTTAACAGAAGTGAATAGAAACAACAGGTTCACTAAAATGTCTGGCGTGGATATCAAAGGTTCTGACCACTGGCTGTACAGTTTTTGTTTTTCTCCTCCTCGAGGCCCTTTTACTTTTATCCTTCTTAAGTAATGAATGCATCGCTGCTGCTTTGAAAAAAAAAAGGTTCTGACCAGTCAAGCAAAACAAATGTACCATCGTTCATTTAATCCTTTATCAGTAAGGTCCAAGGATAACTACTCCCTCCGTCTCATATTAAGTGACTCAAATTTGTCCAAATATGAACGTATATATAACTAAAAGTTTCTAGATACATGTAATACATCTCAATGCTTGTGCCCCGCATGTGGAGGAGTTTCTGATCCTCTGGGAGGCGTTGGGTGATTTTGCGCTGGAGCAAGGCCATGATGAATTTTGCTGGAAGTGGTCGGCGAATGGCAAATACTCGCCAAGTTCAGCTTATTTAGCCTGGTTTGAGGGGAGGGTGGAGATGGAGGCGCACGACTTGGTTTGGCGTTCAAAGGCCCCTCTCCGTTGTCGCTTCTTCATGTGGCTGGCGTGTCGACAACGTTGCTGGACGGCGGACCGTCTGAGCAGAAGGGGCTTAGACCACCCTGAGCGCTGTCCTCTTTGCGATCAGGAGGAGGAAACAATTGGTCATCTTCTCTTCGGTTGTGTGGTCGCTAGGATTGTTTGGTTTCAGGTCCTTTCAGGGTGGAACGCGGTCCAGTGGATGCCTGATCAAGACTCAACCATGGCTTCCCGGTGGCAGAATATCCAGGCTTCTCCTAAGGACAAGAAGATGATCGCCACTTCCGCTGCGCTCATCTGTTGGTCGATCTGGAAACACCGGAATGAGGTGGTATTTGAGAAGATGAGGCCTAGGCACCGGGTCATCATTCGTGCCATTCAGTTGGAGGGCGAAGCTTGGCTTAAGGTATGGCTGTTAGGTTTTTCGAGATTTGCGACACTGCCAAGTGGGAGAGATGAGTGGATCGAGAGACACTGGATAATTCTTTGTAAACGCTGGCCTTCGGGTCTAATTGCTTTGCAGTCCTCTTTCTTTTACGGACGATATGCCCGTCTGAGGCATATCTATACCTATCTAAAAAATATGGACCGTTCCCTTCACCGTCGTCTGTCAAACTTCCCATAAAATTTGTGGGCCCCTAGGATTGCACCGAATCTATCTATACCAAAGTAAAAATACGCACTGTTCCACCTTTTTTTTCTCTCTTTTTTTCGTCAAGCCCTCAAGACCCACCTCGTCCGCCCGCACGCAAACCACTCCTTCGTCCGCTCCAGACGCCGAGCTCCCCCCTCCTGGCGCAGCCCAATAGGAGACCCTTCCTAATCCAACATAAAAAATATTTTCCTTGACGCAGCGAAGAAAACCCAATTAAAAGCCCAAAGGTATTTCTTCATACCGTCGACCTTGCTCTGCCGCTTTGCTGATGCTCGTGTCTGTAGGTGCAGCGCCAGATTGATTCGCCACAAAAAATATGGTCCAGCATGCGGTGCCTCCTTCCATCTGAGAGCCGGCAGCGCTGGCCTGCAGGCTCCATCTTGTCATACACCGTTTAATTTCAGAGAAAACAGGGGAAGATGTTTCGTTCTCTCAGCCCTAATCCCCCGGCGTGTTGATCTGGGCCAACGGGAGCCGCTATGACAACGCGCACTAAGGCGGTTCAGCATCCATTTAATTCCACAGAAAACAAGGGAACATGTTCGCTCTCTCAGTTCTCATCCCCGACGTGTTGATTTGGGCCAACGGGAGCCGCCACGACAACGCGTGCTAAGGTGGTTCAGCCGTTATTATGGGGGATGATTGAGGAGGGGAAAAGGAAGGAAGGGCCGTGGGATACGGTTCAAAGCACCTGGACGGGTTGAGGGTCGAGGAGGCGTTGTCGAGGGCGGAGATTGAGGCGGCCAGTGCGCGTGTGTGCTGCTTTTTGCGCGAGGAGGAAGACCGGCACGAGTGCGGGCATGGGTGGGGCGCTCTCGAGGAAGCTGGTTCAAGAAGGAGAACGGGTGTGGCCCAAGAGAAAAAAAAGAAAAAGAAAAAAAATAGAAGACCCAAAAATGGCTTTTCTGGGCCGTGGCAGCGCACGGACATTCTGCTAATTTTCGAAAAAAAAAATGAGATGGAAGGAGCAGATGGAAGATACTCACAACCATGCACGTAAAATCCTACTCTATCTGTCCCAAGTAAAAGTAGAAACTGTACTACCGTTTTCCATACAAGATAAGTTCCAGCACATCCGTTTATATTTTTAGGCATAAGCTAGCAACTGCCATTCGTCAGCATGAATGGAATTCCTAAATACAAACTCGTCCATTGTTCAGGCCTATAAGCTAGCAATATGTAGTAGCAACTATACCAGCACCGCTTCAACGTGTTCTGAAGATTGACACTTCGTCCATGGCGTCGACAGTTATCCAACGGCTGTAACTCGCGCATACCGTTTCACGGGATCCTAATGGTGGAGAAGGAATTTACTACTGCTAATACAGGCTCTTGGCGCTATCCATTTCATTTGTGGAACTATCCCCTTCTAAAACTCTACTCTACTTTTGAAGTCTCCGTTTCATATTAAGTGACTTTTTATTACATGTATCTATATTCTTTTTAGACATAGATATATTCATAGTTGAACAAACTTGAGTCATTTAATATGAGACGGAGGGAGTATGTCTCTCGTCCTTGTGCTTTCGCACTGAGTTGTGGAAATGGAGTACGGCAGTTCCTCTTCAACGCCTAACAACCCGCGTTGCATCATGCGTAGGGTCCTGCTCGCCAGTCTTGGTCATTAGTGCCTTCCTTGAAAGCGGAGTACGACGGCAGCAGCAGCTGCTCTGCCTGCCTGCCTGGTCTTCGTCTACATTCAAGTCTCTCGCGCGCTCGCCATTATTCTGGTGATGAAACTTAGGTGGCTGGCCGGGGGCAGCTACGTGCGTACTCCTAAGTTGACTTCACCCAACACGTACCACGCCATCCTTCGTCGAGCAGGACATGTACTACTTCTGTGGTGTAGACTCAGTTGCCCAGTGTTGTAGTACTACTGGTATGAAATTACCCCCCACCTAACGTCTCGCTGGTGCAGATCAGCTATATATCCTCTGTATCGACGAAATGAATGATGTTAACAGCTGCATTACGTTATTTCTGCTGAACAAGTCTGTAGACCCATGCAATTCCTGACTAAAACTTTTGTTCTCACGTGCGACAGGATATACCGATCGCTTAATTAATCTGTAGGTAATCTGTATGAGTATACACGTTAGCTAGCCGGCATAAGAAGCTTCCATATGCCACTGACTGAAAGTGTGAAACCACAAAATTAAGAGAAAGATTCTAGTACCAGTAGTGCAACTCTACATGCATGCGACGTACGTTTTGTGTCCCAACTCACAAGGCACCAAAGTTAGTGCTTCCAGATGTTAGTCCAGTCAACGGCTGTGTTTATAAACACAAACAAAAAAAATGTCATGTTTAGCTGATCGAACTGTAAGACTTCCGGTGGTCAAATCTTATGGTTATGGATTGTTAATTGTATAGTCTAATTTAGTAGTACTCCAGTATTCAGTATGTTAAAGCAAGTAGTGATGATGCAAGTCCCACTTGGTAGCCTGGCACATGGGAAGAAATTATGTTCTGATATATTTTTGTTTGTCGACTGAAACGAGGATACTACTAAACTGAAAGAAACAGCTTGAGTAGTTTACGGGTCAGACTTGAGCATCATGAAAGGAACTTCAGTATTCTAGGATAAAAGAAATGTTAGATTATGGCAACATAGCTCACACATAGCATTAGTTCTCCGAAGTAGGTGCTTTGACTCATCATTCTTATTTCCAAGTGATGGATCAAAGTCTATGGGTAGGCCATGGAACTACGGTTGGACAAACTTTTTTTTTCTGAACGTTTTCTAAGATGGAGTTTGAAGTTTGAACGAAAAAGAGAAGATAGAGAATAATTAATCAAATCTTTTTTTATTGGTATTGTAATTTAAGAACGGATAGGTGACCGTTATATCATTAGTTTGTTCTGCAAACTATTTTTCATGTTCATGGTATCATTATTTATAAATTTTTACCAACACATTCATGTGAAAATAAATGGTCAAGGCGCATATACGAAGAGATATATTTTCAACAAAACCTCATACCAAAATGCTGATGATTTGATCTCACATCTCATGCTGATGACAGAGCACTCTGATCGTCGGAC
Organism: Brachypodium distachyon; assembly: GCF_000005505.3. Classification (NCBI taxonomy): domain Eukaryota; kingdom Viridiplantae; phylum Streptophyta; class Magnoliopsida; order Poales; family Poaceae; genus Brachypodium; species Brachypodium distachyon. The sequence continues at coordinate 17,121,177 of NC_016133.3, forward strand.
AAAGTCCTACAGATGTCGGACGAGCAATCGTGGGACGCATAGCACTGTTGAACCTGGTATACAAAACTACAAACTAACATACATCAGTGCATAGATGCATTCACATTTAAATTTGGTCAAAGTTGAAACATCCTTTGTTGGACGGAGGACGTATGAGATTAATATGGTCAAAACTAAAATGGTACTGCTATCTCTTTTTCTGTGTACAACACAAGAAACACTTGTATACATTAAAATTCCGTAACGGAACAGTTTCACAAGAAACATGCTGCTCCCTACTTATCATTTTACAATCTTAAAAATTAGGACAAGTAAGGAGAACATAATAAGTGTTAGATCAAGTACTAATGCAAAATGCATTGCCACTCTGTCATTCATGCATTGCTTGATTGTGGTGGTGGTGGTACATAATTCAAACAATGTTTATGAGATTCTTTTTCGGATACAAACCCACTGATAGCATAATTTTGATGGCACAAGAACAATAAATTATTGATCTAGAAGTGACCCGAGGTAGTTTTTGCGGATAGAGGGAGTATTTCTGTTCTGTTAGCCTATTTATGTTAACCTTTCACCCCAAATGGTCCTATCCCTAATCTGTAGTTACAATCCATATAGAGGCCAGATCTGGCTCCTGAAGAAGTCAGCGGGAGCTGCTAGCTATGATGACAACGGCAAAGACGAGCGACAGCGGTAGTACTAGTACACCATACGGCGTCGAAATCAAGGCGTCCAAACCCCGTATGGCCCCACACCGCCAGGCCTGGCGTGTGGTCCCAGGCCCCAGCGGCGTTTTTAACGCGCGAAAGAAAGCAGAGAGAGAGAGAGCGTGGCGGGGAAAGGAAAAGGCGCGAGATGCATCGGTCAACTATGGAAGAAACGCACGGCCCTCTCTCTCTCTCGTCCAACCGAGGAAGGAGAGCAGAAGAAAAAATCGATTCGGTCCGTCCGATCCAGCCGCGCCCCGAAAGCGACCGCTCATCGGCCTTTGACCAGCGCCAGTGCTCCTCGCTGCCCTGCGCCCTGGGCCCCGCTGTCCGGCCCGAATATTAATGCCGCAATTTATGGCCCCATTGACCTGCGCACAGGGCCGCTCGTACTGTACTACTCTCGCAAAACTAAAAAAAATAATTTGTTTTTCCGGAAGCAATAAATTCCAAGTAAATTGGAGTCGCACTACTGTTCAAAGCGAGAATAAAATCGAAGCGAGCCACTCTGAAATCTAAATTGCAGAGGAAAATTGCTAGAGCACGGATAAAATTGATTTGAGAACATTTCCATTACTAATCTTGGATGGATCCTTTACACAAGGGGGGGCTAGCCGGCTAACAGAACTACTAATAGAAAGAACAAATCGAAACCGAAGAAGCCATGGGAGGAGGATCCTTTTGTGATCAATTGGCGGCCGGCGCAGGGAGGTCGGCGCCGTGGCGGTGGTCGCCCTCGTAGGTGACGACGAGCATGGCGGGGTCATCGGTGGCGCGCTCGACGTGTTTCCTTGCCGGACACCCCTTGACGGTGCTGCACTTGTAGTATCCCCGCGGGTAAGGGGAGCCCTTGATGGGCTTCTGCCCGTACTTGCGCCAGGAGAACTCGTCCCCGGGGATGTCGGCGGCGCGCGCGCTCGTGGCCGGCACGCGCACGGCGCGCCTCGACGCCCGGCTCTTGCGCTTCTTCGAGGACGCGCAGTGGCACGGCGCCGCCGCGTCCGAGTGCGCGCCGCTCGCGCACGGCTGCTGCTGCTGCTGGAGTTGCTGTTGGAGCTTGCGCTTGGTGCCCGCGGCGAGGGGCGGCTTGCCCGAGGAGATCGCGATCTGGCCCTGGCCCTTGGAGACGCTGCCCTCGCCGCCGCCGCCGCCGCACCCGGCTGCGGTGACCGAGGAGAAGAAGGATGTGGAAGTCACGGATGCGGCTGCCTTGGTGGGCTTGGTGAAGTCCAGGGTGAGCGTCTTCGGTGGCGCAGGCGCTACTGCCGGTGCCGGTGCCGGTGCTGGGGAAGAAGAAGAGACCGGAGGGGGCTTTGATGGAGTTGGGGCGGGGGATGGGGAAGAGACGACGGGGCCGCGGCGGAAGCGGGCGTGGCCGGTGCGGTCGAGCATGTTGATGACGCGGCGGAACCTGGAGACCGTCTGGTCCGCGATCTCGCCGAGCGGGGCTGCCGTGGCTCGGTCGGCGGCGCGAGGGGAGAGGGAGGAGACGAGGAGCTCCAGGCTGCGGAGCCCCGCGGTGGCGGCGTCCTGGAACGCGCGCTGCTGCTCCTGCTCGGCGCGCGGGGCGCTGTACCCGCCGCCGCGTCCCATCAGGTCGACGGCCATGGGTGGGTCGCCCGCCGGAGAAGAAGAAGAAGAAGAAGAAGGAAGGCTTTCTGCCTTGGGTGCTCTCCTCTGCTCTGCTCTACGCGGTGGTCCTCGGCTTGTACTCTGAGAAGATGATGTGAGGTGGAAATGAGATGTGTGGAAGGGGAGCGGTTTTATAAAGTGGGAATGGGAGCAGAGGAGGAGGAATAGTATTGATGCAAGTCAATGGATTGGTTAATCCTTTTCTTTGGGTCTTTTCCCTTCTAGCACCCCATATAAGTCGTATTTCGGTTTCAGCCATCTCAGCCCCTGGCTGTGCGTGTTTTCCTGCCTACGAATATCAGTTAGTACTTCAAAAGTCACTATGAAATTGAGGACAAGTTTGGTTTTGTTTGGGCAAAAGCGGCACACCACCTAATGCGAGCACTAATCGTGGAGTCCTCGTCACGGAATGCCAGGAAATGGGTGGACTTTGGAGGAGACGCGTATAGAATACACCAAAATATGTCATCTCTGTCCCCCTTTTTTCCTTATTCGGTTGTACAAGAGGGTGGTGGTGGTGGGGTGGAGAGATGCGTATTCTGACTTGCCTTGGAAGTCAGCCCTCCAAAAAACCCTGTTGCTTGCTATACTATCACAAGTCTACACCAACATTAATTTAATCTGATCACAGTATATCATCATTAATTAATGAGCGTAAACCAGCGGCGCAAATCCCCTTCCTCCGATCTCGATTATAGGCCCACCCACCAGCGGTCAGCGCTCGGGGGAAGGAAATCCATGTGAGTTGCAAACACAACTAGCTTAGCCCAGCAGCGGCAGCAGAATTCCACGCGCCTTTAGTTTAGCCCGTTGACAAAGTGCTGCCCGTCGTGTCGTGTGGTGCAGGTGCGGCTGCTGACCCACGTACCACCACCCTGAATCCCTGAGCAAACCAAAAACAGCCATGAGGTTGCCGTAACCAAACAACCCATTTGGCCGGTCCAGACTCCATCCAACTCCAAGGGGTCAGGTGGGCTGAACGGAACGGAGAGTGCCGTTGTGGATCAGATATTCCTTCGAGTAAAATGCATCCGCGTCCCTTTAATTTGTTGGCACGGTCCAAATTAGTCCTCGGTTTTGTTTGCCGTCCATATACGGTCCTTATATCCTATTTCTCATATTCTGGCACCGCGGTCCTACTTGTCAGGACCCCTATGTTGACTCAGCCTGCTTGGCTTTTTGCAGGAAAGCCCTCGCGTCGACCCGTTATTCTCCTGCGGTTCTTTCCTTTTGGGCTGGCCCAACCATCTAGGGATCTACCATGTGTGCATCGAGAGGGTCGGTTCGTTCTTCCTCCTTCTCCTGTCGCGTCGGCGGTGGCGGTTGATCGGTCGGTGATCGGCATGCATGCAGGATGATTGACGGGAGCAACGTGCCGTGGGACCCGACCGTAGTCATCCGACGAGTGGCGATCGTGGTGCGTGGTGGAGATGGCGCCTATTCGCCGGCCTGTACAAACCCCTGTACCCGCATATTGTGAGTTCAATCATCTTCCATCTGTGTCGTTTCCGTTCAGAAATTATCCGTTTCTATAATCAGGTCGAATCGCTTGAAGTGCATGTGTATATTAGGATCCAAATTAGGTTACTTGTTTTGTGATACATATTAAAGGCAGATGAGAAGATGTCTTGCAAAAAACCGAGTCAGCATAGGGGTCCTGACAGATGAGACCGTGGTGTCAGAATACAAGGAATAGGATATACGGACCGTATATGAACGTACAAAACAAGTTCGAGGACCTAGATGGGCGGATTGCAAGATCTACACCACGCCAACAAGTCAAAGGGTTGCAGATGCATTTTACTCTACTCCTTTTTGCCTCGTCCATGGGTCGTCGAGTGCTCGTTTGGCTTGGCTTGCTTTGAAGGAGTAAAAGGGAGAACGGAACGTCAGCGTCAGCCGGGACCGGCGCGTCGTGATTTCGCGAGTCTGCGGCCCGTCATCATCATTTGTTTGGGGTCTTTGCCGCTTTGGTTTCGTCTTTTTCTCTTTGTTGGCACGCTTTGGGTCTGCTCTTCACGGTCCAACCCGTACAGGCATAGAAAAATGTTGTCGTTGTTTAGACTTTCTCAACCTTTGTACTAGTACTACTGCCGCTGCCACACTGCTGAACAGGTCAATTGTTTTACTACATCCTTGATGGTCCCGTAACGGAGGATCTTGATTGTTTTCTTCTGTTTTGAATCGGCTGAGAATCACTTGGAGCAGAGTGTGCGCGTTAGAATGTGAGGTTCAATAGCCTTTTGCGACCTTGTCAAGGACACCGCGCGGCAGGCTCGCCTCCATTAGAACATGCACCTTTTTATCTGTGCGAGGAAGTTACTCCGTAATACGGAGTACACTGTTTTGCCTTGAATTGTCACCTCTAGCTCGGTTTGGTATTCAGATTACTAGCAAAAAGCCTCACGGGTTGCTACGGAAGAAAAGAAATTGAAAAGCATGCCAGTAAGTTTTTAAAAATGGTGTTTTTTGCACGTAGTTACGTATTGAGAGCAACTCTAGCAGTTACTGAAATTTTCGATCGAAAAAACGTTAATTCAGTCTACCGAAAATGCCTTTTCCGATATAATTTCATATTTTATAATTTTTAACCCATATGAAAATTATGTTAGCCCCGACGAGATGTTGCTCTTCCTTCGCTCCATCACGCAACTCTGCGATGCCAAGCCACATATATTGGGACTGTTTCAACCATGATCTTTAAAGAAAATCAAGGATCCAGCACATCATCGATTAGTCATATGATCAAGTCCAATCGGGTCAAAAAATAGATCCAAAAAAATGGTAAAACTAAAATCATACGGAGGAGAATTAAACCAATGAAATTTTCAGAGCAGATCCATGTCCTAATTAAATTTAGAAAGCATGGTCTGCATGTACCATCAATTAGGCCAAGATTTCAGCAAAAATAAAGGAAAACATAGAGAAAAGCGTCGGTAGTAGCAGCGCCAGAATGCCCGCTCGGGAGCAGCTGCTGCTGCGGCGTCGCTGAAGGAAGGCGCCCGCACTACCGCCATGCCCATCTCCGCCACCGCGCATCAGATCCGCAGCCGCGGCGCGCCGAGTTGCTGTTGGAGCTCGCCCTCAAAAAGGAAAGAAGAGTAGAAGGATGTACGGCTTTTATACTTTATTGAGTCGTAGGAAAATCCGTACTATAAAAAGGGAGTCCATTTGGGAACGCTTTGTGTGAATCAACTTCACGTATACAAATCTACTAAATTGTACCCACATAAAGCCTAAACCTAGTTTTGAGTTGAGAATTGTTGTTTTCATACTAAGCCCTGTCAGACTTTTTCAGAACTAGCCGGAGGTTCCGGTGGGCGGAAGTTCTGCCCCGATACCAGCCTGGTATTGAAACGCTACGGGAATCCTACCGCCCAAAGCGGTAGGAGGCCGGTAGCAGGGCGGAAGTTCTACCCCCTAGAACTTCCGGTCCCCTACCGTCCTGGTATCGGTGTTAGTGAAAACAGCCCAACGGGAGGATTTCGAAGGGGTATAAAAGGGGCTTTGTCCCCAACGGGTTTCTTTGCCCGAGCTGACATTGTTCATCCCCATTCTCTCACTCAAGAACACCAAGAGCTTAAAATGCCGAGATCTCTCTCCCTAGTGCATTCCCCAAGCCAATTTTTTGAGGAAGGGTAGAGAAGAGCTCGATCTAGGGTTTCACCAAATCAAAAGTTTGATTCCCTCGTTTTCCTTGGTGGATTTTGTTACTCTTGAGAGTTTGGCATCCCTAGCCGGAAGGTGTTTCTTCAAGCACTCCAATCTTGTGAGGAGGTGCTTGAGGATTTGGGAAAGAGCATCGAATTTAGTTGTGGATTCATGCCCTTCTCCTTGTTTGTAAAGGTTTGGCATTCGTCTTCAAGGAATTCATTAGTGGAACTCATTTCACCTTTGTGGTGCTGTGAGAGCTCATCCCACTTTTTTGGTGTGGTGAGTTGGAGAATAGAGTGAGCCTTCGTGGCGTCTCTCCCTTTGTGGAAGAGCACTCCTCCAAATGGAGATGTACACCGATCCCAATAGGTGGAACTCCGGTGAAATCTTCGTCTTCCCGTGTGGTATCATACTTGCCCCATTTACTTACTTGTCTTACTTAATTGTCAATACTTTGCTTCGGCTATTGCACTTCATACTAGGGTTGCATTCACTTTAGAGAATCTAGAAAGCCCTAGGATTAAGTGTTTGTATCTTTTGACAAAAGAAAAAGTTAAAATTTGTTAGTCTCCTATTCACCCCCCCTCTAGTCGACCATACCGATCTTTCAATTGGTATCAGAGCCTCGTCTCTTAATTAGAGCTTTACCGCTCTTAAGAGTATGGCCGGCGATGATGGGGCACCCACCGTGAAACCCCAAGAAACCGAGTTGATAGATGATAATGCTCCACTAACTTTCAAATCCATCAAATTGCTTTTGGATAGCATGCAAAAGGTTATTCTAGATAGTGTGGACAAAAAGATTAGTGAGCACCTACCTAACAAAGCATCTTCGTCTACTACCGAGCCTTCCTATGTCAAGCCACCAAGTGCGGTGGATTTGACTAAGAAAGATTCGGATGTCGTAGCCCGTAACAAGGCTAAGGCTAGAGAAGGGAGTGCTTCCAAATCCCAAGGTAGGGGTGGCTATGGGTTGTATAGTGAGGTGGCACCTCCACCTCATTATAATCATCGCCACCATAATTTGCCACCTATGTATAATCAAGGTGAACCCCCCATGTTAACCTCTACTAATTACGTTGATTGGTTTCATTCCATGAGGACTCACTTCAAGAGTACATCAATGCAATTGTGGAGAATTGTTGAAGAAGGTTACTATGTTCATGATCCAAAGAACTTGTCACCAAGAGAGTATGTGGACAATCAACTCAATGAGCATGCCATTGGAATACTCCTAAAGGCTCTACCCTTGGAGTATAGAACATTTGTCCGTGGTGTTGATTCCGCTAGAGATGCTTGGAAGCTCATTGGTGATCACTTTGACAACAATGAGAGTGTTGGGAAGTCAAAGTTTGAAGTGGTCATCAATGAGTGCAAGAACTTCTTCATGAAGGATGGAGAGGTTCCGGATGAGCTTTATAAGAGAGTCATCATCCTTGGAGCCAAGATAAAGGACCACGGAAGTCATGACATAAATGATGAATGGCTCAAGCGTCTATTCATATAAGCCATCTCCCCACACCGAGAGGTTCATGCCGCAAGGATAAGGCAAAGAACGGACTACTATAGTTTGACTCCAAGTCAAGTGATGGGAGAGTTTGTAGCTATGAATATTCTCAAGAAGACCTTCGAGGACAATCTCATTTGAGCCAAGTTCCTTTCACAAAGCTCAAGCCTTGCATTGAAGGCCAACGTGACTCCCACCTCAACTCCAAGTGAAACACCCCAATAAAAAGAGGTTGAGATCACGGAAGAAAATTGCCACTACAAGTTCAATGACCACATGGCTCTTGCGGCTCAAGCTTTTTGGAAGAACAAGAAGTTTGTCAAATCCAACTCCTTCAACCCCAACAACCACTACAACAAGGGAGCTTCAAGCTCCAAACCCAAAGGTCAAAAATCTCGTAAATGTTATAATTGTGGTAACAATGACCATTTTGTTGCAGAGTGTATTTATGAGAAGAGGGAGGAAAATGGTGGACGCCTTATACTTAAGGGGAAGACCAAACCCTCCTTCCACAAGAAGGCAACGAAGAATAGGCAACCAAGAATGCTTCTTGTTTAATAAGAATATACTTGGGAGAATAAGATGATGATGATGATGATGATGATGAAGAGTCCACGGAGAGGGTGAACATTGCCATTGCTCACTCAGTTCCATCTCTCTTCAACTTCCCCAATGAGAACAAGAACCGCTCACTCAAGTGCCTTATGGCCAAGACCTCTTCGGTAATCCCTCCTCCCACCAAACATGTCATTCCTAAGAGTTTATCTCTATTTGATTGTGTGGAGGAGAGTAATGGTGTTGAGCATAGCATGAATGAGTTCGAAATCTTCATGGCTAGCTTGGAAGGTGAGACCAAAAAGAGGTTTGAGGACCTCTTGGAAAAACTAGGTGAAGCTCAAGCTACTATTGAAGAACATGATGAGCTCATGGATGAAAAGGTAAGACTTGAGTGTGTTTCCGCTCATGAGATTGCGGAGCTTAATGAAGCTCTTGAGGAAGAACAAGAAAATAGGAAAGCAATTGAGGAGTCATTTTCTAAGGATCTTGCTAAAATGAAAGATTTCTATGATAATGCTATTTCCCTTGCTCATGAGTACTTAAATAAAATATGTGAAGTTGAGGATGGTCATAGGAACCTCCTTGAGGACTTTGCCAATCTTGGAAAGGATCACAAGTCCTTGACAAGTGAGTACAAGTCTCTCAAAGAGTCTTGTAATCATCTTCTATATTCTCTTGTGAAGGAATTAATTTCTAATGATAAAGATGCTTCAACTAACCCTTGTTGTAAGTATACATCTAGGTTGAATGCCCAACTTGAAAAGGGTCTAGCCACTTTCTACCAAGGCGAGAAGAACCTCCATGATCTTTTGATTGATCATAAAAAAGCTTTTGGATTGGAGGAAATTGGGTACAACCCCAATGAGAAGAGCAACAACAACAAGAAGGCCAAGGCACCTCCCCACACTAATGCTTATTTTGTGAAGGAATGGGAGGCGGCCAAGGAGAAGCCAAAGAACAAGAAGGGTGGCAAGGCCACTTATGATAATAGTGCCGGGGAGTTCAATCCCTCATATGTTCTTTGTCATACTAATGATGGGCATATTTATGTCAAATTTGTTGGTTCTCCTTATGAATATGTTCATTGGTCTATTTGGGTTCCTAAGACCCTTGTTGCTAACGCTAAAGGACCCATTCATGGATAATGGATAGTGGATGCACTAATCATATGACCGGGAGCAAAGAATTGCTTGTGGACGCCAAAATGAGTACATCAAGGTCCAAGCAAGTTACATTTGTAGATTCTTCACAATCAACGGTATTGGGACTAGGCAAGGTTGTCATTTCTCCGGATACATCCATTGAGAATGTTATGCTTGTTGAGTCCCTTTCATACAATTTACTTTCGGTACTTCAACTTGTACATATGGGTTTTTATTCCTTCTTTGGCACAACTAGTGTGACCCTTTTGTGGAGCAAGACTCTTAAAGTAGCCTTTGTTGGATATGTAGAAAATGGTCTCAATGTGGTAGATTTAGGTAAGAAACCCACTAGAGAAGAAACATGTCTAATGGCTAAGGTTGATGTGGGTTGGATATGGCATCGCCGTCTAGCCCATGTCAATATGAGATATTTGCAAAGCCTCCTCAAAGGTGAGCATGTGTTAGGACTAACCAATGTTTCATTTAATAAAGACCGTGTGTGTAGTGCTAATACTAACCAATGTGTTATTCAGTATTGAAAGGAAGTTACATGAGAAGGCGCATCACTACAAGACAATTATCACTTCAACGAAACCTTTGGAGCTCCTTCATATGGATCTCTTTGGTTCTCCTACATATGATAGTCTTGGTGGTAAGAAATATTGTTTGGTTATTGTTGATGACTATTGTAGTTACACTTAGGTATACTTCTTCAAGCACAAGAGCTAGACCCAACAAACCGTCATCGACTTTGCCAATGAAGCTCAACACCAATACAATGCGAAGATTATGGCTATTAGGAGTGACAATGGCTCCGAGTTCAAGAATTACACCTTTATTGAGTTTTTTGAGTGATGAGGGTATCAAAAGACAATATTCTGTTGCGTATACCCCTAACCAAAATGGTGTAGCGGAGAGGAAGAATAGAACTCTCATGGATGCGGCAAGGACAATGTTGGCGGAGTTCAAGTCTCTATACAACTTTTGGGCCGAAGCGATCAACACCGCATGCCATGCTACTAATCGCCTCTATCTCCGCAAGATATTGAACAAGACACCTTATGAAATTCTCATGGGACGCAAGCCCAACCTCAAGTACTTTCGGGTATTCGGTTGTAAGTATTTCTTGCTTAAGAAAGGTGTTCGTTTATCTAAATTTGAGCCTAAAACTTATGAGGGCATATTTGTTGGCTATGCATCAAATTCCCACACTTATAGAATCTACAACAAATCCGTCGGATGTGTTGAAGAATCTTGTAATGTGGAGTTTGATGAGAATAATGGCTCCCATGTGGGGCAAGTTGATGTTGTGGATGTAGATGATGAAATTCCTCCCCAAGCCATACGAAGAATGGACATAGGTCAAGTTATGCCTGTTGAGGATCCCCATATGGAAGAAGGAGAAGGACAATGCTCTACTCAAGTGGAGCCCTCATCTCCACAAGATCCACATGCTAGTCAAGAACAAGAACAAGTCCCTCATGTTGATGAACAAGTTGATCAAGGACAAGATCAAGCAAATGTTGATGTTGGTGATTCTTCACCAAATGATGTTCAAGATCAAGATCTTCAAGATGTTCAAGCTTCCATTGAGCCTCAAGATTAATCTCAAGAAGCTATGTAACGTCGGGTCATGAAGATTGCCTCACGACTTCAACATCAAGAACATACCTTGGATAATGTCCTAGGAAGTGTGAGGAAAGGGGTAACTACTCGTAGACAATTAGCTAACTTTTGTGAACATCATGCTTTTGTCTCTTGTGTTGAGCCCCAAAAGGTACATGAAGCACTCGAGGATCCGGATTGGTTTAATGCCATGCATGAAGGGTTGAATAACTTCGAGCGTAATAGAGTTTGGACATTGATGGAGAGACCAAAAGATTGCAAGAATGCCATTGGCACTAAATGGATATTCAAGAACAAGCAAGATGCACTTGGACAAGTGACAAGGAACAAGGCAAGATTGATGGCTCAAGATTTCTCCCAAGTCGAGGGTATTGACTACGGTGAAACTTTCGCTCCCGTTGCTCGCCTTGAATCTATTCGTATCTTGCTTGCATATGCATCGCATCATAATATTACTTTGCAACAAATGGATTTGAAAAGTGCATTTCTAAATGGTCCCCTAAATGAGTTGGTATATGTCAAAGAACCACCGGGGTTTGAGGACCCTCAATTTCCTAACCACGTGTACAAAATTGATAAAACCCTTTATGGACTGAAACAAGCACTTCGAGCTTGGTATGAGCACCTAAAGGAGCTACTAGTGGATCGTGGTTTTGAAATTGGGGTTATTGACCCACTCTTAGAACTAAGATGGTTGGTGGTGATTTGTTTATATGCCAACTATATGTTGATGACATCATATTTGGTTCTACTAATGGTGTGTTCAATGATCAATTTGCTAAGCTAATGACCGAAAAGTTTGAGATGTCTATGATGGATAAATTGGAATTCTTCCTCGGATTTGAGATCAAGCAATTGAGGGGAGGAATCTTTGTTAATCAAGCCAAATATACCCAAGACATGCTCAAGAGATTCAAGATGAGTGATGCCAAGAGTGCCAAGACTCCAATGCCTACATCAAGCTCTCTTGATCTCGATCCCAATGGTAAAGATGTGAATCAAAAGGTATATCGTTCTATGATTGGTTCTTTGCTTTACCTTTGTGCATCTAGACCGGATATTATGTTAAGTGTGGGTATTTGTGCAAGATATCAATCCGCACCGAAAGAAAGCCACTTAGTGGCGGTCAAAAGAATCTTTAGATATTTGGTTCATACCCCAAACTTTGGTTTATGGTATCTTAAAGGATCAAGTTTCAAGCTCATGGGTTATTCGGATTCGGATTGGGCGGGAGACAAAGTGGATAGGAAGTCAACTTTCGGGACATGCCAATTTCTTGGTAGGCCTTTGGTGAGTTGGTCTTCTAAGAAGCAAATTGCGTGTCTCTCTCCACGATGGAAGCCAAGTACATAGCCGCCGCAAGTTGTTGTGCACAATTATTATGGATGAGGCAAACATTGTTGGACTATGTGAAGCGACCGGCCCCGTATAGGGTTCAATCTCTGTGTTTACAATGCTAGTTCCTGGATCGACTCGCTAGCACACACAGTTTCAAGATGTAATATCAAGATACAAAGGTCAAAGTATATTACATCGCATTGATCCAGAATTTAGTAGTAACTTACATATTGCATAACCTCAGGGGTTATCTCAAAGGAAAATAAAATCTTGCAGCGGAAGGCAGAAGATACAGGAGTCCCATAACAACTCCACAGTCAAAACTTGTTGGAATTAAACTCGCAACCCTATCATATCGTACCTCACTCTTCACCTGGTTCACCTGCAACATTTAAACGTTGCAGCCACTAGGGAGTCAATACATTGAATGTATTGGCAAGTTCACCAAAGGGTTATAGCAGACCTAACAAGTATATGCATTATTTGGCAAGGTAGGGGTTTGGCTGTTTGCATAAAAGCATCAATGTTTGATCCTATCATTTTTAAACAAATAGTTTTATCACTATTGGACACGGGGTAGAAACACCCATGCTCCTATTATCCTAGAGCACATCGAGTAGATACATCAAGTGCTCCTACCCTGTTCAAACCATTCATTTTATTTAAGAAATTGGAATGAGTGAGACTTTTCTTAAAGCCCCCAAATCTAGTTGCTCATAATTGTCCGTAACCGGGGACACGGCTAAGTACTTAGTTTGACACTCTCGAGAGGTTGTACACATTCCCCACAAGAAATCGATGTGTTAATCCCTTGCTGTCCTCAGGGCAGAGTAGCAACGGCATCGATTACAGGAATTTTCAGACCATAATCACCAAGACCACCTGAGGGACCTACGTTCCCACCTACACAGCTACATATGCACAATCCCTCGGATCCAGAATCATATGTCTTACATCCATCCTGGCAGAGCCCATATTACCATGTGGTTGTACTGGAAGCTACTAAACAGGAAACTAGTCCAGTCTCTGATACCCCAGGTGGCATTCCACATTTGCGACGCAAGCGTTCCCCGAATCCACGGGAGAGACTTCCATGGACGATCCGTCTCCGAATCCACGGAGACTCAACTCAGAGGGACCCATAAAAATGGACTTGACGTCGCATAACATCAAAATCTCAAAGCTGTCCACTCTGGATGATTCGTTGGGGTTGTTTTGCCAAGTTTCTAAAATGCTCCACATTATCTGTCTCATGGTAATAGAGATTCCCTCCCACGTATACTAACATAGCATAGCAATTCAACTACTTGCGATGGCAATTGGTGGAAATGTAATGGCAGAGGTAATCTATACCACTAGGAGTTCATAGCTAGCATAAATACAATAATAGTCCTATCCATGCAACTAATAAAACATCTAGTGCATAGTAAAATAATAGGTGAATGATCAAAGTGAACTTGCCTTTGTCACAGTAGTTTGATATAGACTCTTCACAACACACACGTTGCTCTCCGGATAATCTAAACGAAACAAACATACACACATCTAAACACACAATCCAATACAAGGTAAATATGCCATGATGCGATGCAAGCATGTGACATGATTTGGTTTATTTTATTTGGGTGATCAACTAGATCATAAATCTGGTCCAAAGTATTAGCAATTAAAATTAATGCATTAGGTTTAAAAACAAAATGCAAAAACTAGGGATTAAACCCTAAAACAAAGTTTTATTGGCATCAGCCCATTAATTTAATTCAAAAAATTTATCTCTCTGTCCTAATGGACAGAGGGCATCAATACAAATTTTGGGCACTGGTTTCACTTAAAAAGGATTTCTAATTAATTAGTTATGAATTAAATGGCATAAAAGGCCTTTCTGTAAATTGAGTGTGGTTCAAATATTTAAATTTAAATTTAGATAGTGCAAAAAGATTCTAAAAGTTGAGAGCTTTCCAGAAAGGTAAAATTTGCTAAATTTGGCCAAAGGGTTTAAAACTTATAATCCTTTGAAGTTACAGGGGCTTTTCTGCAAAACTGCCATTTAACTAAACCGGGATTTATGTTTTTCATTTTATTAGAGGACACGTGGCATGATCCCATTGGTGCGTACCGGTTCGGGGTTTTAATTAAAAGCGAACCGTCGGATCTAACTTAAAGGAGATCCGACAGTCGGGATCGCGTACCGGTTCGAGGATTAGACGATCTAATCGTGGCCGTCCAAAGAGATCGGACGGATGAGGGGCATCGGGCTTACCTCCGGCGGCCTAGGGTTCCGGCGAGGTCGTCGGCGGCGATGCTCCAGTGAAGTTGGCGGCGCGAGAAAAGGTGCGGGCGGCGCGGCTTCGCGAGGCGGTCACCGTGGCGTCGTCGGTTTCCTCCAAGGACGTCCGAGGCGGCGCCTAGGACGAGGAATGGCGGTCGGCAGCGGCGTGGGCTTCGGGCTCGGATCGGCGGTGAGCTGCGGTACACAAAAGAAGAAAATAACCGCGTCACGATGTGCGCGAGAGTGAGGGGAAGCGAAAAGTGGAGGGGGGGAGGACGATGCCATACTGGTTCGTCAGCGGTGACCAAAAACGGGCGGCGGCGGCGAGTTCTCTCCGGCGAGCGATTCCGGCAGCGTGCGCGCGTGAGAGAGAGGGCAAGCAGAGGGGAAAGAAGCGGGGGCGCTGGCTCTTTATACTGACGCGCTCGGCAAGCTCTTAAAGGCTCGGAATCACCGGGGACGGAGATGGTGGCGTTCACGCGCGGGGATTCCGGCGCTTTCCTTCGGGGACAAACACCCTGACAGTGGGGCCCACCTGTCAGCGGCTGCGGGCGCGCGCGCAAGGGACGGGCCGGTTCGGCCCAAAACGGCCGGGCCGGTCCGTTTCCTTTTTTTTTCTCTTCCTTTTTTCTTTTTTTCCTTTTCTGTTTTTCTTTGATAACTTTTGATTTTGAACTCCAAATTGATCCAAATAAATTCCAGAAAATTTGTAAAATCATGTTTTATCATGATTCAACTTTTGGAAATAATTTTCCTTCCAAATAAAATATATAAAAATACATTTGCCCTATAAATGCCTTTAGGGCTATATAACTATTTAAAATAAATAGTTTTTCAACTCCAAATTAAATCTTAAAAATTATGGATAGCTCACTTATGCAATAAACCCCTTTTATATTTAAACTCTACGGGTTTAAAGATCCAAAGCTCAAATGGGTGAAATGCTAGGGTTTAGAATGGAATAAAACCTTTTCAAAGCCCTTTTAAGATTGAAATTTGAATTCAAACATGCAAATGTGGCATGATGCTCATGAGTGCAATGCATATGAAAGGGTTTGAAAATTTGGGATGTTACAGACCTAACCCCCTTAAGATGAATCTCGTCCTCGAGATTCGGTTTGGCTAGCAAAGAGGTGCGGGTGGTCTTCTCGAAGATTATCTTCGCGTTCCCAAGTAGCTTCCTCTTGAGTATGCTGGTCCCACTGAACTTTGCAGAACCTGATAGTCTTGGACCGAGTATGTCTCTCAGCTGTATCCAAGATTCTGATCAGTTTCTCCTCATAGGTGAGGTCGCTCTGCAGCTGGACTTCTACTAGCGGTATTGTATCTTTTAGTGGTGTGTCGGCCATCTCGGGGTGACACTTCTTCAGTTGCGACACATGGAAGACATTGTGGACATTCGACAGTGCTTCTGGTAAGTCCAATTTGTAGGCCACCTCTCCTTGGCGTGACAAGATCTTGAAAGGTCCAATGAAACGGGGTGCTAGCTTTCCTTTTATTCCAAACCTCTTGACTCCGCGTATCGGTGAAACTCTGAGATACGCTCTATCCTTAGCCTCGTAGGTAACTTCCCTACGTTTGGAATCTGCATAGCTCTTCTGCCTTGACTGAGCTACCTTCGGTCTGTCTCGGATGAGTCTAACCTTTTCCTCGGCATCCTTTATCATATCCGGGCCGAATAAGCTACGGTCTCCTACACCATCCCATAACAATGGTGTTCTGCACTTCCTTCCATACAAAGCTTCAAACGGTGGCATTCTTATGCTGGCTTGAAAGCTGTTGTTGTATGAGAATTCTGCATATGGCAGGTTGTGATCCCAACTGGATCCATAATCTAGAGCGCAGGCTCTCAACATATCCTCAAGGATCTGATTTACCCTCTCGGTCTGTCCATCCGTCTGCGGATGAAAAGCTGTACTGAATTCCTGTCTCGTTCCTAGAGACTCATGTAGCTGTCCCCAAAATCTTGAGGTAAACTGAGTACCTCTGTCTGAAACTATTTTCTTGGATACTCCGTGTAAACACACGATTCTGGACATGTAGCGTTTCGCTAACTGAGCACTGGTGTATGTGGTCTTCACTGGTATAAAGTGGGCAACCTTGGTCAAACGGTCAACCATTACCCATATGGAATCATATCCTGATCTGGTCCTTGGTAAACCGGTGATAAAATCCATGCCAACTTTATCCCACTTCCAGTCTGTTATTGGCAGTGGTCGTAGCAATTCTGCTGGCTTCTGGTGCTCGGCTTTAACTCTGCTTCACACATCGCACAAGGCAATGAATTCTGTGATGTCTCGCTTTAATCCGGAGCACCAAAATGTTTCCTTTAGGTCCATGTACATTTTCGTGTTCCCAAGGTGGAGTGAGTACGGTGAGTCATGGGCTTCTTGTAAAATCAGCTTCCTGATTTCTGGATCCTGCGGCACACAAATGCGTTTTCCGAACCATATGGTATCTGCTCATCTTCTCGAAAATCTTTGGCCTTTCCGATAACCATATTCTCTTTATTTCCGAGTCGCCCTTCTGTGCTTCTCTAATCTTATCCAGCAAAGTGGGTTGTACTTCCAAAGTGTCCAAATGTCCTTTCGGTACAATTTCTAGTCTCAGGTCCTTGAATTGTTTGCATAACTCTGGCGGTAATTCCCCAGCTGTTAGTCCATTTATATAGCCCTTGCGGCTCAATGCATCGGCTACAACATTAGCCTTGCCGGGATGGTATTGCAGACTCAGGTCATAATTCTTTATCCGTTCCAACCATCTCCGCTGTCTCAGATTCAATTCCTTCTGGGTGAATATGTATTTTAGGCTCTTGTGATCCGTAAACAATTCACAATGTTTCCCCATCAGGTAGTGCCTCCAAGTCTTCAAAGCGTGCACTACCGATGCTAATTCCAAGTCATGAGTGGGGTAGTTCCCTTCGTGTTTCTTTAGTTGTCGCGAAGCGTACGCTACAACTCTTCCTCCTTGCATCAAAACTCCTCCCAACCTTTGACGTGAAGCGTCACAGTAAACTTGGAAATCTTCCTACAGATTGGGTAGAACAAGGATGGGTGCAGACACTAGTCTTTTCTTCAACTCCTGAAAACTTCCTTCACAATTCTCGTTCCAGGCGAACTTCTTCTCTTTCTTTAAGAGTTCCGTCATGGGTTTAGCTATCTTGGAGAAATTTTCAATAATCCTCCGATAGTACCCAGCGAGTCCTAGGAAACTGCGGACATCACCGACATTCTTAGGTGCTTTCCAATCCGTCACTGATGCTACCTTAGCTGGGTTGATAGCAACTCCTGCTCCTGACACGATGTGCCCTAGAAAACTGACTTCTGATAACCAAAATTCACACTTGCTGAATTTGGCATACAACTTGTGCGCCCTCAGCTTCTCCAAAATCAAGCGCAGATGCTGCTCATATTCTTCTTTGCTCTTGGAATAAATCAGGATATCGTCAATGAACACAACGACGAACTTGTCCAAGTATTCCATGAACACCTTGTTCATCATGTTCATAAAGTATGCAGGTGCATTGGTCAAACCAAAAGGCATCACGGTGTACTCATACAAACCATACCTAGTGGTGAAGGCTGTTTTAGATATATCTGCTTCTCGAATCTTCAACTGAAAATACCCTGATCGCAGATCGATCTTTGAGAACACACAGGCTCCTTTCAACTGATCGAAAAGATCATTGATTATAGGTAAGGGGTACTTATTCTTTATCGTCACCTCATTCAGTGAGCGATAATCTATGCACATCCGTTGGCTCTTGTCCTTCTTCTCCACAAACAGGACAGGTGCCCCCCATGGTGATGAGCTGGGGCGAATGAAACCTTTCGATAATTACTCAGCCAACTGCTTCTTCAACTCCTTTAATTCATCCACGGCCATCTTATAGGGTCTCTTGGCTATGGGTCCACTTCCAGGCATCAACTCAATGAGAAACTCCACATCTCGGTCTGGTGGCATACCTGGTAACTCCTCGGGGAAAACATCCGGATACTCGTTCTATGGCTACATCCTCCATGCTACCCCCCTTAAGAGAATTTACCTTAGGTCTCTTAAGTTCCATAGTAGACTTGAAGCGGATTCGCTTCTTCTCAGGGGTTGTGAGTGTAATTGTTCTCTTGGCGCAGTCTACCAGGCCTTCATATAAGGTCATCCAGTCCATTCCCAGAATTATGTCTAGACCTCAGGAATCCAACACAATAAGGTCAGAGGGAAAAATGTGTTTCCCAATCTCTAGGGGTAACTGGCGGCATCCTTGAGTCGCTACCATTTGCCCTCCAGGCGAACTCACTCTCATAGGGTTCCTTAGGGTGTTGGTAGATATCTTATTCTCATTCACGAACATCCTTGATATGAATGAATGTGATGCACCCGTGTCAAAGAGTACGAGTGCTTGGAAAGAATTCACGCGGAATGTACCAATCACAGTGCCCGGCTCTGTGATTTCTTCCACACTGACCTGGTTCACATGACCTTCCAGGAACGGGGTGGGCTTGACTCCATTCCCTTCGAACCTCTCCGGGCAATCATTCGAGTAGTGCCCCATCTTGTGGCACTTGAAACATTCCACTTGACTCAGGTCAAACTGGGTGAGGTCGTCATTCTGATTCTGCTCGTTGTTGTTTCCACTGCCCTGACCAATGATGTTCCCTTTGCCATGGTCATTGCCCTCGTGCTGTTGTCGGTGTCCATTCCCATGATAGTGCTCATGGTGGCCATTCCCTCCATGGATATGGTGGTGGTGGTGGCTTCCATGTTTGATCCTTGATGAACTACCACTACAATCATAAGAGGTACGCGGCCTCTGGTGTGGTCCCGTGTTAATGCTTCCATGGCAATGTCTTCTCTTGCGGCCCTCAATCTGGTTTATCTTGTCTTCCAAGATAAATGCCTTGTCTACCAGGGATTGATAGGTGGGGGTGTAAGAAACTGCCAGCTGAACGGAAAGCTCGTCGTTCAGTCCATCCAAAAACTTCTCACGGCGCTTGGCATCGGTATTGACTTCATCAGGTGCATAGCGAGACAGCTTGTTGAATTCCTCAATATATTCCATCGCGGTGCGGATTCCTTGCTTCAGTTTGTGGAACTCCTTCTTCCTCAGGCTTAGCAATCCCGCGGAGATATGGGCGGTGCGGAAAGCATCCTGGAACATCTCCCAAGTGACATCCTCAATCGGGTTGGTGATCAGGTAGTTCTCCCACCATAATGCGGCTGGTCCCTCCAACAGGTGAGCTGCAAACCTCACTTTCTCAGCGTCTGTGTAGCCCACAATCACTAAGTTCTTGTTCACTGAACGCAGCCAGTCATCTGCTACCATGGGTTTTGTGGGGGTGGTGAAAGTAGGTGGGTGCAACTTCAAAAATTTTGTAAGCATATCCACTTGAGGTGGCGTGTTGGGGTGTTGGTTATTCTGGTCAATGTTCTGGTGGATGGTCATCTGCTGGGTTATCAACTGGAAAAACTGATTCTGAGCTGCAACCAGAGTCTGCAGGGTAACTGCACTGTTGTTCTCTTCCTCATGGTTGTCGCTGTTGGTGGTGGTGTGTGATCTGTTGTTGTTGGGGGTATGTCTTGGAGGCATCTTTTAGGATAGCATAGATGAGAAATAGACAGATGGGGTCTAAAAGAACCTTAACCCAACAGCAAGGAAGTAAGGCATAACAATCACCAACCAAGTAAAATCCAACAAGCAAATGACATAGTTCAGGCATCCAAGCCCAAGAAAAGAAGTTTCAAAAGCAAACGAAAAAGAAGTTTTTGTTATCCAAAATAATTTACTATTATTATTTGTGGCCCTCAATAAATCCAAAAGTGACAGCTCACAAATTACGTCTACCGTGACTAACTATGCTGGTTTCGATGTTTGAAAACCTTCAAAACTGGATGAGAGAGTGAAAGAACTGGACGAGGATAGAATATGAGAGTTTTCAAAAATAATTTTAGTTTGGTAAATAGGTACCTAATAAGGTAATTCCAATCTAAGGGTCACGAACCTACAGGCAACACATTGCTCTGATACCATCTGAAGCGACCGCCCCCGTACAGGGTTCGATCTCTGTGCTTACAGTGCTAGTCCCTGGATCGACTCGCTAGCACACACAGTTTCAAGATGTAATATCAAGATACAAAGGTCAAAGTATATTACATCGCATTGATCCAGAGTTTAGTAGTAACTTACATATTGCATAACCTCAGGGGTTATCTCAAAGGAAAATAAGATCTTGCAGCGGAAGGCAGAAGATACAGGAGTCCCATAACAAGTCCACAGTCGAAACTTGTTGGAATGTAAACTCACAACCCTATCAAATCGTACCTCACTCTTCACCTGGTTCACCCGCAACATTTAAACGTTGCAGCCACTAGGGAGTCAATACATTGAATGTTATAACATCCCAAAATTTCAAACTTTTACATGTGCAATGCATCCATGAGCATCATGCCACAATTGCATATTTGAATTCAAATTTGAATCTCAAAAGGCTTTAAAAGATTTTGTTTCAATTTAAACCCTAGGGTTTTACACCCATTTAAGCTTTGGATTTTCAAAC
The DNA here is from genome assembly GCF_000005505.3 of Brachypodium distachyon. Taxonomy (NCBI): domain Eukaryota; kingdom Viridiplantae; phylum Streptophyta; class Magnoliopsida; order Poales; family Poaceae; genus Brachypodium; species Brachypodium distachyon. Next base: position 17,142,161 of record NC_016133.3, read on the forward strand.
CAATATGGTTTAGTTATAAAAGGGGTTTATTACATAAATGAGCTACCCCATAATTTTTGGATAATTATTTGGAGTTGAAAAGCTATTTTATTTAAATAGTTATATAGCCCTAAAGGCATTTATAGGGCAAATGTATTTTTATATATTTTATTTTGAGGGGAAATTACTCCCAAAAGTTGAATCATGGTAAAACATGATTTTACAAATTTTCTGAAATTTATTTGCACCAATTTGGAGTTCAAAATCAAAAGTTAGAAAAGATTTACAGAAAAAGAAAAAGAGAAATGGTTACAGGACTAGCAGAAATAAGCACAGAGATCGAACCCTAGCTAGGGGGCGGTCGCTTCAGATGGTATCAGAGCAATGTGTTGCCTGTAGGAACGTGACCCTAGTTTGGATTAGGATAAGACAGACCAAAGACCAAACCTTAGGATTATTTCTTATCCCTATCTGATATATATATATATATATACATATATTTTATTCCTTATCCCTATTCATCTGAACCTTTGCATCTAAATCATACATATGCATGACATATTTGTTGTTTTATTCCACATATACACCAAATACTATGCTTTATACCACATATACATGTTTATTATATTATACCACAGATGCATATTTTATTTTTATTTACACCATACACCATTATAATCATGTTGACATGTTACCCACATAATACTATGCATCCAATTTTATATTGACATTTCCACCATAATATTAATGTTTATTTCTTTATTCCCACTTTACTACCGTCACCTTAGTTTATTTTCTTCATACATCCAACCATTTGATCATGTCACTGATACTCCCTTACCTTCCTTCTTATTTCTGTAGATGGGAAGCCCAACACCGTTTGGCAATGTACCGCCCTTCACCCGAGTCTACTACCCCTCCACGGACGACGACCAGTTGTTCAGTGCCCCTTTGGCGGCACTGTGTGCATCTCTTGACCTGCTACCACCCAGGTTCAGAGGCCGAGTCGAGCCCGCCGTGCCAGAAGGATGGCAACCACGGTGGGAGATCGAGGCGAAGATCCGCGGGCGTGAGATCGCGCCTGCCACTCAGGATATCACCTTCATCGCCTGCTACCCCACTTTCGAGCAAGGCCTTCAGTTCGCCATGCAGTGCGCCTTCGCGCAGGTGTGACGGGACTATCGGCACGAGTTCACCGAGACCTCTCCCTTATGTCTCTTTGGAAGGCGGGACCACACGTGCCAGGCCCTTCCAGCAGACGACGACCAAGAGGTGTCCGAGGTGGCTGCCCAGTTCGAGAGCATGGAGAAGAACACCGAGGATCTGGAGACCTGCCTTGGTGAGGAGATGACCAGGACTGACGATGCTGAGAAGCTAGTCGGTCATCTACTAGAGGAGAAGACCCAATGGCAGGAGGATAAGACTTTACTACAGAACCCCATCCTCAACATGGGAGACGCCATCGACCAGCTGACGTATGAGAGAGACCTAAATCGCTACTACTGCGAGCAGTTCAAGGCCTTCATCGAGGCAGCAGCCGCAGCCGCCGCCGAGCCAGCCCCAGCTGCCGCACCAGCACCAGACCAGGCCCCACCTCCACCACAAGATCAGGAGGTGGTACCTTAGGAGGAAGTGCCGACTGAGGAGGAGGAGCCCCAGGAGGTCCACGAGATGGACACCCCTGCCACCAACACCCGCTCCAAGAGGAAGAGGGTGAATGGAGCTGCGACATCAGCCCCACCTCCCTAGTCTCGATGCCTGCCAGACTTTATCATTTCTTTTCGTTACCAGCTCTGCGAGTTAGTCATTGACCATACAACCTGTGTGTATGGCAATGTAGATCGATTGCATTTTTCGTACTTTTTATGGGCAGTACCCAATCATGAACCAGTGTGTTTTGCTACAATTTCCAAAACCTTTTATGATTGATATATGCTTAAGTTATATCTTGTTTTGGGGGTATAGACATCCTTAGATCTATTCTGTCTATTATTCCTCATCTATGCTACCCTAAACAGATGCCTCCGAGACGCCAGAACCCCGCCAACAACGCCGAGGCTAACAATGCCGACGCAGAAGGGAACGCTGCAACCATGCAGCAGTTATTGGCCGCCCAGTCCCAGTTCTTCCAGCTGATCACTCAGCAAATGGCCAACAACAGCGCCAACCACCAACCAGCAACACCACCCTCCACAGGTGGATATGCTAACCAGGTTTTTGCGCCTGCGCCCGCCCACCTTCTCCAGCTCACCAGAGCCAATCGTGGCAGACGACTGGCTCCGCTCTGTTAATAAGAACTTGGTGACAATCAACTGCACCGAGGAGGAAAAGGTTCGGTTAGCAGCTCACCTATTGGAAGGACCAGCTGCATCGTGGTGGGAGAACTACCAGATATCCACCCCTATTGAACATGTCACCTGGGATATGTTCCAAGAAGCCTTCCGCACCGCCCACATCTCAGCGGGGGTGCTTAATTTGAAGAAGAAAGAGTTTCTGTGTCTCAGACAAGGAAGCCGTACAGTGGTCGAGTTCATCGACCAGTTCAACAGCCTTGCCCGCTATGCGCCAGACGAGGTGAACACGGATGCCAAGCGCCGAGAGAGATTCTTGGATGCGCTGAACGATGAACTCTCCGTTCAGTTGGCTGTTGCTTACACTCCTACTTACCAATCGCTCATTGACAAGACGATTGTATTGGAGAACAAGCTCCACCAGATGGAGAACCGCAAGAGGAGACTCCATCAAGGAGGCTCTCACGCGGGCCACATCAGAAGCCGCGCGTCACTCAGGACGGAAGTGGCAGTTCGTCTGTGCACAGGGCCAGGGGCCACAATGACAGACGCAGTGGAGGGTATGGCCATCAGAACTGCCATACCGGAAACAACATCAGCAGTAGCAAGCACCAGCAGCAGAATCAGCAGCAACAGCATCGCCCGAGGAACCACAACGGAAATGGTAACCACAATGGAGGTGGAAACCAAAATGGGAATGGAAAGAGCCTCACCAATGGCAATGGAGCTGGACAGAACCGCAACCCTGGTAGGGACATGAGCCAGGTGGAGTGCTTCAAGTGCCACAAGATGGGGCACTACTCCAACGACTGCCCGGAGAGATTGACAGGGAATGTGGTTAAACCAAACCCATTCCAGAAGGGCAATATGAACCACATCGACGTGGAAGAGATCACCGAGGAGCAAGGTACAGTCATCGGTAACTTTAGCATTAATTCATTTAAAGCTTTAGTACTGTTTGATACCGGTGCATCCCATTCATTCATTTCAAGAGGATTTGTGCATCAAAATGGATTACCTGTAAGCACATTAGCCAACCCCAAGAAAGTAAACTCACCGGGAGGAGAATTGATAGCCGCCTATGAGTGCCGTGGACTAAGTTTGGAAATAGGGAAACACACCTTTCCCACGGACCTAATAATAATAGGGTCCAAGGGTTTGGATATCATCCTAGGAATGGATTGGCTGGCCAAGTATGAGGGACTCATAGATTGTGTCAGAAGAACCATCACCCTCACCACCCCAGAGAATAAGAGAATCCGTTTCAAATCTGCTTTTGAACTTAAGAGACCTAAGGTCAAGTCTCTTAAGGGGGTTAGGCTGGACGAGGTTCCAGTAGCGAATGAGTATCCGGACGTTTTCCTGGAGGAGTTGTCAGGCATGCCACCAGAACGTGATTTAGAGTTTCTCATCGAGTTGATGCCTGGAAGTGGACCCATAGCCAAGAGACCATATAAGATGGCTGTGGATGAGTTGAAAGAATTGAAGAAGCAGCTAGCTGAACAGTTAGCAAAAGGTTTCATCCGCCCCAGTTCATCACCATGGGGAGCACCTGTCCTGTTTGTGGAAAAAAAGGACAAGAGCCAACGGATGTGTATGGATTATCGGTTACTAAATGAGGTGACGATAAAGAATAAATACCCCTTACCTATCATCAACGATCTTTTCGACCAGTTGGAAGCAGCCTGTGTGTTCTCAAAGATCGATCTGCAATCAGGGTATTTTCAGCTGAAGATCCAAGAGATGGATATACCCAAGACGGCATTCACCACTAGATATGGACTGTACGAGTATACCGTGATGCCATTCGGTTTGACCAATGCACCAGCACTTCATGAACATGATGAACAAGGTGTTCATCGAATTCTTGGACAAGTTTGTCGTGGTGTTCCTCGATGACATTTTGATCTATTCCAAGAGCAAGGAAGAGCATGAGCAGCATCTGCGCATGGTTTTAGAGAAGCTGAGAGCACACAAGTTATACGCCAATTTCAGCAAGTGTGACTTTTGGTTGTCAGAAGTCAGTTTCCTCGGACACATCGTGTCAGGAGCAGGAGTAGCTGTCGACCCAGCTAAGGTGACCGCTGTTACAGAATGGGAGTCACCCAAGAACGTTGGAGATATCCGCAATTTCCTAAGACTCGCTGGATATTATCGGAGATTCATTGAGAACTTCTCCAAAATTGCTAAACCCATGACAGAATTACTAAAGAAAGAGAAGAAGTTCACCTGGAACGAGAAATGTGAAGAGAGTTTCCAGGAGTTAAAGAAGGGATTGGTGTCCGCACCTATTCTTGTGCTACCAAACCTGCAAGAGGACTTCCAAGTTTATTGCGACACTTCACGTAAAGGTTTGGGAGGAGTATTGCAGAATGGAAGAGTTGTAGCGTACGCTTCGCGGCAACTGAAGAGCCACGAAGGGAACTACCCCACTCACGCTTTGGAATTAGCATCGGTAGTGCACACCTTGAAGACTTGGAGACACTACCTAATGGGGAAACATTGTGAGTTGTTCACGGATCATAAGAGCCTGAAGTATATATTCACCCAGAAGGAGTTGAACCTGAGACAGCGGAGATGGTTAGAACTGATAAAAGATTATGACCTGAGTCTGCAATACCATCCCGGCAAGGCTAACGTTGTAGCCGATGCATTGAGCCGCAAGGGCTATATGAATGGACTGACAGCTGGAGAGTTACCGCCAGAGTTGTGCAAACAGTTCAAGAACTTGAGACTTGAGATAGTGCCTGAAGGACATCTGGCCACTTTGGAAGTACAGCCCACGTTGCTGGACAGGATTAGAAAAGCAGAGAAGGGCGATTCGGAAATAAATGCAATAAAAGAGAATAAACTTATGGGGAAAGCAGAAAAATTCCGTGAGGACGACCAAGGAACCATATGGTTCGGTAAACACATATGTGTACCGCAGATTCCGGAAATCAGAAAGCTGATTTTACAAGAAGCCCATGACTCACCGTACTCAATCCACCCTAGAAACACAAAGATGTATATGGACTTAAAGGAAACATTTTGGTGGTCCAGATTAAAGCGAGACATCGTCGAGTTCATTGCCTTGTGTGATGTGTGCGGCAGACTTAAGGCAGAATACCAGAAGCCAGCAGGATTGCTAAGACAATTGCCAATACCGGACTGGAAATGCGATAAAGTAGGCATGGATTTTATCACCGGTTTACCAAGGACCAGATCTGGATATGATTCCATTTGGGTAGTGGTTGATCGTTTGACCAGTAAAGACCACTTACACTAGTGCACAGTTAGCGAAACGCTACATAACCAGAATAGTGTGTTTACACGGAGTACCCAAGGAAATAGTTTCAGACAGAGGTACCCAATTTACCTCAAAATTTTGGGGACAACTACATGAGTCCCTGGGGACGAGACTAGAGTTCAGCACAGCTTTTCATCCGCAGACGGATGGACAGACCGAGAGAGTAAATCAGATCCTTGAGGATATGTTGAGAGCATGCGCTCTAGATTATGGATCTAGTTGGGATGACAATCTGCCGTATGCAGAATTCTCATACAACAACAGCTTCCAAGCCAGCATAGGAATGGCACCATTTGAAGCTTTGTATGGAAGGAAGTGCAGAACATCATTGTTATGGAATGGTGTAGGAGACCGTAGCCTATTCGGCCCGGATATGATAAAGGATGCCGAGGAAAAAGTTAGACTTATCTGAGACCGACTGAAGGTAGCTCAGTCGAGACAGAAAAGCTATGCAGATTCCAAACGTAGAGAGGTTACCTACGAGATTGAAGGTAAAGCGTATCTCAGAGTTTTACCGATACGCGGGGTAAAGAGATTTGGAATAAAAGGAAAGTTAGCACCCCGTTTTATTGGACCTTTCAAGATCTTGTCACGCCAAGGAGAGGTAGCCTACAAGTTGGATTTACCGAAAGCATTGTCCAATGTCCACAACGTCTTCCATGTATCACAGCTAAAGAAGTGTCATCCTGAGATGGCCAACACATCCCTAAGAGATACAATTCCACTTGAAGAAGTCCAACTGCAAAGTGACCTCACCTATGAGGAGAAACTGATGAGAATTTTGGATACAGCTGAAAGACAAACCCGATCCAAGACCATCAAGTTTTGCAAAGTCCAGTGGGACCATCATACAGAAGAAGAAGCCACTTGGGAGCGCGAAGATGATCTTCGAGAAGACCACCCACACCTCTTTGCTAACCACACCGAATATCGAGGACGAGATTCATCTTAAGGGGGTTAGGTCTGTAACATCCCAAAATTTCAAACTTTTACATGTGCAATGCATCCATGAGCAGCATGCCACAATTGCATATTTGAATTCAAATTTGAATCTCAAAAGGCTTTAAAAGATTTTTTTTTCAATTTAAACCCTAGGGTTTTACACCCATTTAAGCTTTGGATTTTCAAACCAATAAGGTTTAGTTATAAAAGGGGTTTGCCGACCGCCGCCCGAAGCTCCGCCGCCGTCCGCCGCCTGCCGCCGCGCTCGTCTCCGTCCTAGGCAACGCCTCCGACCGCCCCGAGCTCCGCCGACCGTGTCCCCGACCCCACCAGGCTGAGCCTCCCCGTCGCGTCCCCGTCGCCGGAACCGCCCGCCGCCGCTCACCGGAGCTCCTTGCCGAAACCCTAGCGCCGGTGAGCCTCCATGATCCATCTCGACCGTCCATTCTTCATCTACGGCTCAGATTAGATCAGGATTAATTCACTTAAAAAAACCGGTACGCGCCAATCAGGAGCTGACACGTGGCACGGTAAATAAAAATAAAAATCTAATTTTAATCATCCGGTTTAAATTAAATGGCACTTTTGCAGAAAAGCCCCTGTAATTTCAAATGATCATATCTTTTAATCTGTTTGGCCAAATTTGATGATCCACACTTTTTGGAATCCTTAAGAAATGTAGAATCTTTTGGCACTGTCCAATTTCAAATTTGAAATTTTGAATCACATTCAAACTACAGAATAGAGTTTAATACCATTTAAATCATAACTAATTCTTTAGAAGTTCTTTTTGAATGAAACCAGTGCCCAGAATTTTATTTAATTATCCTCTGTCCAATGGGACAGAGAAATAAATAATTTGAATGAATTTGTTTGGCTGATGCTAATAAAACCTCATTTTAGGGTTTAAACCCCAACCTTTGCTATTTGTTTAAAACCCTAATTACATGTGCTTAATTATCAATGCTTTGGACCAGTAGATCACCCGAATAAAATAGACCCAATCATGTCACATGTTTGCATCGCATCATAGCATACAATCTTTTGTCATGTTTGAATCGTGTGTTTATGTGTGTGTATATTGTTTGTATTTGAATAGTTTTCTCGGAGAGCGAACCTTGTGATTGTGACGAGTGTTTGAACTCCAACTGCTTCCAAGGCAAGTTCACTTTGATCATATCCTATTACTGTCTATTTTAAAATACTTATGCATTAGAGTTGTTTGTAGAAATGCATTGGTAGGACTATTACTCGTACTTATGCTAGCTATGAATGACCTACTAGCTATAGGGTTACCTTTGCCATGAATCCTCCACCAATAGCCATCGTGATTAGTATTGCTTAGCCAGGCTATGTTAGTAAACGTGGGAGGGAATCTCAATCACTGTGAAATGATGATGTGGAGTGATTTTGGAAACTTGGCAAAACAACCCTAATGAACCATCCTGGGTGGACTGCTTTGAGATTTTGAGATGTTATGCGACGTCAGGTCCATTTCTATGGATCCCTCTGAGTCGAGTCTCCGTGGATTCGGAGATGGATTGTCCATGGACGTCTCTCCCGTGGATTCGGGGAGCGCTTGCGTCGCAAATGTGGAATGCCACCTGGGGTATCAGAGACTGGACTAGTTTCCTATTTAGTAGCTTCCAGTACAACCACATGGTAATATGGGCTCTGCCTGGATGAAGTAAGAAATGTTTACCCAGATCCGAGGGATTGTACTGAGGTAGTTGTGTAGGTGGGAGCGCGGGTCCCTCAGGTGGTCTGGGTGAACATGTTCTGAAAATTCTTGAAGTCGATGTGGTTGCTACTCCACCCGGAGGACAGCAAGGGATTAACACGTCGAATTCTTGTGGGGAATGTGTACAACCTCTCGAGAGTGTCAAACTAAGTACTTAGCCGTGTCCCCGGTTACGGATGATTATGAGCAACTAGATATTGGGGCTGTAAAGGAAGATCTCACTCATTCCAACTTCTTAAATAAAATGAATGGTTTGAACAGGTTAGGGGCACTTGATGTTTCTACTCAATGTGCTCTAGGTTAACAGGAGCATGGGTGTTTCTACCCCGTGTCCATTAGTTAACAATATTGTAACATTCTTTTGTAGTAAGATAAACTATGTTTTGCTACCACGCCATAAAGCCTGAACCCCACTATACCCCAATTGCATATACTTGGTAGGATCTGTTATAACTTCCAGGTGAGCTTGCCAATACATTCAATGTATTGACCACGTAGTGGCTGCAATTAATAATGCAGGTGATTCAGGCAAAGACTGAGGTTTCGTCGATGTTCTTTGGGTCATGTGCTTACATTCCAACATGCTCTCTCCTCTGGGAGTAGATGAGGCCCATTTGCTCTACCTTTCTGCTGCAGCTTTATGATACAATGTTATCATGGTTTTGAAACAATATTTGTTTATGCTGGCCTAAGAGGTCATGCGATTTTGTAAGTACAATTAAGTTCTGGATGGTACGATGTAATAAAGTACATTGTGACTATTGTATCTTGGTATTACATCTTGAACTGTGTGTGCTAGTGAGTCGATCCAGGGACTAGCACAAATAAACACAGAGATCGAACCCTAGCAAAGGGGCGGTCGCTTCAAATGTATTGGCAAGTTCAGCAAAGGGTTATAGAAGACCTAACAAGTATATGCATTATTTGGCAAGGTAAGGGTTTGGCTATTTGCATAAAAGCATCAATGTTTCATCCTATCATTTTTAAACAAATAGTTTTATCACTATTGGACACGGGGTAGAAACACCCATGCTCCTATTATCCTAGAGCACATCGAGTAGATACATCAAGTGCTCCTATCCTGTTCAAACCATTCATTTTATTTAAGAAATTGGAATGAGTGAGACTTTCCTTACAACCCCCAAATCTAGTTGCTCATAATTGTCTGTAACCGGGGACACGGCTAAGTACTTAGTTTGACACTCTTGAGAGGTTGTACACATTTCCCACAAGAAATCGACGTGTTAATCCCTTGCTGTCCTCAGGGTAGAGTAGCAACGACATCGATTACAGGAATTTTCAGAACATAATCACCCAGACCACCTGAGGGACCTACGTTCCCACCTACACGGCTACATCTGCACAATCCCTCGGATCCAGGATCATATGTCTTACATCCATCCTGGCAGAGCCCATATTACCATGTGGTTGTACTGCAAGCATGTGACATGATTTGGTTTATTTTAATTGGGTGATCAGCCAGATCATAGATCTGGTCCAAAGTATTAGCAATTAAAATTAATGCATTAGGTTTAAAAACAAAATGCAAAAACTAGGGATTAAACCCTAAAACAAATTTTTATTGGCATCAGCCCATTAATTTAATTCAAAAGTTATCTCTCTGTCCCAATGGACAGAGGGCATCAATACAAAATTTTGGGCACTGGTTTCACTTAAAAAGGATCTCTAATTAATTAGTTATGAATTAAATGGCATAAAAGGCCTTTCTGTAAATTGACTGTGGTTCAAATATTCAAATTTAAATTTAGACGGTGCGAAAAGATTCTACAGGTTGAGAGCTTTCCAGAGAGGTAAAATTTGCTAAATTTGGCCAAAGGGTTTAAAAGTTATAAGCCTTTGAAGTTACAGGGGCTTTTCTGCAAAACTGCCATTTAACTAAACCGGGATTTATGTTTTTCATTTTATTAGAGGACACGTGGCGTGGTCCCATTGGTGCGTACCGGTTCGGGGTTTTAATTAAAAGCGAACCGTCGGATCTACCTTAAAGGAGATCCGACAGTCGGGATCGCGTACCGGTTCGAGGATTAGACGATCTAATCGTGGCCGTCGAAAGAGATCGGACGGATCAGGGGCATCGGGCTTACCTCCAGCGGCCTAGGGTTCCGGCGAGGTTGTCGGCGGCGATGCTCCGGTGAAGCGGGCGGCTCGGGGAAAGGTGCGGGCGGCGCGGCTTCGCGAGGCGGTCACCGTGGCGTCGTCGGTTTCCTCCAGGGATGTCCAAGGAGGCGCCTAGGACGAGGAACGGCGGTCGGCGGCGACGTGGGCTTCGGGCTCGGGTCCGCAGTGAGCTGCGGTGCGCAAAAGAAGAAAATAACCGCATCACGATGTGCGCGAGCGTGAGGGGAGGACGATGCCGTACTGGTTCGTCGGCGGCGACCAAAAACGGGCGGCGGCGGCGAGTTCTCTCTGGCGAGCGATTCCGGCAGCGTGGGCGCGTGAGAGAGAGGGCAAGCAGAGGGGAAAGAAGCGGGGGCGCTGGCTCTTTATGCTGACGCGCTCGGCAAGCTCTTAAAGGCTCGGAATCACCGGGGACGGAGATGGCGGCGTTCACGTGCGGGGATTCCGACGCTTTCCTTCGGGGACGAACACCCTGACAGGTGGGGCCCACCTGTCAGCGACTGCGGGCGCGGGCACGAGGGACGGGCCGGTTCGGCCCAAAATGGCCGGGCCGGTCCGTTTCCTTTTTTTTTCTCTTCCTTTTTTCTTTTTTTCCTTTTCTGTTTTTCTTTGATAACTTTTGATTTTGAAGTTGATCCAAATAAATTCCAGAAATTTGTAAAATCATGTTTTATCATGATTCAACTTTTGGGAATAATTTTCCTTCCAAATAAAATATATAAAAATAAATTTGCCCTATAAATGCCTTTAGGGCTATATAACTATTTAAAATAAATAGTTTTTCAACTCCAAATTAAATCTTAAAAATTATGGGATAGCTCACTTATGCAATAAACCCCTTTTCTAGTTAAACCCTATGGGTTTTAAGATCCAAAGCTCAAATGGGTGAAATGCTAGGGTTTAGAATGGAATAAAACCTTTTGAAAGCCCTTTTGAGATTCAAATTTGAATTCAAACATGCAAATGTGGCATGATGCTCATGAGTGCAATGCATATGAAAGGGTTTGAAAATTTGGGATGTTACACTACGGAATCACATGTGAGAGTGTGCCTCTTTTATATGACAACGAGAGTGCAATCAAGATAGCCCACAACCCCGTGCAACATAACAAGACGAAGCATATTGAGATTTGTCATCATTTCATTTGAGAGCACGTGGCCCGTGGTGATATTGATCTTTCTTATGTTGCCACCGGTATGCAACTAGCGGATATTTTCACGAAGCCGCTTGATGAAGCAAGATTTCGAGAGTTAAGGCATGAGCTAAGCCAACCAGATGCCTAGATCGAGTCTCCTCGGGACTCGAGAGGAGGAGACGGGGCAGGGGATGAGGAGACGGGAGTGGTTGCGCGGGCCAGATCGGTAGTAGAGAGACCGGAGAAGAACTGGAGAGAGGGCGGCGCAGCGGGGGAGAGCAGGGGCGGCGGCGGCATGGAGAACGAGCGAGGATGGCGATGAAGGAAGGAGTCGGACTTCGTGGAGGAGGCAGATCGAGCGGTGCGAGGAAGAAGAGTTCAGGGAGGATGGATTGAGGGGATAGGTGCGAGAGAGAGAGAGAGGGGACAGGGGTCAGGCCGCGTGCCTGCGTGAGAGGGTGGTGCGGAAAGTAACGTACGGCGGTGGTTAGAATCAATCGGATAAAAAAACACTTCAGGATTAAAAAGTGGTGACAGCGGTGGCAAATTCATAATTTTGGTGAAGTGACGTACGGCTGCGACCGTACCATCACCACCAACTCCAATTTAATATATTGGTGTACATACAAGTACAAGAAACTAAACAAAGTCTCTTGACTATTGATCATTTTTCATTGCACCGCAGGGAATGAAAAAACGGCAACTAGTTGTCCATAATTTGCGTTCCTTGCTCCTTCATGGTAGCACGACAGGTGCCGGTTACATATTGTGCATGCGAAAATCAGAAATATCATATTCCTTAGGAACAAGTCCGGGCTAGAACATCTAAAAATTAAGGGCTCGTCTGTTTTAATAGGAAAAGTAAAAAAGAAAACTTAGGAATATAAATTCAAAATGGTAACAAGGAGACCATGCATGCTCTCGGGTAAAAACAAAACAATATTTCCGATGCCAAGTTAAAAAAAAACAATTTATGCATGTACATTACATGTTCATGTTTTTTATGCATGTATTTTTTTGTAAAAAAAATAAGATTTGTGTCTTGTGTAAAACCACAATTTAGTACTCCCATGTTCTTAAAAAGAAGATTTATGCGTATTTCGGATGCCAATTTTTTTTAAACAATTTATGCATGTGCACGGAGAACTTTAATAATTGTCTTTCAGATCATCAGATTTATCTTTTTATTAGGGTGCAAACATTTTCATATTTACATGAAAATTTATAGGCACACAAGGACGTGATGTTGTTTACATATAAGAAAAGATGCAGCTTATTTGAACAAATTTATCTTTTCTTTTATATCTCAGAAACACATGCTCATGAGAGCCAAAAGTTTGCTTCTAGGAAGATTGTCCTTTGGCAAAGAAAACGTGGATTTCTTTGGTATATTCATCTATTTTATTAAGGAATGTAAGAGGTGGAGAATGTCGCATATTGTCGGTTGGACGTGTTGCACCTGCCATTGATATACTTTCTTCCGCTTCATGTTGCAAAATATTCCTCCATTTGATGAGAATAGGTCGGCAAAGCTAAATACATTCCTTTGTCTTGACCCTTGGGTTTTACATCGACTTTCCAACCTTAAGAGCATCTTCAGCGGTGGACCTTAAAACATGGCCCCTATTTGTTGTTTAGGGGCTGCCCCTAAATTTTTTTAGCCCCTATTTTAACTCAAGCTTCAGCAGTATCCCCTAAATTCCAGCCCCTATTTCTTTTGACCATCATTTTTACATGAGCTCTATGTGTATCCATAGTTTGGCCACACAATAATTCAAACATACATAAGTCCAACACATGGATTTCAACCATATTCAAATACATTATTTCAAACCACACATTTTGAATATAATTTTGAATTATTCAAAGATGGAAATTGCCGATAGTAGTAACAAAAGTAGTGCAAACAGTAGTGCGAACATCAAACATAGTTCAAACAAACACCATAATATGAAATATCGCATGACACAACTACGGAGAACTATGCAACTCCCGCAGATGCTCAACAAGATCATCTCTCAGTTGTTCGTGTGTTTGCCTATTTTTAATGCCCCTATGAATCGCCAAGAACTCCTCTAGTAGAAGTGTATCACGGTACCCATAGTCCTCTTGAGTCAGCACCTCTGTATCCTCTTGATCATAGTCGAACTCCTCCTCCTCACCTCGCTCATCATCGATGATCATGTTATGCAGAATGACGCAAGCGGTCATGATGTACCAAAGAGTATCCGGGTCCCACCATCTTGCAGGTCCCCTCACCATTGCAAAACGAATCTGTAGAACACCAAATGCTCTCTCCACATCCTTCCTCACAGCTTCTTGCACCTTTGCAAAATGCTTCTTCTTATTACCTTGTGGACAAGATATGGTCTTCACAAAAGTAGCCCATGAATGGTAGATGCCATCAGCAAGGTAGTACCCCATGGTATACTTGTTACCATTAATTAACCTCATACTCCATCTCCGGAGATGTCCCTGATGTAAGACGTTGAAACAATGGTGATCGTTGCAGAACATTGATGTCATTTAGAGAACCTGGGAGACAAAAGAAAGAGTGCCATATCCACAAGTCTTGTGATGCAACAGCTTCGAGGATCATCGTTGGACCATCCACATGTCCTGAGTACATCCCTTTCCAAGCTGTTGGGCAATTCTTCCACCTCCAGTGCATACAATCAACACAACCAAGCATACCTAGAAACCCTCTAGCCTTGTTCATAGCAAATAAACGTTTTGTGTCATCCAGCATAGGTGCCCTCAAGTATTGCTCTCCAAATTTCTCAACCACAGCCCTCACAAAGTGCTTGAATGCTTCATTCATAGTGCTCTCAGCAAGGCTCACAACATCATCAACATTGTTAGCTGGAACACCATATGCAAGCATGCGGAACACACCAACAATCTTCTGAACTGGAGTCACCCCAAGAAGACCTACTACGTTTACCCTCTACCTGAAGTAATCATCATGGATCTCAACCTCATCCACAATGCGCAAGAAAAGATTCTTGGACATTCTAAACCTCCTCCTAAAGAACTTGTCATTGTACACTGGAGGATTTGCAAAATACTAGGCCACAATGGGCAAGTTGGAACCAAACCTGTCCCTTGGGACCACTTTACGCCCCGGTATTGCTCCATGCCGCTTCTTCTTGTTCCTCTTTTCCTCTTCCTCGGCTTTGGCAAGAAGAGAAATGGAGATGTACAGATCATCATCAGCAGCAGCAATCTCCTCCTCTTCCTCCGACCATTGCTCAAGTTCATCATCACTAGAGTTGTCCATCTGCAAAAATTGAGCAATGTAGCCTTGAATTTATTCATCTATATCCAGTCATTCACATACATATGAATTTAGTTACACACACATAATGAAAAACAAAGATAGAACTGTCACCTGGCCGGGTCGGGTCGGACGGGAGCAGCGGGCGCTGGGCACGGGGGCAGCGGGCGAGGGGAATGAAGGCGGCGTTGCAGGAGGGCGAGGGCGGCGCTGGGGTCGAGGGGAGGCGGCGGCAGCGTCGGGGTCGACGGGAGGCGGCGTTGCGGGAGGGCGAGGGCGGCGCGGCGGGTCGAGGCGGTGGCGATGGGGTCGAGGGAGGCGGCGGCGCTGCCGGGGTCGAGGGCAGCGACGGCCGCGGTCGACAGGGGTGGCGCTGGGGTCGAGGAGGGCGGCGCATCGGGTGGGCAAGGGCCGCGGCGCGGCAGGAGATCGAGGGCGACGGCGCTGCGTGGGGGCGAGAGCGCCGGCGTTGCGGGAGATCGACGACGGCGGCCCTGCGCGAGATTGAGGCCGGCGGCTTGCTAGGGAAAATGGCGGGAGAAGAAGAAGATACGTGCGGGAGAAGCAGATCACGCGGGAGGAGAGAGAGCAAAAAAAGGAGAGATACGGGCCTCGTATGGAGCCCCCAGGAATGAGGGCCGGATGTGTGTTTGTAGGGGCCTTTCTATTTTAGAGGCCCGAGTAGGGGACCTGTTGAAGACGATTTTTTGGCTTCGGCTCCTAAAAAATGAGTAGGAGCCTTGTTTAGAGGCCTTACGAAAAATGCTCTAATAAGTTCATATATAGTCGATGATGTTCTATAGTGCCATAGTACTCTTGAGCTAAAGAAATCTGAAGAAAGTTTTTTGCCTTTTGATCTCAGTTTAGAAGGAAAACACGGGAATTCCACACTCTACTTTAAACTCAATTTAGAATTCCTATGCAAGAAGCTTGAGTGTTTGACCGTGCTTATTACGATTTTTGCAAACCAAAACTCAAATCTGCATAATTTTGTATCTACTTATTTTATGGGCATCTTTTTTGCACATGTACTCTTATCATATTTCTACCTGGTCAAATGTGCACACATAAATTAATAAAATAAATAAATAAATATTGAATATGATCGGATCAACTTGACTTGAACATGTTCCGATCCCTTTCACACATGGGAACCTTAATTTGCCCAACTGTGTAAAATATACCATCTGGCTAGTATTCAACCAGAAGTCAAATCCAATCTTTTATTCGTGCGACATGTCAAATCTAATCGTGCAGCTCAACTTGCTATCGTTTTTTATATACAAGTCAACTTGTTATCTTTTCTTTGTCAAAAGATTTAGATGTAAGTGTGCATGTGCATGCGATCCAAGTCAGATTAGCAGCCAGCCAGCTAGTGTTTAGCGTATCGTTTTGCTTGGCCTTTTTTTTTACGTAAGAGATAAATTAAATTGTGTAAGATTCCATTCGAGAGATCTACAATTCTATCTCCTTATAAGGATGGGATCTAGGACAAGACTTGCAAAAGGAGCATAGACAATTAGACATGCATCACACCTAATTCCTAAGCTTTTACAGTTTGACTATCGAGAACGTATCGTGTGGTTCAAAGCTTGAGGTGCTCCCAACCATAAAGTACCTTTGTAAATTTTACTCCCTCCAACCATAATAAGTGTCCCTGTTTTAGTAGTATAACTTTGTATCAGAGTTGTACTAAATGACACATATTATGGATTGGAGGGGGTAAAATTTATCTGTACACGCATACAAAATGTGACTGCCGTGGCACAAAGTTAAATAAATATTTAATCCGTGGACCGAGAAAGAAAATACTAGATAAATTCGCCTGGGAATTGTAAGAAGTTCAAATCGAGCTACGAAATGAGCGCGTTGTAACTGTTAGCACCTATTTTTTTCTTGAGCAGTGATCAAGTTTGAACTTGAAATTATGTGTCATACTGTCATGTTAGATATACTTGCATATATCTGCTGCAAGTTTTTGAGGATTTTTCAGAATATTCATACACCTGATATGTTCTGCTGGTCCCGTTGCCGTGCGTAATTGACTCGTAAGAACTTAAAAAGGGTTCCCAATATGGGAGCATTATCAACTCCGTTTCCATATGATATATTGATATGGTATATGACAAATCTTAATATTCCTTGAACTAGTTCTTTAAGTGTGTGGATGTTACTCGTGGAACAAACATAGATTGTCTACCTTTCTGTCTTCTCGTCTGCATCAAAATTCTAAATGGGAGAGCACTTGGTAACAAGTGAAATTATTCCTTCTGACCAAAATTCTCCAGGTTGCCCGTGCAATAATTTCCAAATGGAAACTTGGAAAGGCACCTTAAGTGATGCTTGAATGTCTGAATAGTCTCATGTACAGAACCTTGCAGGTTAATACCAGGGCAGAGGTATGTCCAACAAATCCTGACAAAAGAACAAGTGATCTCCGGACTCCAAGAGGAGACACACACATCATCGATACCTGTTGATCGCCAGGCTTCACCTTGGACATGAGGTAGGCAGCATAACCTCCAGGACAATGCTCTGGGTCAGGTAGGCTGTTGCCAGGTCCATCGATGCTACACAAATGCAACTTTCCAGGCCCATTTTCCTCTGAGGAGTAATGTTCCTTTTTTTTAGTAAAGCATCGAGATTCTACGTAGCATGTATTTGAGTGTTTCAGTTTTGTATAAAAAACCAGAGCAAGCTTGCCATTATTATGGAAAGACACTTGAGCAGTATTTTCACTCTATTTTCATGGGGTGTCTTGGGAAAAATGAGGTGATGGCATTTTCTTCGTTTCAAGTTTTTGAGCGGTATCGCAAGATATCTACCTGCAGGTGCTTCAAGCAAATCAAATATTTGTCATTGTTCCAACTGCAGAGGTTTTTTCTTTTAGCCCAATGAAAATATACAAAGACAAAATAAAAAGGCTTTTGAAGTAAACAAAAAGGTTAAGCACACCATGTCGGCGTGCTCGACTAAGGACCATCATCGCGCTACACTACATTAACATTAACATATTCTTCTTCTACATCAATTTCAATTTTTGAAATAGCTGACCGCTCTTGCCGTGCGGTGCTCATAGCATCCGAAGACGAGGTTATGAATAACTCCAATCCGTCGTACACAACCGATGTGGTACTAAAAAGCTTAAAGGCGACCTACGCATCGCGGAATATCATACCGCAACTTTTTCATGGGCGGAGCCAGCTATGCTTTCGCCCAAAGGCCTAAACTAACTTGGGTTCGGAGAGGAATAGCAGCGCCAGGACAAAATCGGGGATGCACCCTGCCGGCTGGGTACGGCCGTACGTGTATGCACCGCCCTGCACAGATGGGCTTAATTGGTTGGCCCATTCGTACCACTATATGATGTCTATTTATTTATTGAGAACGTCTCAAAAAAATTATTTATCGAGAACATACGATACGACTGCCTAGGAAATTAGCAGTGTGTATGTGCTTGGTCAGTAGTACCCCGTATTTTTTTTCCTTTTTTTAGGAATTTTTTTTTCCGTTTTTGGTAGGCCGTTAGTTTTCCAAGTCCACGAGCAAGATATATCGAACTGCAGTCCGAGCGTCTGGTAATCTACGCGGACTGTGCCCACACAACTGACTTCAGACCACGGCTTGCCGTACCGACAAAATAGCTTCTGTGCTTGAATTTATCTTTTTTCGCTTGAAGGCCCACGATGTGTTTATCTTCATTTGTCAGGCCAACAAAAGCAACCTAACATTGAATATTCTTCTGTCCAACATAGAATGTGTCATCTTTAACTAAATTTGAATGCATCTATGCACTAAGTCGTGTTTATATACATTCAAATTATAACGAACTTGAGACATCTTTTGTTGGAACGGAAGGAGGGAGTATATTTTTATACTAACAGTCTTTTTTTCTTGGAAGAGATTAGCATGCGCCGAAAATACAAGCTGGGCTAAAACAACCAGTACGCAATGTAAAATTTCACAGGAAATATAGTGAAGGAAAGCCCCTACACAAATCGGGAAGAAGAGAACAGATAGGAGCAAACAATTCTCTGGCTGTGCAATGCGGGCATATTATTTCATTTGCTGTTAAACTTGAGCAGTGCAGTACTACTTTCTCCATCACATATTAAGTGACTTTCTATTACATGTATCTAGACGCTCTTTAGGTATAGATACATCCATATTCGGACAAATTTGAATCACTTAATATGAGACAAAGCGAGTACTATACAGTTCTCGACCTGTGATAATATATGTAGTTCTCAGACTTGTGATACAGTGCTGAGAAATATGCTTCATCTTTGGTTCTCTGTCAAATACTCCCTCCGTCTCATATTAAGTGACTTTCTATTACATGTATCTAAACGTTTTTTAGACATATATACATTCATATTTAGACAAAATTGGTTCACTTAATATGAGGAGGGACCGAGGGAGTAAGGTGTTATCTCTTGATCTCTTCACTCCACTTGATCTCCTTCACCCTCCTAACTATCTTAGCTTCTTCACTGATGCAATGTACTACATCATGAGGTAAACCAGAGCAAGATCAGCAAAAATGGCTAATAAAACGAGCCCAGCTGTCTCCATCACATCGGCGGCCCAATTTGATGCCCCATAACTTGCGCCTATATAGAATTATAAAGAATCATCAACTCCGGTGTCAAAGATCGAGGAAGCTAACGAAGAAATAGAGCGTTAACTTTTAAAAAAAAAATCACTTGTACCTTTATTCAATATCGAAAAACATTACATTACAGGTGCAGTGCCTTGGATCATGGACACAAGAAATTACAAAGTAATCCCTACAGCTAAGAATTAGAATGAAACCTCTCGAAAACATATTCTCCCTGCTATCAATCTTTGCAACACAAAATATTGTCCGGGCATCAGCAAAAATACTGCGATTAGTCTGGAGCAGTAACATCACCACTCGTACCCCTGCGCGATCTTGACTACCTTCAAAGGTTTCAGAAAGCCCCTTAAATCGCCCATCAAAAAAGATGAGAAGCGGTGAGCGTTGAACGTACTTGGACCGGGGATTATCCCTAAAAGTGCAAGTCGTCGAACCACATGAACTTCACCGGAACGCCAGAGAAGGACTCCAATATCACAGAAGATCAAACCAACAAAACCATCATGACACGCTAACAAAAACTCATCAAATCAATATGAAAGGATTTGCGAGTATAGAAACTCAAAATCCGCAAGATCGAACACATCAATCTGCGACGAGTAAAACTCTCTGGCCACGTGACACGCTGTCCAATAAGACACCACCGCAGAAGAGAAAGAACCAGAGTACTTTTATTCTTGACGGCATCGCACCCTTCGTCATAGCGTTGCCGATGAAGACCACAAGACTAATAATGCTAAAAACTGGATACATCTAGCAGTAACGGAGGTTTCCTCCACCTCACAATGCCAAGATGGCGGCATGAGGCGAGTGGAACCGGCAAATCCGGACGAAGTAGGCGTGCTTTAGAGCGTTAACTTTTTATGTCTGCATACCTATGTTTGATATTGTATCATTCAGCATTTGGCCTTGGCTTGACTTACACAGAATGATACTGCAGCAGCCATCTGTTTCGCCAGGTGGTTCTCCTTCTCCCCAGCTCAGATATCATATCGTAGGTACGACTCCTCTTTCATCTGCTGGATTTGGTGCTCTGCTTCATATTTGCACGGGTTTGCAGCAGATCTTGCACGGTGCTGTGTACAGAGCTGTATTCATCGAAAACGAGTTCACATTCTTAAGCACTGATCATATATAAGAAGAAGAATACTGTCATCAACAACAGAATCATATATACATACACGCAGGCACACAGCGCCGGACCTAGGTACACTTGGCTGCCAAGGACCCAGTTCAACAAAGAAATTGAAACACCTTATCTCAGTTCACATACATCGCGGCTAGGTAGCTAGGAAAGATTTTCAATCAAAAAAAGGAAAGATTTTCACAAGTATACTATGAAGTGCAGCAAGCAAACTAGGGGAGATGCATGCATATGGTTCAACTCATCATATCGGCCAACGATGGTTCAGAGGGATAAAAAAAACCTAGCTGTGAATATTTTTACCAATCAATGCTTCTTATTTAATTTCCGTATTCACTCTTTTTATATGTATTTCCTACTCTTCAAAGGAATTTGAACCTTCGATAGGGCAGGGCTTGTTTACCCCGATTCGGCCGCCGCCTCCCCTCGCTCCGCCGCCGCGCGCAGGTCCGCAACTGCACATTCTCCGGCGCGCCGGCGCCGCCCATGCGCGTGCTCGCCTTGCAACGCCGGCCGGCCGCCATCGTCCTGGCGGTGGCGAGGGTTTTCCCATTTCTGCTTGCTCTGGGTCGGGGCAAGGCCAAGGATGCCGATAGAGCCTGATTATTTTCTTCTTGATGGGCCTTAGGTTTTGGGCTTTATCACTGTTGGCCGCTGAGGGCCTGAGGCCGACAACAGCGAAGCCTGCTGCGCGTTCTAGGTCCGACACCCAAACTCTAGTTTTTCTTTTGTGGGGACCCAGACTCTAGTAGAGGTCATCTGATGCTGGGCCTATGGGCTTTATCTCTAATGCATTTGGGCTAGGCCTCAGCTTTACTAATACAATGTCTTGGTTGGAGCATGATAGCGTCGTAGCTCGAGTAAATTACAGAAAACCATCAAATTAGTGGCTATGGTTTCACATTGGTATCAGTTTTCGTTTTGGTGACTAAAAATCACCGGATTTATTTAACCTCTCGCTCGCTAGTGAATAAACACGTTTCTGATCGTTATGGTCCAAATGTCAGGCCACCGTGTCTTCCAGCGTGTGGCACCTGTACGGACCGATCAGGACCGAGCCATATGGGACCTGTTTGAATACTCTCTTCCTCGCTGCCCTGGCCCTCTCCTCTTCTTCCTTGCTCCCCTCCTCCACCTGCTGCCGCTTCTCCTCCCTCCGGCCGGCGAAGAACCTGTTGTAGCAGTCCCATTCCTCCACAAGCATCCCTCGCTCTTCAAGGCAAGGAGCTTCTTGAAGGGCGGGCGCGAGCGGCGGGCAAGGGGGCGCGGGTGGCCAGGCCACGCGCAGGCGATGGGTGGCGCGGCCGCACGGAATGGTGGGCGCGGGCGGGCCGTCGAGGGGGCGCGGCCGCACGGGACGATGGGCGTAGGCGGCACGGGCACACGGGTTGGCGAGTGCAGGGGGGCCGGCGAGGAGGCGCGGCCGCACGGGGCGGCCGGCGCAGGTGGGTAGGCAAGGTGGTGTGGCCGCCGAATTAGGATGGTTGCATGCCACCATGGATTTGGAGGTTTTGGTCGCCGTCCATGCCGCTCCACGGTGGGGGCCAACTCCCGCTAGAACTCGCCCTCCTCCATCAACCTCACCGCCATCCCGCGCGCAGACGGCGACCTCGCCGCGTTCCACTACCTCGGCCTCAACGGCAACGCGCTCTTCGGCCCCGTCCACCCGGAGCTCGCGGGACTCACCAAGCTCGAGGAGCTCTACCTTGGCTAAGTACGAGGATGGGGTGCCTCCCGAGTTCGGCACGCTGGGCAGCTTCGTCCGGTTCGACGTGAGCAGCTGCAATCTCACGTTAGTCCGACTTAGAGAAGAAGGCTACGGCGTGCGGCGTCCAAGGAGGGAGGAGAAGATGTGCATTCGCCACGCTGTCACCATACTGGTGACACTGTGCCAAGCCAAGCTGGCCTAACCGTGGACCCTCGTTGTTAATTTCGGGGTTATTCGCTAGCACTCGACCATTTAGTACAATCCGGTGGTTTTTAGTCATTAAAACGAAAACTGGTACCAATATGAAACCCTAACCACTAATGTGGTGGGTTTTTTTTTAATTTACTCTTGTAGCTCCATGAAGATAACCAGGGATTAATTTGGATCAATCGACACTAATCCACCAACTGCCTCATTAAATTAAGATGATGTGGCTCCTTGAGCAGCCAATAAAAAATAGATAGCGAAGAACACTTGTATAAGTTCACAGGCCGAGGCGGACACTAGGGACAGCGGGCAGCAGCAGGTACGCTTCATCCTTGGTCTTCCTAAGTTGTACGAGAAGAATTCCCTAAAAAAAAAATTGTACGAGAAGAAGCTCCCAACATGCTCTAATGGTGCTGCCGCCTGGGGTTAAGATATGCCAGACGCCATAGCTCGCCACATGGGCCTCCTTTCGTAAGCCGTTTCCGTTCCGGTGATTGCTCCTATCCCTATTTCGGGGGCCCATTTCGTTAGGAGTGTCTGCATTCCATGTGAGCGGAACTCCTGAACAACCACGGTCACGATCAAATCGGCATGGAAGGAGAGAGGGATGAAGTGATCTTTGCACCTAATCTTGTCTCGAATCTTGCAAGGCTACGGCCAGACGGTGTCCACAGATTGAGATTGGTGAAGCTTTTGCCGGGCTCAATGTAATCCGAAACGAGTCAACTTCAAAGGTAAAAATATATTCCCACCACTACTTTTTTTCTAAAGTCAAACTTCTTAAAGTTTGATCACGTTCGTTTTTCTACCAACATCTGCGGTTCTAAAATTATTTTATTATTTTCATCATGATATATTTTCATTATATACTTTTTTGATATCTAGATGTTCATACATTTTTCGATAACTTGATCAAACCTAGGACAAAAGTAGAACTTCTTATATTTATGAACGGTGGCACTAGGTACTTACGCTCACTTAAAGCCATGGCCAAATTTTGTATTTCCATGATATGCAACTTTAGCCTAAAATTTAGGTGGAATCAACAGGCTAGTTTAGAAGAAGTTGAATTTTGGATCATCAATGTAAACCCAAAACATCCATATCCACCCACACGGAGGGAGTATATGAGTAAACGGGTATATTAGTTTTGTATTTTCATACTTGTACCCACTCCCTAATTTATTCCCATTTATGTATGTGCATGTAAAAATTATGTCACAAGTTCGTGTCCTAATGGAGATTTACCCGACGGGTGTGCATGTACTGAGTACCCATTGCCATTCCTAGTTTTGCCTCATGACTTCGACCCTGAACACACGTTTTTTTGGCAGGGCAGGACCATCTATTTCGTTGATCTATATTTGGACCATATAATTTGATAAGCGCAAATTCTACAATTCTTTACAAGTCATTTACAGATAGAGACCTACGCAGTAATTCCGGTTTTGGCCGATGTTGCAGCATCCGGAGGAAGAGGGGCCCGATTATCCTAACATGTTAGTCCCTAGAGAAGGTTTTGAGGACCAGCAATCAAATAAAAATCTTCAGCCATCTAATCTAAAAGGATTTTAAAAAAATGCATTGCTGGCCTAAATAATGTATACCAGCATAACTCTCTCTTTATGGCTGTATATCTAAAAGCTCAATTCTGAACCTTCAAAGAAGGATCACCACGAATGTGTGTACAGGGAACTCGAACGATCATGGCTTCCAAAAAACGTCCAAGCCCACAACCACAATCATTAGGCGCATATATGTAATCCCATGATCCCTGGCAGAAGAGATTGTGCTGATGCTACTTTAGTGCTGGTGCATAGAATAGCTAGCTTAGCCAGAGACTGATGAAGTGGTTGTAATGCGTCGTGTGTCGTTCGTTTCTGTCTCCCCAAAGTCGTTGCGCTGGTGCGCTGGAGACATGTGCCTTGCGTTCACTCCAAGGAGCCGGGCCAATCGATCGAGTTCACTTCACCAACCACACGCGTGTACTGCCTCCGTGACTCAAATTGCTAAGAAAACGTTTAGATACATATAATAGAAAGACATTTAGATGTATGAGATGGAAAAAAATAGACGTGTATAATACTATGCACCGACCGGCCGGGGCGCAATCAGACGGTGCAGCCCTGTTTCCTAGCTGCGCTGCGTCCCGCCGCGTCCACGTACCCATACGCGGCGTCTACTTCCATGTGCACACGCACCCACCGGCAGTATTGCTCGAGCTTTGCGCCTACCACGGGTCCAGAATCTAGTTGGGAACGCGTAAACTATGTTGCATAAGTATAGTTTACAATAACCTTTTTGGTTCCAAGAGCCACAGCTGTGGACTCTGTTTCTCTTTCGTTCTCTCCTGGCCGGGTTCGACTGGCATAGACTTTTTTGCTTCTTAAATTTACTATTCCTAGAACATGTCACCTCGGCGGTTCCTCACGCTTTCCTTTCCACCATCCGGTTCCATTGGCACGGAGGTCAGCAGACCACCAAAACGCGGCAACGGTGGCATATCGATGCTTTCCACCATCGTATGCCAGGT
Organism: Brachypodium distachyon; assembly: GCF_000005505.3. Classification (NCBI taxonomy): domain Eukaryota; kingdom Viridiplantae; phylum Streptophyta; class Magnoliopsida; order Poales; family Poaceae; genus Brachypodium; species Brachypodium distachyon. Next base: position 17,167,168 of record NC_016133.3, read on the forward strand.
TGCCAGATGATGCATCCCTGTACATGAACATGACCGGTGAAAAAGTGATAACATAAGACAGGGCGAGGGCTGACTCAAATGGCAATGTGCCTACTTGGTCATCGTGAGAAGATAACTACAGCATAGAGTACTGTACACAAAAATTTCTGGACAGTATCGGACTGCGAAATCCAAGGAAGAAATAGAGAAGGATTCAGTGACATAATTCACCTAACTTTAGGTAGCTGACATGTGGGCCAACGGACCGTGGGACCCATATGTCAGCCACTCAAAATGAGGTGAAGTAACCTCACTAAATCCAGGTCCGGAAGAAACTGGTTGGCCCCGATGATTCATGCATGGGCACCGGGCGGCCGGGCGGGATGGGTGATTGGGTGGTAGGTCAACACCAGATAGACAGACAAAGGGACCAAACGGGCACCCACATGCAGCAGCAAGGCAATTAACGCTCCAAATCAAGCACCATTTTGCTCGCCAAACGGCGCCAACAAACGTGTCGATTAAGCGACGCCCACACTCCCTGAACATGCATCCGCTCGATCTCTCTCCCCTGTGCCGGCCGGTCATGGAATGGCATGGGCCAACCAACCATGCATGAATGGATACATCCCCGTGCATTATGGCCCATCAATCCCGCTCCAAACTGTTGTCGCATAGCGGCATTAAGGGTATGCCGCATGCACAAGGTGATTGGTTGGTTAATTGGTTCACATTCTTCCCTCGCATGCTCTATTTGGAACTGTTGGACGTACGGAAGCTAGAATGCCGCGCAGCTGATCGATTGCGCTCCTTCACCTGATGCATGCAAGCTTGCCGTAGTTGGGCTATCTTCTTCCACACTTACGAGTAGTACCGGCTAGTACACCGAGTAATTGACTGCATTACGGCAGACGTGATTCAGTTTTGCCGGTACACGCACAGTCAGACGTTTGTAGCGAACGGGCCGGGTCGGACACGACCGTTACGGTCGACCAAAGGGGGAGAGACGTCCCAACGGCCGGCCATCAGCACGACCGACCAATTTGGTAACCATCGACACGACCAAGGGAGAATCGCCATCGCTCTGCATCCGGCACCGGCATCGTCGGCACGGCCTTATCGCTGATACAGTACTGCTACGTCGCCACGTACTCGTACGTTTATACGTATCCAGCACCAGTGACCACCGAACCGCTGTAGTACGTGCGGGGACCCGTGGAGATGGACGGCCAGCACGCACAGCGACCGCGCAACGGCATTCATTCTGCGGCGAGGGCAACTCGCAAACCACCGTCAGTCATCACACCCGAGCCGCGACGCGCGCTCCAAAACACGATATTCCTAGCTAGCCAGGCGCACCACCGGCCGCCGTCCTCGCAAAATCTACGGAAAGATCGAGCGGTTAAGATGGCCGGGGAGAGTGCAAGTGAAGCCACCAACGAATAACCAATCAATTACTAGTAATATTCCCCCTGGCTATTAGTAGCAGTACTGATCAGCAATTAGTGGCCTGATTTGATGCCAATTGAGCCGGAGAGCTCACCAAACGCTGAACGCGCCCAACCGACGAGCTCGAGCGCAATAATTAGGTACCGATCAGCAAAAGTGACCTCCATCATTGTGCGTTGGTACTCCCTCTTTTGAGATAACGGATCGGCCCATCATCATGCATGTCACTTTACATGATTCTTCCACATTTGTTCGTTAACCTTGCTCATAATCGACAGGTCTCGTTGTGGTACCTGGCTAAAATTAGAACTTCAGCATAGCATTCAATCAAGTTATCAAGGCAGCATTCAATCAAGGCAGCACGGCGCTGCGGTAAGGCACTAGTGTGTGCGCGCATGAGCGATTCTCTTATGTAAGCCACGGGTTGTTTACTCCATCGGGCACATGGCATAGTAGAGCCATGGACACAAAAAGGGAAGCTCGCTTTTTGTATGTACGTGTGTCAAGTAGAAACTGAAAAAGGTATATTGCTAAAAGTAAATAACCCGTTAGACAACTTCCTTGTGTGACGTTTACTACTCCATCGGTTTAATAATTTTTGTCAAAATACTATATAGGAATGAAAACGTCCATTTTTAAGCAAATTTGAGACAAGAATTATGAGATGGACGGAATAGATTACAAACCTAAGTAGGCAACAACCCAAACACCATGCAGCTTTGTTTGCTACGAGCCTACCACTCCAGCTGAACTCGTTAAACAACTTCCATGCCACTGTTTTCATGCAGTTTTTTTTTTGCGGGTGCTGTTTTCATACAGTTGATCACACAAATTAGCGATGTAATTAGTGGAACATATGATCATTAGGCCATTAGTCACATACTAGTACTTTAAGAGATGCGATTCAAGTTTCAGCGGGGAAACATCGCATTAATGGCTACCGAAAAATCGTTGTACAAACATATATGCGCTTTGTTCCGGTAACAAACACATCAAACAAACCCCACGAGGAAAAGCACACCAAAGATCAGTGCGTCCTCGTGCAGGATCACCATAACACGAAAACCAAATACACACGTCCCCGGCCCCGAGCCGACAGAACCACCGTTCATTCCCGTGTGCCGCATCCTTTTGACGAACAAACTAAAGCGTGCTCAGCGGCGGCCCCCACCGCTACCGGCCGCACCAAGTATAGCACCCGAGCACCGCCCAACACGGCACGGCAGCAGTATAAAGCCACGCCCAAACTCTCTCCTGCTCCAACACACCACAGCACTGCACTCTCTCTCACCACCAACACAGAGGAATTAAGCAGAGGAAGATACAATCCGAGTAGCAGCCCACAACATGGCGAGTTCATCGTCCGTGCTCGGCCTGTCCCTGGCCGTGCTGGCCATGGCGGCGGCCGTGTCGGAGGCCGGCTTCTACGACCGGTTCGACGTGGGCGGGTCCGGCGACCACGTCCGGGTCACCGACGACGGCAAGACCCAGCAGGTGGCCCTCGTCATGGACCGCGGCTCCGGCGGCGCCGGGTTCACGTCCAGGGACAAGTACCTCTTCGGCGAGTTCAGCGTCCAGATGAAGCTCGTCGGCGGCAACTCCGCCGGCACTGTCACCTCCTTCTACGTAAGCAAGCTCTTCGCCCTTTGCCTCACCTACCTCTACCTGCCCGATTTTGTCTCTCCATGTGAGTGTGAGGACGAAGTGCGTGACCGCACACTCTGTTTTGACTCATGTGTTGTGTGTGATGATTGATGATGATTTAGTTGACGTCTGGGGAAGGGGACGGGCACGACGAGATCGACATCGAGTTCATGGGCAACCTGAGCGGCGACCCGTACGTGATGAACACCAACGTGTGGGCCAGCGGCGACGGCAAGAAGGAGCACCAGTTCTACCTCTGGTTCGACCCCACCGCCGACTTCCACACCTACAAGATCGTCTGGAACCCCAAGAACATCATGTATGTATCCCAAATTGCTCCTGAAATTCCTGATTTGATTGTTGCATCCTAACTAACGAAATGGGTGCTGTGGATTGAATCAGATTCCAGGTGGACGACGTGCCGGTGAGGACGTTCAAGAAGTACGACGACCTGCCGTACCCGAGCAGCAAGCCGATGACGGTGCACTCGACTTTGTGGGACGGCAGCTACTGGGCCACGCGCCACGGCGACGTCAAGATCGACTGGAGCCAGGCGCCCTTCGTCGTCAACTACCGGGAATACTACGCCAACGCCTGCGCCAGCAACGGCGCCTGCCCCGCCGGCAGCGACGCCTGGATGAGCAAGCAGCTCGACGCCAAGCAGCTCGGCACCGTCGCCTGGGCCGAGCGCAACTACATGTCCTACGACTACTGCGACGACGGGTGGCGGTTCCCCAACGGATTCCCCGCCGAGTGCTTCCGCAAGTGATCCGTATATCCATCCATCGTTGGATTGATCCATTTATTCCCTTCTTTTACTGATGAAAAGTTGCTCTTCTTCTCCATTCGATTCGACGGACATTCGTTCGTTGCCGAGGTTTACCTGCGTTCTGATGCTCCCAATTTCCATGTACATGTTGCCATGGGTTATTTTCTTCATTTCATTGTCACAGTCGGAGTTTTACAGAGGGAAATTGAGGTGAGTTATTTGTGGGTTTATGTTGGAGAGAGTGAGGGATGCACATGTTGTGGTTATTTATAAATAAACCATGAATGAATTATACTACTACTTATATACAGTAAATATGAATCCTTGTTCATCTCCCTTGGGAGAGATATCGTTTTGGATGGATTCCCTGTAGATGTTATCTTGAGAGCTGTCGTCTTCGCTAGATTCTGGAGTTGAAAATTGTCAGTGTGTGCTTGGAAGCAGACAAGTGACACGGCTTGCTGCGTGCCTCGCTGTTGGAGTGTCAGGTCGTACACATTGAACGCCGTAGTTTAGTCAGCTCTTCCATGTTCAAGATGGCAGTTGGCACGTTAGTTGCCCGTCTACTTTCTGTTCTGTGTCGGTAAAATTCGTACGGTTGTTTAGCCTGGCAATGGGGAGGCGATTTGGATGACCTCAGGGGCGGTGCAGAGTGGGGTCGGGTAGCTCTTGGCCGGCTAAATTTGAATGGAAATGCAACATGGTAAAAGAGAGAGAAAAGGTGGAGTTGAAGTTCAAAACCAAAGAGAGAGAGAGAAAAAGAGGGGAATAGAATTCCTCACAAAAAAAGAAAGAAGGTAAAGTAAAACCGATGGACATACTAGACCACCTGTCTTATCTTAAGTAGGAGTAGAAGGGAATTTTTGAGGATTAACTTTAATGTGTAGGATTTGTTTTCTACAAAGAACAATTAGATGGTCGGTGCTTTATCTCTATCATATATCGCTTCAAAAAATGTTGTTCTTGCCCCTAAAAAGGAATGTTTTTTCTCCAGTACTCATGTGTTTTTACTTCCCATGATAAACCTTGGTTTCTCAAATTGCTATGTCTAAAATTGGGAACGGTCATTGCTCACTCCGTTTAGAAAATAGTTATTTCTTTAAACGGTGACAGCCTTGTGATTAAGATACTCTTACCCTCTTGGGCTCGTATCAGTTTTGATGTGCAGATACAGTGATTTCTGTCAGTGACTTAGTTATTTCTTGTCCATTCGAGAATTAACAAACCACTATATATGATTAGTTAAGAATCCAGAGTATATACATCTCAATATTGTGTTTTTCGTGTTCCAAAGCGCTCGCTCTAAGTCTCGCATTCGAGCTGAGAGAGGCACCATCAGAAAGATTAAAAGAACTCAGGACAAAACAATTGTGAAAACTAAAACTAGTTCTCTTTTCTTTAGTGACAGAGGGTCGACAATGACAATGATTGGCAGAGATTTCAAGCATTTGTGTGCTAAAGTGGCTATGACTTGAGTCAGTGGAGGAGAGAATAATGCTTATCTTTCAGCTCAACCTCCATAATGGCATATCAAGATGGCCTTGGAGTCCAGGAGAAAGCTACAATTGGGGCCATTGCTGCACTGGATGCTGCATGAATGGCATAAAGCTTGTCTACCACTTGCCTGCGAAATGTATATAACGTAGTGGAATGCGATGCTTAAAAGAAACTGTTCTATTGACTAGCTGTTTTATTATGGATACAATTTGAGCAATACCGATATATTACTACAGAAATATTTCCGCTTAAAAAAACTACAGAAATCTTCCGCGGGACCTACTATATAAGGTGTCCAGCACAGTTTGGGAAGAACAAACAATGTTTTGTCTTAGATTTCTAATAAAAAATTCATAATCAGTATACCTAAAATTAGTTATTTTACAGTTACCTTAAAATTATCAGAATTGATATACCCATATGATGTCCAAGAGTCCAAGAAACCGCTATCTAACCGATGAGCATGCGACCCAATCGTATTCCGGCCACCCATTCTCGGCAGCTATTCCTTTTTGTAACGGCCATCCAAGTAAACTTTGAGAAAAGTACCTTTATCCCCATGAACATACCTGATCATCGTTCTCACAAACTTGTGGCAGGCCTCTGTGCTCCCCTATGACCCGGCACCATTTTTTTCTTTGACATCCCACGCCTTCTTGGGGTTCTGCCCTATAAACAAATATTCGGAGACCACGTGGCAATCGTGGACTCGTGGTAAGTTTTCTTCAAAATCTGAATGTCAGCAAATATTTTGGATCACTTTCAAAATATGGCAAAGATCTCATCCTTCTATATGCAAACGCCCCATCTCTGCTCTCCGGCCGACGCCATGGCCCATGACCCAGGTGCCGCGGATGCGTGACAAGCGTTACGATAAAGCTTTGTTTCTGGGCTGGTGAAGCCTGTTTGTGATTGTGGCCGTAAAGGCGTTTGCTCCAACGCATGCAAGCTAAAGAGTGGTTCGTTTTAGGTCTTTGAAAACCCACCACTCGAAAGAAAAAGCCTGCTCAGCGTTTCGTATGAAGCTGGACCATGGGTTGTCAAGTTGCCAACTAGCAACTTTGTGGCTCTCCTAAAAAGAGTAAAAAAATAACGGTAATTGTAACTAACGCAAGCTTAGCCGTGTGATATGAACCTCCGATGCGAACTGTGATGATGCATGCCTCCCATGCGAACTGTGAATAAACTAGCAACTTTGTTCATGGAATTCCTACATCATATGTATTGTAACCCATTCTATGATCCACGGTCAAGTCAAAAAATTGATAATATCCATCATATGTCGTCGTTAATACAATGGATCCTGGCGTTACTTCAAAAAATTGCATCAGCTCCAAATCTTAACAGAAACTGACAAGAACGACAATACTTTTGCACAACAGATTTACTATTGAGGCACCATGTGGCACGGTCAATTCATAAGACTCTACTGTCCCTTCTTCCTTGTTTTTTCCTCCACCAAAGCTTTATCTTCTTCCTCCTTTGCGTCACATCTCTCTCCCCTTCTCGCTCCGCACGCCACCACTGTCGCGGGCTGCCGCTACCGTTGACTTCGCGCGCGCCACTGATTTGGATCTCGCCGTGTGGCACCCATCATGGTTCATCTGCCGTCATGCGCCACATTCAGGAGCTCGTTTGCCGCCACCGGGAGGCGCCGTCCAGGGGTCTCCTCCAGGATCTCGTTGCCAGTAAGCCCCACTCCTTTCATCTTCTTCTTTTTTTTTCAATTTTTTCAAAGTTGAGAAGCAAAAGTGGAAAAAACCAAAAGCCGCAAAAACCAAAAGTTTTAGAAATGGAAAATCTAAGAGGATGAAAGAAAGACAAAAATTTAAAACTTGCACCAACAATCCCAAAATAGGTTGTCAGAATCAAGCACTAAATAGCTTCATAACTAGTGGATATAGATATGGATTGTGGTCCATATATAGTTTCTCCCTCCTTCGAGCTGCCCACACGCTCAAGTTTTTTCTGTCGCTGAAAACCAAAGCATCTGCTCGATATTGTAGTCTCGTACGACCTCGATTGATGCTTGCTCCTGACGCCTCCTTCTAAATCTCCAAACAGATTTGTCCTCAAATTAAAAACCTAGCGACTACTCATCTGCCCCCTCATCAGGTTGGAGGCGACCAACTGAGCGAGCTATGCTCTCCTCCGCGCTTCGGCGCTTCCGCCGTTCCGTGACTGGGCACGTGTTATGTTACACACAAGAACACAACGTCTCGGTCAATCACTCGATTAGAAATGCATGTAAAGTTGCAATTTAGCCAACAAATTGGATAACAATTTTAAAACAACCAGTGTCAAAATTCTGGGCCCGACACTGTCCAGCCGTCGCTCTAACAACGGAATGAACAATCTGGAAAAAGGAACTATCGAAAGTACAGTACATTTTTTGCTTCTTCTTTTTCCAATCCAGAGTGACACTCACACGGGATGCAGCAGAGACATTTTTTGCTTCTTTCTTTTTCCAATCCGGAGTGACACTCACACGGGATGCAGCCGCCTCGCACACCTGCTCTTTGCTTGTGGATTCGGGCATGTGGTTTCGGACACGCAGTCAAGCCCCCCAGGGCTGCTAGCGCACGGCACGGCACCGTCCGATTTCCGGTGTGCAGAAACGTTCCGAACCTTCGCTCTCAGGCTCTCAGCCCCCAGACAAGGTCATGTGCGTGCGCTGCCGACGGCCCACCGCCAGCGGCGCCGAGCATCAACAAAGAGCCGAGCATCATCGGTTAAAAGGGAAGCCCCGTTGCGCACAACACTGACACCACCGCAAAGCAGAGCAGTAGTTCATACTGTAACAGCAGAACAGAGCAAAAAACAGAGGAAGCAGAGTGAGCCATGGCGGCGAAACAGCTGCCCCTCCTTGCCGCACTGGCCGTCCTGGCCGTGCTTGCTGCTGCGGCAGCGGCGGAGTACAACTTCGACGACCAGTTCGACGTGATCGGCGAGCGCGACCACATCCGGTACAAGGCGGAGGGGGAGAACCAGCAGTTCGCGCTGGAGCTGGACAAGGTGTCCGGGTCCGGCTTCAAGTCCAAGGCCAAGTACCTCTTCGGCGAGTTCAGCGTCCAGATGCGCCTCGTCGACGGCAACTCCGCCGGCACCGTCACCTCCTTCTACGTACATCCATTTCCCCTCTCTCTGAACAAAAGGCATCTTTCTGGAGGAGTTGAATCTCGTGCTTACAACTTTTTGGTTGGATTTTGTTTTAGCTGACGTCCGGTGAAGGCAGCACCCACGACGAGATCGACATCGAGTTCATGGGGAACAAGAGCGGCGACCCCTACGTGATGAACACCAACGTTTGGGCCAGCGGCGACGGCAAGAAGGAGCACCAGTTCTACCTCTGGTTCGACCCCTCCGCCGACTTCCACACCTACAAGATCACCTGGAACCCCAAGAACATCATGTAAACCACCCATCCTTCAACCAAAGTGAAATTCGATTTGTGAGGGACTAATTCCAAATTCGAAATGTGAAATTGAAACTAAAATTGGCAGATTCGAGGTGGACAACGTGCCGGTGCGGACGTTCAAGAAGTACGCGGACCTGCCGTACCCGACGAGCCGGCCGATGACGGTGCACGCGACGCTGTGGGACGGCAGCTACTGGGCGACCCGGCACGGCGACGTCAAGATCCACTGGAGGGGCGACGACCCTTTCGTCGTCTCCTACCGCGAGTACCACGCCACCGGCTGCGTCGCGCACCCCAAGGCGCCGCCGCCGCCCAGCAGCTCGAACTCCACCAAGGTTGAGGCGCCGCCCACCAAGTGCCCCGCCGGCTCCGACGCCTGGATGGACCGGGAGCTCGACGAAGAGGACCTCAAGACCGTTGCCTGGGCCGAGCGCAACTGCCTCTCCTACAACTACTGCGCCGACGGGTGGCGCTTCCCCAAGGGGTTCCCCGGCGAGTGCGGCCGCGACTGATGAGATGATAGCGCGTTTAGCTTCAGATCGAATCCTTTGGTTTGGTAGTGCGCCCGCCCGCAGAGATTAAATTGGATTGAATTAATTTGGTTCTTAATTACAGGTTGTTCTTCTTCTTGTTCAATGTTCATTCGATTGATTGAGCCCGTGGACATATAAACATATTACTCCGTGTGTGAAATTTCCCGTGTACATTTTTGCCACCGTCGTTGTTCCTGAAACCACCTTGCTGTTTGTTTCAAGCCTGAGCATGAGAGCGTAGCTGCTGTGTCAAGGATGTAATTAAACCTGTCACGGATGAAAATATAGTTAATTAATCTTTTCTTATGTCAGCCATCTTGTTGCATGTTCTCCTTCGCTCTTCCGAATTTCTATGGACGCGTAGCCGACTTTCTTTATTTTCTAGATAGATAATGACGGACGCGTTTCCGATAGATTCTTGCAAGGCTGATGAATCATGAGCGTGAGTGGAAGCAGACAAGTGACAACTGTGCGCTTCGCTGTTCTGGTTCTCGGTACCCGGTAGTGCGCATTCAATGAAGGGGACAGCTGTACGTTGTCCTGACCTCAGCTCTGGCGGTTGGTTCCGGATCTACCACTCTTTGGAGTGTACTGATGAAGAGGTAACTTGAATTGAACACAGTTAATGGGGAAACGGTAAAAATCTTGCTCTTATTTAAAAATAGATAAATTGATGATTCATAATCTGTTCTGGGACGACTTGAGCTTGGTCAGCGGGGGGTCTACCGGTCAGAAGGGAGGAGATTTTCTGCCGGTTTAAAAGGAGGTTTATGGATAAAATACGTCAGACAATGCTGAGTAAGAGATTTCGGGCAAAGAGTTGTTTTTGGGCACGAACCGACCATTTGCATGTGCGGTCCAAGGCGTGCTGCTGAGCAGGAATGGCAAGGATTTGAAGGAGCGGATGAGGAGAGAATAATGTTATCTCTGGATCAGACCTTCCAGCTTTCAGCTCAGCTGGGTTCCAGAGTGGCTAATCGGCCGACGGCGGTGGAAGGGGACCAAGAAGCTGTGACAATGGCTACATTGCTGGCTTGATGAATTAGACGCTACTCGATGAATTGGACGCTGCAATTGGATCAAAGCTTCTCTGCTACTCGGTCTCCATTTTGATTTTTGTTGCCCTGCCTGTTTTTTTTTTCGCTGGAATTGCCCCGCCTGTTTTATCTCCACAGAAAGCTTTTTGTATGAAAAGGAAACGCTTGAGTTATACAATGCTTAGGCATCTTCAAGGATAACATGTCAAATGGACATTTCGCGTGTGACTGGATAATTTGACATATAAACACCTACCGCCTCCTTCAAAGAACACATGTCAAATGTGCACCTTTCAAATTGTCCACACCCAATTTCTCTCTCAATTTTATTATCAACAACTATGTTTATCAATTTAAAGATAAATAGTAGAGTGCAAATACAGTCAAATGGCATGGTCAAAATATCTTGAATTTACAAAGTTCAAACATCTCAAATGACATAGTTACAAAAGTATGCAATATAGTGCATCATCACAAGACCAAATGCCATGTCATGCCAAAATATTTAGTCACCGAGGGTTTCATGCCACCATTTTGTCTTCGCATGCATCCGTCAAGCTCGTGTCGTCCAACATGACCCTTTGACTCCTCGATGAATCTAACGGAGCCAACTTCTTCGCCCTAACTCGCCGCGCACGTTGCTTCAATGGTAACCCTATTCGTCTCAAGCGCAACCTTCTCCTTTGACATCTACATGAACTTTGTAGTGTTCATCCTTCTTTTCTTCCCTCTTTTCATTCATCTTCGCACTTAATTCTTTTTGTTAAACATATATCCATCCACCTAGCAATTGAGGGACATGTCAAAATTATGTGGTTTCTCATGAAAAAGACTTTTAGAAATAAAACCGTTTCTCTTGTGCACGGGGGGAAATAAAGTATCACGAGCGTGCAAGTGTACCTAAGTACACACATAAATAGGTAATCATGTGATGTATTAACACATTTTGAGAAACAAAGTATCGCGAGCTAGCGTGCCCAATATAATGATGACGGTGTGTTCTGGTTCATCGTGCTTCAAAAGGCTCAGAATTAATTACGTCTGTGGGTTGAGTCCACGATGTGATCAATCACATGAACAAACACATACATACAAATTATTTGGCCAGAGACACTAACGTGCCTTTTTCATTTTATCTCTCTTTCTTACGTGCTTTTTGTTTTGCCGGGTCGCTTTTACATGTTCGAGGTATGCTATATGCTGGTTTTGGACTGATGTCAAACATCAGATCCTCCATAACATTCAATTGTAGGGATTGTTTGCTGTGAGGTTTGCTGACACTTTCAAATCTGAAATGTAACTAGGGTGATGGCTCCATGTAATAACATTTAAATTCCTATATGGATGTCCATCGTCAGTGAGCAACCAAACCAATCAAACCATTCAAAGCAATTTCACCTCTTAGCTATGTCATGTTTTTAGTTACCATGCATTGCCCATGTATACCAGTTTGCCCTCACGCAGCGCACAAGGGGCTTGAGTACAATTAGGTTAAACAAAGTACATACACAACGTAACATTTCATGTAACTAATTAAGAAACCTAAGTAGACTCATACAAGATTAAGTCTAACAGATGGATCACATCTGATTAAGCCATTGAAATAGTCGTCGTCTTCAAGTCTCATCTTCTCCATGCACGATAATTCATATTTCATGTATTTTTGTGCCTATTAATTCATATTTCATATGATAAAGAAAATAATTCATTTTTTCTTCAAAAAACATATTTCATCCATGTATTTTTGTGCCTATTAATTTTTTTTGTTAATTCTTTTTACTCAGAAGTTGCAACAATACTTGATTTTTTTCTTATATAATTCCATTATTAGGTAACTAATTTTGCACTAGATAAATATTTAGTCTTGTGCGATATTTTTGGATTGAAAATACACTAAAATTGTTTTTTTAACCCAACGTTTGCGCAAGAAACTTATTTTTTTTTCAAAAGCCCAAGTATGTTTTAGTGAGCAACCACACCTAGGGAAGCCTAAATAAAGAAAGTGAAGTCTCGGATCGGAAATTAGAGAGCTATGAAGAAAATAACAAAACTTGTGTTTGTCCATTGGATCTCAGATCAAGACAAAATGTGATTCTTTCTTACCAAAATAAAAGTGGCAATTGAGTGCTAGACACACCCTAATTGTCAGTCAAGGCCTTATTAGTTTCTTCTCACCATGTCGAATATAAGAGTAGCGATAACATTTACATGCAAAGCTAATTGTTTGGTTCAAAAAACATGCATCACCTATCTTAGCACTCTATAAGTATAAATATTGAATACTGGAAGTTTCCTTTATGGAAAAATATCCTTGGTTTGTGTCGACCGGCATTTTTTTTAATATGTCTAAACTTCTTAGGAAAATATCGCTCTTCTAGGCTATTCCAAAGTTGTTGATGCTAATAATGCTTGATTGGGGGACATTGGTGAGGAGACAAATTTCCATCTATAGAGCAATCTCTACTGCAACTCTCACAAGCATTCCATCTCACTCTATTCAAGACACTAAAACAAATAGTTTGGCCAGGATGCTAGCATGGTTAGGGGCTCTGGTGGAACCCTTAGGACCTGGATTCGACACCTTTGTGAGGCGAATTTTCAGGCTCGGGTTTAAAAAAAATCGCCTCATCAATCCCACGACAAAGCACAGGTCTAAGATTTGATCCAATCTCACACGGATTGCAATGCCGCTCTATACGGGTGGGTCTGGTTCAGAAATTTTCAGGATTTCGTGAGCAGTTCTTCTTCTTACAAAGAAAATACTTGGGGGTTGTCTTAAGTTGTCTACTCCCCGCAGGTCTTTTTTTCCCGATGCTAGCATGTTAACACCGATGTTTGTTTTATTTCAAATTTGAGCTAAAATGCCCAGATGCAGGCAACCCAAAGATGATATTGTGGCCTCGGCGATGCAAAGCAGACAACGAAGCAGGCAGGAGGAGGGGGTTTCTCTTCTGGGCCCGTCCCAACTCCCAAGCGGCCTGGTTGGGAAATTGTGAAGGGCTGCAGGCTACCAAACGTGTCAGGATGGCATAGGATTTGCTTCTTGCCGGCCGCGTGGAATGGTTGTTCCGGACGAGGAACGCAAAGAATGCCAGTGCATCACACAATAAGAATGACAGCCAAGATCAAGACGCCGAAACAAGAATATGAAAGAATTATGAATCTAGTAGATGAGAGCAAACAAACTAATGTACAAAGACACCATTAAGCCAACGACACACATCCCCACGCACGCACGCACGCACGCATGCCATCAGTCCGAGGTGCATTCCTTCGGCAACTCGGAGCCCTGCTTGTACCGTTTCTCATCCTTGCAGTAATCGTAGATCATGTGCTTGTCTCGCGCCTGCCGCAGCGCGTCGGCGTCGAGGCCCTCGTCGAAGCGCGTCGACTCGGGCGGCTCGTCGCCGCACCAGGCCACGCCGGGGGACGGCTGGCACCACGTCACCCGGAGGTTCCGGTAGCTGGCGAAGAAGGGCGCCTCGGACCAGTCCGTCTTGACGCGCCCTCCCTGCGTGGCCCAGTCGTCGGCGTTCCACAGGCTCCCGTGCAGCCGCATCTTCTGCCACGTCATGAACGGCATCCCCGCCCTGTTCTTGAAGTTCCGGATCGGCACCCCGTCCACCAGGATCCTGCACGCACAGGGACACGCAAATTTCACACATATTGATTTGGGATGCAAATTGTGTAAATGATTTTGTTGTATACTATCCCTCTGGCCTCTCATCCTAAATTTTTGATTCAAATTTGCCCAAATAGTAATGTATCTATTCTTAAGAAACGTCTAGATACATGTAATAGATACATGTAATATTTCAACAACAATTTACAATTTAGGATCGGAGGGCTAGGGACGCACGTCATGCGCTTGGGATTCCAGTCGACGGAGTAGGTGTGGAAGTCGGCGGTGGGGTCGAACCAGAGGCGGAACTGCTCCTCGCGGCTGCCGACGCCGTTGGCGAAGACGTTGGTGTGCAGCGTGTAGGGCTCGCCGGTCACGTTGCCCAGGAACTCCAGGTCCACCTCGTCGTGGTAGTCCCACGGCACGTCCTCCGGCATCAGCTGCACCCACACGCATCAACCAACCAATAAATATACCCTTTGGCATGCAAGCAAATTAACAGCGCTGCGCGCATTGGGGGCGGTGCGGTGACCGCGCCCAGAACGGGAACGGCATCAGCATATCGGCATGGGGTGGGGGCTTACGTAGAGCGTGGTGACCGTGCCGGCGGAGTTTTTGGGGACGAGCATGATGTCGATGTCGAAGCGGGCGTAGAGGTATGCCTCCTTGGTGTGGAATCCCGAGCCGCCCCGGCTCTGGTCGAGGCAGAGCGCCAGGGTCTGCAGCTCGTCGCCGCCGCCGTCCGTGTAGAAGAAGCTGTGGTCCTGGCCCCAATTCACCTCCACGTCATCGTAGATGGACGCCATTGCCATCTTCTGACCCATCGCCACGAGCACCAGCCACAGCAACAGCGAGCAATGCTCGCGAAAGGATGCCATGGCTAGCTAATTGATTCTGCAATCCAGAATGTCCTGAAATCTCTCTGCCGGCTTTCTTCTTCCGTATCTTCTTCTTCGTGTTGCCGCTTCCATTCGATCAGATTGGAATTTATAAGTTATAACCAGCGGATCGATGGAGGTGATCTCTCTGGATTGGAGGCGAACATGCCATGCCATGTTCTCTCGAATGTTTGCATGAGGCTGGGACACGGCATGCATGTTAGGATCCAAATGGAATGTTAGGCTGGCTAGCCAGTGCATTACATACATACATTCGCTAGATGAAATGGCTTAATCGGAGCATGCAAGGGAAGGGAGCTTCATTATTTCCATGGCGGCCCGCTGACCTCGCTACCTACCCAACCTACCTGCATGCATGCGGATGGCTTCATCAGGTACCATGTTTCTTGTCGGGAAATAGCAAGCTACACACCGCGTGCTAGGCATGGTTTATTGAGGTTGACTGGTTGGTTCTTATTACGAGGGCTATATCTGGCAACAAGGTCCTAAAACATTTACGGTTCGTCACAGGTCGCTGTTGACCGGCCCTAATTGGCTTTTCTGCTCAAGAGAAGCTCTGAGAATTTTCACTAATTCTGGCAATTTCTAACATTTCCCATTTGTCTGGCACACATATCATTGCGGTGAACTGCATGCAGGCTTCACAATGATCTCTGAAATTACAAACACGACTGAAGGAAATATTGCTTATTGATTGATCCATGTGTAGTTGATGTCAAATAAATCTACTCCGTAGAACATTCTCTGCGGCGCAAAATAACCCAATTAATTAATTGATGTCAACGACAACCTAGCTAGGGACGTACGACATTCTCTGCAGCGGACGTAAAACATCATCTGAAGCTTCGGTGTTCAAATGGCTCCGCACATGTTCCATGATCAGAGCTAGCAGGAAGCTGCCAGGCAACGCGGCCACGGCGATTTCAGGGTAACATGGGCGCTAACATGCACGCTAATGTCAGCGTTCTCCGTCTCTCTGGCCTCTCCATCGAGTCTCGACGCGTACATGAGTTGTACGTACGCGTGTTTGTGACAAGTTTGTGTAACTTGGAGTTAGGACAAGTTTGTGTAAAGATGGTGAAACTAGGAACCGGAAAAGGGATGTAAATTACCTGGAACTGCAGAACATACAGTTCAGTTAGGCTGTCATTAGGCTGCACTATGGATTATGATAATCTACATTTCAAAATGATTTTGCCTATTTTGTTGTTATGCTAACCCATTTTTTCTTGTTCCCGTGTCTGATTTTTCCCAGCTGATTATAGATCAAGTCTCACACAAGTAGATTTTTTTCGAAAAGGAAGGAATCTCTTTGGCCTCTCCATCGTTCGACGCATAGAACCACTACATTACTGCAACGTGTCATACAAAGCATCTAGCATTCATAGCTACAAACCCGTGACAAGGCCATTTCACTACCAGTAAACACATACTGCATACTCAATAGGGTGGAGTATGACAAGTTTATTGTGAGCAATATTGTAAAGAACTTCAAAATTGATCACTGAAGGGGCTTGTGAGTTGTGCCCAACCACACATCCTACCAAAATCTGATCATCATCCCATATTCACAGTAAAAGTCTCAAACTGCATGAAGGTTCCTTAACTGTCATCAATCCCCAAAAGAAAGGATAAGAAGTGAGTTTTTCTTCAACATGAGACATCTTTCCATTTTTTGGGCACTCACTCAAGTTGATGCGAAAAAAAAGGTTGCAATGTTCATTTCAAAAAGGAAAAAAGTTCATACCGGTAGGAGCCCTGTTCGTTTGAAAAAGAAAGGGAAACATGTAGCTGCTACATGCATGGACCTGTATAAACTTCTCATTACATGTTCTTTATATTAATATTATGGATTTTCCGCTACAGACCGGGCGTTCTCCTGGATTGTTTTCCGATAAAAGCTCAAGTAACAAATGTATTATTTCACTCTCCAGGTACATAACTCCTAAATAATCTTTTTTTCTGCAAGAAAACTCCGAAATATTCTAACACTTGATTTTTTTAATGTCTGTTTATCTCTTTTTTGTGTGGTTTTGGAGTTATGTTACATATTTTATGGTACGAATATGATCGACCCCAGTTTTATACAGCTTGCGTGAGCAAAGCTGAAGGGGGTCAACAACTGTCAAAAAAAAAGTTGAAGGGGTCAACATGCTTATTTCAAGGTGGGTCCTGATGTCAGCGAAGGACAGCAGGGTTTTTTTCTTCTTTTTTTTGAGGACATGAAGGACAGCAGGTGCTTGTGGTCATGTGGGTCAGTGGGGAGCCTTTGCCGATCCCGGCCCAACTTCACACACACACAAAAAAAACCTAACCTCGCAACCTCTGCTCCTGTATCCGCCGCCGCCTCCTCCTTTTGCATCAAATTCTTGAGACACCAATAATGGCGGAATCCCAGAGGCCAAAAAGGAAGACCGCGTCGAGGTGTGCCCCAGAGACGGATCGCTGCACACACGCGTTCGAGATCGCCGGTTACAGCATCCACAAGGGCCTCGGCGGCGGCGAGTTCATCAGCTCGGCCACCTTCGTTGTCGGCGGCACGACTGGCGCATCCGCTACTACCCAGGAGGCGACGCTCAATCTAGCAAAGGCTACGTCTCAGTCTTCGTCGAGCTCCTCAGCAAGCACGACGAGGTGTCGGCGCGTGCGTCCTTCGACTTGAGATTGGTCAACCTGGCCACCGGGCAGTCGTCACCGGTCATCTCCTCACCGCCATCAGGACTGGTGTTTAAGTTCTTCAACGGGAAGAGCAGCCCCCAGACATGGTGGCGTGGCTGGTTCATGAAGATGAGCGATCTGGAGGAGTCGCCCTACCTGTCAGACGACAGCATAGTCACCGAGTGCGATCTTACTGTTATCAAGGACCCAATTGTGGTTGACTGCACCAATCCATTGGAGATCCCATTCCCAGTGCCCCCGTCAGACCTGTCTCGCGACCTCGCAAAATTGCTGGAGGCAGGGGATGAAACAGATGTTGTTTTAAGGTTAAAGGGGAGGTTTTCCATGCCCACAAGATCGTCCTCGCAATGCGATCGCCGGTCTTCAAGGCGGAGTTTTACGGGCCGATGGCCGGCAAGAGGGAGAAGAACATAGTAATTGAAGACATGCAGCCTGCTGTTTTCAAGGCGTTGCTTCGTTTCATCTACACAGATTCGTTTCCTCGCATGGACGCCGACCTCGATATCAGCGAGAGAAAAGAAATGCTTATGCATTTACTTGTGGCTGCAGACAGGTATCTAAAAAGATTTTTTCTTGGCATTTTCTAGTTTTTCATCAGCTTGTCTGTATACAAGTTGTTTATATTCTCTCTCATATATTTTAATAGTATCTTAGAACTACTATTTGAACTCAAATTTCCAAACGCTAGGTTTCTAACGGCTACGTTTGCAACGGCAACTTTTCTAACGGCTACTTTTTCCAACGGCTACTTTTTCAATGGCTCTATTCCAGGTCTATATATACCAGATAGACCCCCCACCTCTCTCCAACCATTTCATCTTGTGGCTTCTCTCTTTTTCTCTTGGTGTCTTCTCTCCAAAACACAATGAGTGGAAATACATCCGTTTTATTCATGCTCATGGATTCGTCATCGTCCATCTGATGACGATGAACTCATAGCTGCAGCACTTGCAGAGCGTGAGGAAGAAGAGGAGAATGCACGACGCCCCGGTGGTTCCAAGCATGGACGTCGGACAATTAATCGCGGAAGAGATGCCGAATTTGTTGTATTGTGGAATGACTACTTTGCAGCAAATCCTGTCTACCCAGAAAGCTTTTTTCGGCGAAGGTTCGTAATTTGTGCATTATTATGTGTTCGCTTGCTTTTTGCTTCTTTATCTCATTAAAAAATTACGCACATGTATAGAATGTCCCGTAATTTGTTTAATTGCATAGCTCTAGCTATACTTGAGCATGAGCATGAACATGAACATTCGGATGAGAAGAATATATATTTTAAGCAAAAAAGAAATGCTGCTGGAGCCCTTGGGTTGCATCCTTTGCAGAAGATGACCACGGCAATGCGGATGCTAACTTATGGAACAGCAGCTGATGGTGCGGATGAGTACGCCCGGTCTGCGGAAACTACTAATCTAGCGGATTGCAAGAAGTTTGTGATAGCTATTTGTGAGGTCTTTGGGGAGCAGTACTTGAGATCTCCAAATGAAGAAGATATAGCAAGATTACTTGCAATAGGGGAACAAAGAGGTTTCCCTGGTATGTTAGGGAGTATAGATTGCATGCACTGGGGTTGGAAGAATTGCCCTAAAAAATGACATGGCATGTTTAAAGGCCATGTTAAAGAGCCTACAATGATTCTGGAAGCAGTTGCTTCACATGACCTTTGGATTTGGCATGCTTTCTTTGGTTTACCGGGGTCTCACAATGATTTAAATGTTCTTCAGCGTTCTGCCGTGTTTGCACAGCTAGTCAAAGATGAAGCTCCGGAAGTGAATTATAGCATCAATGGTCATTAGTACACAATGGGCTATTACCTTGCAGATGGCATATATCCACCGTGGGCAACACTTGTGAAGACCATACCATCTCCAGTTGGCAGGAAGAAAAAACATTTTGCCAAGAGACAAGAGGGAGCTAGAAATGATGTGGAACGAGCCTTTGGAGTTCTGCAATCTCGTTTTGCCATTGTGCGAGGACCAGCTAAAGGATGGAAACGTAAAGAAGTTGGTGATGTCATGAAAGCTTGTGTCATATTGCACAATATGATAGTTGAAGATGAGCGAGACAACGATCAGCAAGACTACACTTATGATCAAATGGGAGAAAAAGTCAAGGTATCTCGTACTCATGCAGAACAACTGATTACGTTTCTCTATATGCATCAACGAATTAAGAATAGAGCATTTCACTCATAGCTTCAAGATGATCTAGTTGAGCACCTCTGGCAAAAGTTTGGAGACGAATGATCCATGTAGTACTTTTAACTTTGTAGTCAATTTCCTTTCATTGTAATAATATGGTAGTCAGATCCTATCATGTACTATCTGTAGTCAATTTCCTATCATGTATTCAATTTGTAGTCATCATGAACTATGGAATAATGCAATGTTTTTCAGTATAATCAAACGGTTCCTAATGATAATAGTTCAGACAACACAGTTCAAATATCAGCACACAAGACTACATGTTTACACAACAAATGTACTAATTGATAACAAAGTTAACCTGCTGGGTTGTGGCGAGCAATGATCTCATCCTGCTTGTCTTTGTAGAATTGTTTTTGTCTAGCACTCGTAGCACTAGTGTCCATGGACATGATTTTTTCTTCCAATTCAAGTTGTTTTCGTTCCTCCTCTCTTGCAATGCAATGTGCCTCTTTTGCAATTCAAATGCTCTTGCGCAACGAGCAGTTTTTGTGGCCTCTTTGATCTCATCTTTCTCTAACTTCTGTGACCACACGGTTTCTAATGATAATTTGCAACCATCACCATCAGATGCAAAAGCTTTACCTTTGCGTCGACGTTCTTTCTCTCGCTTCGTACCAAGCGGTCTCTTCTCTGTTTCAAGATCATCAGTGTGTGCCCGAATGTCATCATCAGTACAGGTTATACCCGGAATTGCATCAGATGTCTTCTTTTGCTTTTTCTGAGAAGAGCGAGTCTGCCACTTTGGAAACTTCTCCAACTCTAAATAGCAATGCATTAGTGTAAATGGCCTGCCTTTAGGATCTTTGGTCTTGTACAAAAGATGTGCCTCGGCTTGCTGCACAATTTTTTTTTTTGTAAAACTTCCACATAAGACATAGAATTTTACAAGCGAGTTGAAAATATAGGCATACCTTCTGATCAACAGTCTGCCCACTACAATTTCTATTAATAATCTGCTGGCAGCATCCACAAAACTTATTGGTCTGTTCCCGGATAGTGTTCCAACGACAATTGATTGCATTTGGATTACGCTCTGGCCATGACGAATTTTTGTGTTCGTTGTAGTAGTCTGAAATCCTACCCCAATATGAACTTGATTGTTGATCTGTGCCAATCAGTGCATCCAAACTAGTGTGTGCCCATGCTTGTATCAACACCTTGTCCTCGTCACTAGACCAATTCTTTCCTTTCGTGGATTTTGCTTTCACAGTTGCAGAACATTCTTGAGTTGCTGGCACCTCTTGCTCTCCAAGTGGACTACACGGCAGTTGTTGTGAGGCACCAAAACTCAACATGTCCAGGAAACTTTGATCTTCATCCATTTGCAAAAGTTCAGATTTATAAAAGTACAAATCAATAGCAAGAGATAATTGCAAATGCTGCTAAATTTCAGTGCAATAGATCATCTCAATTTATCCCTCTGAATCCTTAACACGAGTAACACAGCTCCCACCTTCCTCCTTACTCTGACGAACAGCAGCACCACCCATCTCCCTTCTCCCCACGAACAGCAGCAACAAGCCAACAACAGCAGCTCCCATCCTCCTCCCCACGAAGAGCAGCATCAAGCAGAGCCCCCTTCCTCCCCCACGAAGAGCAGCAGTAGCGGCGGCGGCCCCATCTCCCTCGCGAAGAGCAGCAGCAGCAGCGCCCCCCTATCTCCCTCGCGAAGAGCAGCAGCAGCCGCGCCCCCTTTCTCCCTCGCGAAGAGCAGTAGCAGCAGCGCCCCTCCTCCTTCTCCCCAATGGCGGAGCTCCCCTCGCTCGTCGGATTCCCCAGCGGTGGCGCCCTCCCCTCCTCCGACGGTAGCGGGGCGGCGAATCCAGCGACGGCCCCCCTCGGATTCCCCCGCGACGGAGCTCCTAGCCTCCTCCGACGGTGGCAGGGCGGCGAATCCAGCGGCGCCCCTCCCCTCGTCCATATCAGTGCGAACGGATGGAAAAAGTACCTCGCGATGGACGGCGGAGGCGAGTCGACGGCGACCTCTCCACGGTGGCGCGGGCGACCTTGGCTGGAACGGTTGGGGCGGGAAGTTTCGGGGTGGTGGCGGGAGAGAGCGCGGGCGATTTGGATGTCGTCGCTCGGTGGTGGAAATGTGGACGTCGTGAAGGAGGATGTAGACGACGTCTACGTTTAGACATCCGTATGGACGAGCTGGTGGAGACCCTTTTTTGCCTTGTATCGTCTAAAGAGCATATGGACAAGTATATAGACAAGCTGCTGAGTATGCTCTAAGATTGTGGCGACCACATTAGCTCTAGCTGACCAGCACCACTGCAGCAAGCTCAAGGATGTTTGTATTCAGTTTATCAACTCCTCCAATATGGATGATGTGGCTGCGAGTGAAGGGTATGAGCACCTAAAGAGAGCATGTCCTGAAATATTTGTTGATATATGGGAGAAAGCAGCTCAGTCTCGTATGACCTATCTTTGGTGTAGTTACTTCAGTCTCCTATATTGGTTCATAGCCACCTAAGATTGCTTATCTACTCGTTAATTTAGTTAGCAGAGATGTTGTGGATCACCCTACAAAAAAAATATATATCCAAGGTACTAACTAGTATATTTTCTAATCTCTCCGTTTCAGAAAGATTGGCAGAATTAGAGTTAGTTCTAAACCATGCCAACCTTTATAGAACGGAGGGAGTATGATGTTTTGATCTTATGACCGGCAGCAAATTACTGTTACAATTTTTATTTTTTGCTCCTTTCGTTTCTCAAAGGAGGAATGAGTTGTAACTCGTTCATTTATGCACATGGAACTTCATGAAGAATTACACGACTACAGAACACCATAACACTAAATCTTTAGCGGTGAGTTTGTCAGCCACTAATGGTCCTAATCAGGCAGACCCATCAGTGGTGAGCGGTGACATTTTCAGGATGGGTCTTTGGACTGGGAGCCTGTTATAGGCGTCACCACTTACGGTCGTGCCATGAGTCTCGTCGGTGGTGACATGAAGATAAGAGTGGCAGCATCACAACAGAATGATATCATGCCAGCAAGGAACATCGTGATGGCGCATGTGGGTCTGGCCACGATGCTGCTCGTGCTCTACGGCCTGCACTAGTCAGATTCGGCGGCGGCGGTCGCCAGCTGAGAAGAGAGGGAGAGAAGTCACGAGGAGAGGGAGAGAAGGGAAGCGGGCCATGTGGCTAGGGTGGACATCCGGACAGACAATAGGACATGTAGAAATGCCAAATTTGGTAGAGATTTGGGGATTACCGGACAAAGAGGACATTTGTCTGTTTGAGAACGCCATTGGTGGCTGATTTTGAGACAAAAATGTCAATCTCTTGAAAAAATATTTAGGATAGATTTGGGGATCCCACCGAAGATACTGCTCGAGGCAGAAGCAGAACCCCAGGCTGCACCGTGGGAATTGGGTTTGTTTAAGCATATGCCATACCATTTTTGGGCCTAGGCCTGGGGCGCAGCCCACTTCGAACCTGTCTCGGCCCTTCGCAGCCGGTCCAGCGGTCCAGCACTCCAGCCTGCCCAGAGGCCTGCTTCCCACTCCCAGTACGATTCGCTCGGTGAGATCGGTTGTTCCAATCGAGAGAGTCAGACCAGCCGCCGGCCACAGCACGGCCGCCACAGCTTCACCCAGGCACCAGCCACACGCGGCACACGCCTCTTCCGCTGCCGCTGCCCGGCTCCTCGGCTGCCGCCCTGGCCGACGAAAACGCACGGCCGCCCGCAGAGAGAGAGAGAGAGAGAGAGAGAGAGGGACTGCTAGAGAATGAGGGGCCTACGAGCGAAGGAGAGACCGAACGGCGGCGGCCGCCGCCAGCCAACGCAGTCCGCAGCACGCCGGCTTTCTTCCAGCGGTCCAACCTACAGGAGCTTCCCCCGGTGCAAGGTAACAGCCTCGTCGTCGTTGGCTCGTCGTCCGGCCGTCGCCTACTCGCCATCGGGGCGTCCCGACATCGCTGAATCTTCGTCTCCCTCCATCCGTCCGGCAGCCCGCCAGCCCCGATTGGTAGTTGGGTGTTATTCCCCAAATTTGCTCCTCTGCATTCTGCAACTTTGCTCCTCTGTCTTCTCCCACAGTTTCTATTCTTTAATGTTATTCTTTTTATTTATTTGATAATAATATCTTTATGTCATACGTCCACAAATGGTTTGATAATATATTCACATATGTTAGACCAGAAGCAAATTGTCTGCAATTTCCATGTATGTCATAGGCAAGTGATTACTATTTAGTTTGCTTACTAACCCCCTTAGAGCAGTGCATAAGTCTCGTAAGTTTTGTGTCTAGATGAAGCTTCAGATGAGAGTGAAACCCAATTATCAGAAGACCAAGTTCCATGTCAAAGTGAAACGGAAAAATAAAATAATATCTGCAAAAAAAGGGATAAGAAAATAATGTTCTCGACCAGAAACAAGCATAACGAGCTGAAAGGACAGATCTAGCAATATTGTAGCTTCTGAAGTTAAAATTTCACAGCAAAAACCTATCTCTTGCAACATATGAAAATTGCTGGAAATATGAGCGGAGCGGATCACAGTGGGCTGTGGTTGCGCACGGACATTTCGGCTAGTTTTAATGGTTAAATACTGAAATATTGTGTTCAAGCTATTATTAAGAATTTTTTTTGCTTCTTTTTTGGCCTGGGGCGTTAGAAATTCCTGTCTCCACCACTGCTCTTAGCCGGTACGATTGATATGCTTGGATAAGGCATCGGGTTAAAAGTTTGTTACGACTCGCTGCGATTTCTTCTGGCACGTTGCCCAATCGATCTGATCGTATTCCACTGTTCCTGCCCTGTTGCGCAGCCGGCATCCCGCAGCCCTGCGCTTCTTCGGCTCTTCCAATCCGCCGACGCAGCACCGCCGTCGCTCATTGTCTTGGCCTTAGCTGTCGCCCACCGGGAAAAGAAAATTACAAGATCGCAAGTGTCTGGTTCACAGGTGTACACACACGGTGAGTTCTTGTCATCAACTGTTTAACCTGGTGCCCTAAAAATTACAGATCTAAGACACTAAAGATCGATTATGAAATATTTGATTGTCCAGTTAACTAATTATGCTTCTGTTGTGTCCAGATCAACATATCTATCTCTTTTTTTTGTTTGTCTCTTTGTACTGCCATATATGGTCTCTTGATTATTTTTCGCCTGAGTGTGACGCTCCTGCAGCCGATTTTGGATTCTCCAGCTGAGTTTATACCCTTTGGTCTTTGAGTATGTATGGCTATCAGGTCATATATATTGTTAAATTGCGATTCTCCCCAGATTGTTGTCGTGGCTGATGATCTTCTTTTTAGACATATAAGGTACTCCTGGCAGCATCGGGGGTGGGTGCACACATGATTTGCACTTCTTAGGAATATAAATGCCCTACGCATTGAGTACATCGTTTGACTGCTCTAGTTTAACCTTTATTTATTTTATGCAGGAAGGATCGATGAGTATGATCTGGCATAGTCGATCAATCTTGATTTTGGACATATATATCTTCCTTTTTCCCAGGTACTATAACTGTCTATGTGTAGAAATAAACATCTGTAACATTGATGCTATGGAAATTTTATCATGTATAGCTTGGTCTGTCTACATCCATGATGTACAGGGGCGGAGATACGTGTAGGGAAAATGGGGCTGTAGCCTAGGCTTAGCTAAATCACTAGTGGTTAATTTGATACTAATTTGTCCAACTCGTGGATTTATAAAGGCCTAGCCCTATGTTTCATGTATGTAAATATGTGTTCTACCCTTCATATTCAACCTAGTAGCTTGTACTTAGCCCTAGGCTTTAGAAGATCCTAGCTCCGCCACTGATGATGTCATTGTACAACTATAGACAGAATTTTCATGTACAATACTTTTACCATATTGAAAGAAGAATTTTCTCATAGTTAGCGTTCAGGCAAGTTATGATATTGGTCCGTCATACAGCTATAGGGATAAAAAAAATTCATTATATCATTCATTTTAATTATATAAATCCGAATTTTCTCACAGTGTGTTCTGGCAAGTACTTATGTGGGCTTGGTCCGCCTTGCATTGAAAACACGCTTCATAGTTTGTTAGTCATATAATTTGATTTAGATCACAGGCCAGGTTATCTACTTGTCAACTGAGAAGAGCTGCTCATAAGAGTTAGGTAATATACCCTAATCCTCTTTTAATTCAAATTGAGCATTTCTTACACATACACAAGAAAATTTATTATATTTGTGGTTTGTTACCTATGGATGCTTCAAAGTGAAGCATCTATTCCCCCATGTGAATTATCAATTTTTGAATTAGCTAATCAAAACTTATACAAACTTGTTACTAATGAGGTAGATAATCCAGTAATCAAAGAACAACCAATACTGAGGGTATCTCATACGTCATCCTCTTAGCTGGCAATTAGGACCTTTATGATGATAATTGTTCCTTCTATATTTTAGCCGACAATAGATAATTGATAGAACTGACCAATGAACTGATCACTGGTATTCTCATAGATGTTTTGATTGGCTGGCTAACACTAAATGAGTGCTCCTTTTATATCTCAAAGCAGTTAAAAATTTATTAATGAGCCACCATAACGATATCTATTTCAACTGTGGTGGAACATTAACAAACAGCAACACTGCAACGTTAACACATACAGTTAACCAGTGATACTCTGTTACAGATTAGCACATCCCTATACCTAGTTTGCATTTTCAGCCTATTTGGAGTTATAATATCAGCCGCTATTATAGTAAAACATGGGCCTCCCTTTATTGTTTTGGGTCCCAACAGCCTATAGCTTGGCCCAAATAGAGGGAGCCCGAAGGTCCAAGATCCAAAGCCTTTCCAGTGATACACACTTTTATTTAACGCACATAAGAGTAGGTTAGGAGTGGCGCACATAAGTGTAGGTTAGTCATTCTTGATCGATGTTGTCGGAAGGCTTGAAGCTGCGCCTTTAATGAGCTGGAGAGACTCAAAGAAGTCATCCAAAAGTTGATGATAATCTGGAAATACTGTCTCATCAACAGCTAGAATCACCTTCATAGTGCTGCCGTAACTTTGGTAGTGTATAAACAGAGCCTGCACAAGCCATCCAAAAATAGAATGCAAGATCGAGTAAATAGATATATGAATGCAAATAGTTTGTTGAAAAGGAAAACATATGTTTTATATGCATTGGTTTTCTTCTTTTTACAAGTAATAAAGTAAAAAAAAAATGCAAACTACATGCAACTCTAATAACACCGCCTATATATGCTAGAAGAGATAGCATGCGCCTCGCATATAACTGAGAATCATGATCACGCTCATCATATGTGCATTTTTGTTAAATTTAACACACTGATTAATTGTGACAACCATGATAACTGGAGAGCTTGAACCCTAAGTAAGTGGCTAAGACAGAAGTTAGTTCTACTTTACCACAATGATCGAAGTGCCACTGTTATTCTACAAATTAAATGGCATAAATTCTATGTAAAATTGTAAATCTAGCGGTCAAGGTTCATCCTGGCGATAAGCCATCTCATCCTACGGATCAAATTCACATGAATGGCAAAACAACCTCTGGGAGGTAAGTACTGGCCCATCGCTAATCATCATTTCTCTTGTTTTCTCCCAATCGAACAAAGTTTTTAGGAAAATACAATGAATTCAATTCATACAAACTTACATCTTAACTAAATTAATGTGTAGGTTGTGTGTATCTGCTTGATGCAGAGACCGAAAGATCAATATAAAAAGTCATGTAAAATACTACACACAATTATTATTTTTTGACAAGTAAAACAAACTACAAACTTTAGTGTGTTGATCACTCATCATATACCAATTAGCATCAGTCTCCTTGTATTATGGCTTGTCTAGCAGATGATTTATGTTGAGAAAACTACATACATAAGATTCCGGTTGCATTTATGTAAGATCAAGGATGACTTACTTCTGGAAGCCCGTAGGCGCTGGGCGCAATGAAGGTAACTGGATGCCCACATAACACTACATGTTCAGTTGGTCCAGTCACGTTTGAGAATCCTATGCTTATATGTTTGAGCATACGGCTGAAGATAAAAGCTCCTGCCTACATGTTGATTAGAAACATAAAACCAACCGGATAGATAAATTGTTAGTTTGCTAATTAAATGTAGACTTCTCTAAGGTTTGTACAACTTAAATTCAGGAAGTGCATGTACAAAGGGGAAACAAGTATTAATTACCTTTGCACCGAAAAGTTTCAGGGTAAATTCAGTAACCATATTTGTGAAGATGACTTCTAGTGATCTTTTTTTCCTTTCCACGATCTTTTTTGCCTTGCGAACATATTCTAGGGGATCATTGTGCATGGCTAGATGAAATGGAAGGATGATGTAGCCCAATCGATTACCCCATTTCACATCATTACTATCGCCTGACTCTATCATATTGACATATGTCTGTTCATAATTAATTATAAGAACAGTTAAAACAACAATATTCAACACGTTAAAATAATAATTATTTCCTAACACTTCTTGTCAATTGTGGTTATTAATATTTCCATACACAGAACAAAAGAATTCTTACTTGCAGGCTATCTGTTGGCCTTAGGTTGACAACAAGGATCGATCGGATGCAGAGTTTGCTAGTCCTAGTGTCACCTGACATTGAAGGTACGTTGTAAAACAATTGATGGTAAGTGATCTTTAACAATAGTTTTAAAATAAATTTTTTGTATAACTATAAGAGCTTACTTGAGTAGAATATAAACTATGAAGTAATCACACTAATTCCAAAAGGGGCAGAGACTGATGTTATATAGAAGTACATATCCCCCCGCAAAAAAATAAAGTAGAAGTACAGATCACCTATATATAAGATTGTTACAAGTCTTGTTCAAAATTAAGAAAAACTAGGTGATTCGCTGCGTGTTGCTGCGGAAAATTCTATTTGCATATTTTGCACATGATGTTACGAATAAATGATAATAAAATGATTAAATGCAAAAGAAATATAATATTGTAGAACCAAACGACTTTATCTTCCAAAGCACGTATGCAAGGATCAATTTTGATGTACATGAACATTTACTATTTTCAGGAAATAAAAAAAGAAAAGCTACGAGAACCTGAATATTCGGCTATTCGCAATTCTTAGAAACATCGACATACATATCAAGAAAATATGGGTAATTGGTGAAATATTTAGGTGAAATTAAATCTTAGATGCTAAAAGATTGAATTGTAGAATGTGCCACCAAAATGAAATTGCTTTGTGGGTTGCGTGAAGCATGATGTGGACATCTTGCATGTAGCTTGCAAACATTAAATGCACCTTAGCGGGGATCAACTTTATAGATTTTAGGTGAAATTAAGTCTTAGGTGCTAAAAGATTGAATTGTAGAAGGTGCCACCAAAATAAAATTGCTTGTGGGTTGCAAGATGCATAATGTGGATGATTATGCGGACACCTTGCATGTGTAGCTTGCAAACATTAAATACACCTTATAGGAATTAATTTTATACTTCCTCTGTCCCATATTAAGTGACGAGATATTACATGTATCTAGACGCTTTTTGGATATAAATACATCCATATTTGCACAAATTTGAGTCACTTAATATGGGACGGAGGGAGTAGATTATATTGATATAAAGAGGTATCTTTGCATGAAATACATACTAAAAGAAGAAAAATATAAGGAAGGCTGCTCAAGCCAGGATGGACATAGGATGGATCAAAGCTGCTCAACAAGTGGAAGACAAGAGGCAGAGGATGGGCCTACATTTGGACGTTTACGCACGCATTCGGCCAGCTACAAGCCCATTCCATTCCAAAAACCCGAACCGAAGGAAGGAGGAGGGAACTCTCTCTTGTATACTGGTTGTAGCCTCGTCTCCTAACCGAGGTGGGACTAAACACTGAGCAGCCTCACTAGCCTCTATAGTAACCCTGACATAGTTTTAGGTTATTCTTGCTAACAGGAGGCGGCATGTTTAAAATTAAGTGGGTTGATTTTATTCTGTATCTCCCGATAATCAATTATATATAGAAAAATGCTGGCTATATATATAGAAAATTGCTGGTACCATGTGTTACTCTATATCTGAGACAGAGACATCAATTACCAGAGTTCCGAAAGTAATATCGTGATAGAGCAGCTGAAGTTACTCCAACTAACACGTCATTGACAGTCTGGGTATCAAACACAAAAGGCAGATTGAAAGATAATGTCATTTTAGATGTACTGCAAGTACAGTATGTTATATTTTGGTTGCAAGCTACTACAGTATAGGTTTTAATATTACTTTCCTTGTTATTTGGTTTTCTTTGATCGAAACTTTGACTAAGAATTTCTATTTCTAGTATGTGACTTATGTGATAGAAATCGTAATCATAAGTAAATTCTTTTGAATACAACAACGATATCAATTATATGCCAAATTATATGCTAATGGTTAAATGTTGATCAAAGACTTGGTCCAAAGAAATAAAACCGCGCCTTGTATTTTAGAACGAAAGGAGTATTACTTACGCAGTTCATGGCATCCTTTAGAAACTTGATGTCGTCAAGGCTAAGGCTCCGATGCACGAAGCGTGTCCGACGGGGCTCGCCGTCGCCGCTCCCACGCATAAAGAGCGTGGGCGGATCTCGCATGAACACGATGGTGGCAACGAAGGACCAGACGTCCATGACGGTATGCCATGCCAGCATGAGATACGAGAAGACCCACACGAGGAATGCCAGGGCGGTTGCAGACGGCGGGGGGCGCCGCGGGCACGCGTATATAGCGCCCTTGCGCGTGGGCGGCGGCAGCATGGCCGGCAGCCTTGTCGGGTCAGTGGCGCTGCACGTGGAGGCAATGAGGAGCGTGATGAGCGAGACGCCGTCGCCGAAGGAGTGGTGCACGCGCAGCGCGGCCGTCCAGGTCGCCTCGGAGGTCGGGATGTCCAGGATGTGGAACTCCCAGGCCGGGCTGGAATGGTCCATGGGGAGCGTGGACAGGGACGCCACGTAGTCCTCCACGGCCTTGTCCGGGTCGGCGGCGGGGTCCAGGGTCGGGACGATGATGTGGCTGTCCACGTTCACCTCCGTGAGCACCACCCACTGCGGCGTGCCGTCCTTGGACATCACCTGTGTCAAAGCGGAGAAAGCGGAGAGGCAAAGTGACCAGGAGTAAGAATGGATTATACTCTCTCGGTTCCTAATTACTTGTCGCTGTTTCAGTGTAAAGGAGTATTACTTACTTGGATGCTGCGGAAGCGGCGATATCGGGCGAGCTGGTTCTGGATGCCGTCGCGGAAGACGGGCAGGTCTAGCGGCGCTCCAAACCCGATGGACACCACGACGTATACATCCTTCACAAGCCTCGCCGTAGGGCTCACGGGCTCCTGCGCCGCGCCAGCCGGTGCTCTTGACGTGCTGATGGAGAGCCCAGGAAGCTGGTTCCGTAGAGCGGTGAAAGTATCAGTGCCACTACTATCGTCTGCCTTTGCTCCCATGCTTGAATAATGCTTCCTGCAGCATGGCTACACGGGTGCGATTTTATAGGCCGGTGTTGATCGAGCTGAGCGGGGCCTCAACCGTCTTCGCTCCATCTGCTCATCGCTAGCATATCCACCGTAAATTGACCTTGAGAGGTGGAAGCTAGTTGTACTATTAGTAATTAATTTCTTGAAGCCGTTACTGTGGGTTGCTGCCCCTCTCTGTCTGGAGATGTGGACACAATTAGGGCATCTCCGGCCACGCGACCCAAACGGACGAGTATTTGTGGTCGTTTAGGTCGCAGGACGGATAGAATCCGGCAGCTGGTCCGTTTGGGTCGGACAGTGCTGCCTGCGGGACGACCCATTTTGGTCCGGCAAACACATGAACTTCAAAATAGTGTCCAGTTCAGATACAACATTTAAGTAAATAAAATTCAAACAAATGTGCCAAATTATTACAAATCATACAATACAAATAGTACAATTAAACAAATATTGTTTTAAATATAGTTTAAACACTCAAATAAATAGGAAAAATCCCTATTGATTTCCTACATGTTGTCACATATGTTCAACCAAATCATTCTGGAGTTGGTTGTGGACTTTCCGGTCTCGAATTTCATGATGCGTGTGGAGGAACTGCTCGGTCCATTTTGGGACTCAACCAAATCCCCACGGAAATCCCACTCCTTATCAAAGATGGAACCATCCCACTCGTCCTCGACAATCATGTTATGCATGATCACGCTAGCAGTCATCACCTTGGCCATGATCTCCACATCCCATGTTTTTGCAGGATGTCGAACAATGCACCCCAAATGCCCGCAGAGCACAGCCGCAGAGCCGGACGCCCGGACGCGGACGGACGGCAAGGCGATTAGCAGCAAGCAAGGGATTAGGGGAAGACGAACTCATGAAGGCACGAAGCAATCTTGCCATGGCAGGGCGATTTTGGGTGGAGTCCGTGCGAGTCGAGGGGTCAGCACTCAGCAGCCGAGAAAACAAGGAGTTGCTATGCCGGGTGCACCCGTCAATTAGCCCGTGATTAGCGCTATAGTTTCCTTTTTCTTGTTAATATCCTAACTAACTGGAGTACCGATTTGGTCGCCCCTCATTTTTGGAGGCCCTGAGCGGTCATGCACTTCGCTCCTGCCCATCGACGGGCCTGCATCGGAGAGTGTTGAAGCACGTTGATGTCATTGTGAGAGCCTGCCATCCCGAAGAAAGAGTGCCAAATCCAAAGATCCTGAGATGCAACCGCCTCTAGAATCACGGTGCACTCACCGACATGTCCTTTGTATGCACCCTGCCAACCGAATGGACAGTTCCCCACTCCCAATGCATACAATCGATGCTTCGAAGCATCCCCGGGAACCCCCGGGACTCATTGACAGACAACAAGCGGGCTATGTCCGCGGCCGTCGGTGCTCTCAAGTATTCAGAGCCAAAAACTTGAACCATCACGGTGCAGAATCTATACATTGATCCAAGGCAGGTGATCTCACTCATGCGCAAATACTCATCGCGACTGTTGCCGGCAACCCCATATGACAACATCTGAATTGCCGCGGTGCATTTCTGATAATTGGAAAACCCAATCCTACCGCAGGCATCCGGCTTGCAAATGAAGTAATTGTTGTATTCGGCCACGGCTTGCATGATACGCTTGAACAGCGGCCGCCCCATCCGGTACCGGCGTCGGAACAGGTGGGCAGGAAACACATGATTTGTGCGATGGAAATAATCATTGAAAAGAAATAGATGGCCGGCTTGTCTGTTGTGGGCCAGTGCGTAAGCATGGCCCCCTAATCTACCCCCGACGAATTGGACGCCCGATCTGATTATGCTGACAGTACTAGAGAGCAGCACTCACCAGCAACTCGGTGTCGCCGTCGGAGTCCTCGCCGTTGCTATCCATGAAGTGCTTGAAGAAGAACTCGGAGTTGCTGTCGATCATGGCGTCGCGGCGGCCGGCGGCGGCAACTGCTGTCCTCGTTGCTCGCCGAAGGGCGGTGAGAGAGATGGTTCCGGCGGAGAAATCAGGCGGCGGCGACAGGCATCACCGAGGGCGGCAACGACGGGGTCGAGAGCAGGGTCTGGGGATGGAAATGGGGATGGGGCGTGGGAATGTGCTCTGTGGCTGACGGGGCTGACGGGTGGGCCACTATGACGCTAGGGAGGACAAGACGGTCCGGGTAGATGCAAACCCGACCCAAATTTGGGACGGAAATGGGTCAATCCGGACGAAAACATGGACGTCCGCCCAAATGCGTCGCTCCGCTGGACCACGCTTTTGGTCCGTTTTCCGCAAACGGACCGTTCCGGCCCAAATGGGTCGCCCGCTGGAGGTGACCTTAGATGGAAAATATTAGACGATGGATACACATGGTATTCACATTGTTTCGAATTCCGAAACGACACCGTGACAGCATTCAGTACGTCACTGTGCGAACAACGGCGGATGCTTCTTCCTGTCCGGCCAGCCGGAGCGAGTGAAAATGTAAAATCTTGTGTCGAGGCAGAACTGCGGCAGATCAAGGGAGGCGCAGTGGACCAGAGGGCTTCCCGCTTATCCCCCACAGCAGCAGTAGACTAACAACGGATCCGGTGAGATGCCATAGATAGCCTAAACATTCCTTTTGTTAATCACACAGTGTTATTCTGATGATTTTATAGAGCCCAACAAACTGCACCTCCTCTTACAAGGGTGCACGATTTAAATTTTCTTTGTGTTTCCAATAGTCATTTTCCAAACAAATTAGAAATGCTACAACATGAAGATGCTGAAGCGAAATGACATGCCAACTACATGTGTTGTCCCGCAATCAATAAAAAAATTGATGTTGTATTGTTTACACGGGAAAAAAGTAAGTAACAAAAAATGCTAAATTGATCGGTCCGGACCGCGGGTTCTAGGACGAGGCCCAAGCACGGCCCAAGTCAGGTCACGGGTCGGCACGGCCCATTTAACCGCGTGCTAAGTAAGAGTTCGAGCGACCTGTACCGAGCTCAGCTCAGCTCGTATTATAAAACGAGCGAGCTCGATCTTACTCGAGCCAAAGGTCGAGCCGCAGAGTAGTCTCGTGGTCCAGTCGATCTTGAGCCACTTTTGAGTTAGTTATTAGAATTTTAAAAATGTAATCAGTAGGAAATGCTTACGTTGGTTGATGAAAGAAAATCCATCCCTCACAAGAGCTCACTGTGTACAGAAGAGATAGTAAAAAAAACCGCAAAAGAGTCGTCGTCCATGTTGTACACCCTTACTATGGGTTTTGAATGCACGACACAGGGCCAGTTCTTTTCGACTTCCTGTACCGGTTTATCTGAAAAGCTGTCCTCTCCCAGCTTCTTGGAGAAGCCGTCACCTTAATTTGACTAGGCTACCAAACTAGATTGGCCAAAACTATTTTAAAAGTCTAGCTAAATTTATGATGCGGCTTCTCCAGGAAGTTAGGTGAGGGCAGTTTTTAGGAGAAGCCGGTCATAGAAGTTGAAAAGAACGCAGCCATAGCAGACCTAGGCTAATGACGTGGGTAAATTAGGCAGTGACCTGTGTGATTGCATAAATTGTGTCAATATGTTTGCCTTTCCATACGTTTATTTCCATGTAAAACACTAACAAAATCTCAACCGTCGCGTACAGCCTATTAAAGTGTGATGGCCCTCAGCCGCCGCGGTATGATTGCCGCCGGCGAGGGTTCGTGGATGCGTGTGGGATGGGTAAAGTGCAGGTATAAGAGAGAAGTGACAGGGAATATTTCTGTTTTCTATTTCATCGATACTCCACCAAATTTCCCAGCGTTGATTATAACCTCAGTCACTCAACGTTACAAGGCCTCCAGCCCAACACACACAAGCCCACTCTTGGCCCACTAAAATGAGAACACACACCACGACAACTTTAGATAGCTACAAGTTCCCCTTGATCAGCTACAGCAACATCAGACGACTCACGCATATCTGTAGGTGTTACACTATCGCCCCCTTGAATTCCAGCTTGCCCCCAAGCTGGTGCCGAAGGAAAACGTTGCCGGAGCACCGTGTAGTCTTCCCACGTAGATGCAGATGCTGGTAAGGAAGTCCACTTCACACGCACCTGAAGAACAACAGATTGCCCTTCTTGCTCAGCCGATGCTCCAGAATTTCTTCAGGAACCACATCCATAGTATCAAGCTCCAACGGCACAGGCAAGTCAGTAGATTCGGCTGTATAATTTGGGGTAAAGGGCTTGAGCTGGGACACATGAAAAACAGGGCGAATGAGACTATGAGCTGGTAGCTTAAGGCAATAAGCAATTTCCCCAATACGAGCTTCACTTCAAAGGGGCCATAGAACTTGTAAGCCAGTTTGGGACAGGGGCGATTAGCCACAGAAGACTGAGCATAAGGTTGCAGCTTCAAGTAAATAGAGTCCCCAACTTGAAACTCACGATTGCTACGATTCTGATCGGCATAAAGCTTCATACGAAGTGGAGCACGTTCCAGATGATAACGCAGCATATCGGAACAATGTTGCCTGTCCTGCAGGAAATCCTTAACATCCACATTATGAATAGCTTGCAGATCAGGAAGCATCCCATATTGTGGTTCTTGGTGGTACAATGCCTTGAAAGGATAACAACCCAAAGACATGTGATGACAAGTATTGTACCAGAACTCTGCTAAGGGAAGCCAATTATACCAATTCTTGGGCTGGGCATGAGTAGCACATCACAAGTACATTTCGAGGGACTGATTCACCCTCTCAGTTTGCCCATCACTTTGCGGATGATATGCACTGCTCATCTGCAACTTAGTATTCATGACAGCAAACAATTCTTTCCAAAAGTTACTAGTGAAAACTTTATCACGATCAGAAACAATGGAGTTGGGCATACCACGTAATCTGACCACAGTCTGAAACACAGCTTTAGCTACTGAGAGAGCAGTATATGGGTGCTTGAGGGGGATAAAGTGGGCAAACTTAGTGAAACGATCAACAACAACGAGAATCACCTCATAGCCCGCTGATTTGGGTAAACCATCAATGAAATCCATGGAGATATCTTGCCAGGCAACTTTAGGAATAGGAAGGGGTTGCAAAAGACCTGGAAGCTTGCAATGTTCATGTCTGAGCATTGTTTGACAAAATCTTGTACTGCTTGTTTGAGGCCAGTCCAAGCAAAAAGCTTTTTAATTCTGTGATAGGTAGCATGAATGCCGGAATGGCCACCCAAGGCACTAGCATGAAATGCTTCAATCAACTTAGTCTGAAGGCCAACATTGGCACCCACCCAGACTTTGCCATGCAACCGAATAAGTCCTTGATGTAATTGAAACCCCTCCTCATTAGTACCAGTGACAATCAACTGAACAACAAGCTCCTGAGCTTTGGGATCAACAGCATAAGAATTTAAAATCTCTTGGACCCAAACTGGAGTACCAGCTGATACAGCTAACACAGAAAACACATGTCTCACTCTAGAAAGTGCATCAGCCACCTCATTATCTTGGCCCTTTTTATAGTGAAAACTGAAATTAAGTCCTACCAATTTAGTCATAGCTTTCCTTTGCAGATCTGAAGTGAGTACCTGATCTTGCAAGTGATAAAGACTCTTGTGGTCAGTTTTAATCATGAAAGCACCAAGAGGTAGATATGGTCTCCATCGATCAACGGCCATCATAATTCCTAGGAATTCCTTCTCATAGATAGAGAGTTTCTGATTAGTGATGCTGAGTGTCTTGCTGTAGAAGGTCACTGGATGTCCCTCTTGCATTAGACAACCCCAATGCCTGTTGCACAAGCATCTGTCTCAATACCAATGCCCTCAATTGAATAGTGTCAGCACCTGAAGCTCCTGACACTGCACTCACTGAAACATGGCAGTCTTCACCTTCCTCACTATGCTGGCCCATCACAAGTGCATAACACCTCATCTGACAGAATTTCAGTTGCAGCAAGAGCCTTGATTTGAGCACCTACTGGTGTACATTGGTCCCCAGGAGCAAACTTCTCCACATTTGAAACATAAACCATTAGCTCGACGATAGTCCATGAGCTGTTTGGCCTTCCATAATTCTCCTTTCTCA
This sequence comes from Brachypodium distachyon, assembly GCF_000005505.3. Classification (NCBI taxonomy): domain Eukaryota; kingdom Viridiplantae; phylum Streptophyta; class Magnoliopsida; order Poales; family Poaceae; genus Brachypodium; species Brachypodium distachyon. Next base: position 17,204,384 of record NC_016133.3, read on the forward strand.
AACCTCGCTGAGTTGGTGCCACTTCTCCAGACACTGGTCGGGCAAGAGCCTTCTTATGGTAACTCTTGCTAGTAAAGTGTTTGGTGCGTTTAGTAACACTTTCCTGAATGGCAACAAAAGAAGCAGCCTCAGCCACAGTATCAGTAACTGAACTTCCACAGCTGCTCTGAGCTCTTCCTTTAGACCCAAAATGAACCTCTGTACTAACATCATGCCTCTAATGTGGGGATCATACAACTTAACCTGGTACACAAGCATATCAAACTGCCGCTTGTACTCTTCCACAGTGCCAGTTTGCTTCAAAGTTAACAACTCTCGCGTTTTATCATGCTGCATATTGCCCTCAAACTCCAAGATAACTGCAGCTGAGAAAACTGACCAATGTGCCAAGAAAATGCCAATTTGTACGACTGATACCAATGAGCTGCATTCCCACGCATGTACATTGTAGTAGCAGACACTTTAAAACCCTCAGCAATGTTGTACAACTGGAAAAACGCGTTGCAAGTGTCTAACCAAATCCTAGCATCAGTACCATCAAATTTTTGGAAAATCCATTTTAGGCATCCATGTGCGCTTCTTCTCTTCACTACCATTTTAGGCCTCCAACCGGAACTTCCGGTGTGTCCGTTACGGATCTGACTTGTCCTAATGCTCCTGCTATATATACCCCTTGTAAGCCGCCATTTTGGGCAGAGTTCGCATGAGTTGCATCTGTAGAACCTTCCTGGCGTTGTAAACTCCCATATAGTGAGATTTCGCTGGCTGGCGCCCGTGGTTTTTCCCTCTCGTTGTTTGAGAGAGTTTTTCACGTTAAATCCGTGTGTCCTTGTGCTGTGATTTATTTTTCGTTTTTCGTTCTTGCTTGTTCCGTTAGTAACACGTCACGTATATATCAAATAAAAGAAAGCAAGAAGAAGATAATAAAGAAAATATGGAAAAAAGCCAAGCACAATAACAACGTGGAGGGAACTCACTTGTCGATGCTACCTACTGCTGCAAAGCAACAGAAACCAGTAGTCTATATAAATCACGGGATGCAACAACACACTTGAACACAGTGAGAGAGTAAGTAAGAAGACCATGGCTCGGGCATTGCTCTACCCATGCCTGCTCTTCCTAGCTTCGACAGCCACCGCTTCCTTGCACTTACCGTGCCTCGAAAACCCGTCAGACCTGACTGCAGGCGGCAATGAGGTAGGCCAGGTCGTCGACAACCTGGCTGGATTCACGGCCTATGTCACCGGCGCCGTCCACTCCAACCGGGCCATCGTCCTGGCCTCCGACATCTTCGGTTAGTTCATTGGGTTAAACTGTTAGTGCACCTGTACGGGAGTAAATATGTTGAAAAAGCTGGTATATTTTTTTGAACGGTATATCATGCCACTGAATTCGGCTGGTATATGATGTCACTGAATTCGGCTGGTACACACGGGAGTAAATATGTTGAAAAAGCTGGTATATTTTTTTTTTGAAAAAGCTGGTATATGATGTCACTGAATTCGCTGTTGCATCTTGGATGCCTTGTTGTTTTCAGGTTTCGAAGCGCCGCTGCTGAGGTTCGAGCTTCTTACTCCATTGTTTTCATTTTCTTCATTCTTTTTTTGCAGAGGTTTACCACCCTGTGTTTACACCAAATAGACTTCAAACAGTCACAAGTAATCACATAAGTTACCGAAGCAAACAAAAAGACTGGAAAAACACAAAACAAAAAACAAAAAAAATGCAGTAGAAAAAAAAATGCTGTAAAACCAGCATCCTCGCAAGGAATGTGCTTATCTGATTCTCGTGGTTCAACATTGTCTTTCCTCCGCTCAAGTGAAATGGATTCACAGCACAAGTTCAGTGACCGTGGGTGTATTTTACTATTTGAAAAAAATCTGAATTTGTAAAAGAGGACTTGTGTAGTTTCCCGCAACAGTTTTGTACTCCTGTGAGACCCACTATTCAATTGTTCCTCTTAATTTTTGCTTAGCGTACTATCTTTTGAGTACAATTCTTCACTCTGCAGAAGAGCTACCGGTTTGACTTGACGTGCTGTTGACAAGCACTCTGGTTGTTGCCTTGTTGTGATGATCTTGTCTGGAGCCTACCTTAAAGCTTCCATGATGAAACGGTGAGATGGACCAATTTGTTCTTCTTTAGAGAATATTTTGTTATTTTAAAGAATAAAGATGCTAGTTCTTCGATGGAAAGATTTATCTGGCACATTTAGTACCAAATTTACCCTTTTGCCTTTGCAGCGAGAACTCTGCATTTGTGGGGCGTCCCATTTGTGGAGCGTCCCATGGTTTTCGTAGCTATCTTGAGTATTAAACATTAATGAGATACAACTCACGTTAAATATATTAGAAAAACGTAGTAATATGTCCATAAGCACCATATTTCAAGCATGTAACCAATCAAAGTAGCATTACAAATATGTATTTTTGTCTTCTAATGACTTTCTATTTCAAAATAAGCATCTAAATGATAACAATTCAACATATAAGATATCTCCTAAGGCCGAAGAGTTATTCGCTCTCTCGTCGCTCCATGAAGGCGCGCCCGCGGTTCCTTTTTAATCCGGATGGGTTGTTTGCGGGACTGCGCGGGCGATGCACGCTGCATGCAGGCTGACGCGTGTCTCCCGGCTTGTGCGTTGTCCCTTCGGATCCTTCGAGAGTATGTGTGCTGGCGATTAGGAGTCGGCCATTCTCGTTCTGGTGGCTTCTTCTCGATTCCATACAGAGGCCCGACCCTGTGGTGTTATTGTGTGGCTTTGGCAGTTCGTGCGGAGGAGGGGGCGGCAGTGGAGCGAGGAGCGCGACGGCTATAGCTCCTGCGGTGGCGGCGGGGACTCGCGTGGAGGGCCTGCTTGCGCCGTTGCGTGGGAGGCGACGGCGACGGAGACGACGGCGCGGTTCCGGAGGGGGCCGCGGCGACGGCTATCGCGTTGGAGTGAGGGCGACAGTTGTAGGTCACGCGGTGGCGGCGGGCACTCGCGTGGAGGTAGACGGCGGCGCCTGCTTCTTCTGTCCTGGTCCGATTTCGCTACTTCTTCCTCTGCGGGCGATCTTTGCCTATATGAGGGTTCTTCCGTGCGGCGGGGGGCCGTCCTGGACGAGGTTGGGCAGATTTCGCGGTGGTTCCGGTCGATTGCTCTCTTCATATGACGGATTTGGCGGCGGTTCTGGGCGTGTGTTCTCCGACCGTTCCGGATCCGGCGGCTGTTTTGTATGCTTTTCTTTGTGCTGTTCCCAGATCCTGATTTTCGTTGTCGTGGTTGCTAAGGTGAGGCAGCTGGTGCCTTCTTTTCTTCGTCATGTTACGGATGTGTTCTGGGGTTTTCCTGTTGCTCACATGCTTTGTTTGTCTTGAATCATACATGTTTTTCTTCATTGGCAGCTGTGCTCTTCGGTTTATCATTGATGCTTTAGTCTCTGATTTCGACGCGCCTGCCTCTTGCAAAACCCAAAGGTACTGCAGACCTGCTCCTTCTCCACGCTTTCTTCCTAAACTGTTTTCCTTCCTCTTCTTCCAAGTTATCTTTGAGAGGTGGAATGGGTTCGGTGCTTGCAGTGCGTGCCTCTATGAAGGCTGATCTAGCGATTTGGAATTAATTACCAATGAGCTGAGTTCATTGCGAGTTATAATCAAACCTGACGGTGTTTAGCACGGTCTGGTGTATGCTTCTCGCCCTTCCTCACTGTTTTTTGGTTTCTGTTTTATGTATTGCTTCATATCAAACCAACAGTGATTCGTTCTTTGCCTATAGATGGGAGAGATTATTTTCCACTTCTAGAAGAACTCATGTTCTCCGAGTAGCTGTTGTTGTTCAATAAATCCATTTTTCCTTTATGCTGCTTTCCTCCTTTTAGATGATTAGTGTACTCTGAATTTAGTTGGCACAGTTATAGCTTGTTCCTCTCAAGTTTGACCGTTATCTGTTCCCTTTAGTAGAGGGGCATATATAAAAGCATATCAGTCTTAATGCAAATAAATATGTTACCTGTCATTTTAATCCAAAATAAATCATATCTTCATATAGGAGATTGGGTGCATCCCAACTCCAGTGTATCAGTAGTTTAGCATGTAAACGTTTACCTTTAGATCTTTCTGTGCGGGAATTACAAATGGGAGAAGAATGGGGCTTTGTTTTGATACTTATCTCAAAAGCAGTCGTACAAGGACTGTTCAATGTAGAGAACAAGGAAATGAATTGTGATGGTAGGAACTGGGAATACATCAGTTTGATACCTAACTTCAGTTGGCCTACTGTGTGTCTTGCTTCAAGAATAAAAGGAGATTGAATAGCACGTTTTGCATCATCAGGGCTTCATCAATTTCTGTTTCTTTTCATACCTTTCTTGTATATTTGCTTCATTGTTGTTACAGCTATAGTGTATGAGGGACATATAGACTTTTAATATTTTGCTAAACATTTAGATGCACGGGTTGTCCATCGATCGTCTGAAGGAGCTGATACATTTGGTACCTTTGCTTATTGGACCTTCTGTAGTAGACATGGCACCAAAATCTATCCCACTGAAATTTCATCCACATATAAATTAATGTTGATCCGTTTTTATTTTCAGTGTACTCTTACAACTATGGTTTGGGTGAACGGCACTTTAAGAAGTCAGAGCATAAGTGGTCGGGGTCTCTGTTCATTGGAGCTACCCTTTCTGTTTCCCATCTGGTCCCTCCATTCAATGGTGAATGCAGATCTGTTGTTTAGCAGCAGGAGGAGGCGTGGCGGGTGAACGCTCGACAACATCCACAAGCTGCAAGCAGTTGTGGAGGTGCTCTGTGGAATTTGGATCGACTATGAGGTGTCCATCAAGTACCTCGGTGCTCCCTTCAAAACTGGCATTGGGCAAGTTTGAACATTCTCATTTTTACAATTGTTTTTCCACTTACGCTTGTGTAAACAGAAAATTGAAGAAGTGCAAAAAAATGGGAAAGAATATTTCTGATGTGATATTTGCAAGTTAATTCGGCAATGTATGAAAGTGATATTTACTAGTTATTTCTGAAATGTGTGGAAGTGATATTTGCAAATTTGTGAAATTTCTTAACTTGTTACCATTCTTGGTGGTTGAAGCTAACATTTTATTGGTTCCTATGCATTGCTACCTTAGGGGAAGTACTATTGTCAGGAAATCCATCATGTATGCTTCATGTGTAGTTCCAAATCAGTTGTTTGGGCCATTGATAGCTGAATTCAATCTGCCTTTTGTTTTTTAGTTTGTTGTCTTCAACTTCCACGGTCGTCAAGATCAAGAGACTCCTCTCTTGATGCTATTCAGGCATCCAAGATGGTCAGACAAATCTATATGACTTCCGGACACACGATGTCTAGCATGGTCTAATCCAATATTGGATATAAATAAAATATGAGTATATCGTACCATGATGTGTCTTACTTCATTTTCTTCTTTTTACGACTGTATGTCTTTATTGATTCAATACTATGCATGATGTGGTGGCAGATGCCACGTACAATCAACGTGACAACATTCTTTCTTTCGCTATTTAAAAGGACCAGAAAGAAGCCTGGCGTGGCATGTTTGAACAACAAACAGAAACATTGGTTCTCGACACTGTTAATCCCGGTCAATTATGACCCTAAAATGGCACATCCCGGTCAATTATGACCTATGGCACGCTAAGAAAATGATTATCCTGTTCGGGATTTCTACTTTAAAACCTTATCTTTTAGACAAAGTCTAAATCGGGACCCAAACCTCTTAATCCTTGGATTTCAAACCCTAACTTTACCAATCCTTGTTAATCAGTAGACTGGTCTTGCTGATGCTATGTCATGATTGGTAGGTAACCACCGCTCCTCATTGCGTTATAAAGAGTCGCGGCTGTCGTCTTCGACGTTGCTAAGCTATGATATGACCAACCCGTGGGGTCATCAAAGTTATTCAATATGGTGATTTGATGTCGACGAGAGATCTTCGTCACATTGTACAATCATTGGTATCCAATGGTTAGAAATTAGCGTCACATTTGCTATACCAGTTGAGAACGTGCCGAGCTACTTAAATTCGACAAACTTGATAAAGACATCATTAACATGAAGGCAGATCACGAGAATTCTTAAGCCTACTAATCAATCCCATAACTATGTTAGCGAACAAGGATATACCAAACAAGATTCCTGAGATTAAAGGTCCAAAATAATCAGGATCAGTAAAGTCAAGGTTTGAAATACAGAAATTAGAAGGTTAAGGTCCCATTCAAATTTTGTATACGAAGACAGAGTTTAAAATGGACTATTCCACACTCACTAATGCTTACGCAATGGATTAACCTGATTAGATTCATAAGCAAATATCCCGTGCAATCAATGACACAATATTCTTTTTTCCATGATAAAAATTCCAAAACAAATTCTGTTGTGCGATAAATTTAACAACAAATAAGTTTCGCTCCGAATGATACAGCCGCACACATCTTTTTTCTTTTTGAGGGCAACAGATTGCTTTATTCAAGGAACAATCTGGCTAGGTATACAAAGACCATGTGACGGATGGGAAAACCACACCCTACGACCAACATCAAGCGATGAGGTACTTCTGGCTAGCTTATGAGCATCCATATTGGAGCTTCTACTCTCATGACGAAAAACACACACACTAAAAGACTTAGAAATATGCTGGATCTCTCTAGTAATTTGGACAAAGTAATTCAAGCTTCGACCATTAATCGCCGTGACCACCTCCTGGCAGTCAGAACCAATCATCAGGCGACGAGCTCCCAGATCTGCTACAAGCGCCAGAGCCTCGCGACACGCCATTGCTTCCAGGGTAGCCGGGTTGACAATGCCACCAACAGTGACGGCCGACGCACCCTGAAATAAACCATTGGCATCTTGGGCAATAGCAGCAACCGAGCCAAGGGCCGCCGTCTTTGCCACCGCCGCATCAACATTGATCTTAATGGAGCCTTGCAGAGGGGGGAGCCACCTAGGAGTCTCTAGTTTCGTCCTCGGGGCAGATGGAGCCGGCGCGTCCAACGGCACAAGGTCCTGGAGGAAGCGCTCCACAAAGGAGAATGTGGAGATCGGGCTCTGAAAGATATTCTCATGAGTAGCCTTCCTCCGGGCATGCCAGATAGGCCATAAGGTAACCACCATTTTAATGAAATCCTCGTGCTTAAGGGACTCCAACATCGCGAAAAGCCACTGCTTCGCCGACGGCTCCACGGTTGCCCCCAAGTGCTTAGTGATCTGATCATCTACCAGGGCCCATACACACTTCGCCATCGTACAGGAAAGCAATGAATGGCCCAGGAGTCGGGTTCCCCACAGATAGCGCAGCGAGCAGACTCTGCCATATGCCTGTGCTTGAGCAGATCGCCTGTGGGCAGCGAGTGCTGCGCCAAACGCCAAAGGAAGACCCTAATCTTGGAGGGTACTTGCACTTTCCACAAGGTGGTCCAGCCACGCCCCTCACTATCCACATTAGAGGAGCTCGGGCAGCCATCCAGCCAGGCCTCGCGATCTGTCTTCGTCCTGACAAACAGTCGGTAAGCCGAGCGGACACTAAACACCCCCGTCTTCTCGAATTGCCATGCCCAGAAGTCATCTTGGACCCTGGTAGAGAGCGGGATCGCGACAATGGCTTCGACATCCATGGGGAGGAAGAACTGGTTCAGCTTTTCCACGTCCTAGCTCACCGTTGCCTGGATTATGAAGTCACTCACCCGAATCGGCGGATTGTCCTGGACACAAACCGTCGGGCGCATGCGAGACGGTCGCGGTAACCAGTTATGATTCCACGCGTGAGTTGTTGATCCATCACCGATGCGCCTGATAAGACCTTGTTTCAGCATATCTTTTCCTTCAACAATGGAATGCCAGACCTGCGAGGGATGCTTGCCAGCTTGAGCGTCGAGAAACTCCCCATCCGGGAAATAGACAACCTTCAATATCCTCGCGCTCAGCGTCTCCGGCTCCTGCAAGATGCGCCAAGCTTGGCGAGCCAGAAGGGCCAAGTTGAATAGCTCCATCTCGAAAACCAAGGCCGCCATCAAATTTCGCCCTCGTCATAATCTCCCAAGAAACCCAGGCCGGCTTGCGAGCTCCTGCCTTGCTACCCCACCAGAATTTGCGCATCAGCGACTCCAGGTGGAGGCACAGCCCGCGTGGCAGCTTGAAGCAAGACATCGAATAGGTTGGAACGGCTTGTGCAACGGCTTTGATCAGCACCTCCTTCCCTCCAGCTGAAAGAGTCTGTTCCATCCACCCCTGCACTCGATTCCACAGTCGGTCTTTAAGGTATTTGAAAGCCCCACTCTTTGCACGTCCCACATCAGATGGCATGCCAAGATATTTCTCGCTAACAGACACTTGATGAACTTGCAATATGTCCTTGACCTCCTGCCTAGTAGCATCCGAGCAACCTTCACTGAAAAAACCCAGAAGATTTGCTCATGTTTACTTGCTGGCCCGACGCGTCACAGTAGCGATCCAGCAGTAACTTCGCATCAGCAGCACCTTCCGAACTTGCTTTAATGAACAACAGGCCATCATTGGTAAAGAGCAGGTGATTCACATCCGGGGCGGAGTGAGCCACTTTAATTCCATTGAGGTCAGATGACCGAGAGGATTTTAGGAGGCACGAGAGGCCCTCTGCTGCAATAAAAAACAAGTAAGGAGAAATAGGATCCCCGTGCCGAATACCACGGCTGGGGTGAAACTCTTGGAGAGGGGAACCGTTAAGCAACACTGAGAAAAATACAGAACTCACGAGTCGCATAACCATGTCCACCCATCTCCTGTGAAACCCCAATTTGAGCATCATTTCTTTGAGGTAGCACCATTCAACACGGTCGTATGCCTTTTTCATGTCCAGCTTCAAAGCACACGTACGATGTTTCAGTGCCTTATTCCGCTTCATAAAATGGAGGCACTCATAAGCAGCAATAATATTATCCGTGATCAATCTTCCTGGGACGAAGGCGGACCGTTCCTCAGATATGATCGCCGAAAAAACAATTTTCAGTCTGTTTGCTAGCACCTTCGAAGAAATTTTATAAATCACGTTGCATAGACTGATCGGCCTGAATTGACCCAACTCAGTTGGTGAGGCCACTTTCGGAATCAGCACAATGAAAGTCTTATTAATGCACGCTGGGTCATCATGGCCGTCAAGGACCCTAAGAACCGCCAGCGTAACCTCCTCTCCGCAGATATCCCAATGGCGCTGAAAGAAATGGGCAGGGAAGCCATCCGGACCCGGCGCCTTTGTGTCGAACATCTGGAAAAGAGCAGTCTTCACTTCCTGCGCGCTAAACAGAGCAGTCAGATGCACATTCATATTGTCAGTGACCTTCCGAGGTACCACGTCGAGCACCTCCTCCATATTATGAACACCCTCTGATGAGAAAAGATTCCCATAAAATTGATTTGTGAGCTGGCCCAGCTCAGTAGGGCATTCAGTCAGGGAACCATCCAGGCGTGCCAGCTTCGATATATTCTTCTTCTTCTTTCTTCTACTCGCACGTTGATGGAAGAAATGGGTGTTCTTGTCACCCGCAGACAGCCAGTCCACCTGGGACCTCTGCCGCCACATAATCTCCTCCCGGCCTCGCAGTTCATTTAAGTGATCAACCGTTTTCAGCTCCGCATGCACAGGTCCTTGGCGATTCGGGGCAGCACGAAACGCAGCAAGGTCCTTGTTCAGATTCTTTATTTCCTTCCGGACGTGACCAAAAGTATTAACACGGCTAGTAATCATATATAGAGCTGCTGTGTTATTGCTAGCTATAATTTGGCCAAATAGCAGGCCTATTTGGCCATAACACTGGTCGCCGGTCGCTACTATATTGAAACATTGGTCTCCCGTTATCTTTTGGGGTCCAACAGCCTATAGCTTGGCCCAGACGGTGGGTGCCTGAAACCCAAGACCCAAATGGCCTTTCCAATGATATACACTTTTATTTAACGCACATATGTGTAGGCTAGAAGTGACACACTGATCCGATTGTTCATTACTTGATTAGTCATTCTTGATCGATGTCGTCGAGAGGCTTGAAGCTGCGCCTTTAATGAGCCGGAGAGACTCAGAGAAGTCATCCAAAAGTTGAATATAATCTGGAAACACTGCCTCATCAACCGCTAGAATCACCTTCATAGCGCTGCCGTAACTTTGGTAGTGCACAAACAGAGCCCACACAAGTCATCCAGACAATAAAACGCAAGACCAAGAAAATTAATAAACGGATGCAAATAGTTTGTTAAAAAGGAAAACATATGTTTTACATGCAGGTATTTTCTTATTTTTGCGAGTAAACATATGCAAATTACATGTACACTCTAATTACACGACCTATAACTGAGAATTATGCTCATGCATATGTGCATTTTGTTAAATTTAACACATTGATTAAATATGACAACCATGATAACTGCGGAGCTTGAACTCTAAGTAAGTTGCTACGTCAGAAGTTAGCTTTGAATTATATATACTTTAGTCTAGTTGTGTAGGTGCTTAGTGTCTATTCTAAATCTATTTGTTAAAACTAATATGCTGTTGAGACAATATTATACTACCTGTATTGTATTTTTGACAAATGTTAAAACCATAAGTTGGATTTGTAGTGCTTAAAAAATAACAGTTGAATAATTTGTATAGTTTCGCCCCCCTAGTGATTCAATCCTAGATCCGCAGCTGGACCCATCCGCTAATCGTCCTTTCTCTTGTTTTCTCCCAATAAAACTAAGTTTCTTTAGAAAAATACAATGAATCAAATAAACTTACTTCTTAACTAAATTAATGTTTAGGTTGTGTGTATCCCACTTGATGTAGAGACCGAAACATCCAAAAATACTACACGCAATTATTATTTTTGGTGAGTAAAAAAAACTATGATCTTTTTTGTGTTGATGAGTGATGACTCATATACCAATTAGCATCAGTTCCTTATAGTATGGCTTGTCTAGCAGATGATTTGGCTAAATTTTTTTAAATAATACGATTTTTTTAATCATTTTCAAAAATAATACGGCCTCGGCCTGGGCGAGGCCGAATGGGCCCAATTGGCCTGGCCCAAGCCGATTAGGCCCAATCGGCCTCGGCCAGGCCGACTGCAGGCCGCCTGCTCAGCCCGCAGGGCCCCCACAAGGCCATGCCGACTGAAACCCAGTCGGTTTCGCCCAGGCCTCGCCGTGGCCGAAAGCGGCCTGGTGGGTTCCGGGCCGGAATCTTTTTCCTTTTTTCTTTTTCACTTTCCCTTCTCATGCGTGCCCGAGCATCCCAGCCAGCTTCTTCCTCCTCTGCTCGTTCTCCCAGCCAGCTTCTTCTCTTCTGTATTCTTCATTTTCTCCTCAAATGCCCCCATTTTCTAGCCCAAATTAGTGCACTTTGATCCCATTTAACCCGCAAAATCGCATCCCCTACCTAGTTGGCACCCAAAGACACCTCGATCTACTGTTTTCATTGGCCATGTAGAGCTAATTTTGTGGTGCAAAGTTGGAGCAATGGTGGTGGTTTGGAGGAGTTTGGAGGTGGTGGTGCTCATCCGGTGAGTGTGAGGCTGCTCGAGGTTGGGTTCACACGCTTCAAGGGTAAATCTTAATCTCTCACGTATTTATCATATAATGTATATGTTTATGAGGATACATGTGTACTGCTTAGACACATGATGTTTATGAGGATGCGTGTGTACTGCTTCAATGTATATGTTTTGATTGGAGCAATGGTGGTAATACCAGAAGTATGTTTTAACGTTTGGTAGTGCTCAGTATTTTGGACAACGGTTAATGTCGTACTGCTTAGTATTTGATGCGTCTAAATATTATGGCCGGTAGTAATATGTTTTGATAGATGAGTTTTTTTTATGCCGTACTGTTTAGTATTTGACACCTATTAATATTTTAAATCTGTCGTGCTGCTTAGTATTTGACGCGTCCAAATAGTATGGCCGGTAGTAATATGTTTTGATTAGGCTAGATTTTATTTATGCCATACTGTTTAGTATTTGACGCGTCATAATATTTTTAATATGTCGTACTACTTAGTATTTGACGCGTCATAATATTTTTTATATGCCGTACTGCTTAGTATTTGACGCGTCTAAACATTTTTTTAGGCAAGTGAAATTTGTTTTTTACTACGGTTCCGGTACTGTCTTAACAATCGAGCACGGAGCTGATCTGAGTCAGTTTAAGTATGTGGAGTTGGATCTAATGGCCCCTCAAACAAGGACGTTTAGTCAGTTGCAGGAATGGTTGGTAGGATGTTTAGCGGTCAATCCTGAAACATACACCGTCCGTGTGCAAGCATTGTGGACCAAGTCAAGTTCAAATATTTTCTGGGTTTTGAGGCCGATAGACCGGACATCAAAGTGGATGCACTGGTTAGAAAGTTGCGAGAAAAGGGGAACTACACCTGTTGCCTTAATCCAGGTTGTGGCTCATGAGACAATCCAGCTGAAGGCAAGGGTGAATCAAGTTATGACTTGTCCAATGCAAACTCTGTGTCGAATGCTGGAGGTGGTGGTTATGAATCAGGCCAGAGCTCCGAGGCAGTAGGAGAGGAGAGTACACTGGCGAGGCAGATGCGGACGAAAAAGATGGTCACTTGCAGAACGAGATGGAGGATGAAGATATAGATGGTCGTAGTTCTTATGACGATGAGTCTCATCAGTCGGACGAAGAGGAGGTGCCGATTCCTGCATCATGGAATCAGCACTTCTCTTCAGCTATGACCATGAACGATGGGCACGACTCTGCATGGCAATATCATCAGAACAACATTGCGAAAGGTGCCAGATTTCTTGACAAGAAACATCTGTAGGATGCGATAATTGCTTGGGCAATGTCCACGCAAAGGGTTTTCAAAACAACAGTCTCTTCACAAAAATATCTTACAATGGAGTGGGAACAAATAGATTGTCCCGGGAGGGTGCATGGCTATGTTCCTAAGTATGACACAGATTGGGTTGTGAGTGACTTGGTGTTGCACACATGTGTCATTCCCAGTATCCCTCAAGACCATCGTAACCTCTCGTCGACGCTTCTTGCTCGGTTGCTTTACAAGGAGATAGTGGAGAGCAAAGCAATGGAAGTGAAGGCCATCATGCATAAGGTCAGAGTAAGGTTTAAGTACAACATTTCGTATGGCAAGGCTTGGAGGGCTAAGCAGAGGGCTCTTGAGGAAAGATTTGGTTCGTTTTTTGACTCGTACGACTCTGTTGTCCGCCTCCTCCATACACTGCAAGCCCGTAATCCAGGCACCTATGTCGACATCCAACACTTCCTGCACTCAGAGTATCCAACTGTGAGGGTGTTGCAACGACTGTTCTTCACTTTCGGTGTATGCGTCCAAGCTTTCCATCATTGTCGACCGGTGTTATGCGTAGATGACACTTTTCTCATTGGCAAATACAGGAGGCAGATCTTGACCGCCATTGGTCAACACGGCAACAATCAAATCGTTCCGCTCGCATTTGCTTTCGTGGAGGGTGAGAACACTGAAAGTTGGTTATGATTTTTCAGGCAGCTCCAGAGAGCAGTTGTGCATGATAAGCTGAATGTGTGCATCCTTCATGACAAACATGCAGGCATACTCAGTGCGATAAGGACACTGACAAACCCTGGGCCTGATGAACAGACTCCATGACAGGACATGCAGAGTCGTTGGTGCATGCGGCATTTGGGGGCCAACTTCTTCTCGCAGTTCAGGAACAAGTCACTTATGAATCTATTCAAGAAACTCTGCAAACAGAACCAACAATGGAAGTACACTAGGATACGTGGTTATCTTGACGAGTTCACGAAGAAACATGTTAGGGAGAGGATAGTGGCACGAAACGCAGCGGTAGCAGCACATGTAGCAGCAGTGGCTGCACAGACAGCAGTTGGAACAGGACCATTTGCGGAAGAACCTGTTGGGCTTTGTGACTTGCCAGGGTCTGACCCACCCGGCACTAGGAGAAGGGTTGGGAGGAAGATTAAAAACTTTCAGTAGTGGATAGAGCACGAGCCTCTGGAGCGGTGGTCTTTGCTGCACGACACACATGGCGCTAGGTACGGCGTCATGACTGCTAACCTGGCAGAAACATACAACTTTGTCCTGAGGGGAAATAGGGCTTTACCACTTACAGCCATCGTCGAGGGTATTTTCCATGGCACGGTGAAGTATTTCAGAGATAGACGCCAGAAAGATGAAATGCATATCATGAACGACCCAAATACACCGTACTGTGAAAAGATTATGAAGTACATGGATGAGAAGATGGAAAAAGCTAGGTCTCATACTGTCATCGCCATCGGTAATCAAGAACATAGGTTTGAGGTGCGCTTGCCAACTGACAAGTTCGGCGTTGGAAATGAATTGAGGACACAGGAGGTGAAGATTGGAAATGAAGCGTGGCCAACGTGTGAGTGCACCTGCAACAAACCAAAGTTGCTTTACCTTCGTTGCTCACATGTACTTGCTGCTTGCGGGCAGCTAGGGATGGACGCAATCTCATTTGTGTCTCCCTATTACCTGAAAGAGTCTGTGCTTAGCACATGGATGGGTGAGATGCTAGGGTTTCGTGCAGTGGGCAATTTCAACAAGGTAACCCCTGGTGAAAGGTGACCCCGGGCTACTGCGGACAGGCACAGGCAGACGCCCGTACAGGCGCATCCGAAATGATATGGATGAATCTGAAGCCGGAGGACCGTCACGACAATGTTTTCTATGCAACCATTTTGGCCACAGGGACACTTATTGTCCAACTTTCGGTACTGGTGGAGCTACTGCCCGTGGAAGAGGGAGACGTGGACGACGAGGGAGAGGAAGAAACTAGGCTTATCATGCATATGTGAAACTATGTGTTAATTTGTTCTCTATGTTTTAATTTATACTATATGTGAAACTATGTGTTAATTTATGCTCTATGTTTTAATTTGTACTCTGTGTGGAACTGTGTGTTAATTTGTATGCTTTGTTCAACTATGTTTTAATATGTACTCTCGGTTTAACTATGCTTAACTTTAATTTGTATGTCTAACTATGTTTATAAATGTTGCAGGTACAAAATGGAGAGAGTATCATTGCTATCTCCGGAGATTGAGAGTAAGCATCGGGCTGCTTGATTGGTGGTGCATCCTGGGAGTGTCGAGCCCCTTGTCACGCGCACTCCTAAGGAAAATTGGATGATACACCCTGCTTGGATTCAGCGGTATTTATTCAATCATCCCTTGCATGTCCATTTTATTTATTCATCCCTTGCATGTACATTTTATTCAATCATCCTTTGCATTTACATTTTATTTATTCATTCCTTGCATGTATATTTTATTTATTCATCCTTTGCATGTCCATTTTATTTATGCGGTTTGAAGTGGGCTGGACCTTTCGAACGACTTGTTGAGGCAACTCGTGCGGAAATGGTAGAGGGTGAGCGACGAGGCTTCAACTCTACACGGCTACAAATTGACCACTCGCTGCTGAGCTGCTTAGTGGACAGATGGAGGCCCGAGACACACACGTTTCACTTTCGTTGGGGAGAGATGGCTCCTACTCTTCAGGATGTGTCGATGCTGCTGGGACTACCATTGGTGGGTGATCCCATAGGACCATTGCAGGCACCAACTGATTGGCAGGAGGGTATGGCAATACGCTTTCAAGGTATGTGTTAATTTGTGTCCTATGTTTTAATTTATACTCTATGTGAAACTATGTGTTAATTTGTGCCCTACGTTTTCAAGGTATTCTTGCCGGAGCTGGGCCACTCACCTCGGAGGCTCACGGACCTAAGCTAGATTGGTTGCTCAATTACCAGGTTAGATCGATGTGTTCTAAGATAATATATCTAAGAGCATACCTCATATATTTGCATGGGTTTACTAACACTTGGTTTTTGTTGCATGCAGATTCAGAAGTTTGGGTATCCAGATACCCAAATGACTGAGCCTCAGATCACTCGAAGCCTTGAGGCATATATAATGTGGCTTCTTGGGAAGGTGATGTTCACCGAGAACCACGTCACCACCATTAGCGCACGCTACATCCCTATTGCAGTAGAGATCGCGAATGCAACTTGTGGTGACGACATCACACAGAGGAGTTGGGGTTCGGCCGTCTTAGCGGCTACGTACCGAGGTATGTGCAACGCTTGCCAGCTTGCCTCGCCCAAGTCAGCGCTGCTTGGATGTCCTTTATTGTTGCAGCTCTGGTCGTGGGAGAGGTTTTCTATCGGCCGACCAGACGTTACGGGTGATCACCCTAACCCTGAGCAGGAGTTGTTTGACTTAGAACACATCGACCTGCCTACTTTCGCGACAATTTGGACACATAGCAAGGTATGTCGAATGTGAAATTCATACATTAGTTTACATAAACCATGAATGAAGCTAACTTCTTTTCTTTACAAAGACGCTTTGCACACGATCAGGTTAGGAATTGCTACCTATCATTCAACGAGCAGTTCGACGTGTTGCACTCTGTGGCGGTTGTCTGGGAGCCATACACACAGGACACCATCGATGATAGATACCCTGGCGGGATGTCCACGGTCTGCACGAGAGATTACGCTTACTGGATGACAAAATCAAAGATCATCACGTCTGCGTGGAGGAGATGGCCCAGCAGAGGGTCATGAGGCAGTTTGGGGCATGCCAGTTGGTCGTTCCTCCACCGACGGAGGATCCTCTTCCACAGATCGTCCATAGGTATGTGCAGTTCTGCAATTTATGATTGTCGTCCAGAATTGTCCATAATTTAATTGTTCAACTTTCTATTGCGATCTCAGGTTTACCAAGAAGGGAAGTACCAGGACCCAGACTCAGTGGCTGCAGAGGGTTCAGTTGTACGTCACAGAGTGGGAGACTGCGACGACACGGGTTTGGCCATTGGAGGCCTTTGATCTCGATCTATTCAACGGATATTTGCAGAGGTACATGATAGCTACCCGATTGAGCATCATTCAACACTCTCACCCCCAGGAGATAGCCAAGCCGAGTTTGCAAGATATGTACCTTAGCCAGTCTACTTCAGGCTCTAGACAGCACGTGGTAAGTATCTTCTCTTAACATAATGCATGTGTTTGTTACGTACTTTGCCATATATATGTAATACTCTTCGTGCCAATTGCAGGCTCAGTTGACACAGGATTTACAGGCCGAGTTCGCTGCGTATGGACGTTCGTTTTCGACCGGTCCACTTCTACTACCACGGGAGCCGCACCAGTCCTGGCTTAGACGAATGGAGAAGAAGCTATGCTCTGTTTACGCGGCTATCACGTGCACCCGCACTTCGGACGTCGTTCACCACCAGGCGTCCGTACGGCCACCTCGTCACTCCACGCACCAGCAGCGGCCACGTCAGCAGGAAGCACCGCACCCCCGACACCACCCGCGTCCACGTCTTCCAAAGCAGTCGACGCCCAGGCCACCACCTCCTGAGCAGGCCGGAGGTTCGTCGTGGCACCAGTCGCAGTCTTCTTTCGACTATTGGCACCAGCAGCAGCCCTCTTTTAAGGCTGGAGGTTCGGCGTGGCAGCACCAGTAGAGTCCCAGGATGAACTTCGAGTTTCATCCACAGACCCAGCCACAGGGTATGTATATTTCTATCTGTTGTGTTCATTACCATGACTGCTACACAATTCTAATGCTAAGTACTTTCCCACATGCAGGAGCCTACGGGCAGCAGTCGTCGTTGTCCGAACCCTCGTGGGGTAGTGAGCAGGATCACGCTCAAGGAGAGGACTATTCTGTCCAACACAGCTGGATGTTCAGTACTCCGCCACCAAACCCCACACAGGAGGATACACAGTATCGTGAGGATGAGTCCTTGATTCCTCCGCGCAACGTTGTGCCACCTCATAGGTATGGCTGGACCATGCCAGAGGCACCCCCGAAACGCCGTCCCAGACGCCGTGCCTGATATTTGCATGTAGGTCCTATGTATGAGACATATTTCTACCTATGTATGAGACATATTTTTATCTATGTATGAGACATATTTCTACCTATGTATGAGACATATTTCTACCTATGTATGAGAGACACATGTTACTATTTTTCGCATTCTTATTCAAGTTATATTTGCATATAAAAAACGGCAGGACTGAAATACATATGCAATAGAAAGACTGAAATTAAAACCGACAACTTAAAATAAGATAACCTAACTCTAGCCCTACGAAGATGAATTGCTCTTGCCCTTAGACGATGATGTGCTCTTCCCCTTCGACGGTGCAGTACTCTTCCCCTTGGACGATGAAAAACTCTTACCCGTTTTGCTTGGCATGAAGATATCTTCATTGGATTCCTCCTCTTCAACCCATAACAATGGATGTTTTCTAGCCCACTGTAGGTATGACTCACTCTTACCTTCACTGTGCTTCTTCCACCTTTCGTGCAACCTTAGCAGTTCTTGCCATATCTCTGTAGAAGTCCTCAATGGGAAATTGCACTTATATAATTGGTGGCTCAGCTCAGTTAGTAGGGTGTCACTACTAATGAGTTCGTCCCATGGAACTATCCTGTTGTCTACCTTGAAATCACCTGCTAACCACAATAGCTCTCGGGACATACCTGACCAAAATCTACGATCATCTGGGAAGCTGGACGACATCTTCCCAGACGAGATGGTGAGACTACACTTCAATACCATGGACGGTCTTTTATAGTTATAGAAGATACAAATAGACGGGAAACGGTGACGGGAAAAAAGGCGAGAAACGGTGGCGGGAAAAGGAGGCGGGAAACGCTGGCGGGAAAAGGAGGCGGGAAACAGTGGCCGGAAAAGGAGGCGGGAAATGGTGGCGGGAGAATGAGTTTGAGAGCCTATAAATAGCTCATCTCCGGTAGTCATCCAAGCATCCTTCCCACTACTGTTTTTTTCCAATATTACAGTGTCCCCCAATGAGTTTGCCTTGCTCGGACCAGGGCGAGAGGCCGAGGAGGATGAAAGATGTGATGTTGCCTCGGGGGGTGGAACATCTCAGGTGTTGGTGCTGCAATCTATGCAAGGTGAAGGAGGTGACAGATTTTTCAAATAAGCCGGGCATGAGATTTTTCATGTGCGCGAACTATGAGTATGAACCACCTGTCCTGGTTTCGCCGTACGACAGGCCTCCGGTAAGCACATTTAGGTGTCCTAAAACATGTTTTCTGTGTCATATGAGATTTGTAACAGTAGTCTTTTTTGTAGTCTCCTCCGCCCCTATGCATGTGGTATCGTTGGATTGACATGGAGATGCCGGATTGGGCGGTAGAAGAGATCAAAACAAGGTCCCGAAATGCATGGCAGCGTTTCCATGTGGAGTAGCGTGCGGAAAGAGCTGTAGCCTAGGAGAAAGAGGAGCAAGAGAGAGAGAGATGAAAGAGCATAGGTAGGAACGACGTCGTTGGATTGATGAAGCACTAAGGAAAAACAGGAAGAAAGCGCTTGAGATGCAAGAGGAGAAACGAAGGCGCAAGAATGCTTGTGAGGCAGAAAGGGAGAGGCAAAGAGAAAGGACCGCCGTGGCAAAGGCTGCAGAAGAACGTGGCGATACGAGCGGAAAATGGCCTAAGCGGACTCAGTAGTGCTTGTGTTTCAAATGTATTTGCTATCTTTAATTATGTCCAATTGCGGTATTACCAATGTATGTTAATTTAGTTGTGCCTTGGTTCCGTAACTAGCACATTATCGATGTATGTTAATTTATCCAAATTTATCCAAATGTCAAGTCTTTCAGTTCAAACAAACCGCAAAGAATCGACACAAAAATTGTCCAGCAAATTATCGATGTATGTTACTCTTTATCCAAGTTGTCAAGTCTTTTAGTTGAAAAAACCGCAAGAATTCGAGACAAAAAATGGGCCTCGGCCGTGTATGCGTTGTTTATGCAATGAACTAGCGGCGAAGTCTAATTACTTTCAATCGAATTCGGCGTGTTACTTTTATCCAAGTTGTCGAGTATTTTAGTTCAAAAGACCGCAAGGATCCGAAACAAAAAATGAAATTACTTCTAATCGGCCTGACCCAACCGACTGAATCCAGTCGGCCTGGCCGAAACCAACTGGGCCAGTTGGCCTGGGCGAAGCCGACTGGGTTTCAGTCGGCCTGGGCCAGGCCGACTGCCTCGTGGCCTAATAAGCTTGGGCCAGGCCGACTGGGCCCATTCGGCTTCGCCCAGGCCGAGGCCGTATTATTTTTGATATTTTTAAAAAACGCGTATTATTTTTGAAAATGATTAAAAAATTGTATTATTTAAAAAAAATTAGGGATGATTTGTGTTGAGAAAACTACGTACACAAGATTTTGGTTGGACTTCTCTAAGCGAGTTAAGACGACAAGAGTTTTTGATGCACGTAAGATCATAGGTGACTTACCTGTGGAGGCCCGTAGACGCTAGGCGCAATGAATTTGACTGGATGCCCACAAAACACGACCTGCTCAGTTGGTCCACTCACGTTTGAGAACCCTATGCTTACATGTTTGAACATACGGTTGAAGATAAAAGCTCCTGCCTGCATATTAGAATAAACTTGCTAAATTAGAAACATAAATACAACTGGATTGATAAAGTGTTAGTTTGCTAATTAAATATGAACTTTAAGCTTTGTACAACTTAAATTCAGGAAGTGCGTGTACGAAGGGAAAACAAGTATTAATGACCTTTGCGCCAAAAAATTTGAGTGTAAATTCTGTAACCATATTTGTGAAGATGACTTCTAGTGATCTCTTTTTCCTTTCCACCATCCTTTTTGTCTTGCGAACATATTCGAGTGGATCATTGTGCATGGCTATATGAAATGGAAGGATGATGTAGCCAAATCGATTACCCCATTTCACATCATTACTATCGCCGGACTCTATCATATTGACATATGTCTGTTCATAATTAATGGTAAGAACAGTTAAAATAGTGATATTCAACACATTAAAATAATTACTGTTTCCTAGCACTTCTGCTGAGAGGTTGGCAATTGTGGCTCTTAATATCTCCATACAGAACAAAAGAATTCTTACTTGCAGGCTATCTGTTGGCCTTAGGTTGACTATGAGGATCGACCGCACGCAGAGTTTGCTAGTCCTAGTGTCACCTGACATTGAAGGTTGTAAAAGAATTAATGTTAGTTAAGTGATATTTACCGATAGTTTTGAAATAAACTTTTTATCTAACTATAAGAACTAACTTGAGTAGAATAAACTATGGAGTGATCACACTAATAATTCCAAAAGGGGTAGAGGCTGATGATATATAGAAGTGCAGATCACCTATATGCTTGTTACAAGTCCTGTTCAGAGTTATAACAAAATGAATGCAAATAAGGCTGGGTCCTTTGTACCTATGCTAATTAATATGTGTCAGAATGCTACATGTCTTTGGATGAACGTACTAAGAGAAGAAAAATATGAGGGCCGCTCAAGCCAAGATAGACATAGGCACAAAACTCTGGTCTGACAAGGTCAACTGAGCCGTCTGTTAATCAGCCATTTGGAACCATCTTTTGTTGTCTACGAACTTTTAGTTTTAGGTTCCGGGTGTGTTTTTGCTATAGCAGGAAGCGGCAAGTATGTTTAAAATTCGGGCTCTTCTACGGTATTTTCGAATTGGTGTTGGCCGTTCATTCTTGAGATCTACCGGTAGAGGTTTATAGCCTGTACTACTGGACCAGGTCAGTAGTACAAGTTGCCAAGCGAGTAGCATATGGATTGGAGGGGCAAGATGAGGATATGGTAGATAACAAATCGTACAAAATCAGGGGTACGGTTGTTAATTTCCTTGCCTGTAATACGGCTCGTTTAAATAATACCAGAAATAACCAGTCATACGGTATAAGTCAAAACAGTAAAATTGTTTTCTTAGCATATATATACACACACATATGAAATGTAGGCATACATACATTTTTTTTCCGCGCCGATGCATAGCATCACATCAGTGCTAATTAACACTAAAAAGCTTGAAAATGGCTACGGTGGTCCATGCCACGGCAATAGCAACGAGACAAGGTTCGATGGCAAAAGTCACTACTACAAAACGGTGCATATGTGACGAGACATCAGTGATGGGCCTCAGTGGCGGGCCTTTCGTGCCCGTCACTGATGACCGTCATCAGGAATGGGCCTTTCGGTGGCGGGCTCAATATCAAGGCCCGCCACCGATGAGTCCTGGAGACCTTTGAAAATTGAAAAAATCATAACTAATTCAGAAAAAATTGGAAAAATGTGATTCTTTTTCTATAGTCTTAGTTTTTCTTGATTAACATGATTGTATAATAATACCATATGGTAACATTTGAAAAATGACATATGTAGTGCAATATTGTTATTTTCCATGGTTGAACTTGATGTTTTAGGCCAAATGGTCCATTTCTATGCCACATTTCATGATAATGTATCTATTTTTTGAACAAAGGTGCATCTTTTGATGAAAACAATATTGCCAAAGAGATTTACAAATGTTTTTTTAGCTAATGTCGACACAAAGTATCAAATATGAATGTATATGCCTTTCAAGCCAAATGAAATATTTTTTTAGTCAACTACAATTAATATGGTACAAAATAAAACCTATCCATTTTTCACACGAAGTAGACCACATTTATAATCTATAAACCATTTTAGTTATATAAAATACTTTACATTATATGAATTATGAAAAATACAGAAAAAATTGTCTGGCCTCATTAGTGTCAGGCCTCACGGTTTGACCCGCCACTGATGTATCTTTTCGGGCCGGCCAACCCATTTGAGGCCCAACGAAATCCATGGCCTATAAAAACCCCACGGCTAACCCTAACCCGCACCCCCTCCCTCCCTGCCTTCGCCGCCACCTCCTCTCTCCCTAAGCCCCTCTCTCTGCTCTCCCTCTCTCCCTCTCTAGTCCAGCGACGTCCCAATCTCTCCTCCTCTCCATCCCGACCTCTCCCTCTCCTATCTTCTCCCTCCTCACTTTCTTCCATGGCTCCAGTCCGAGCTGCTGCCGTGCCGAGCAGGAGGGAGAGGGTGCCGCCTCTTGTCCCTGCCGCCCCTGGCACACAGGAGGGTGCGGGCGCAGCTCCTGATCCCGACCGCCAATGCCGCGCGGGAGGGCGCAGGCGCAGCCCCAGGTCCCGGCCGCCGTCGCGCAGGAAGGCGCGGGCGTCGCCTCCGGTCCTGGCCGCCACGCAGGAGGGCGTGGGCGACAGCAACAACAACGCGCGGCGCCGCCAGTTCCGGTAGCCGCCGCCGGCGGCCTCCCTCGACGCGCCATGGAGCCCCAACGCGGATCCGCCCGAGCCGGACTCCCCGGCTCCCTCCTCCCCGCCGTATGTCTCTCGTACTCTCTCCCTCTCTCGGTTCTCTCTCCATCTAAGGTTCTAACTCTCCCTCTAAAGAGATGGTCAGGAGCTCACGGCGGATCTGGTCGCGAGCCCTCTTCGTCCGGCTACCACAGTAGCGCGCCTGCCGTCGGAGCTCGCGGAGGAGATGGTCAGGGAGCTCTCGCCAGATCGACCCCGAACATGTCGACTTCCACGAGTTCCACGAGTTCATCTCATTCTATTTTCAATGAATCTTTTCTTTTCAAGTGTATGTTAATCCCTATTCTGGATCTACGAACGGAGATATTTGAATTTGTTTGATTTGTGAGACGTTGATTAATATGTTTAATTTGTGAGACATTTGATCAATTTGTGATTTGGTGCATCTGGCCTCCGGCCTGCTTTTTTTTTAATTGAATGAGAAACTATTAGTGTCGGTCATATATGTGCCTGCCACTGATGGGGGCGCCTTATCAGCAACAGGTACTGCGCCCGCCACTGATAGGGATCATCAGTAACGGGTGGTCCGACCGTTACTGATGATATGTGCATCAGTAACAGGAAGTTAGTAGCGGGCGTCGGGACCGTTAGTGATGTGCTTTTTTGACTGTTAGTGATAACCGTTTTCGTAGCAGTGAGTCCATGCATGGACTCAGCTAGGGTCTGACGGCTAAGAGGAGCTGCAAGCGTGCAGCAAAGGAGACGAGCACGCCATCAGAGGTGAACGGAGCTGATCGAAAGGTACGAGAAAACCATGGCGGAGATCGTAACAACGGGCCGCGTTTCAAGATAGGATTAGTCTTTTTTTAGGAAATAACTTCACGGCTATAAATGTATATCGGTCTCAAATAAAGAAAACATAATAGTTTATTAAATAAAAAAATTAAAGGCAATAGTCCATAATACAACAGAAAATGAATGGCAAGATGGAACTTTTACTCTTACCTTTCCTAGTAGTAAAATGTACCGTAAAAATACTCCCATTCATAAGACCGCATGGGAAAAAAATAACTGCAAATTGTGAGACGAGACATCATTTACCAGAGTTCCGAAAGTAATACTGTGATAGAGCGGCAGAAGTTACTCCAACTAACACGTCATTGACAGTCTGCAGATCAAATTAACACAAAAGTTAGGTTGAAAGATAATGTCGTTTTGGACGAACGTACCTTATATTAGGTCGCAAGCTACTACTCCCTCCGTGCCGAAAAGATTGGCGCAGCCAGCTATTTTGCAAAAACACATCCATCTTCTGTTTGCATCATCTCTTAAATACCAGCATCCCTTCATTTTTTTCATTCATCTCCTCCACCTCCCTGGCTCCCTCTCGTCTCCTCCACGACCCCTCTCTCCCAGGCGACTTCGTGTCTTACCATCAACCTCCCTCTCGTCTCCTCCGCCTCCACCTCCAAGAAGGCCGGATCCGGTAGCAGAGAGACCGGATCCGGGGGCGGCGACGCAGGATCCGTTGGCGGAGAGGCCGGATCTGGGGCGGCGACGCGGGATCCGTGGGCGGAGAGGCCGGATTCGGGGCGCCCACGAGATCCGGTGGCGGCAAGGCCACTGCGCCATGGCCTTGGCGATGCCGCTCCGCCACCTCCTCGCCACGCCTAGGCCTTCGCGCCCCATCGCCGGCCGATCAACGTCGGTGACAAGAAATCGTGCCCCTTGGTCCATGCTTGTCCCACCGCGCCATGGCTTCCCGCTCCACCGTGACGGGTGCCTCCGATCCGTGGTTTCCGTGCGCTTTCACAGGCGGGTCCGGCCAGGGATTTGGGATTTGATCTGGGATTTCGGATTTGATCTAGGATTTGCATGTAATATTCTGAAAATTATAGGACTTAGTTGTAAAGTTGTCTTCTGAATGAGGCCGCGCCAATCTTTTCGGCACTGAGGGAGTAGGATTTAATGTTACCCCCCCTCTTTCAAATATAAGATGTATTTTGTTTCCTTTGACTAAGAATTTGACTAGATTTTTTCTTTCGCGTCTGACTTATGTGATAGAAATTTTGAATAAAAAACAAAAACATCCCCTGATTCAAATATAAGATGTATTTTGTTTCTTTTGACCAAAAATTGACTAAGATTTTTTTTTCGCATCTGACTTATGTGATATAAATTTGAACACAAATACAAAAATATTAATTGTGTGTCACTAAAATTATATATTAATTAATGGCTAATTGTTGATCAAATACTTGGTCAAAAGAAATGAAATATGTCTTGTATTTTAGAACGAAGGGAGTATTACGTACGCAGTTCATGACATTCTTCAGAAACTTGATGTCGTCAAGGCTAAGGCTCCGGTGCACGAAGCGTGTCCGACGGGTCTCGCTGTTGCTTGCATGCATGAACAGCGTGGGCGGATCTCGAATGAACACGATGGTGGCAACGAAGGACCAGACGTCGACGACAGTATGCCACGCCAGCACGAGATACGAGCAGACCCACACGAGGAATGCCAGAAAGCCCGCGGTAGGCGAGGGCCGGCGCTGGAGGGCGTAGATAGCGCCCTTGCGCTTGGGCGGCGGCAGCATGGCCGGCAGCCTCGTCGGGTCGGCGGCGCTCCGTGTGGCGGCGATGAAGAGCGTGATGAGCGACACGCCGTCGCCGAAGGAGTGGTGCACGCGGGCCGCAGCGGTGAAAGTCGCCTCGGAGGTGGGGATGTCCAGGAGGTGGAACTCCCAGGCCGGGCGGGTGTGGTCCATGGGGAGCGTCGACAGTGATGCCACGTAGTCCTCCACGGCTTTGTCCGGGTCGGCCGCCACGGCTGCGGGGTCCAGCGTTGGGAAGATGATGTGGCTGTCCACGTTCACCTCCGTGCCCACCACCCACTGCAGGGTGCCCTCCTTAGACATCACCTGTAATAACAAAGCTCATATGTACATCACGGCTAACGTTAGAGTGGCAAAAGTGACTAGGAGTATGAATGGATTTACTTACTTGGATGCTGCGGAAGCGGCGGTATCGGGCGAGCTGGTTCTGGATGCCGTCACGGAAGACGGGCAGGTCTAGCGGCGCTCCAAACCCGAAGGACACCACGATGTATACATCCTTCACAAGCCTAGCCGTAGGGCTCACGGGCTCCTGGGCCGCGCCTCTACCAGCCGGTGTTCTTGACGTGCTGATGGAGAGCCCAGGAAGCCGGTTTCGTAGAGCGGCGGAAGCATCAGTGCCATCCGTCCTTGCTCCCATGCTTGTATGCTGAGCTGAGCCGGGCTCCTGCAAGCGGGTTCGATTTATAGGGATATCTGCTCATCGCTGGCAGTCCCTCCGTCCCATACTTAGTATGTAAACGTTTTTTATATAAATATATTTATATTTAAATAATTTTGAGTCACTTAATATGAGACGGATCGTACTTCTTCCCAAAACACTTATTTTGAGACGGAGAAAGTACATAATTAATTTGCTGATAAAGAGGAGGCCCCCGGCTACAACCGCTTCCGTGGGTTGCTATCCCTCCTTTTTTTTGGACAGTATCGGTTGCTGTCCCTCTTTGTTTGGAGATGGACACGAAATAAATAGTACCATGCGGAGGATAGTTATGTTTAACTGACTCAATTGATTATCGTACGTTTAGATCGAAAATATCAGACGATGGATAGATATGGCGTTCACATTGTTTCGAATTCCGAAACGACAACGGGTGACCCATTTAGTGCGTCACTGTACAAGGAGCCACCGTGGGGGCACCGAGGTACGTGCCCGGGCTCCCCCAGCTAAGGTTGCCGCTGGGTATCCATTACCCGTTACCCTGTCCATACCCATATGGTTGGGTCGGGTATGGCTAAAAAAAATTTTCCCATACGAAACCGGGAGGGTATGGGTATTATCCGTATCGCACCGCACCAAGCGCTCTTCTTCCTCAGCTAGCACAGTGGGCGCACGCTGCATTGCAGGTAGAGTCAATGTAGTACATGGCGAGCGGCGCCGGGGAGCACTTCCTGAGGCAGCTGAGCGCAACCAACGGGGCCCTGACGCGGGAGGAGTCTTACGGCGGCGCAGCAGAAGGAGGTGGTCGAAGAAGAGGCAGGCGGCAAGGGGTACGGCGGAGGCGGAATAAGCAGCAGGGGGAGTCGTCGGCGGCGGGGAGGACGCGGGTGATGGTGGTGGTGGACGAGAGCTCGGGGGCGATCTTCTTCTCTCCTCCTCGTCCTCCTGACCGCCTCCCGCCTCCGCGTGCTGTCGCCGCCTCTCTGCCGCCTCTTGCTGCCGCTACCCCTCCTCCCCGGCATGGGACGGCTCAAGGGATATGGCGCCCATCCTCCTCCCCGGCACCCCAGACCACCATCCACGAGGGAGCTCAAGGCGGCCTTCAGCACTACCCGCTGCGCCGCCTCTCCCTCCTCGCCGGCATGGACATCATCGGTCCGTCCGCTGCCGCCGCTTGGATCAAAACTTTATTTTGAGGATTTTCTTTTTTCTTCAATTTGCATCAGATATGTTCTTTGATGTATGGGTAATATGGGTAATGGGTAAATTTTGGGAAGGGTAGATATGGGGATTTCATTGTATGGGTATGGGGAGGGCAAATGATGGATTAACCCAAACCCTCCCCAACGGCATGCTGACCCAGCACCTGCTGCCGGCTCCAACGGCGGATCGTGCCCCTCAGAACGAAGAGTCGGTCCGTGCTTCTAGGCCCAACCCATTTTTCTCTTCTCAATTTCCTCTCTCCTGCCGGCTGACCTCTTCGTTTTTCTCCTGGGCTTGATGGTTACGTAGGCCGGACTCCACTCTGCTCCCTTGGGCTTGGCCTGGTCCCAACTCAGCCCGTTCCAGCGAGGCTGAGGCGCAACGAATCAGCCTCTGACTCCCAAAGAGTCGTGTCACTCCTCCAGTCTGTTCCTTTCCACGAGAGCTTCGACTGCCTCTTCCTTTCCCAAAATCTTAAGTCCAAATTTGAAAACCCACTTTGGCTCCGAGATCCAGTGCTCTCTATAGTTCAAACTTCATGAAAATTCAGTGCTCTCTGTGGTTCAAAAATAACAAATCTGGGGATGTATAATAGCATTATTGTACACGAAAATATAGTTATTTTTGCACATACCACAAATCAATCTATCTTTACACGAAAATGTACAGTTATGTAGTATACGTCTATACTAACACTACAAAAAAAATTCAGATTTTTTCAAACTGATTTTCATGAAGTTTGAACTATAGGGTTAGGGAGCACCGGATTCCGGGAGCCAAAAATCCACGTCCAAACGTCTAAATTTCGCAACAAGAGTGCTAATAAGTGGTTCAATGATTTGGTATGTTTCACCGAGCGAGAAGTTTATTTGCGCAACTACTAAATACAGTATGATCTAATTGGCATTGCTGTGAAATTTTATTTGTCAAATGTTGACATTATGTGAGATCGAGATAGGCAATCAGAGGGGGGTGAATGATTGCGCGGAAGCAAATTAAAACTTTTCCCGAAAGTTCAAACCCTAAATCAGATTTCTTTGTGTCCAGACTTTGCTGGAGCGTTGGCTCGTTGTACAACGGCTGATGCCTAGCCAGCCGGAGAGTGAAAATGTAAAGAGGCCGAGGGGAATATTGTGCCACGGCCAAGGTTTCTGCTAATTACCGAGAGGTATTTACGGTTACGACCGTACAGTAACCGGTTCTCCTATACCACGAAATGGGATTTATCATAAAGAAATCATCTCCAAAAGAAAAGAATTTGAATTCAAAATTTGATTAAAATTCACGTCCAGTAAATGGTCAGGGCGGTTACCACAGTATTAATAAATAACCCCTTGAAAAAAGAAATCCTGTAGCCAAAAACCTTGGTAAGGCAGAGCTGATGGCGCGGACAGACAAAGGCGCAGTTGACACGGAGGCTCACCAGAGGGCTATAGGGTGGGCCGCGGTGCTAATCATAATAAAGTGGTTTAGATCTCTCCTAATGTATTACTTCGTCCGTTCTTATAATTTTTGTCAAAATATTACATGTGGATAGACACTCTTTAGGATAGATACATCCATTTTTAAACAAATTTGAGACAAGAATTATGGAACGAAGAAAGTATTTCTTAGACTAGTCACAGTGCAAATAACTTAAGTCAGTAACCAACTAGATATTTTGGTGACATGACATGATAATTAATGAAAAGAAAAAACAACGTGGTAATTAGATATGCTACCATCACATCACGTTTTGCAAGATAGAATGAGTTTATAAAACAATTAATGAGATTTATATGTTATCACAAATTATGTTACTCCCACTATTTACATATACACGTTGCTACTTTATGTTACTGTTCAAGCTTTAGACGTATGGTTTACTGCTAGTGAAATCAGGCGCCCACGTGTTCTAGTATTGAGGCAATGGTGGCCATCGGTCAGGCCCAGCACCGCTTGCACACAAAATGCCAGGCATGGCGCGTCACGAGCGGACCCGCAATTGTTTTGTGCCATGTGGAAAAAAGCCTGGCCCGGCTTCGTGCCCGGCCTTGCAACCCGGTCGAACTGTTTAAAAAATTAAATAGAAATTGAGGTAAGGAATGGTGCAGCCCACTGTTTTGGCCGTTTGGCCTGTTTTTCTTTTCTAAAATAAAAAAGTAAAATTGGCTATGGGATGAGTGCGGCCCACTGTTTTTGGCCCGTTTGGTTGTTCTTCCGCTACTTGATTTCTCTCAATATTAAGCATGTCACGTCGTCACATCATTAATTTGTTCATACATATTTAGTGGGAAACTCATATTTTTGCATTTCAATCAAGTTTTAAGCGAATAATTTATCATACAATTTCATTATATGTTTTCAGTTTCGAATACTTCGTTGCTACTCAATTTCACATGTATGTTACTCCAATCCATAATAAGTGATGCTAAAATTTTCCGCAACAACATGCAAGGCATCATCTAGTTGTATAGATACGTTCATATTTAGACAAATTTAAGTCACTTAGTATGGGACGGAAGAAGTACTTACAAACCATATTTAGGTGTTGGTCTGGGACCTTTGTCGTTAACATATGCAGCTTTGCACTTCTAAATGAAACTTGGATGATTTTTGTCTGCCGGCAAGATTAAAACTGCTTGTTCACCGCCACCAATTATTTATGGCGCTTATGACGTATGTTGTAATGGAATCTGTAAACACCTTACTACAACTTCATTGGTATTAGATGCCTCAACACACATAAAAGACCTTTCCAATTATCTCTTATTACTCTCCATATGTTGCTCAGTAGTAACATGGAAATGAAAATTCATGATGTACAGTTTAAAGATAGAAGGGAGACCATTAAGTTGCGGGCTTTGTTACAAAGTATGTTTCTAACAGACACAGGAAAATATAAATCAACACTAATATTATCATTTTTGACATTTAGATCCCTTGAATT
The DNA here is from genome assembly GCF_000005505.3 of Brachypodium distachyon. Lineage (NCBI taxonomy): Eukaryota > Viridiplantae > Streptophyta > Magnoliopsida > Poales > Poaceae > Brachypodium > Brachypodium distachyon. The sequence continues at coordinate 17,234,962 of NC_016133.3, forward strand.
AAGGCGAATGACCAGCTTGATCAGTGGTTAGTCCATGCACGGGCACACTAACTAGTACGTAGTACACCCATGTGGCTAAGCTAACCTCTTCCCTCATGTACTGAACTGATCACTTAATTAACACTACTCCATGTACTGACTTTGCCAAGGTTTTTCCTAAAAAAAACTTTGCTAAGGTTTATTTTATAGGACGAATTTGTCCATTCAATTTCACTATTGAATACTTCAGAGTAAACCTGATGATTCAGACTTCAGGCCCTTATACAAAAAAAATTTGGGTCTGCATATTTTCCCTTCACCACCTGCTTTCGTCGCCTGTCAAACCACCTTCGTGCCCCTTCGTTTCGTCCGCCCCCGCCCTCGGCAACCTCCTCCGTCCTGCAGAGAAATCCCTAAGATCGAGCCCCGCAAACAACCCTGGACGTCCGCCGCCGCCGTCCACCGTGGAGGCTGCCCTACTCCGCAGACGGCGCATCCAGGCCACCGGCAACTTCCGTTCCAGCTCTCTTCCTCCTCCCCTCGCCGCCGCCGGGGGCAAAGCCCATGCGGTGACGGCGGTGGCGTGAGGTGGCAGCGCAGAAGCCGCGATGGCGAGGCGGCGGCGGGGCTGTGGGGTCGCGGCGGCGCTCTCCACCGACGGGCTACCAACCCCACCTCCCTCGCTACCAGAACAGCCACCCCACCTGCTTGCCCTTTCTCTCGGATTTAGGCAGATCTACGCGGGCGCGGGAACCCTCCGTCCTAGCCACGGTGATTTCCTCCGAATGTACCAATCCTACTGGGATTTAGAGGCCACATGGCTTTAGTTTCTTCTTTTGGCAAGATCACACAACTTCTTAACTCGTAGTTGTTCTTTCTCAGGGAGAAAAAATGGAGTCTGTACTGGACGACCAAGACACATCTGTTGATGATCCTAGGCATCAAAAGACAAGGTGATCAATTAGGTTAGTCTATCTTATGCCAGAATGCATTTGCATTTACCTGTTACTGTTTGTAACTCCTGCTGTTGAAACAAATTAGTCTATGCCGATCAAATGCTAATATAATTTAAGTCATGTTGCTTTGCCCATTTGTCTGTCTTGATTTTGTATATGTAACCTGTGACGATGATACTTGGTACAAGATGAAACAAGCCATGTATCTGAGCCATCTGACATACCCGTACGTAGTCACTCTGAATAAGTAGATACCTCACACTAGCCCACTCCTCTAAAGACATATCCTGGACTGCTATGTGCAAATAATTGTGATATTGAACACCATATATACACTTTGAAGTTCCTATTTTGATTGCCATATTACCATATATATATATGCTCCTATAGTTTATCTGCATGCTTAGCATACTATTGCCTTTTTCGGAAATGCAGGCGTAAAATAAAGCCTATTGCAGCTGATCGCAGGAAAGGAGGAGATGCAAGCCACAAACACAAAAGGGCTTTACCTTCTTTCTCTGACAAGCATTTGCATAATAAAAATATGTACTCCCTTCATTCTAAAATAAGTGATGTGGATTTGTATAGATTCTTATGCAAATCCACGTCACTTATTTCAGGACGGAGGAAGTACAAGTGATACACAGCCACACAGGGAATACCGGTAGAGATGCTCATTGGATAACAGCAACTTCCTCCGTTCTACAAAAGAACGGTGTCTTTGCTATTATTATATTATTCACCTGTAAAGAGAATTTCATCCTACATTGAAAGTCAATAGTGTCTCCGAAAATCATGCATCTGTGATCTTGCGAAAATGACTTGAAAAAACAACATTTTTTAGTTCATTTTCACCATGTTATCACTTCACCGCATGAGAAAGAAAGACCATGTTGTCACTTCACCTGTAAAGAGAATTTCATCCTATATTGAAAGTCAATAGTGTCTCCGGGAATCATGCATCTGTGATCTTGCGAAAATGACTTGAAAAAACAACATTTTTTAGTTCATTTTCACCATGTTTTCACTTCACCGCATGAGAAAGAAAGACCTTTGCATTCCTTCATTCTCATATTTGAATATACTCCATATACTCCATGGTAACTGAAAGACCAATTCTTTGACCACGAAGGTTTAGCAAATGATCACCTCTGCTGGCCTTTTGTGATATCTGTGTTGGCATTTTTTTAAATGTTGCACCATTTGTTATGTCATCAATTAGTTGTTCCATAGCAAGGCACGGGCATTTTGCTATCATCTAAAAGAACATGAATGGCTTTATCTTTTTGTGCAACTGAAAACAGGGTACACGGGAAATCCTGGAGCTATAAACTCCATGGCATGATTTATAGAATTATTAGGGAGCTGATTTGTGAGGATGGAAATTATAATTGGACCACGTGGGTTATGAACAGTCCCCCCTGCTAATTTAAAAGGGTTATAATGCTTGTGACAATTTAAATTTTATACAGGTTTTGACCAACATTGCACTTGCTCTAAGGGCAGGAATTTCAGAGATTTTATGAAACCAAATCCATTCCCAACCGATCAGGTATTAAACGATAAATAACACTATATTTTCAGTTCTGCATCACCTAAGTTTGTTGGCTGTCAGCTTTAATCGCGGCAATCAAGGTCGACTGATCTAGTTTTCTAGTTGGGCAATCAAGAGTACGTACGACGCTCAAAATTATAATTTCCTTTAATTCAGTTTTTTTTTGGGAGAAAAATTCAGTTGTTGATGTATTCACAGCAATCAAGATTCACCTGCTAAAACGAGTCAATCTGATGTTTGCCTTTAGCAAATTGCTCGCCGTGATTTTTGTTTAAACCGCAATGAAGTTTGCTTTTTTACTTGCCAAAACAGATTAGTTTGTTACTACTGATTATTCACGATTCACCTGCTCGTTTCATTTCTCCCTGCCAAAACCGATACGGAAATCCTTAAGTACGACAGTCAGGTACGATTTTCTTAGGGCTCTGCCTCCTCGGAGATGTACCGTATCTTAAGTATGCCTCGTAATCAAAAATCTGATGTGACATCTTAATTAATGAACATAGAGAGGGTATGGTATCTTAATCTAGATACTCCTTCCATTTCACAAAGGTTGCCGTATTTTATTTTTTTAAGACAAGGCTTTGATTAAAAATTATAATATTAATATGTAACATATATGATATAAAATCATGATTATTAGAAAAAACTTTTAAAGACAAATCTATTGATATAAATTTCATGTATGTAAAAACTCATATTAATAGAGTTATCATTGATCAAAGTTTTGTCTTAACGAAACAAAATAAGCCAACCTTTGTGAAATGGAGGGAGTACATCTCAGTGCTAAACCCAAGATAATTCATAATTGCTCTCTCACAAAACATAAAAAATAAGAGCATGTTTAGATATAAAGGGAAAATCTATTCTCTAGTCGTGTGGCCTTTTCTGTTATGCGCGGACGCGCTCCGCTCCGTCCGATTCTCTAGTTTATTCTTTGCTCCGTTTGATTCACATCTTTGATTTCTTCCACCCCTTTCTTATCTTCTGTTCCAATCAATCCCCTCTGCTCCCACCTACCAATGAGGCACCGATGAAGGCAACGCCCACCTACTCGTTCCACTCGGCCATTGCTCCGCTCTCCTCAGCCATCTCGACGACTAGCTTCGCCGCGGCTCAACTCCAGCGAGGGCAGCGACGGTGGTCGGTCGGAGGGGCAGTGGTGGGCGGGTTTGCGGCGACCAGCACCCGAAGGCACACGCAGGAGGTCCTCGCCTAGCCAATGTCGAGCCCGTAGGAGTAGAAACAGCCGTCACCGACGATGAGGAGGCAATACTGTGGCTCTCGTATGGGCCATCACGCAGTGGAGGAGACGGGGGAGCGCTGACCGGCATGGTACTGACCATCGCCGGTGAGGACGGGGTGGCTGAGATGGTGCCTGCACTTCACCATTGAAGGTTAGAACAAATACGTGTTCTCCGACCTCCGATTTGGGTGTGGTGCACTGCTGAGGTGGGGTTGGTGATTGCGTGCAGCCATGAATTGGAGATTTAGCAGCGTATGGTTTCAACTCTCCGCAGTAGTGGAGAACTCCACTAATGAATGCTCATCTGGTTAGTGTTTTTGGCCGATTTTTGCTCCTGATGCTGTCATTGGCGGAGTTACCCGGCTATTTAGGCTACAATTACCACTTGCTATTGATATAGTTATCCAACCTTGAAGTTGAAGTTACCAACATGATATTTTATATAGTAACCAAGGTGTTCATGATACAGTTATCACGAGGTCATCAGTTTAGTTATCCACCAAAGCACCGATGTAGATATAATTACATGATTGTTCAACGATAAGATATAGCCCGATAACTAGTTGTGAACAGTTTTGGTAACTCAAGTATTATGGGGCTGATAACTGCTGAGTTACAACAAAAGCCGTCGTTATGCAAGTAATTTACATGTACATGACTAATCATATAAGATGTAGCCCGGTGACTAGTGGTGGTCGGTCTAGTAACCCATGCGTTTTTGGGTTGGTAACTACTGAGCTATAACAAAAGTCGTCGAAATTGATAGGTGTACATTGTTTTTCAGCGATAAGATATAGCCCGATAACTAGTAGTGAATGATTTGGTAACTCAAGTATTATGGGTTGGTAACTTTTGAGTTGCAACCAAAGTCATCCTTATGTAAGTAATTTAGGTGTACATGACTGATCAGATAAGATATAGCCCGGTAACTAGCTCTGAAAGGCGTGGTAACCCATGTGTTTTTGGGTCGGTAACTTCTGAGCTCCAACAAAAGTCGTCGAAATGCATGTAATTTAGGTGTACATGGCTGTTCACATGAGACATGCTAGCTCGGTAACTGTCTACGAACGGCCAGGTCATCATGCTCAATTGGGCTGGTAACCGGGATCCACCGAATAACTAGTTTTGAATAGGCTTGATAATTTATGTATTTATCGTTGGTAACTTTCAAGTTTGAAAAAAAGAGTAGCCGAAATATATCCAAGTGGGGTCAGTTTTGAAGCTCTTATCGTGATGAACTCAACCATGAAAGTGGATCGTAAATTGGATGTGCCGTTACAGAGTTAAAGTATTTTGAATTTTTGAAACATGAAAAATCTTCACTGACATCACCATTTTCGTCTTATTTGCATGCATGCAGTACATACTGTACTTTTTGTTTGGTTCCACGGAGGAATATGCGGAAGAAAGAGACATGCAGTACCCAACCAATCAGGGGGATGGCGGACGATGGCGGACTCACGCGTGCTCACGAAACGGATCGGGGGAAGAATGGCAGGAATCGTACGGTAGCTATGATAACTGCCATACGGCTGCCGTATAGTCCGGTCCTTAGATAAATGGTTAATTGGATCTATGCTACTCTGTACTCCATCGGTTGTAGATATGCCACTACAAAAACTTGACTCGGAGAAATGCCACTCTAACTTTTTTATACCTCTATTCATGCCATTTTGTCCAATACAAGATCTATACGAACAGTTTTTTTCCCATTCAAAGTCAAACAGTTCTATTCTTCTTATCCCCACGCGCTCCTCTAAAGAGTAGACTCATATTACTGTTTTTTATTTTCTGTAATTTTTATAGATTTTTTTGAGAAGTTTGAATTTTAGGCCAAATTTGATTTTTTGAACCTTTATGGTGCCTGGAAGACTCGAACGTACTGCTGAACTTTGTAAATAGGGGTATTATGGTAAATACTGCTGTACACACGGAAATACATATATTTTATGAACAATTATTGGTCTTAAGTGGACATAATGGCATTGATAGAGGTATAAGAAAGTTAGAGTGACATTTCTCCAAGTCAAGTTTTTGTAATGGCATATCTCCAATCGGTGGAATAAAGAGTGACATATATTCAACTAACCCTTAGATAAAACACTAAGATACAAGACATTGTAAGAGTTGTATCTAAACATGCATTTAATGTTTTAGATACAATACTCCTTCGGCCGGAATTACTTGTCAAAATATTACATGTATCTAGACGCTTTTTAAACATAAACACATCCATATTTGGGCAAATTTGAGACAAGTAATATGGGTCGAAGGGAGTATCTATTACTATCTATTAAATTATAGTTGGTGGTGATGGTTGGGCTCCGTAGGTCAACTTCGTTAAAATTACAACCAATATGCCATTGCCCGTTAATTTCTCTCCCTTCCGTTTTATTCACGATTTCTCCTCGTTCGTCTTACAACCGAAGCCATCGCGCCCACGTGCCGACCTCGACAGCCGCACGGCACCATGTGCTGCCTAGACACAAAAATAAAATAAAATAGTTTGTGGTTTTGTTTACCCGTAGCAACGCGCGGGCACACATGCTAGTAAGATATAATGCATTGTGAGTGCCCTTACGATACTCGCCGCGTGCGTTATTTTTGCCACGGGCGCGTGCCTATTCTCCATCCCGTGATTGGGCGCCACAGTGGCAAATCGGAAAGGATCAGAATCATGGCGCCCGTTAGAGCAACTCCAGCCGCCCCCCCTAAAGGCCCCCTAAACGGGCTTGGGGGGCGCCGGCACGAAAATTTCGACCCAGCCGGCCTCCCCAATTTGATTCTTTACCCGGCGCCCCCATGCCAAACCCATCCCATGGGGGGCGGGGGGGGGAGGCGCCGGCGCAACGCGTTATTGCGGCAGGCCCGCGATGTCAGCGCCCAATTAATCGCCTCACCGGTTTCTCCCCGGCCCCTCCTCGGCTCCCGAGTTGATTTTAATGGAGGTAGCCCGCCGGTTGCGCCCCCGCCCATTATCGCCACGTTCACACGCCCACCGTTTCGCATTCCGGCGCTATAAAAAGCGGTCGAGCGGTGCTCGGCATTCCTCTCGCCGCCTCCTCCCTTTCGCCCTCTTCTCTCCTCTTTCGCCTAAACCCTAAACCCTCCGACGGCATGGCTTCCGGCGATGAGACCTGGCACCGCACGACGTTGACGCTCGAGGAGGCCGAAGCCCTCCACGATCATGAGTACCCGGCGCCGCCCGACTGCCGGCGCACTGGACCTTGAGCAGCGGCGGCATTCCGAAGCCACCGGTACCCACTGGCCGTGCCCCGATAACCGCCATCAACACCCACTTGTGGCACGGGCTGACGGCGGAGCAGGACGAGGACCTGGCGTGGAACCGCTCCCCCGGGGCGAACTGGGCGCTGCTAACCGCCACGCCGTCCGCCGGGCCGGTTCTACATCGACGGCCGGCGCCGGTTCGGGCGCGGGCGCTCTGTGGCGGCGGTGCTTGCCCACATCGCCGCCGGTACGGGGCCGGTCCAACCCACTCCGGCTTCAGCTCGTCCCGCAGCGCCTCCTTGCCGGCGCTGCGCATCAAGGATGAGCTGGGTTTGTCCTCCCGCCGACGAGTGCCGGAGCCGGGTTCGGCCAAAGCCGGAGCCGGAGTTGGCTTACGGCGCTGGCGGCAGAGCGCGCCAGCCAGCGTGAGGGCGTGGAGGCAAAACACCTCGGTCTCGCCATGACGGATGCCGAGGCCGAGGCATGGAGCGCCAAAGAGGCGGCGAGGGAGGCGGGTGAGAAGAAGGCAGGGGAGAGGCCGAAGCCGTAGGTGAAGGTGGAGCTGATCACCCTCAACTCCGAGGACGCCTAACTCGCCGACTTCAGCGACTAGCGCGGCCGTTTTTTATTTTAAAATTATGTAATAAAAACTTTATGTTTAATTAAATTTCGTCAAATTTAGTTAAATTTCACCAACTTCATTTAAATTCCATCAAATTTAATTAAATTTTGCCTATATTTAATTTTTGGGGAGTTGGTTTAACCCTAAAATTATTTTTGCACCGCCGCCCCCCAAACGGTCTAAGGGGCTGTTTGATTTTAGCCCAACATTGCCTTGCCAAAATTTGGTTGCCAAAATATCGGTGAACCTTTTGCTTGCCCATGATTTGACCAATTTTAAAAAAAAAAAACTAAAATTGGCAAAATAGCATTGGTAAGCAAAAAAATTGGCAATCATCCAAACAGAAAGACCAAATTCAATGACCAAACAATTGGCTTGGCAGATAGATATTGGCCTCAAACCAAACGTATCCTAAACAACGGCTGCCCACGGCTGCCCTGTACGCCAAATGCGTGGGACGGCTGGAGTTGCTCAGGCGGAGCCCCCGTTTCGTCTTTGGTCCGAAACCCTCTCCGCCGCCGCCCCAAATCCCACCGCACGAACTCCAGCAATGGCAGCACCCCAGATGGCAGGAACGAAGACGGTGTCGAGGTCCGTCCTGGACACGGCCCGGGCCACGCACGCGTTCGAGATAATCGGGTACAGCCACCACAGGGGCCTCGGCAATGGAAAATCCGTCCGCTCCGCCGCCTTCGCTGCCGGCGGCTACCATTGGTGCATCCGCTACTACCCCGACGGAGACAACACCGAGGATAGCAACGACCACGTCTCGGCTTTCCTCGTGTTCTTGTCCAAGGACGCCAAGGTGAGGGCAGGCTTCGATTTGAGGCTGATCAACCCGGTCACCACCGATTTCATCTACCGCGTCCAGCCATTGGTGTTCGATGATGCAAACCGGACCTGGGGCCATCGGAGGTTCATGAAAAGGAGCGATCTTGAAGCATCGCCGTACTTGAGGGACGACCGCCTTCTGATCGAGTGTGATGTCGTTGTTCTCAATGAACCACGGATTGAACTGACCTTGTTGGACTTTGAGGTCCAGGTGCCACCCTCCGATCTGTCAGATGATCTTGGAAAATTGTTAGAGGCGAAGGAGGAAGCAGATGTAATATTCAAGGTTAAAAAGGACGTTTTTCCTGCTCACAAGATTGTGCTCGCGATGCGGTCACCGGTGTTCAAGGCAGAGCTTTATGGACCGATGAGGGGCAACAAGACCAGACGGAAGTACATAACTGTCGAAGATATGCAGCCTGCTGTTTTCAAGGCCTTGCTTCACTTTATCTATACTGATTCCTTGCCCTCCATGGATGAGATCATTGGCAATGATAAGAAAGAACTTATTAAGCATTTGCTTGTGGCTGCAGACAGATATGCCATGGATAGGCTGAGGCTAATTTGCGAAGGCATTCTTTGCAAGAGTCTTGATGTTGATACTGTGGCGGCCACATTAGGTCTGGCTGACCAACATAATTGCAGCAAGCTCAAAGGTGCTTGCGTTGAATTTATCCTCTCGTCGAACAGAATGGATGTCGTGGTGGAAAGCCAAGGGTATGTACACCTTAAAAGATCTTGTCCTGCTCTCATATTCGATATCTTTGAGAGGGCAACCAAATTTCACAAGATTTAGTATGCTCATCTTTTAGTTAACTTCAGATAGTTAGCATAGTGAGCATGTAGCCACCTGAGATCAACTTGTCTCCTCTGGTTATCAGATCTTTTGGAGAAGGGCACACTTTGCAAATTGCATGTCTTGGATGCGGTCATGCATCACCTTATATATGAATCTGTGCTAGATCACTGGTATTCTCAAAGATGTTTTGATTGGCTGACTAACAGTAAATGAGTGCTCATTTTATATCTCAAAGCAGTTAAAACTTTATTAATGAGCCACCATGATAATATCTAGTGTCAACTGTGGTGGAACATTAACAAACAGCAATACTGCAACATATACAGTTAACCAGTGATACTCTGTTCCAGAGTAGCACATCCCTATACCTAGTTTACATTTTCCTTAGATGGTACTCCCTGCGATCCTAAATTGTTGTCGAAATATTACATGTATCTAGACGCCTTTTAAGAGTAGATACATCCATATTTGGCAAATTTGAGACAATACTTTAGGATCGGAGGGAGTAGTACCTTACTTTCTTATTGTTCAGTGGCAGCAAAAAATTGGTATTCTTTGGGTTCAGTTATCAGAAAAACTTGAGCTTTTGGAACCAACTGTGCAACTAAAACTTTAAAACCGAATTGAGGAACTAGTACTTTCTCTGTAAGTACTTAAATTTCATTGTCTTATCAAGCTTAGCTACAGTGACTTAAGACTTGATGTTAGGATTAGTAACCATGAGAGTTATGACATGGTCAGGAAGGTTGCAGAATTTGCAGTTGCCTTTTTTTTGTTCAAAATCATATTTATGGGCTTAAGCTAAGGGGCTGAGGAAAATCTTAATTCAATCTAATTGGTTGGCAGTTATAGTTATTACTAAGATCATTTGAACTGAAACATTAGCAAGTCATATGCGCCAAGCTGCCAGAATCGCTCAGAGATTTTCAGTGTCCTGATCTTGTCCATGCCTACTTTTTTTAATAGCTCCTGGTTTATGCATACCAGAGGGTATGCCGTTATCAAATGAGCTGAACAAATCGAGTAATCAATTATGATGATGAATGATATTAGACCATCGTGATTTGTGAATCAGGGCAACCAATCATTATTAACCATACGGCATGCTGTAATCTTCAGAGACCTCACTACATGAGTGCTCATTTTCATGATTAGTTACCAGTATCAAGTAATCAATGACGATATCTATAGTTAATTCTGGCGTAATACTAGCAGATAGGTACTAGTATCAACTAATCAATGTACAGTTATCCACTTATACTCTGTTATAGACTAGCACAGCTCAATATCTAGTTTGCAGTTTTTTTTTTGTTACAAGATAGTTGCTTACGTTCTTTGTTTTTCGGAGGCAGCAAAAACTTCAAATTCTTTGGATTCTCTCATCAGAAAAACCTTTCTTTATGAATCAACTGTTCAGTTAAAAGAACTCAAAATCGAATTATCAAGCTAGGACGTTGGGGTTATTTGAATGAATCCAGTGCACCAACACGCCTCTTCTTTTGTATCAGCTTAATTATGGAACAAAGAGTAGAAGTCAGATAACTATGTAACACATATTTCGTTGGTCACTTTGCCTACAATTTGCTAACCGGATATTACATCTGGAAGTGGTCTTAGTAGGCCGAAGTGGGTTGAAAATTTACAGCTCAAAGATGTTCCTAGCTTAGCAAGCTCCGTAACGTATATATCTATTGCCGCAATTTTCATTTTATTCGGATGAAGATCTATACTGTTATGGATTTGTTTAATGTGCTTTTTCTAGAAAAAAGGCAACTAGCCAATCTGCTATCAGTCGGAATTTAAGCATTGCTACAGTTTTTAAATAGCAAAATTGCAGTAGTACTGTACTGTTGAAGATAACATAATTAGCTCGGAATTACCATGTATGTTGATACAGATAAAGTGTCTTTTTTTTTAATTATTCACTTGTAACCAAGTCTGAGCTTTTGCAATTACCATCTGTTGCATACCTGGACCGTTAATGGTAGTGTTTTTAGGCATCCATTGGAGGATTCTACAAGATGCTCAATTGCGCTCAATGAAGTTCTAGATTGTGGATTAAGAACCATCAAAGTTATTTTCCACTTGAATGTTAATCTCACGAAATCTATGTCTACACACATAATTTTATATGCAGTCATTTTTCTTGTTTGTCTATCATCACCATAGGGTATACAAGGGAAGAAGAATTCAGGGATCAAGTTGAAACTTACAGTACAAGTAAGGATATTGATTGAAGAAAATCTGCCATGCAACTCTGCTCATCTTCACTTCATGCTGGTAACTGATTATGCTCGCGATTTTATCAGTTTGATTGGTTCAATCAGAGGCATCTCAATAATGCTTTCATTATTTCATTTTTTACTTTTTTTAGATTCTTCATTACTGTTTCAACATCAATTATATCTCATGTAAAGAAATAGCACAGTGCATACATGTCATTTCCCTGTATCCTCTGCTATGTCTAGCATCCCGGGTGAGGTCGACTAGAATGCAAGAAGAACAATAAATCAAAGCACGATGGCAACCCTTAGTTATCTTCTGGTTCCATTAGCAGCCATTGGGCCAGTAGAAAGCACAAAACAAGATGCGCCCAAACAGAGCACACCACGTATATATCAAATAAAAGAAAGCAACAAGAAGATAAGAAAGAAAATATGGAAAGAAGCCAAGCACAATAGCAACGTGGACGGAACCCACTTGTCGATGCTACCTACTGCTGCAAAGCAGCAAAAACCAGTAGTCTATATAAATCACGGGGTGCAACAAGAGACTTGAACACAGTGAGAGTAAGTACGAAGGCCATGGCTCGGGCATTGCTCTACCCATGCCTGCTCTTCCTAGCCTCGACCGCCACCGCTTCCTTGCACTTACAGTGCCTTGAAAACCCACCAGACCTGACTGCAGGCGGCAATGAGGTAGGCCAGGTCGTCGACAACCTGGCTGGATTCACGGCCTACGTCGCTGGCTCCATCCACTCCAACCGGGCCATCGTCCTGGCCTCTGACATCTTCGGTTAGTTCATTGGGTTAAACTGTTATTGCACCTGTACGGGAGTAAATATGTTGAAAAAGCTGGTATATGATGTCACTGAATTTGGCTGTTGCATGCCTTGTTGTTTTCAGGTTTCGAAGCGCCATTGCTGAGGTTTGAGCTTCTTACTCCATTGTTTTCATTTTCTTCATTCTTTTTTTATAGAGCTTTACCACCCTGTGTCTACACCAACTAGACTTCAAACGGTCACAAGTAATCATACAAGTTATTGTAGCAAACAGAAAGGACTGAAAAGACACAAAAACAGAAAACAAGAAATGCAATATCATTTTTTTTTGTAGTAAACCAGCATCCTCGCAACGAATTTGTTCATCTGATTCTGGTGGTTCAACATTGTCTTTCCTCCAATGAAGTGAAATGGACTCATGAACAACTGTATATAAAGGAAGACCAACTTTTGCCTCCGGTTCCAGAAGGAAAAAGAAAGCAGACCTATTTTACAAACTAATGATGTGGACTGAATTCATCTGTTTCTTTTTTTTTCTTAAATAGAAAAAGAAAAGACTAACCTTTTAGTCAAGCCTATGCAGCCATCTTCGACAGAGACATGAGAACCGACTTATATCAGATAATTCCTAGTACGCTGCATCACTCATGTTTAAATACTCAGCTTTTTATGAACCAATAGCTATAAATTCTTCTTTCTATGAGATACAGTAGTAGTATCAAGTTACTTAAGAAATCAAATACTTGCAAATTAGAGGAATTTCATACTTCCTCCGTCCAACAAAAGATATCTCAAGTTTGTCAAAATTTGGATGTATCTAGACATGACTTAGTGTATAGATGCATTCAAATTTGGTCAAAGTTAAGGCATCCTTTGTTGGACGGAGGGTAGAAGAAATGCCTAGAAGAAAATTAGACACTCACAATTATGTGTCCAGCCATTATGTAGCACAAAATTCTTCTTGCTTTGAAATTATAAACCAAATAACTATATGCGAAACCAAGAACTACATTTCAATTTATCAGACCCTACAGTGTACTGTGTCATAAATAGTACGTGCACAGCCCTGTCTTAGAATATCGCAAGTCATAAACCTTTCTTCTTTCTCAGATAATAATAAGGTACGAGCATGCCACTCAAATAAGTTGAAAAGTGAACTGATATTATGACCAAACAAAGAGCCCTGTTCCGGTCGAGAACTTATGTATCTATCAGTTCATATTAGAATCATTTATGGTTTTATCTATTACTCTAAAATTCTAAATTAGGATCATGTATGGTTATGTATGATGGCTGCACATGACAAGCAAGGCAGATAGCCGACAAAGTTGGTGGAGCTGGATACTACATTGTGGTGCCTGATTTCTTCAATGGGCAACCTTACACAGGAGACCCAAGTATAAACATCACCCAATGGATTGATGATCATTCTCCGGTAATGCAATTCTATAACCCCCCACCCCCCTCCATTTCTTTTTTGATGTTTTATATCTGTTTGCCATTTTTTGACAAATATACGACATGTCAGAAACTCAGAATCTTTACTCTTACATAACTTTATCACATCTTTGGAGTGTCATTATGGTCCATTCGTATATAATGCCAAACGGTTACGTGCACAACCAAATTTTGGAGATGTGAAAAATGGCCTGGGCTCCGTCACTCCCTCCTCTCCGTCCTTACCCCCTCCTCTGTTTTATTTTTCCTTCGTGATCCCTGTTGTCAATTGGCATGTCCATGGAGGACTTATTATAGAATGCACAACCACTTTCTGTATGGTCCATCAGCCAATCCAGTTGTGTCGTTCTGGAAACCAAATGTTGGGCCACTCAGTATAAAAAAAATGTTGGGCCACTCGACAACGATTGATTAATTCATTCCATTGTTTGCCAATCATTGTGGTCTATGGCCTACCTGTACACCGACTTTTCTTATGTTCAGTGCTTTCATCAATGTTGTATTGTCAAAAAAAATATCAGTTATATTTCTCTCGACGCTTAAAACCACGTTGTGTTTTGTACTCCCTCCGTCCAACAAAGGATGTCTCAACTTTAAATAAATTTGAATGCATCTATACACTAAATCACATCTAGATACATCCAAATTTTGACAAACTTGAGAATCTTTTGTTGGACAGAGGGAGTATTAAAAAAGAAGTGGGCTATACCAAAATAAGAACATCTTCGTCTACTATGTCCTTGAGTAATTAATCTTCCTAAATAGTTGTCTTATTATCTCAGTTTATCTTATAGGTAAAAGCAGCTCAAGATGCTAAACCAATATTTGCAACTTTGAAAAAGAAGCAAAAATCTATTATTGGAGTTGGAGGATATTGCTGGGGCGGTTAGTGAAATCAACACACATTTATTGACGATATCAGTGAATGAATATTCTTGCTATGTGCCTGCAACTAGACTTAATTCAATTCCCTTCCTTGATGAATTGTCAGGAAAGTTCGCAGTTGAGATAGCAAAAATGAACGAGGTAGAAGCAATTGTCATCTCCCATCCTTCATCAGTCGTTGTTGATGATATGAGAGGTGAAGTTTTGTTTGTTTTGCTGCAGTGGTTGGTTTCAGTATGAATTACTTTTGTTCTTATTTGAAAGTCCATCTTGCACTCAGAGGTCAAATGCCCTATAGAGATCCTTGGAGCTCAGAACGACACAACTACACCACAAAAATTTATATATCAGTTTGTGCATGCCCTGCGTAAAAGAAGTGATAAGGTGAGTTACCGTTGACACTTTATACAAAATGCATTAACATATTTCTAAGTTGCAATGTTAGCACAGTTTTCAAAATATAATTTTCTATATCATAGATGAAGCACAAGAATCTTCGTCTGAAAACTGAAGCCTAACAGACAAAGATTCTTATGCTTCATCTACGCTATAGAAAATTATATTTTGAAAAGTGCTGGACTAACATTGCAACTTAGACAGAAGAGAAAATCTCCCAGAAATGATCCCTTGTTAGATCATCATGATGGTTTTGACTGGTCCGGATTTGACACATTTACATGACAGAAATGAAGAAATAAAACCTCTTCTTGGAACAACAACTCATATTTCATTAATTTGCGCAATGATTGTCCATGTTCCTTTTACACTCCCGACTTCTCACTCACATTGAAACAAGTCTTCTTTACTACTGTAAGAACTAAGCCTCATATATAAAGTTGATTGTTGCAGATTCCATACTATGGCAAGATCTTTCCAGGAGTAGCGCATGGCTTTGCTTGCAGATACAATTCCACCGATCCTTCGGCAGTTAAAACCGCTGAAGAAGCTTTTGCCTTAATGCTCGACTGGTTCGGCAAATACCTCAAATGAAACAGACGAAAAAGCTAATCATGCAAGTCTGGTACTCATCCAAATAAAATTTCTTAGCCGTGCAAAGTGTAACCTTCGTTAGTCTGTAACTCTGTACATTGCATGTTTGTATTGTGAATCTATGTGGAACTTTATGAAATGCATTTTCATGTAATTATTTTATAAAGAGCTACAGTTTGGGATAAGGGGTAATTTTTCCAAATATCCTCGTCGGGGAAAGCATCTCAGCTTGCACATGCTGGTGCTTCTACTATCCTCACCGTCTAGCCGGATAGATTGTTTTGAGAGCCAAACAATAAGCAAACTGACTTCACTAAAAGATTAATTACTTGTATCGGACAATCTATGTGGGACACATGCCCTGCATAGCCTCAAGTGGCTGCGCTTTAAGATTCGAGAAACCCCCGATCCCCTCTCACATTTCTCCCGTCGCCTCGGTTACCTTCCACTCCCTCTGCTCCCAAATTCCCTTCTCCCCTCGGCATTGAGGCACCATCCACTACGCTCTCGCAGCCTGCATGGGACACTCCTCGCTGTTAGGGTCGCCAGCCGCAGGCACCGCCACAACCAGCGTCGGTGCCGCTGTAGCCTGCAGTGGAGCAAAGCCACCTGGGCTGCCACAGGAGAGCTGCTACGGCCAACGCCTCCTAGATGTTGCAGCCGCCGCCCCGCAGGTATCTCATACGGTGGAAGTGCATTGCTGCCGTGGCGGACCCAGTAATGAATAAAAGATGGGGCTAAGTTATAACACCCCTAAAATTTTGCTGGTTACTCCATCCAATAAAATATGTCTCAAATTTAATTAAATTTGAATGCAACTATATACTAAATCATGTCTAGATACATTTAAATTTTGACAAACTTGAGACATCCATTACTGGACGGACGGAGTATATGACAATGCGTGCTCTTTTATGATCTACACAGCTATTAGAGCCATCTAATCAGTGGCGGAGCTTAACAAAAAGCTTTGGTGGGACAAAAATTATAATTTTCATGTTTTGAGGGGGCCAAATTATTTAATTTTCACAAGCACAGCAGAGACATTGCGCTAATAATATGAAGAAGAAAAATAAGCTGGGGGCAGCTTGAACTATGGCGGAGGTTGACATAAAGCTTTGGGGGTCAAAAGTTATAATTTTCATTTTTCAAGTCCTGCGGAGGCCAAATGCTTTAATTCTTACGTGCACTAAAGAGGGATTGCGCTAAAAATATGAAGAAGAAAAAAAGGTGTGGGGGAGAACCTGCCTCACCTGTCATTTTACTTGCTTGACACATTAAATATTTTTTCGAACACTTGGCGGGCATCTTGAGTGTGGTCAAGTCCGGGCATCAAATAGGTGGCACGTGTCTTGGTATCGAGGCCGGTACTGACTTTTTTTTAAGGGCCCCGGTAGTGACTGAGAAGTCCATGTTTGTCTGTCCATTACAACCAATTCCTTTCATAGTGAGCAACGTCCGCGTCTAGTGACATGCCACTATCACTGACATCCTGTGCAAACTGCTTGACTATAGTTTTATTCAGCTGACACTAAATTCACCAAGGCAGCTTTATTTCTCTCACAGCTCCAGATTTGTTTTTTTTACATATTTCAAGATCACCAATGAATTTCATGACAAAAACATAAGTTCAACGTTGACTTTGAATAGGGTCGGAGACAAGCAGGGCAGGGGGGCTTTGCCCCCCCCCCCCACCCCCACCCCCACCCCCCAAGGCCCCACTTGCCCCCTCGTGCCAAAGTAAACCATGTCATATACAGTTGAGCTTTTGTAACAGTGGAGGCATGAACCATGTCATGTGCAGTTGAGCTTCTGTAACACTAAACTTCATGCCCCGTGACAAAAATGAAAGAAATGCTTTATTAATTTGTTTAGTATTGAATCTGGTCTTTCTAATCGCACTCATATTTCTCAGTTATCTATTTAGTGTTATAAGTAAAAAAAAATTGTGATGCTTCATTTATTGCATCCTTGTCTTTGGACTATTGATTTTTTCGATGAAATCATAACTAGCGCACATGGAAAAAGGATCCTGTTATTCTTGGACTACGACGACACATTCCCGACTACGATGACACATTCCCACCGATCGTAGATGATCCTCTGAAGGCATGCATGTCTGATGAGGTAAGCGTATTTAACATACCCACCCAAAATTGACATAGTAGTTGATGTTTCTAACTAATTGTTTATCCCTTGAAATAGTCCGGGACACTGTAGAGCAGTTCCCCACTTCCATCGTGACCAAGAGAAGCATTGAGATGGTATTACCATATTGTACAGCTTCGTTAGTTGAGTGTATTTTACATCTATGATTAATAATCTGATGTCTATTTTTTAATTGTAAGGCAAAACAGTCGTAAACTTGGGGAATCTTCACTGTGCAGGGAGGCACGGGTTGAACATTGACTTACTAAGTCTTGTTTTAGTTCCGCAAGTTTGTACTATATGGTGTTATGTTGATCCTTCTTGATTATCTTAAATATCCACTCTTGTAGAGAATGAATGCTTCTGGCCACCTCCTCGCTAGCAAGATATAGTAACTGAGGTATGACATCTGTAGTGGATCGCCTATTCGATATCTGCATGGGAGCTTCGTCCGAGGGTGGACTTCAACAAAGGAGATGCAGTGGATCACCTATTCGATATCTGCTTCAACATCTCCATATGGACAGATCTTAGGTGCTCGCCACATACATTGGCGATGATCAGACATATGAGGATGCCTTAAAGGTGAGAATCCTAACAAGATCATTCGAAATGTTGTCATCTTTTTACTAATAATATTTTTCTCCTGATATTGCTACTAGCTGCTACGTGAAAAGGGTTATGGATTCGGGATTCTCGTCTCCACAAAGTCCAGCCGAAGACCCTTTTGAGATAATGTATACAGTCTGATGCTCAAGTATGTGAGTCTTGTTTGTTGTTTTGATAAAATTAAGGAACATCGATGCTTTAACTTGTATCTAGCTAAGTGACGAAGTTTCTTAGAAAGCTAGTTGGTTGGAGCATTGCCACCTTGGGATGGAGACATGGGGCGCAGGGGGGCAAAAGCTTGTTGAATGCATTGACACTTAAAAGAATTTTAGAATCAGGGAGAGGGGGGCAGAGCCCCTGCCGGGGGGCAGGGCCCCCACCCTCCTCCACTGGTAATGTCTTTTTGAAAGCATCTAATGTCCGAAAGCCGAAGAGAAATGGAAGAGACTATTAATTGTATCATCGGTTGTCTTTTAGTTTGGCACGGGGCCTCGGATTTTCCGGCCCAGCCCCGGTGATACTCACATCATTCACATAATTCTCTACATTTTTCATTGTTTGTTCAGCTTTGCAATTCTACATAGCAGAATATACGGCTTGTTTTGGTGCTCGAAGCAGTGCGCATTCGTTATCTAACATAAAGACAACCGATGACATAAGTGGTATGTCATCCGGACCGTCTTGAACACACAATACCGCGACATGAATACACCAAACAATTTCATGAAGTGTGCAGCTCTCAACAACCTAAGAGTCCACAAATTATGTTGATTTTCCCTTTTCCCATTATCTCCAAGCCTGAGCTAATGGAACCAAGTTCTGATCAAGTTACTATATTTTTGTTTGGGCTACTGAAATTTTGCTCATTCCACAATACTTACATCGGCCACAAGGCTGGAGATGTTCATTGCGACTTGTGATGAGCTGATCTTCCGGCCGCTTAAAATCTCCAAGAGAAGAATACCGAAACTACAGATGTCCGATTTTACAGAAAATGCCCCTCCAAGCACATACTGATACTAAGGCGACATGTAATCGTTGTTTCAATCATTTCAATAGCAAGGAGTGCAAAAAATGAATTAAGCTGACCATGAAAACCAGACTACTAGAGTGTTAAGGGCTGCCTAGTACATTAGTTACTTATTATGTCCTAACAATTCGGTTTGTGTTGGCTTCTCGCTAGTTTCCATTAAAGATCCTCGTGGTACCGAAATCTGATATTTTTGGATTCATTTCTGAATCCAACAAGATGTTGCTTGCTTTGAGATCTGTGTGAATTATCCTTAATCTTGAATCATGGTGAAGATAAAGCACTAAACTAACTGCACCAGGATTACAAGGCCCACAAAATATACAATAGCAGGAGAAAGTAAGGAGCTAAGAACTATTTTGGAAACCATGAAACTAATGCCCAAAAGGAAAAAACAAATGGACGAAAAATAGTACTTGCATTGTGGTTCATTAGTTCTCGTTGTGTAAGGAGGTAAAGAATCCAAAAAGATGTTGCTTTCTTTGAGATCTATGTGAATTATCCTTAATGATAGTGAATTCCTCTTGGAACCCTTTAATTATTTTGAACCTTGTTGGCCAATCAAGCATTGATTTTCTTGTAGAATCTTCAAAGAAGATCAGTATGAAATGAAGCATAACATTGGTTATAATTAATACCATGCATCTTCGCCAATCTAAGAACTTCTAATGATAGTGATCAGAAATCAGAGCATACTAAAGAGGAAGGCTCCAAGATTTTGTTAGGTAAGTATTCGGAGATCACTAGCTTCTCATCTTCATAAGTCTAACTAGGTTTCTATGCTGCAATTTTGCAATTAGAACTACTTCATTTCTGAACTCCTCTATACCTTGTCTAAAACCATTACAAAGCCTTTTGCCAAGAACTTCGTAGAGCTTGAGTGAGACACGCATGTCATATAGAGAGAGAGAGAGAAGGAGAGGGAGGGTTATCGGTTCGGGTTAAGTCCGAGGCGGCGTGACAAGTGGGGCCCACATGTAAGGAAACCTGTCACAATAGCTTAACGCTCTGTTTTGGGCTACTTGAGACAATCAGACACAAAATGCGTGGTTTTCCGAACAAATGCATGGTTTTCCGGACAAATTAGCAAAACATGTGGCTCCACGAGAAGAACGCCCCAAAAACTGTGTATCCGTGAAACTTACTCTTCTTTTGAAACTAATTTAAGAGAAACACAGTTTTTGAGACAGTCGTATCGATGAACCACACTTATTGCAAAACCGTTCGCAGAACCACACGTATTGAGGTAGTTTGTCTCAAGTAGCCGGAAACTGAGTGGTTTGGCAGTTTCACGTGTTTAGTTACAGGTGGGTTCGACATGTCAGATGCCACGTTGGCATCGACCCGACCCGACCGAACCAATTAACCCGCGACTAAACCCCCCGGCCCCCTTCTCCTTCTTGTGGTCGCAGTTTTCCCCACTTGTAATGAATCACATGGCACCGACAGGTGGGTCCCACCTGTAAGGAATCACGTGAAACAACCAAATCTCCCGGATTGGGGCAGCTTGAGACAGACTGCCTCCAAATGTGTGGTTCTGTACATAGTTTTGCAATAAGTGTGGTTCAATGATACGGCCCCAAAAACTATGGTTCTATGCAATTTACTCTATTATATATATTATAAGCCATAAGTAACCTTTTGAACTACTATATGTAAGTTATAGTGCTAATCTTTATGCATGGAAATAGGTTAATCATTTCAAAAGTTTCTTATCCATAAGAACTTTTCTTTTTGGCCTCATGTGTGCAAGGACTCCTATTGCAGTTGGTATTGAATCACATCACAATCCATGTGCTCCTTAACTTGTTCTATTGTTGTTATATCCCGTTGTAATTCTTGGACTCGATGCCTGTCATATCGATCATGTTTTCCACCAAGAGTCCAAGATGATGGGACTATGGCCCCTACCTCGTCTAGTCTGACTCTGACGGTTGGAGCTTCATCTCTCCACCGCTCCATTCATGTCTTTATCTGTGTGTCATTTGTCTATCCCTAACAGGGTATGTGTTTTTCTACGATGGACTGATGGAAGCAATCGATCTTGGGTAATTGATCAGAGAAGTTTCTGCAGAGACGTTATTATATGTGGTCCATTGCGGAGCAATCGATATGGGGAAACAAAACTTAACACGATAATGTTGTTGTGATGTGAAATCAGTAGAGGTACAAAAGGTGACCCCTAAGGATATCCTCTGAGCTTACTTAGTTCAACCAAATGAATTAAAATTTTAAAATCACATCATTTTTTAAAGAACTAGTTCGTTTGTTTGAACTAAAAATGATAGCTATGGATTATACTTGATGCAGTTTCTACTAGGTTTTGGTAGGTTTACCACACACACAAAAAATGAAGAACACTTTGGCCGATACTCCCTCCGTTCTATAATTCTTGTTGAAATATTACATGTATCTAGACACATTTTAGGAATAGATACATCCACTTTTGGGCAAATTTGAGACAAGAATTATGGAACAGAGGGAGTACCATTTTGACCGGGTAGCGTTATGGAACGGAGGGAGTAGCATTTTGACCGGGTAGCTGACACTACTACAGAAAGGCTTATCAGTAACGGTCGGGGCCGCCGTTACTAACTTCGTGTTACTGATGATGGGTATCATCAGTAACGGTCGCTCCAACCGTTACTGATGTACCTATCATCAGTAACGGTCCTTGCAACCGTTACTAATGTACCATCATCAGTGGCGGGCGGCCTGACCCGACCGTTACTGATGAATACCATCATCAGTGATGGTCACGTTTCCGCGCCCATCACTGATGATATGTACATCAGTAACGGTCGCTTTGCCACATCAATGTCGGGCGAGTGACCGACACTGATACATTTTCGGTAATTAAAAAAAATTTAAAACCACAGAAAATACACAGAAAAATATATACAACACAGCATAGCACAGAAAAATACACAGCCACATCATTTAAAGCATACAAATGTATATAAGCCGCATCATTTAAAGCATATAAAGAACACAAATGTATCTCACTTCACGACATTATTACAAAGTGTCAAAATTTCATAGAAGCATATAAAGATACAAATGTATCTCATTTCAAGTTTGAAGCTATTGTTGTGGGTGAACCCTAGTCACCACTTGTTCCACGTGTTCGTAGAAGTCCCCACTAGGCTTGATGACCTCATTGTTGATGAGATGGGCGAACTCCCTTTGAATGTTATACACGATCCATTTAGGTCGGTGTGCCATTGTCATTCGGGGCCGCCAGTAATCTTCCACAGCCGCGATTGACCCCTTCCACTCAGGCTTGAACATGCTAGCATTCTGCATAAGGATGTGAAAGCAGTAATAGCCATAGTACACACTGTCGGCCGGCTGTTGCTGGCAAGGAAACCTGTGGTTGTGGTGAGGCTCGTCTTTATAACCTTTACTAGCTAGTTTTCCCTTGGTCGCCACTTTCCAGGCAGTGTTAATGAGTGATTTGATGGGTTTCCAGTACCAACCTCGAACACCCTTCTTCGGAAGTAGTGAATCGAAGTAGTACACCGCAGACTAGGCAAACAAATGAGTAGTGTCACCCAATGGTCTCTGTTTTCAAAAGAAACAAACTTTAATTAGTATCTAAGGGTATATAAGAAAGACTGAATTAGAAAAAACAAACGGTTCCATATATAAAATTCAACTTACTCCAAATTAAGTAAGAAGAGGATAAAGTCGTGGTCCGGGTATTTCGCCAGACATGCCACCAAGTATTTATATGCCAGGGTTCTTGAGTGATCCTTTTCTGGCTCAAGACCGATGACACCGTAGTTGAACACCACGGGGTCTAGAATGGCTACTTTTTTGACCTCCATTTGCCGCATTTCCCTTATTTGGTAGGCAGCCCACAGCCTTAAGAGGTTGATATCAAGCTTTTGGCGGTTGAAGAGATGGAACAGTTCGTTGAACTCCACACCAAAGGTGATAGGACGTTCCTGAATGTTCCCAGTTTCTTGGTCAAAGAAGCCATAGTCTCGTGGGATTCGAACATTGATTTGTTGGGCATGCTGTTGAGAACCAGCTGATGCTTGCATGTAGAATTAATGAAGCTCTTGCATCTCTCTGGACACGGCACGCAGGGAATTTTCCGTGAGCATCGGTTTTCCAAGATAGTAAATAAGCACCCGGTCAAACTCCCTGTCGCACCAGTGGCACCCGGGGTATCACCGTTGCGCGACGCGTGGGCCCCGTCTCCGAGTTCCCGAGGGGATTTCGTCCCGGGCAGCAGCCCGGAGGGGCTAGCGGGGCTTCAGGGAATATTCCAGTCTGGACACTTCCCGGGAAGCCGCTTCCCGGGAGGGGGTTCCCGAGTGTGTTTGTCCTGGGGGCTTCCCGAGGAGCGACTTGCCGGGAGGAGGCGTTCTCGGGCGCGGGCTCCCGCCGCAAGGGTGGGGCCCAGCGGGCAGAGCAACAGCACCACGCGGGCGCGTGGCGTCTGGAGGGCGCTCAGTCTCACCAGGGCGAGGAGTGAGGCGCACGGCGCATTAAATGAGCCGACAGGAGGGGCGTTACCTGTCCAAATCAGGCGAATAGTGGCTGTCCAGTCCTACCTTTCGGGTTTTAGACCCCTAGCAGCGGAGGTGGCGCCCATGCATGCCGCCAGCTCGCCGAGGAGGAGTTGTATGTCTCCCTGATCAACACTTGTAATGCATGCGCCGCGGCACCTGTGGTATCCCCTTGATTATAAAAGGAGGACCAGCGTCAACGGTCAAAGGGTTGGATTCCTACTAGTTCTAGCCCAAGAATAGCGAGTAGCACTTACCATAAAGGAGAGAGCGCCAGGGGACCCTCCCTCGGCAACGTGTAAACACTTGATCTATAGTTAATACCAGTTCAGACAGGCAGGACGTAGGGTTTTTACACCTCCGGGTGGCCCGAACCTGGGGAAAAACGTGCGTGCATGTGCTCTTAGCTTGCATGCATCTTGGGTACGTTACTTTGCAGGTTACGTAGGACCATCGGCCACGCCGGCAATCGCCGGAGCGATCCCCGACGCCCCTGCCGAACCTAAAATGGGGGCGTGACCGCACGCCCCGGGTATCGGAGCCCTGTGCGATGACACTCCCTAGCCACGAAATAGGATCCGTCTTCAAATCTCTGGCCTTGACGGGGGTTCTTCATGAGAATGTCAGGCCTATTGTTTCCCAGCCTCCAGTTATGTCAGGCACATAGTGCATCTCATCTTTATTGACATTGGAGTAGTCCTTGATGGTCTTGCCGCCGCGCCCCCTCTTGTTATGCCTCCTCTTATTGTCCCAATGCCTTTTGCTCCTCTGCCTTGTACTTGTCATCGATCTTGCGGCCACCCATGGACTCAGCGGCACCCAAGAGAGAGAAGGTAGGAGGGACGCTTCCAGCCTGTGCCAACCCTGCGGTCTGACTATCTTTGAGTTGTGGAGGCATCGACATTGCCCGCTCTTCATGTCCGCCGGCATCGTCAGGAGTAAGTATCTTAGGGGAAAGGCCGAGCGGCGATTGAGAAGTACCTTTGTGGGTGGAGGAAGATGGAGTCATAGAGGGTCGGTGCTGGTTGTAGAGTCCTAGGCCACGTAATGCGGTAGTTTGAACAACCGTCTAGAATATCCACGCCTTCCTCCGGAGGTAGTGGGATAGCATAATCACAATGGTCATCGACGATGGAGTCCACCATCACACTCACTTGTGTGTCGTTCATAAGAATGCCGTGCACCAGTGGCGGTGATTGTCTGGGCATCAGGCGGCCAATGGCGCTACAGGCTTCACAGGCTTGTCTACGTGGATACGACACTTCACCGGTGCCTGCGCGTAACAAGAAGAAAGCATATGTGTGTAAGATCTTTATTCATAAAGGTAAGGAGTGAAAAAGAGTTTGAAAAGTATGCTTACAAGGATGTTGTCGCTCGGACCCAGATCATTATCCCGGATGCCCTCGCTTGGGTCCGGTTGGCTAGCGGGGGGGTTGTCCATGCTAGGAGTCGGGCTGTAACCTGGGGTGTAGGTGTCTTCATCGTCCATACATGTGTCTGAGGCGGCGCTACTCTTCAGCGGGGTGCTCTTCTACGGGGGAAGAGGAGGAAGAGGAGAAAGGAGGTTTCTCAAACCTTCCACTCCTCCCCCGAGTATGGCGTCAAGGGCGGGGTGGTCTTTGGCCAATGCCGACACCAAATGATGGACAGCTTGCATTGCATATTCTCTTGACACCTCTTACACACCATAGATGCCTGCTCTCGCGCCTCCGCCTTAGCTTGTTCTATTATTTCAGTAGAAGCGAGGAGCTTTTTCTGGACCCTGCTTCGCTTCGGAGTAGGCGGGAAATAATCATCCCAGTAGGCCCCTTCGTCTTTGTCTAAAACACGGCCCGTGTGCTCCGCCTTTTGCAAGCCGGCGGTCACAACCGACTCCCACCTCTTGCTCTGCATGAAGTTGTCGGATGTTTCTGACCTCTTGCTCTCCTCCCAGTTGTGGGCATTTTCCTGTTATCATATAAGACAGGACATGAGTCTATATGGATCAGGAGTGTCATAATTAACGCCGAAAACAAATTAATGCACGTGAACCCTTACCGTAAAATTTTTAACAGGCGGCTGCATTGGCTCAATGCCCGCCCACTCCTCTGGTGTCATATGCTGACGTGCATATTCTCTAGCACGTTGGTCCTCCAGCATGTTATGCACCGGAGGCACCCTGCCTGCCGCCTCGAGAATTTGGTCCTGCTTGCGCCAGACCTTCTTCTTCCCCTCTTTCCTTGCACTCCCTAGCATGTGGTTCAAGGGCTTCCTCGCGCGCAACGCCCTCATACGTTCACTCTTCGCAATGAAGGCAGGGTCAGATGATTCCTTCTTGAATTTTTCCCATTCGGCCTCATCAGTTATCGACGGCCATTTCTTCTTGATGATCTCGTAGGGTTTGTCCATCCACTTTCTAGCGGTGGTTTTCCAATTAGCAAGACCATTCCACACTGCTATGTTGACGGATGCTAGGAATCGCTCGCGCCACTCGTCAGTGACTTGGAACCTCCTTGCAACGTCCGCGATGCACGTGTTTCTAACGACTTCGGAGATGTCACTCCACTCGTCAGTGATCTTGCAATATTTACGTGCAACGGCTCCACAGGTCGTTGCGAAGGCCTTCTGTGCCCTCTCAGACGACTCCGGGCGGCCTCTGTCAGAGTGCCCGGTGACCACGTAACAAAACTCTTTCAAGTTGTGGCTCCCCCTCGGTGTCTTCTTCCTTGGCTTCTTAGTGGTAGTTTCAGTTGGCTGCGGGTTACTCTCTTCCACCCGTCGCTCGTTGTTGCGCTCTTCTGAACGAGAGCTACCTGAGCCAGAGCTGGCAATTTGCTCTCCCGATGAAAACTCTTCATCGACACGATCTACCTCCTTCCGATCAAGAACTGATTTTTGGCTACTCTTGCCCATTTCGTACCTATGCCATCAAAACCATCAAATATATATCGGTCGAAAATTTCGGCATGACCTATGCTAAAAAACTAGCAAATTTTTTTTACTAAGAGCTCGAAACCTGCATAAAAAGCCCACCCGCATATGTACCCCCTCGGCACGATGGCCGGCCCCTTCTCCAATGACCCGACACGATGGTCGGGCCCACATTCATTACTCAGTTCTCCAAAATAGCATATAAAACCGCTATATAAAAAACTACATGTATAGCATATAAAAAACTACATGTATAGCATATAAAACAACATGTATATAGCATATAAAAAACCTAAAATCATATATCATGTATAGCATATAAATAGCAGCATGTATATATAAAAAACTACAATGCATATACTCATCACTAACTGTTAGAAATTATCTACAGCAGCATATTATCTACTGATGTGTGCATATATCATGTATAGCATAGCATATATCCAAGGATATATGATGCTATGCTAAGGTGTTGAATAAGCAGCAAGGCTAAAGTAGGAATTGGATTGGATAAATAAACAATATGAGCATTGGGTATTCTCATATAAGGTGACTTGAATAAGCAGGGATTGGATTGGATTGAATAAGCAGCAAGGCTAAACAATATTTGCAGCAAGGCTAAAGTGCGATGTTTAGTTCACTGTCTCCACTATTCTTACCTTACATAATAACCTGCCTCTTCTGATGTTAAGTTCGCTATTCTAGTGCGATGTGCTTAATTGAGTAGCAGCTTGTATCCAAGAAAAAGGCCATAACAAGGTATTCTCCCCAATCTAATGTCTAATTAAAAGCAATTCTGTACAGAAAGCTAATTTGATGGGGAAATCAAATCAGCAAGCTAATTAAAAGCAATTATGTATCCAAGGAAAAGGCCATAACTAGGGTTCATCGGCGGCGGGCGCGGGCTAGGGTTCGTCGGCGGCGGGCTAGAGAGACACAGAGACAGGGAGAGAGAGAGAGAGAGAGATGCAAACCTAGGGTTCGTCGGCGAAGGAGGAAGATAGGGCGGAGGCGTCGGGCTCGGCGGGGCGTGGTCGAGGCGGGGGCGGCGGGCTCGGCGGCGGCGGGCTCCGGGCGCGGTGGCGGCACTCGGGGCGAGGACGACGTGGCACGGGCTCGGGGCAGAGGAGGAACACGACGCGGGGGCGTCGGGCTTGGCGGCGCGTGGTCGAGGCGGGGGCATTAGGCTCGGCGGCGGCAGGCTCTGGGCACGGTGGCGGCGCTCGGGGCGAGGACGACGAGGCGCAGGCGCGGCCTCGGCGCAGAGGAGGAAGACAGCGCGGGGGCGAGGACGAGGAGGTCGACGGCGACGGCGGCGCGAAAATCCGGCAAGACATCGCCCATGCTAGGGTTAGAGCCCACTGCTGGTTTGCTAGGAAGCGACGCGTGGGCGAGAAGAATAACGGGCTTGGGTTTCGGTTCTTCTTTTTATATGCCGAAGTACATCAGTGGCGGTCGCCTTCACACGCGACCATTACTGATGTACATCTATACATCAGTAACGGTTGGGCGGGACGCAACGCGACCGTTACTGATGACCGACTATCAGTAACGGTCGGGCAACTAGGCGACCATTACTGATGTATAGATGCACATGAGTAACCGGCAATCAACCAGGCGACCGTTACTGATGTGCATTTATACTTGTTAAGCTTTGTACCAATTTAAATTACAGGAACGTTTAAAAAATTTAAAACCAGTCCTTTTGAGTGTTTTAGGACATGTACTTGTCACATTCAATAGATGAAACAAAAAAGTGAAAGTTTGATGAATATATTCATGCATTTTGTCTAGTATTTGTGCTAAATTTAATTTTAAAAGTTCATCACATAATACCTATAATTTTGGATTGAATTTTTAGGAGTGATAAAGCCATGTACTAACATGCATACACAAAAGTACATCGATCACACATAATTTCACTTAATACAAAGTTGCATTAAGATTCAGTACGAGTACATTTTACAATGTGACTACTAGTGCTTCTGCTTTCTTCGGTAAGTCATAACTTGACTCCTCGCAGTAGTGCTTCTGAGGTAGGGTTTTTGTGGTATTTTCTCGCTCTCGCTCCCATCACTTCTTCTTTACCTCTCCTTTTCCTCGTTAATATTGTGCGTTCCGCTTCTTCGTCATCTGCGGCGGTCGTCGGATCATGCAAACCTTCGTAGTCTTCTTGTGAAGTAACTCTGCCACTCCAACAATGCTTCTTTTCCCTCTTATTACTACGACGCGGCCTTTATTTGCCGGGTCTATGTAGAAAACCTGCTTGCATTGTTTAGCAAAGACCCATAGTTCCTCTCTTGCCGGGATTTTTCTCACGTCAACTTGTTCACGAGGGATCTCAGGAGGTAGCACCATCGTCGTGAACCTGTGACTTTCTTCTTTGTCACCTTTGGTCCATTCTACACGAAACATTGGGAACTTTGTGATCGAGTACTAGAATTCCTTGATCTTCTCGATAACGCCGAAGAACGCTTTGGTTTTGTTGTGTTGTCGTCGGTCGCGGTCTCAGAAGTCATGATTACACCACTATTTTGATACGTGCTTTTACGGTCCTGAGACGCAGTGTAGAAGTTATAGCCGTTGATCGCATATGATTGCCAAGTAGAGACGTGGTAAGCAGGTTCCCGTGACAAACATGTAACCGTCTTTTCTGATACATTGGTCGTCTCCCTGCCGGACCAATAATTCTTCAGCCACGCTGCGAATGTTTTATTGTGCTCCTAGTGGATCCAGACTTCTCCTCTTTTAGGGTTTTCATTTCACAGTTGTTCCATGTGCATTTCCTGATAAGGCCGGCAGCAATTGACAGTTTGCAACACAACCAAATGTGCTCTTTCAAAGTCAGCTTCCCTTCCTCTTCCATAGACATTAAGGTATGTATGTCCAAGGCCACCTTCGCCATCAAGCTTGCCCTTGTGCCGTGATTCGGGAACACCTATTGATTTCTGATCGGGCAACCAATCCGTGCAAAACTCGATGCACTCTTCTACCCTAAAGCCTTCGACGATGCTACCTTCCGGACGCGATCTGTTACGAACATAGCGCTTCAGAACCCTGTTGTATCGTTCGGGGCCATACATGTTATGCAGGAACGAGGGCCCTAGGGACAAGATCTCATTGCATATGTGGATCATTAGATAAACCATGATATCAAAGAATGATGTAGGGAAGAACATCTCGAGCTCGCACATAATCTGTATCATACTATTCTTCAGTATCTGGCATCGTCTAACAGTTATTGACTTTTGCGAGATGCTGTCAAAGAAGTCAGAAAGCTTCATGATTGTTTCCCTTACATGCGGCTCTATGATACCTCTGATTGCGACTGGAAGTAACTGAGTGAGTATGACATGGTTGTCGTGAGACTTCATGCCAGATACCTTGTGACTCTTCATGTCAACTTTAATGCCCTGCAGGCACTGGCACATCCTATGCAACTCGTCTTTGTACAAATTGTAACATGCAAGACGACACCGCGTGGTCACCGTCACGAAACCATTCTTGTCGAGTGCCGACACTTGATCTTTCCCCCACAACTCTTTTCTGATAGACATGAGTTCCAGGTCCTTCATTGGGTCCATCTTTCGTCTTCTCTGTAATGTTCATCAGCAACCCCAGCACGTTGTCGCATACATTTTTCTCCACGTGCATGACATATATGCTGTGGCGGCATTCTAAATGTGCCCAGTACTCCAGGTCCCAGAATACGGACCTCCTTCTCCACACGATGCCTTCAGGTTCCATATATTTTTTCGCACCAATCTTTCCGGGGACAACCTCAAGATCGTTCACAATTTCGAGGATTTGCATACCAGACTTCTCCTTCGGCACTGTCCCATGCTCCGTCTTCCCATTGAACCTTTCCTTGTCATCCCTCCAAGGGTCTTTAGCATCCAACCACTTTCGGTGGCCCATGTAAACAATTTTGGATGAATCGGACAACTTCTCCGATGATGTGTTTTCCCCGCACTTTGTACAAGCCTTGTAGCCATGTGTCACCTGGCATGAAGTATTTCCATTCGCGGGGTAGTCATGCACGCAGGTCAGAAGCGCTGTTCTCATGGTGAAGTACTTTCTCCTGTTTGCGTCCCAAACCACTCTGCCAGGGTTCCAAAGCTGCTTCAGCTCATCCTTCACTAGCTGCAGATACACATTTAGGTCAGCTCCCGGCTGCTTTGGACCCTGTATGAGCATGCACATGTGGATGTACTTTCTCTTCATGATTAACCATGGAGGAAAGTTGTAAACAAACAAGATCACTGGCCATGTGCCGTGCTTGTTGTTCATGTTTCCGAAAGGATTTATCCCGTCAGTGCTGAGACCGAGCCTCAGGTTTCTGAGCTCTGCCCCGAAATCTGGAAATGCCATGTCGAAGTTCCTCCACTGAGTCCCATCGGCAGGGTGTCTTAGGACTCCAGGTTCCTCTATACGGTAGTGCCCGTCAGAATCGAATGCTACCTGCGCCGGATCGTGATGGACGAGATACCTCGCGTCTTTAACGTTCTGCATCCAACGCTCAATTCGGCCACCTGCCGTAAGATACCAGACAGTCTTTGCCGGCCTGCCCTTCATCACTTCTTCCCCATCGTCTTTGCCACCTCTGGCGTTTTTCTTCTTGTATCTCGATGCACCGCATATGTGGCAGCTCTCATGGTTCTCGTACTCTCCAATGTATACCATGCAGTCGTTTGGACATGAATGATGTTTCACGCAATCTAATCCAAGCGGGCATGTAATCTTCTTCGCCTCATATGTGCTCTTGGGCAACTTGTTTGGCTGTGGAAAAACCAAAGCAAGGTAACTCAACAAGTCCGTGAAGCTCTTGCCTGACCAGCATGATGCTGCCTTCAGCCTCAAAAGTTCGAGCGTCACTTCGAGCACGTTGTTTTCTTCGCCAGCTCCATCATACAAGGGTGTGTTTGCGTCCTTCAACAATTTTTTGAACTGAGCAGACTCTGCCTCATCTTCGGGGTACTCCAGCTGGTCCCGTAGGTACGGGTCATCTAGCATATTGGCAATCCTGCCACGTGGAGCTCTCTCACCTTCCACATTAGCCTCCTCATCGACCCTTGTTTCTTCCTCAGAATCATTCGCCAGATCATACCGCAGGACATCATCATCTTCGCTGCATCTACCGACATCAACCGCATCCTCCCCGTGACAAGTCCAACGAGAATAACTTTTCATAAAACCCGATGCCAGCACGTGCATCTGAACATCTTCAGGCTTCATCATGCATGTGTTTCCACATTTGCGACATGGACAACGCATCATCACAAGTCCTTTTCGTTCCATATCACCTTTCGCGACTCCAAAACAGACTGTCCATTCGGTTATCCATCGAGCATTGATTCTTTCCTTGGCGTACATCCAAGAACAGTCCTTCGATCTACAACACAATACACAAGAAAACAAACAAAGCAAAATAGTTAGTCTAATCATTGACAAGGGGTTAAGGTGTTAATTAACCGGGACTAACTAAAAATTTGAAATTAGAGACATTCGGAGAGAAATTGGAGGCCGGCGAGAAAGATCTGGAGGGAGAGAGAGCTCGCAAGGGAGAGGGAAGCTCCGTGCGATGACGAGGAGGCCGCGTTTTGGCCGGCGACCGGAGCTCAAAAATTTGAAATTGGGGAAATTCGGAGAGAAATTGGAGGCCGGCGAGACAGATCGGGAGGGGGAGAGAGCTCGCAAGGGAGAGGGAAGCTTCGGGCTCAAAGATCGGAGCTCGCCGGCCGCCGGAGCTCCAAAAATGGAGCTAGCCGGCCATGGCCGCCCGCCGGCCATGGAGACGGCGGCCGCCGGCGGGGGAGGGGGGGGAGAGGAGGATGGGAGAGGGAGGAGGCGCTACCTGGGGGCTCGCCGGCGGCCATGGCACCTTTGGGCAGGGCTTCGCCGTCGCCGGAGAAGAAGGGGCCGCAGCTGGTCCGTTACGACGCGCAGCGCGACCAGCTGCGGCTCTGTTCTGCGTATTTAAACCGCAACACTCATCAGTGGCGGTCGGGACTTGGGCGACCGTTACTGATACTAGGGGGTACATCAGTGACGGTCGCCCTAACGCGACCGTTACTGATGTGTGGTTCATCAGTGGCGGTCAACTCTTAACCGACCGCCACTGATGTTTCTTGTGAGGTATGATGGTTCATTAGTGGCGGTCGCCTAGCGCGACCGCCACTGATGTATGGCTGGGCGGGGACAGGCAGACCCCGCTCTGTTCATCAGTAATGGTCGCGGTCGCGACCGACACTGATGTTTGGTTCTACGATATTCACATTCTTTTGCATTTGATCATGCAAATGAAATCACCTAGTTTATTTGGTTTTGACGCCATGTATCTTCTCTAATGAAAGTACGTGTGCATCGGAGGTAGAGCTGCAAATTTTTGACCCTCAGGATACCCTTTGACCCTTCTTAGTTCAACCAAATGAACTAAAAAATCTAAATGACACAATTTTTTGAAAAACTAGTTCATTTGTTTGAACTAAGAAGGATCAAAGGATACCATGTTGCACCTCTAATCCGAGGACGGCACTTTCAAACATACGGCCGAGGATGGCAAAATTTCAAACAGCAGAAACCAGTAGCCTATCTAAATGCAGGGTTTAACAAGGAGTAGTTTAGTAACAACACACCTCAACAAGACAACAACTCGTGCCTTGCAGCAGCAAGTGAGAAACGGCGGAGTGCCATGGCTGGGGCATTTCTCTACCCGGGCCTGCTCTTCCTCGCCTCAATCGCCACCGTTTCCTCGCACTCGCAGTGCCTCGACAACCCGCCGGACCTCACGGCCCGCCGCCACGAGGCGGGCACGGTCGTCGATGACCTTGCCGGCTTCAAGGCCTACGTCACCGGCGCCGCCCACTCTCACCGGGCCATCGTCCTCGCCTCCGACATCTTCGGTTAGTTCATCCGATTAATCTCTGACTAGCTGTTGATTCGATGTGCTAGAGAATACGAGCTACTGTGTCTGAATTCAGTTGCTGCCTTCTTTGATTCTTTTTCTTTTTCAGGATTCGAAGCGCCGTTGCTGAGGTACGGCCTTGTATTTTTCCTCGACTCTCTATTCCTTTCTTTCCCCCACAACAAACAGGAATTTCGTGTGGTTAGCTCACGAATTGTTATCCGGTATCCCATACTTTTTTGAAAGAATTAATATAAAAGGACTGTATTTTTTATCCGGTACTTTGGTAGGATGAATAATGATGTGATGAATTGTGTTATCCGGTATCCCATACCTTTTAATAAAAGAATATAAATGTAAAAGGACTGTAATTTTTAGTGAACTCCTCCCTCTGAATTTCAGAACTGAAGCACACCAACTTATTACTACTACTACTACCAACTAGTAGTATATCACAAAAACTAAAAGAATAATGAGGTCTTCCTATAACACCACGTGCTTTGAATTTTAGTCAAGATTGTCCTATCTAATTGTGCTGAAAAGTCAGCTGATCATCATGTTGCAATAGATTCTGACGAAATATCCAACGGCATTTAGAGGGTGGAGCAGCTGTCTACGTCGTGGTCTCTTTCCGAGAGCCAAGTGACCATCTCTTGGTTGTTGATGTCGTTAGAGAGGCTGCGGCAGTATGGGTCGTGGCATTGCTCCATCCGTACGTTCATGGAGAGCGTTTTTGAGAGGGAAGACAAAATGGCCAACCACCTGACTGATCATTTTGTAATAATTTCTGTAGAAAACAAGCAGATATCACAGAGTGGAGGCCGATAAATTTGTATTCCAATACTTCCTCCGTCCAACAAAAAATGTCTCAACTTTGACTAGTTAAATTTAAATGAATCTATACACTAAATCATGTCTAGATACATCCAAATTTTGACAAACTTAAAACATCGTTTGTTGGGAAATGGGGAGTACGATTGTTCTTTATATTAAAAGGCTTAAACTGGAACCACGAAAAAGGCATAATTAACTTGGTCATCCGTGCATGCATGGCAATGAAGGAAAATTGCCGACAAAATTGGTGAAACCGGCTACCACGTTGTGGTGCCAGATTTCTTCAATGGACAACCTGTCACGGACGGAACAAACCTAACGGAGTGGATCAAGCTTCACTCTCCAGTAATTCATATTTACTTGTAATAATTATCCTCAGTGTCAAAAGAAAATACTCCTTATAACACTTCTCTGATTGTTCACGTTAATTACCTGTTGCGTTCCACAAAATAAATTGGTCTTATTTGCAGGTAAAAGCAGCTAATCACGCAAAACCAATCTTCGCAGCTTTGAAGAAGGAACGGAAGTCTGTCATTGGAGTTGGTGGCTACTGTTGGGGCGGTTAGTAAAACCAAACACGAGAAAATATGTTTAGTGGCGTCCACGTAGATTCAGTTTTAGCGGACTCTTACCTGAAAATTGTTCATGTGGTGATAAGAGAAGAGAACAATTCTATGGAATAGTAAGATTCCATAGTTGACTGAGAGTTAGTTAAGAGTCAACATTTTAACATCGTAGTACTTCATCGTATTCGATACTAACAAATTATTTAGAATCATTTTAAAGGTACAAATTATATATCTTATACCAAAAAAAAGATTCTAGATTTCCTTCGCAAATTATTTTCAAGATTTAGGCTTAGCTTGTATTCATTTTTTCTAGGGATAACTTTTGGTCATACTCTCTTTCTGTCCTGATAAACTCACAGGGAAATTTGCGGTGGAGGTGGGAAAAACAAACGAGGTCGAAGCAATAGTCATTGCCATCCTTATATAGTCACCGTGGACGATATGAAAGGTGAACCTTTTTTTACTTTTGGTACTCTTTTGTTGGTGAAGAACTAGACCATTGTTCTTAGTCTAAGCTCAACTGCTACTCAGAGATCAAGCGCCCCATTGAGATCCTCGGAGCTCAGTATGATGTAACTGCACGCCCAAAATTGGTGTATCAGTTTGTTCAGGCCTTGCGCCAAAGAAATCAGGTGAGTTCTTCCAGGCACTTGGATACGAAACGCATAAACGAGCCTCTAAACAAAATTTCAAAGATGAATAAGCAGATTCAATTGATCAGAATAACTGAAACTTAAACAGTAAAAACAGAAGATACAAATCTCCCGGTTATGATTCATTACTATGCCATGTTCATCGGTAGTATTAAAGAGTCGCATATGTCTTCGCTTGTTGCAGATTTGTTACTATGCAAAGATCTTCCCAGGAGTTAAGCATGGCTTTGCTTGCAGATACAATGATACCAACCCGTTCGAAGTCAAGACTGCCGAACAAGCTCTTGTCTTAATGCTTGACTGGTTCGGCAAATAATTGAAATGAGAATAGCTAATCTTCGGTACAACTGTTTCATCCAAATAAAAAACTTGCTTGCATCTATATGTAAATTAATTTTCACAATCAGTCTTTATATGTGTACTGGCTATGATCTTGGATTGTATGTGGACCATATTTACCAATTGCAATCTTTATCAACCACCTTGTTATCCGTAGGACTGCTGGGGTATTTAGCTAGTTTGACACGAGGAGACTGTGCGAGGATTCTGCTTAATACTGTTCTTTTAGGGTATTCGAGTCAGGAAAAAAAATACTTGACAGTATGGTTGCCAGTCTGAAGCGGAGCTCAGATCTACAACTACAAACCACGCCACGTTGCCCTCATGAGTCCTGCCTGGCATAGAGTCAGCTATGTACTGTAGATGCAGTCCACACTTGGCCAAGCGCCGAAGCCAGATATGACCAGTGATCAGGTCAGTAGGTCACACAGATCTGAGCCTGTAGGCTGTAGTATCCTTCTCTGTCATGGGAAATATATAACCGGTTCTGGAGCTCCATTACTCCAGGTTACAACGGAACTAAGACTACATATATAGCCTCTTTTGCAAGAGCAAAGGCGCTACCTCGTTCGTTCCCTGACGGACCGCCAGAGTCTTTACACTCTGGTTTCTGAATATGCCACACATGATAACCTACATATGTGGCATAGACGGTTTCATTCTTCGATAAATTAAACCTCCCATTATAACTGTATTGTCCTGGCAACGGTCTCACCAATGTAAACAATTTTCTTTTGTAGTGGCCCAAATCCTCACGATCCGGTTGAAACCAGTGAAAACCATGTTGCACCCAGTTTAAAATTCCTAACAAATATATTAGAAAAAACAACGGTGTGCTGGAGTCCTTATAATTTTGAAGGAAAATTATGTGGTGAAAATTATTTATCACTAGGTAACTAAACTAGTACGATCACATTGCTGAGCTAAACAAAAATGGTTAACTCCCTGCAAGGTTATTCTTAAGCACGAGCTCTAGGGATAGGCCGACCCGCTACCATCGATCAGGAAAGGCGTGTCTAGGTGAGAAAACAG
Organism: Brachypodium distachyon; assembly: GCF_000005505.3. Lineage (NCBI taxonomy): Eukaryota > Viridiplantae > Streptophyta > Magnoliopsida > Poales > Poaceae > Brachypodium > Brachypodium distachyon. Next base: position 17,272,060 of record NC_016133.3, read on the forward strand.
TGGTACATGTGTGGCTCATTGTACCTAAGTGAGAATTATGAGTTTCCAAATATCTCTTGGGACATATCTTACATTTATGTACTACTAAACTTGCATCATTATCCTTTTTCCTTATTGCTAATATTTATTAATCGGTTTTTAATAGTAACCTGCAAATATATTTAATAGTAACCTGCAAATATATTAAGATATATCTTATCTAGATGAGACACCAATATTATCTCAATGTGTCCACCTCTTTATATAAGCACTTGTATACCCAAGCACAACACGTACGTGTCTCCATCGTCACACTTTGGAGTAACATAGTCATGGTGAAGGGCAAGACAACAAAGGGTAGGCAGAAGATTGAAATCAAGGCCATCCACAGTGAGAAGCCACGCCATGTATGCTCAAAGCGTCGCCAGGGCCTATTTGGTAAGGCCAATGAGCTTTCCACCCTATGTGGCGCAGGTATCGCCATTGTTGTTTTCTCACCTGGGGGTAAAATCTTCTCTTTCGGTAATCCCTCTGTGGACTCTATCATTCATCGCTTCCTCCCCAAGAGCATCAATGATGCACATGCAATGGTTAGTGGAAGCAAATGGAAAAGAAAAAAAAAAAAGAGAACGGACCGACCGAGAGCTCCAGCCGAACGAGCACGTGCTTGTTCTCCTCTGCATGTAAAGAAATCACTCCTTCCATATTTTCTTCCTTCGATTTCTTTTTTTTCCGCGCATCTTTCTCCGAAAGGAAACCACTCCATCAATCCTCACCATCCAGGGAATCCATTCAGGAAATCAATTTGAAGTTTCCTCTCATAATCGCAGTTGCCAAAAGAGGTGCCCCGAATGCCGACCGTCGACATGCCACGCCCGATCTCCCTCCTCGGCCACTATAAAAGGATTTCACGCGCGTCACTTTGAGCCTTTGCCTCTCCTCTCCCATTCTCATGTAGAAAGTTTAGTCTCAAAACCTCTGTACAGCCGGCTACGTCGACGTCTTCTTCCGCCAATCACCACCACCATTGTTGCCGGTGAGATCACCCCGAACCTCCGTTCTTCGATTCCTTTCACCGGTAGACTCATGTGAACCTTACCTACCTTTGTGACAAGGTTTCGTGACCTCTTGATGCCGTTGGCCGCGCCGTCCCCGAACCCATGCCGAAGCCGCGTCCGGAGCTCCGCCCGTCGCCATCCGGAGATGCTACGACTGCGCAAGCCGTGTCACGATGTCCGCCTCGATGTCTTCCACGGCCCCACCGAACCCTACGTCGACATCATCGCTGTCCTTCTTCAACTCCGGCGAACTCCGTGTCTTCTCCGGTGAGCAACTTTTCAGCCGCAGCAGTTTTGATTAGCCATGTTTAGAAGCCCATATCTTTTGATCAGTGTACCATTTTTGGCCAAATCTTTTTGTTGTAGTTAGAGAACGTCCACCTCTCTATACCAGACCAGATTGTATACCCCGTCTCTTTGATCTTCAGTACGGCATCTTCGTGGGAAATTGCTATTCACAGTATGTTGTTTCTGGATTAGCCACCTTTCGAAATTAATATAAATTGTTTCATTGATCCGTTTGGTTCCAAGCCTTCTGTAGTTCATCAATTAGATCATTTTATACACATTAGTGTACACCTTGCACAACTTAGGATTCATCTACAGAGGTGCATCTTCAATCAAAAGTCGTATCTGTTAACACTGTCACATCAGTTAGCTATCTTCCGGAGCCTATATCTTTTGAGACATTACTTAAAATTAGATGATTCTTTCTTTCATGTCAATATAAAATCCAAATCTAAATCCTAGACCTATTTTAACACCTTTCCAAGTTCATCCACACTAGTGCATCGTCATTGCAAAACAGTACCTTCAGCAGTTTCTCACACTGCCAATTCTAAGCCTTAGTTACAGAAACTTTGTTATATATTAGCCTTTTTTGTAAGCCTGTATATTTTGACTCACAACTCCTATTTAGATTAAACCAGTGTATTTTGAAAGCTTGTTAGATCTAGTTTAATTCATCACATTGTCCCTCTGTCTTTTGAAGCCATTAGCACCAGTACATTTTCAGTAGAAGTTAGTATCTTTAATCTGTCAGAATCAGACTAGCCAGATTTGCAAGCCAGTAGCTAATTCTCTGTAGATCCTTTTGGGATGAGACTTGTTGGGTTAGCAAGTACAATATTAATACCATACAGTAGTATAATTTTCATCCCATGTTCTGCCATTTAGCACCATTTTTCAAACAGCCAAAGTATTTAAGTTATAACAGTTCCTATAGACTTAAATTCCAGACTTAACCACTAGTCCATGCCCAACCAAACTTTGTATCTGTTAACACTGTCTTATTGATTAGCAATGTTCCAAATCCCATACTTGTTGATTCATATTTTCAAACCAGTTCATTCTTTCTGTTGTGACAAGAGTACACCCAACTCTTGATTCTGGACCACTTTGTGCACCTTTTTAAGTTCACCTACCATAGCTCATGACCCCTAGAAAACTGTATCTGTTAACAGCCAATGACTTCACCGTTTCAACTCCGATAAAACCCAAGCCTTGTTCCTACCTCTTAGATCTATGCCTAAGATAGCCTAACGGTAGTTAAGTACTGTTTAATTTAAACTTTGTATATGTCTTTGGTTCTTTATTTGGAGTTATGATTTGGAGTTGTCGAATGGTTATTTATTATTGCTTTTCGTTCTTCGCGATAGATTATACGGAGTGCGGTAACTGTGAGTATCGAAAAGAAGAAGAATACAAAGACACTAATCAGGCAAGTTCACTTTGACCATCATCCCATTATTTTATTATGCACTAGATTTTGTTAGTTGCATTGTCAGGATTATTACTGTATCTATGGTAGCTATGATCTGTCCTAATAGTATAGGATACCCTTGTCATAACCTTACCACCAATTGCCATCGTGGTAGTAAAATGCTATGCTATGTTAATATACGAGGGTGGTATTATTATAATGTGATACTATTGAATTACAATATGATTTTCCTAATGTATGGCAAAACAAGTAATTCAATGAACCGTCCTGGGTGGGCTGCTTTGAGTTTTCGGATGTCGTGACGTAGGTCCATTTCTATGGGGCCCGCTGAGTCGTCTCTCCGTGTGATTCGAGAGCGTCCATGGTCGTCTCCCCGTGCGATTCGGGGAGCGCTTGCGTCACAATGTGGGATGCCACCCGGGGTAACCAGAAACTGGACTAGTTTCCTGTTTAGTAGCTTCCAGTACAACCACATGGTATTATGGGCTCTGCCAGGATGGATGTAAGAAATATGAACCTGGATCCGAGGTGACATCGGTATGTACCAGTGTAGGTTGGAACGCGTCCCTCAGGTGGTTTGGGGGAATATGTTCTGAAAATTCCTGTAATCGATGCCGTTGCTACTCCACCTGGAGGACAGTAAGGGACTAACACGTCAATTTCTTGTGGGTAAAGTGTACCACCTCTCGAGAGCGTCAAACTAAGTACTTAGCCGTGTCCCCGGTTACGGACAATTATGAGCAACTAGATATTGGGGCTGTAAGGAAGGTCTCACTCATTCCAATTTCATAATAAAACGAATGAATTGAACTGGGTAAGAGCATTGATGTTTCTACTCAATGTGCATAGGTTAATAGTAGCATGGGTGTTTCTACCCCGTGTTCAATAGTGATAAAACTATTTGGTTAAAAATGATAGGATCAAACATTGATGCTTTTACGCAAAAAAAGCCTGAACTCCACCTTGCCATATACTGCATGTACTTGATAGGTTCTGTTATAACCCTTTGGTGAACTTGCCAATACATTTAATGTATTGACCCCCTAGTGGCTGCAACGTTTAAATGTTGCAGGTGAACCAGGTGAAGAGTGAGGTACGAATTGTTAGGGTTGCGAGTTTACATTCCAACATGTTTCGACTATGGAGTTGTTATGGGACTCCTGTATCTTCTGCCTTCCGCTGCAAGATTTTATTTTCTTTTGAGATAATCCATGAGGTTGTGCAATATGTAAGTTACTAATAAATTCTGGATCAATGCGATGTAATATACTTTTGACCTTTGTATCTTGATATTACATCTTGAAACTGTGTGTGCTAGCGAGTCAATCCAGGAACTAGCATTGTAAGCACAGAGATCGAACCTGCAAGGGGGAGGATCGCTTCATATTTGGGCCACTGCTTGTGTGATAAGTTTGTAGCATTGTGCAATTCAGTGGGTCCGTTGTCAAATCCGACAAGTCTTGTGCACGCGATCCTCTTCATGGCCTCCTACGTACCGCTTTAAGAAATCTCTCCTTTGGTTCCACAGCAGCCGTGGGACCTTGTAGTCACTAGAAAGTGTAAAAAAAAAACAAGACGCGGCCCAACATGGCATGAACCCAATGTCGCACTGCCAGTTTGACTGGTAGCGGTAGCCCTGGCGGGGTATTCGGGCCATGCGCCGACTACCCCGGTGGTGGGGACGGGTATATAGATCGGTGGTTATTGTTTTGTTCGTATAAATTTGGAGTCGAGTGCTTCGGATGAGGAAAGGATCCACCCTACCTGCAAACTTTTTCAGTATTTTCTCCCATAACAGGAGTATGCCGAGAGCGTCCTCTGCGTCGGAGTCGGTTAACACAATTGCATGCACCAGCCGATAGAGATGATAAATGACGGCATGGCGAGTTCGATGATAAATGCAGTTTCTTTTCTTCTAACCTATGATCTCGCCTTATGGTAGATCAAGCAACATCGACATATGTGCGTCATGTGAATGTTGAAGGTGTTGGCTTGGAAGTTCGCTTGAGGGATGACGATCCCTTATTTGACCAACAAGATGTACAAAATGTTCTTGTTGAAGGCGTTTGTTCGGAGTACTGCGTTTTGTATTCATCCCATGTTGCTCATGCTGATGGACTTGGTCACTGGAAACTAGTTTGCGGTAGGTGACAGATAAGATAGTCACCGGCGGAGCCACCACCCGGCTACATAGGGCAATTTCCCAGGCTTGATCTTCTGGCTTCTACTACCAAACAGAGCACGGTGAGTGATTGACGGCTATTTTTCTTGGGCAAATTTACGTTGGAGCGGCTCCTTTTAGAGCTTCAAAAACCGGCTGACTCCGCCACCGAAGGCGGCAGTAGTCTTGATGAAAGCAGTCTTTAGAATATGGTTTATGCCTTCCATTTGGAATCGACACCGCCTTGTTAGTTGATGAACGGTGAGAGTTGGGCAGAGCTAATCTCAATGGAGGCATGAAGCGAGATTTGACGGTCTTTAAGGTGCATTTAATGTTTGATGCACATAATAAGTGTCTACGTCACCATCCACATGATGCAACCCATTTTGGTGGTAACTTCTGCAATTCAATCTTTTACTCCCTCCGTTTCATAATTCTTGTATCAAATTTGCCCAAAAATGGATGTATTTATTTCTAAAAAACGTCTAGATACATGTAATATTTTGACAAGAATTATGAAATGGAGGAATAGCATTTAAGACTTTTCACGTAAATATTTCATCAAGTAATCATATTTTCTTGATATATATGTCGTTTTTTATAAGGATTGCAGATATTCAGGTTCACTTCCCGTAGCTTTCTTTGTTTTGTTTCCCCAAAGTATAAGTAATGTTCATGTCCTCTTATTATTTTGTTGGGATAGGTGTTTTGGATAATAAAGTCGTTTGGTTATACAATATTCACATTTTTTTCATTTGATTCTCATTTGTTCCTAACATTATGTGCAAATGTGCAAATAAAATTTTTTCTGTAACTCCGCGAAATGACCAAATAAAAGTATCCGAGGATGGCAGTTTCAAACAGCAGAAACCAGTAGCCTATATAAGTGCAGGGTTTAACACCTCAACAATCCGTGCCTGCAGCAGCTAGTCAGAGAGCAAGTAAGAAACGGCGGAGTGCCATGGCTGGGGCATTTCTCTACCCGTGCCTGCTCTTCCTCGCCTCAATCGCCACCGCTTCCTCGCACTCGCAGTGCCTCGACAACCCGCCGGACCTCATGGCGCGCGGCCACGAGGCGGGCACGGTCGTCGCTGACCTCGCCGGCTTCAAGGCCTACGTCACCGGCGCTGCCCACTCCCACCGGGCCATCGTCCTCGCCTCCGACATCTTCGGTTAGTTCATCCGATTAATCTCTGACTAGCTGTTGATTCGATGTGCTAGAGAATACGAGTTACTGTGTCTGAATTCAGCTGCTGCCTAATACTGTTCTACATAGCCTCTTTTGCAAGAACAAGGGCGCCACCTCGTTCGTTTCCTGACGGACCGCCAGAGTCTTTACATTCTGCTTTCTGAATATGCCACACATGATAACCTACATATGTGGCATAGACGGTTTCACATGGAGTCGTCGATAACAACTTCACAAATGTTTATATTTAAGAATCTTCTTCGATAAATTAAACCTCCTATTATAAATGTATTATCCTGGCAACGGTCTCACCAATGTAAACAATTTTCTTTTGTCGTGGCCCAAATCCTCACGATCCGGTTGAAACCAGTGAAAACCATGTTGCACCCTTTTTAAAATTCCTAAAAAATATATTAGAAAAAACAACGGTGTGTTGGAGTCCTTATAATTTTGAAGGAAAATTATGTGGTGAAAATTATTTATCACTAGGTGACTAAACTAGTACGATCACATTGCTGAGCTAAACAAAAATGGTTACCTCCCTGCAAGGTTATTCTTAAGCACGAGCTCTAGGGATAGGCCAACCCACTACCATCGATCAGGAAAGGCGCGTCTAGGTGAGAAAACAGTGGTACATGTGTGGCTCATTGTACCTAAGTGAGAATTATGAGTTTCCAAATATCTCTTGGGACATATCTTACATTTATGTACTACTAAACTTGCATCATTATCCTTTTTCCTTATTGCTAATATTTATTAATTGGTTTTTAATAGTAACCTGCAAATATATTTAATAGTAACCTGCAAATATATCAAGATATATCTTATCTAGACGACACACCAATATTATCTCAATGTGTCCACCTCTCTATATAAGCACTTGTATAACAAGCACAACACGTACATGTCTCCATCGTCACACTTTGGAGTAACATAGTCATGGTGAAGGGCAAGACAACAAAGGGTAGGCAGAAGATTGAAATCAAGGCCATCCACAGTGAGAAGGCACGCCATGTATGCTTCTCAAAGCGTCGCCAGGGCCTATTTGGTAAGGCCAATGAGCTTTCCACCCTATGTGGCGCAGGTGTCGCCATTGTTGTTTTCTCACCTGGTGGTAAAATCTTCTCTTTCGGTAATCCCTCTGTGGACTCTATCATTCATCGCTTCCTCCCCAAGAGCATCAATGATGCACATGCAATGGTTGGTGGAAGCAATCAGATCCATGTAGATCCAAATAATTTGCGTGCATTGAGTCAGGAATACTCAAATCTGCAAATGGTGATGGAAGCAGAGCAGAAGAGAAAAAAGAGGATACAAGAGGAAATGGAGGAAATGGAGAGGGAGAGTGAGGGACGTGTGATGCGATGGCTAAACACTGATGTTACTGCGCTCCGTCTAGAAGAGTTGGAAGAGTTCCATGGAGAGCTTACTGCGCTGGAATGCATGGTCAATGGAAGGTTGTACTGGTTGCTGCAACAAGCCAAGAAAATGAAGAAAACACTGCCGCAATTCCATGGCAAGGAAACGTCAACTGCACAATTCATGTCCCCGTTCAAGAATGTCATGCCAATGTCAAGCACTCCTTTCAGTTCTACCAATGGTCAGTTCATCATTTCACGGCTTTGAGGCCGAACACCTTTTGGAATAATAAGTACTCTGATGATATAAGATTGCATCGCTGGTCATGAATGTAATGTAGTGACCAAAAATAGTACTCCGTATTACATTGTGTGTTTCCTTATATTAACTTCATATGTTTACACCTTGATGCTATCAAGTTATGGCGGATTCACATGAGTCATGCATTCTCGTGATTTTTCTCAACCATGCAATCCATGTTCCATATGCGAAGAAAGTGTCACCGCCATGTTGGTTGCGTGCAGCTTATCAATTCCATGTTGTAGTCTAGCCCTTACAATTTCAAAGAAAAAATATAGCTAGGTCATTTTTCAAGCACATCTGCAGTACTTGTCGGACCCATGGGACCTGATACCACCGATAATCAAGAAGGTCGCATCGAGATGAAAAAACAGCGGCATATGTGGTGCTCCTCAGACTTAAGGATGGAGGCTGATTTGTCAGATATCTCTAGGGACATATCTTACATTTATGGACTACTAAACTTGTATGATCATTTTTTAGTACTAGATAATATCTATTAAATGGTAATAATTAGTACCTTCCAAATATATTAAGATATATCTTACCTGGATAGCTCACTAATTCTTTGTCCACGTTTCCATATTTCTATATAATATTATAATTGCTTATATACCCAATGACAACATGTGTCTCTGGTATCCACATAGTTCGGATTCATACATATCCAACAAACAACACAATAATAATGCAATTGTGGTAAGAATAAGATAACCAAGGGTTGGCAAATTATCGATATAAAGGCCCTAGAGAGTGTGGGAAGGCACGCCATGTGTGATTCTCAGAGCACCCTCAGAGGGTATGTGATATGGTGCCAACTAGATCATGACGTCTTGCATTGTTGCACCAGTCAATTTTGACAATAGAAAGATAGTAAATAACACTAATATATGGAGGCATGGAAGGTGAAAGTTAAATTTCCATGATCTAAGATATCTATTTTACTACTTCCTCTGATTCTAAATTCTTGACTCAAATTTGTCCAAATATGGATGTATCTATTTTTTAAAAACATCTAGATACATGTAATATTTCGACAACAATTTAGGATCGGAGGGAGTAGTAATGTACGAGGTGAATATTTTTTAATAGGGAAATGTGAATCAATTTGTTTGAAGATATTTGGGCCACTGCTGCTTGTGTGATAAGTTTGTAGGATGTGAAATTCAGTGGGTCTGTTGTCAAATCCGACAAGTCCTGTACACGCGATCCTTCTCATGGCCTTCTACGACTTATATTAGGAACTTGACTTTTTGGATCTTTTCCCTGTCTCAGCAAGAAGACCGCAAGTTCCAAGTTGATCGATCACCTCGTAAATAGCCATATGATACATAATGACTAACATTGTGATACAATTTGGAGTCACAAGAACAACCATAAGCAACAACAACGCCCAGTTCCAAAGCACAACTTTCATCTGTGGCTCGTCCAAAGAGCACCAGCCCCATGCTGCAAGAAACGAAGAAATGCGCCATCGAGCACCTCAAGTGGCACCAAAGAACTCTTGTTCCCTAATACCCTCCGTTCTTTGGGCAGGTCAAACAACTACTAGCAGCGTCACTGGTGAAACTCCTTTCTTTCTAGTCTATGGGGCCGAAGACACGCTTTCCTCTGAACTAAAGATAGGATCGCCGTGTTGATTTATATTCTAACCTGTACAAAGTCCTTTGATGAGAGGATGACCTCAATGATGTTGAGGAAGAAAGGCATGTCGCGCGCACTGATACGATCGATCGGCCAAATACCAACACACCCTTCGAAGCTACTAAGACCAGAAACATTAATATGCATTCAAAACTCTAGAAAATTTGCATATGCCACCGATTAATATTATAAAGCTACCATAATTATCTCGTAATTGTATTAGTGGATTTATGTGAAGCAAGGCCTAGCTTCTTAGGTTTGTACTACGGTACCAAGCGTTGCCAGTGACTTTAGTCCCACCTCGCTAGTGGGAGGGGGCTACGACCAGCATATAAGGGAGAGTAGCCACTCTCTCGTCAGTCCGGGCTTTCGGGATGAGGAGGGCTCTTTACTTATATGGCCACCTCGCAAGTGGGAGTGGACCACGACCATCATATAAGGGAGAGTAGCCACTCTCTCGTCAGGCCGGGCTTTTTGGGATGAGGAGGGCTCTTTCCTTATATGGTTGTGCCGGATGTGCATGAACGCCTGAACACGACACGTGTGTGTGGACCTGGGCCTGGGAAGCTGGACCCCTGGCCCCTCCACACACACCCACTATTTTTTCATAGTCTACCCCCATTGTTTGCTTGCAAATCAATTTCACACTCTTCATATTCCCATATGTTGTGTACCAAGCGTGTTTCTGTTGTTGCTATTCTAAAGAAACATTTCTCAGCATTATAGGCAAGTTTATAGAATTAGTTTACTTCCTTAAAAGGAGCTAGACTAGCTACAAGGCTGTGACAGGTCTTCTTACCGTGGCAGTCAAGTTCATCCTCTCATGAATGCGACTATAGCTAGCCAACGGACTGGGCCAAATGAAAAAGCCTGCAGGGACAGCGGCCCGAACAAACTCAGGCTTGACCTGATACGAGGTTAAACAGGCCGTGTTGGCCAGTGACCCGGCGTGGTACGTCCTGCCTAGACCTCAGCCTCAAACCTCGCTGGTCCGAGGAGGCCCTGGTCCGTTTAACAATTTTTCACATTTTTCCAATGGGGCTGCCAGGCTAAACGGCTTGGGCATGGGCTGGCTCAGCTGGTGCGCCGTGCCTGGGTCTAAGTTCCGCGGTAGTGGGTTGGCACGACACGACCCCTTTATAAATGGACCCAATGGGCCCGAGCCAGGCTAGTCCGGTAAGTCGCAGACCAGGCCTAGGCCGAGCCGTTGGTAAGCTACAAATGTGATTTTTCAAATTTGAGTAAAATAATGCTGTACGAAAATTGTGAGTCAAACCTCATATCAGACAACAAAATCGTGAAACAGGGGGCAAGGGTTTTAAGCAGGGTCAACTAACCAGAAAGTGAAATTAAAGAAAAAGAGAAAAAAGAAACAAAAGCAAGCTCGATGGCAACGTGGAGGTGACTCAACACAACAATGCATGCCAACAACCGCTCGCCGCGTGCTTCTTTACGGATACGAACGCACGGCACAGCGCAGAGACAGCACGAGATAGAGTGAGCATCAAGCTTAGTTTGCAAAAAACCATGGCTCGGGCATTGCTCTACCCTTGTCTCCTCTGCCTCGCCGTTCTCACCGGCAACGCCGCCGCGCACTCGCAGTGCCTCGACAACCCGCCGGACCTCACCGCGGGCGGCGTCGAGGCGGGGAAGGTCGTCGATGACCTCGCCGGCTTCAAGGCCTACGTCACCGGCGCCGTCCACTCCGACAAGGCCATCGTCCTGGCCTCCGACTTCTTCGGTTAGTTCATCCGGTTAATATTAATGGATTCCACGTGTGAGAGAGTATGAGCTACCGTGTCTGAATTTGGCTGGTGCCTTGTTTGATTTTCTTTAGGATTCCAAGCGCCGCTGCTGAGGTACGGCCTTCTCTTGCCGACTTTCTTTTCCTTGATTCTATGTTCCTCCTTTTCTCGTAATGAGCAGAAAATTTGTGAAGTGAAATGGACCCATGAGGTGCTCACGAATTAAACCTACTGTACAGAAAAATGATGTGAATGAGAAAAATAAATATAAGGACTGTAATTTTTAGTCAACCCTACCTGTAACTCTTTACCGTAGGCATAAGAACTGCAGTAGCATACCAACTTATCAAGTTCTAGTACTGTACTAGAAAAAAAAATTGGAAATCTTCAGCATAAATGTGGTCGTCCTGTAGCAACACATATTTAGAGCACTTCTTATCGCTGCATTAGACTCATCTGGCTTTAGTTCTCTCTGTTCCCTGGCTCTGCAAATGAGTATTGCCATGTGAACTTTTGTTCCCAGGCATTCTAGTTCTAGTAATGACATGTCACGCTCAAAGTAGGATTATTTCAACTTATTGTAATTTTACGTAAAAAAAACTTGTTATATCTGACTAGTAAAGGCAAAACCAGGGGCTGCTGTTCAATCTACCGTAATTGTCTACTTGTCTTCTTTAAAGCAAGGGAAGAGGCACTTGCCCACTGTAGTATTTTTGTAGAAAACAGAGATAGCAGAGTTGACCCATAAAATTCTATTGCAATATGATAGTTCTTTATATTAAAAGGCTTAAACTTGACCCGCAAAAAAGGGCTTAAACTTGGTCATCCGTGTATGTCAATGAAGGAAAATTGCTGACAAAGTTGGTGAAGCTGGCTATTACGTTGCGGTGCCGGATTTCTTCAATGGACAACCTTACACGGAAGGAGCAAACAGAACAGAGTGGATCCAGGCTCACTCCCCGGTAATTTATCTTTACATATAATAAAATTATCCGATGATTAACGTTACCTAATTATTTGTTCTACCCAATCAATCGGTCGGCCTTACTTACAGGTAAAAGCAGCCGAAGATGCAAAACCAATCTTCGCAGCTCTGAAGAAGGAACGGAAATCTGTTGTTGGAGTTGGGGGCTATTGTTGGGGCGGTTAGTAAGACCAAACACAAGAAAACTATGAGCAAAGATGAAATGTATCAGGAACAAAAATCTTGGAAATCAAAGAATCCACATTTAGCATTCCCAGAAAGATCCTGCATTTCGGCTTAGTTCGTATTCATTTTTCTGGGATAACATTTGGTTCATACTCTCTTTCCTGTCCTGATTAACTAACAGGGAAATTCGCGGTGGAGGTGGCAAAAACGAACGAGGTAGAAGCAATAGTCATTTCCCATCCTTCAGCAGTGACCGCAGATGATATGAGAGGTGAACCCTTTTTACCTTCGGTACTCTTGTGGGTGAAGAACTAGACCATTGTTCTTAAGTCTAGTTCAACTGCTACTCAGAGATCAAGTGCCCCATTGAGATCCTTGGAGCTCAGAATGATACAACTACACCACCAAATTTGGTATATCAGATTGTCGATGCCTTGCGTCAAAGAAGGCAGGTGAGTCCTTCCAGCCACTTTGGATACCAAATGCATGCAAGCCTGAAAACAAATTTGCAAAGACGAAGCAGCAGGTTCAATCAGAATAACTGAAACTTAAATGATAAACACAGAAGATAAAAAACAAATCCTGTTATGATTCACTTTAGAAGTCCATGCCATGCTTAATTGGTGTACTGTTACACATTTGGCACGTTCACATGACTAAAAATGAAAAAGGATTGTACACTTTAAGTTTCGCCCTTGTACAAGGCACTTGAATTGTAGGTTAACTGGATATCATGGTTTACATTGTTGCAGATTCATTACTATGCAAAGATCTTTCCAGGAGTAGCGCATGGCTTTGCTTGCAGATACAATGATACCAACCCGTTCGCAGTTAAGACCGCCGAACAAGATCTTGCCTTAATGCTTGACTGGTTCGGCAAATACTTGAAATGAGAATAGCTCACCATTCAACTTCAGTGCAAATGTTTAATCCAAATACAACTTACTTGCATCTATATGTAAATGTCATAATCAATCATGGAGATAACGTGTATTGGCTACGATTTGTGGGTACTTGCTTACCTTTGTAATATCTTCATACTGCTACTCTATTTGACTGATTGTACACCGTGAATGTATATGCAGCTTTACCGGTTGCAATTTGCATCAACTACCTACCTTTTTATCCATAGAAATGCTCGGGTATCTAGCTAGTCATACACGAGGAGACTGAGGATTCTGTGTAATACTATTCTTTTGGGGAATTCAAACCAGCTGAAATAGCTTATCTTTTCGTTGCTGAGCCAGGATAAACTTGCCAGTTGCCAGTCTGAAACTAAGCTAAGATCTAGAACTACAAACCATGCCCTGTTGCCCTAATGTCTGGCATAAAGTCAGCGCTGGAAACTATACAGTACACATTGGCCAAGCGCCCAAGCGGCCAAGCCAGAGATGGACCAGTCATCAGGTTACAGAGCTAGACATGTAGCATCCTTTCTCTTTCAGTAATTTCGCAGGAAGGTTTAGGGCACGCAAAATACATCCTACCAATGCAAACACATCGATATTAGAAAATCATGTTACCGTGCTTCCAAAGGAGAAGGCCCTGGTAAATAACTGCCAGCCTATACACCTGGCAAGGAAATAAGAAAAACTTTCAGCTACCAAGTACAATGAAATTTTCTTGTTTCGAATAAAGTTCTATAAATGTACTATTGTTGTCCAAAAACATTTCTCATGTGGAGCATCCAAACCAGACTCATCCAAATTGAACAAGCTCCCATTTGATACGCATAATTTCAAGTAATTCAGTCCACATTCAGTTAGATGAACTCAAATATTTATCGCCACATCAGGGCACAAATGTGCGTGTTGCCTGCTACTCCGAAGACAGTGCTGGTGCAAGAGTATTCCGTCAACAAAATGAACTCTGGAACAACTCAGCCTAGGCATTCGCAAAGCCAGAACAAGAGCCTGAAAAGATTACTAATCCAAATCTCAGCACCATGAATCGATGCGATCTCTAGGTAGAGGCATAAAAAATGGTGGACAATAATTAGTATAGGCATAGGTACATCGAAATAGTACAGCCCATGTGACCTGTACTACAGGCATGGAAGCTGCACAGTCTTCTGCACAAACACCAGTAAAAAACTAGAGGCGTTATATTTGATTGATGTACGGTCACCCAACACCTGTATGAGTTATGTACTAGACAAATCAAGTAAAAATTTATGTATGTAAATGCTTTGATTCAGGAACAAATTGCATAGAGATGTATGCATTTTTCAGACCTGAATGAAAAATTGGTTGAATTGGTATAATCACCCACCAACAACTTGAACAGATGACAGATTTTTCTTGAACAGAAGATCGGAAAGACTTAAATCTATCCCTGAACTGCACAAGAGAATTCAGATTTAGACCACACAGTGCTGTTATCACTCCCTATATATGAGCATGCATAGCAAATCTAGCTGACTTAGCACTTTGCTTAGTACCAATAGTTAGTTTCAGCTACCCAAAGCATCAAAACATGATGAGTTGTGCTGGGAGCCTCAGACCATGGTCATGTGGGGAAGCATGCACATGCACAACTAGCACAAGAGTTAAAACACAAACTTTTATGTAACAGATTTTCTGGCATATCTTTTGTGCAGGACCTTGTGATCTGCAGCTGACTTCCAGTTCAATTTGCCTATGGAAGAACAACATGACATGCATAGTTGCATCAGTTCATAGGTTGTTAAACCCCAGTGAATATCATCCTTTCATTAAAGCATTAGATCCACCGACCTAGTAAATACTAACCTAGTAGACCAAGAAGCTTTTTCATACTCCTTCCAAAGATTCAACTATAAGACTATCACAATCTCATTATGCGACCTCTAAGGAACCACTGAACCAGCAGTATCTATTACGAGTCTGAAACTGCACAAATATGGCAGTAACTATATATATGTTGAGAAGTTGGATCTGCACAATTTCTGTGTGATTGTGAGGGCTTAAGGAAATGGAAACACTCATTGATTGCATTTCCATTTTATATGCTTATAGATCTAATAGACCAAAAACCAGAGGGCTTGGGAAATCAAGATGCTTTCCAGCTCAGAACATATATAACTATTAAGTGCATCCAGTGATTCAACCCATAATGCTGCACCATATCATGGAATGGACTAAAACCCATGATAGGGCAGCTCATAGATTGCTACAGTGATAGAGCCCTAGAACCATTAGTCAACTGGTTCACTGCTCAAGCTTTAATTGGAGCCAACTTCGATCGACTTTTTTATGTTCACTTCACCAGACGATTCTCTCCAGTTTCTTACATCTTCCAAGAATAATTAAGCTAGATCTGGTTTAGACTTGGACAAACTAATCTCCACTAAACCTCTGTCTATATAAGGCCCCACCCAGGCCATAGCACACACACACTGTACCCTGTGCCCACTCTCTTAACACCATCAAAAGCCATGGGGCAGGCTAGGGTTCACCTCCTAGCCTCCCTAGTGGCATTCTACCTCATCGTCCTAGCCATCACTCAGGTCACGGCCAACCTTCTTGATGATTTCAACAACTTGTGGGGCAACACCAAGGTTGTCTACGACAGCACCGGCCAACAGACCATCGCGATGACTCTCGACCGCAGTACAACCTCTGGGTTCAGCTCGAAATCAACGTATCTCTTCGGGAGGATTGACATGGACATCAAGCTCGTCCCCGGGAACTCAGCCGGCACAGTGACCACATTTTATGTAAGTAACCAAATTATGGACCGATTTACATTCATGTCACTAGTGAATCCTTCGGACTAACCATCATCTTGCATTGCAACCTGGGAATAGATGGTAACAGAGGGGCCGTGGCAATACCACGATGAGATCGACCTCGAATTTTTGGGGAACAGCAGCGGCAATCCCTACACCCTACACACCAACATGTTTGCCAGAGGGAAAGGCGCCAGAGAGAAGCGGTACAATCTTTGGTTTGATCCCACCCAGGACTTCCACACCTACACTATCATTTGGAACCAACAATTCATCCGGTAAGTTCCCCCCATCCTCTCTTCACAAGATTTGTACTCCCTTACAGTTTAGAAAAGTTACCATATCAGGGAATTCATCTTGTTCACCTATCTATTTGGATAAGATACCTCTCCTATCTAGAAATGTTATATTCCATATGAAGTGCTAAGGCTTAGTTTGGTCACATGTCGAATCAGTTTATACAAAAGGAAAAGGTTCAGAATATCATGGAAAGCATCCTGCTCAACCTACTATTTCCAAGCACTCATATGGATGTTACTGGGTTGCAGAATCCTTATCGATGACAAGCTGATCCGGCAGATCAAGAACCAGTTGGTGTATGGTGTGCCCTACCCAAGCTATCAACCAATGAGGGTGTTCAGCAGCATCTGGAATGCTGATGACTGGGCGACACAGGGTGGGCGGGTCAAGACCGATTGGTCACAAGCGCCATTCACAGCATACTTCCGGAACTTCAAGGCCACCAGCTGCTCGCCAAGCCAGAGCAAGATCTGTGGCCAGAGCTCACTTACTGGCGGTGGTTTGTTCAACCAGGATCTGGACGAGACACGCAAACAGCAACTGAAGGACGTGGATGCCAACTACAAGGTCTATGATTACTGCACTGACTCAACAAGGTTCCAAAATGGGGCCCCCAAGGAGTGTGGGTTACAGTAACTAGCCGATACAAAGGGTAGGAGTGTATTGGATAATTTTTGGTCCATTCTTTTGGAATAGTGCAATAGTGTATCATTAGAAAATAAAATCTTTTTTTTCCTACAAGAAGCAGCAGGAGAGCCTTATTGGATAACTTTTTGTCCATTCTTTTGGAACAGTGCAGTAGTGTATCATTATAAAACAAAATGTTTTTTTTCTACAAGAAGCAGCAGGAGAGGCCCCGAAGGCTCTCCTATAAAAAGAACACAAAATCTCATGCATCCATATGTTGGGGCAACACATATCAGTGTGATATACTCAATTACATTTCTCTCAATGCAGAGAATAAGTAAAGCTGAACAAGTTCCAAGTTTAGAGAGCATATATTCATCGCTAATAACCCCAGAAGATTCCTAGCATTTTTGCAGTTTATCATGCTTGTTTTGTTTGCCGAGTTCTAGAGCTCCAGCTCTAGATCTAGAAATTAAGTTGGGAGTTACAAGGTCAGATGATAACAGTACAATTATAGCTACTTCAGGTCAACTCTTGTTTGGTGCTGTAATCTTATAAGTACTCCCAAAAAAACAGCGTCTTCTAGGATGCTACCTATCCTTTATATCTAAATAGCCATGCTAAAAAAATGTTGCGTTATGCAACTCAATAAAAGGTAAATGTCGTTCCATAAACTGTATATATTGGACAGCTTTTACATCCAAACAATGTTAATACTTTTTTTATGCCTTCCTAACCAGCTGCTGGATCCACAACCTGTCCTTTCCTTTGTGTACCTAACATCGCCAGTAATCCTATGTGATTAGACCCTGCTAAGATACCCTCAAAGTGGAAAAAAAACGTATGGACTTTTCCGGTCTTCTAAGCTTGCACAGTTCTACATTCACACGAAGTTCACCATTCCATACCCTTGGACGGCTTACCTCTAGTTAGCTGAACTGAATATGCATACCTCGTGTCTTACCTGAAGCACGGTATCGCTGGACTCACTAGGTACCCCATCCATGACAACAGAGGTGGTGGTATTTGCTCCCACCAGATCATTTTCTTTGGAGTTCATTGCGCAATAATCATTTATTGTACAGTTGTACTCCACAGTGAGCATGCTACCTCCATCACTTTGCCCATTGTAGTTAGCAAACCAGTAGGTAACGATGTAACAGCCATTAAAATGGTTACTGAAGTACAACCCATCCTGAACCGTTACTACTTACCACCGATTAGTTCTTTACTTCTTTAGCATCATTTAGTCAATCACCCATGTACTACTTGTGTGTTCTTTCCCTGTTATGTTGACATATGACCCAGTGTTTACTGCTCAGTAAACTTGAATGTTACTTACTGACATTCTGAAAGTACTTTTCCATTGCATGCTTGCCAGGAATATAAGGTTACTGCATTCCCTACCGGCTTACTATACAAATACAAGACATATCAAGTGCATAGACATTCAAGAAACTGCACACAGAGTCCAAACAGCGTTAATCCAAATCATGGAAGTATTAAAATCAATGGGATCTCCATGCCTGTCCAGACACATAAATCATAAAAGCACAGGAATCATTATCTAGGGCATGAATTAGTAATCTGTTGTTCCGTACATCAAAAAATTACAGCCCATGATACCTACAGATGCGTGCCGATTTTATGGTTTACATACATCGAGAAATTACAGCTCATGATACTGACAGAAGTTTACATGCACATGACAGAAGTTCCCATGCACATTAAACAAATACGAATATAAATATTCAGACAAGTCAACCAAAGCATGTGCATCGCATATCAAGTTTTAAAAAGTGGCGTTCAAGTTATCAATGCAGCATTGGGCAAATACTTGATGCATGAATACATTACAAATTTGCATTTCATTTAGAGATAGCAAGATGTCTAAAATGTGGATGAAAAAAATAGGTACTGGAACATAGGAATATGCAAAGAAAAAAATGGTGTTATAATATGTAAAGTGGTAAAGGAGTAACATGTTGCTGTAAGAACTGGTGCAGACACAAACACAACAGATCTAATTCAGCAGTAATATAGTCAAAAACTGACACATTTGTCACAAGAACTAAAAGAAAACAGTGTGGCATTTTTATTTCCATAGGACCACAGCAAAATTGTGTTTTAACAATGATATTGAATTGGACGACATCACCTACCCATAACTCAATGCTATTTAAGGGAACTTCCACGCTATTTCGCTGATCTAACTGGTCAAGCCCAGTGAAGTGACAAATGGCGGAGAGTACAGTCGTAGAGATAGCAACCACAGTGCAAATAAGAAGAGGGGTGTGCATTCAAACAGCAAGAAAAACAAGCAGATGTCCGAAACATGTAGATCCCATGTTCTGAATTCTGGAGTTTCACATGAAACAGTAAAACTCCTACAGGAGTCGGAGGAATGTAAACTCAGATGTTATGCATCCATGCACCGACAGTTTGTGCTTGACTATTACTTACCTCAGTGGTAAGGTTGCACACACAAGAAAAAATAATTCAGCGTCCCTTCTTCACTGCTAAGATGTACCCCATCCCATCCTTTTAAAGTAGCTAGCTAAACGCACATGCGTTGCTACGAAATTATTATTTTTACTATTTTGCATAAATTGCTTAAATACACTTTTGTCCTTATGTTCTCAAATTTTGTGCCGAATAAGAACTATCTCAAAATATACAACAATCCAGTCAAAAGATCCTGATACACGTATATTTACCGTATCAAATGGGTGCAATTATATTCATTTCCTAGCAATATAGGGTAGTCTAGGGGTTCTCAATGGAGTGAACAACGGGACAACCACCAACTCAGATCTTTGTAAGCATAAAGATATTGGTAAAACCTTGTGATTGACAACGATCATAGAGGTGAACAACAGGTTGGTGAGGCCGTAGGTGTTCTGGTGGAAACCTGATTGATCATGTTCTGGACGATAGGAGAGGAAGTGGAGGGTAAGAAGCTTCCGTATTATTTGTCGATAAAAGATGATAAATAATGTGCTTATATAACAGGCTGCTACCAAAGTAACAAACTAACAAATAAGATTATGATATAATCTGATCAGATGAAATAGATAGAGTTAAACTAAACCGAGTTGAAGCATCTGTACTTATCTGTCAAGCTGTTGGTCCTTCTGTCGCAGCTCCCTCTCACGCTGCCTTGCTCCTATGCTGGATGTATAACAAACATTCTGGCATTGAACAATGAACAAAAGCAATAAAGCGCAAGATAAATTTATATTTGTAATGTCATAAAAAAAATCAACAGTCAGAAGAGGAAATTTTACAAAGAGTCATATCATATTGCCCAATGCAATGGTAGACCATAACTGAAGTTGCAGGTCCACAGCAGTTATTCATGAGAAAGACACAATATTGTTTCTGAAAATAAAGCTTGTACCGCATTATCAAGATCCTGCTGGCCGCTGGGAAGCCTTAAAACTCTCCAGCACCATCTCCCAAAAACAAATTGCAGATAGAAGACCGCTTAATAACAATTCTAGCTTCCTTATGTCGGTTCCTACCTGAATGTTCTAGCTTGATTCGGGTCAAAAAAATGTTCTAGCTTGATTCTGTAAGAGATGTCTTCCTCACATTTTCGGGGTACCACCTCTGCAAAAAAATCAAGATACAAACATTGGAAATGCTAAAAATGGATAATATGGATATTGTTGAAACAAAAAGGTGTTCGTTATGCGAAGCAGTAGAATTGAAAAGGTTTAATTGTTGCAAGGGAATATATATTATATATATCGATCTGCTAAAAACAGACTTAACCGTGATCATATCAAATGCATTATGGTCGTGCAGCGACTAGCTCATATTGCTCTCAGCCTGGTGCATAGGAAGCAGAAGAACGATTGTGTTCCGAGGAGACACGCCATTAGTGGCTGGCCTTCTGTGTGAGATCAAGAGAGACCAAGGACTAGATTAGATCGGGGGCCAAGAAAATTCAGAGGCTCCACCCCCTCTCAGCTAACTTTTTGTTCCCTTTTTGTAGCTGTGCATGCTCGCAGTCTTGTAAATAAAAATTTCATTCGATCAATACAGTGAGGCACGATACTTATGTGTTTCCTCGGGAAAAGAAGTAAGAACGCCTAAAAGAAGAGCAATGGAGCAGATCATGGATTCAAGCAAGCCTAGAACTGCATCAATAGAGATGAAGTGCTCATATATTTGAAAAGAATGGTAGGCCCGAAGTCAACACATAGAAAACAGTAAAGAATGTGCGTGAAAATATGCATTTTTTTTTAATTTGCCAGCATGATAGTTCAATGAGGAGAGCATAGACAGATCAATTGCACATTTCGCTCCATGGATATTAAGAAAAAAATTGCTATTTACCTTGAATGATATGGTTTTTTCAACAAAGAAGTTAGGTCAGCCAGCAAAAGAATCGCGAGTTGTACTACTCTTTTTCTGCAGTGCTCACTGCTCAAAGCCTCAGATTTAGCAACTGAAAACACCCTACACCTGATTAGAACAAACTAACAATTTAGACTTTAGAGTTATCAACATAATTAGACAGCATGATTTAATAATAAGTAATTATGCATTTCTTCATGTAATGCATATTCCCAATGATGACCCCAACAGTAAAAAGGTCGTACTAATAAGAGATTGATGTATGCACATGCAGCACTAAAGAATATAAATCATTTCAACAACTTGTTGAAAATTAGAACGATAAAAGAAAATGAATAAACATTTCTTGTAGTACTAAGAAGAATTATCCATATTAGAAGAGGATGTCACCTGTCTCCAACAGTTAGAAGGTCATGCTAATAAGAGATTGTGGCATAATCAGACAACACTAAAAAGAATATAAACCCATCACTAACAATTTCTTTTTGAAAAGACAAAATGAACAAGGTAAACAGAAAAAAAAATATACTAAAGAAAAATTATCCATATAAGAAGAGAAGTCACCCGCCTATCTTCATTCGAGCTAGTGAACCACCAATCGGAAGCTCTACAAATTTTTCCCAGGCATATAATCTGCCCTTCCTCAGTTTCCTTGTAGATGACGATTAGAACCAACCTGCCTAACCAGCTCGGTCTACCAGCTCGGTCCACAGTAAGTAAAACTGTGACTAGATGATGGAAAATGGGAGCAAAGTATCTTAAGTCACCTGAAAGAAATATTCTTGGAATTCTAGCAGCACATTTTTTGTTCCAGTATTCAGATAAATAAATGTTTTCCTTCTAACAGGAACAAAAGTATGCCAAGAGTGAATATGAGTATTTGAGTTTTATTTTATATTACAGACAACTTTGGTTGACTGTTTGATTGCAAATGCAAGAAAACATGAAAGGCCATGCATACCATGTCATAAAGATACAGGTGTATCCATCAGACTACCACATTTCAGCTAATCCATGATCATATATCATCTAGTTCCATTGATCATCATGTCCATCCAAATTCATGTGTTTATACAAACAAGAAGGCAACATGGTAAGCTGTCCTGAGAAAGCATCTTAGTTGTCTTGCTGCGACGTAAACATTTCTATGGCAAAATTTGCCATAGTTAGGAAAACAGTAGCAAGCGGATTTTACCAAAATACAGAACCAATTCACAACTTAGAAGGACATGACACCCGAACGATCAGACACACCAAATAGAACTATGCATGTAATTAAGCGCATCATAGACCAGGCGTCGTTAAAGCAGATTGCAACACGTCTTCAAGGTACTTCTCTGCAGCTGCGTACTGCCTCTTTTTGTCCTCTATAGCTAGCGCAGCTAAAGCTTTATCCTACAATTGCCAGAGATGACCAAGAATAAGCAAAGATTTGCAACCGCAGGAAAAGGAAAACACAGAAGGCAAAAGACATCATACTGGAGGCAAATCCTGGTAGCTTCGTAATGTATCTGCAATGGGTTTAGTCTTCCTCTCGAGATCCTTCTTATGTTCAGCCATTTCCATTAGCACACCATGATTAATCTCTGGTGTATATCCCACTCGGTTAAGCATTGCCTGATATGCAAAAGAGGACAATGATCTAAAGATATGAAGTATAATTTGTAATCAGCCAACAGTGTGTTACCAAGTAATGTTGCAAAGTTAGCCCTAAAAGGTGCACGAATAGCTTAGATAGCTAAGCCTAAAAATAGCATCAACACATCAACTAGAAACATCAGACCTCGATATTAGACTTTTCTAATCCAAGTCAATGTTCTAATCTGGCTTTGCATTTCAGTAAGTGTTGAAGTTGAGTGAAAGTGATATTGATGGAAATGATTTTGAAGTTGTGCATTTAATTTTATAATCATATATTACTCCCTGCCTAAGTCACTAATACATGTTGATAGCTCACTAGATATTTCTAGGTTCCAAGAGTTGACAGTTTCTTAGCAATGCAAATTCCCAAACACAAGTTTGTTTAGGAGTAGTGGGCCACATATAGCAGGCCAATATCAAGAACTAAATACATACCCAGATTACACAACTTGCCACAAATGCTAGTTACCTTGTAATTTGAGACTTGGAGGATATATTGGCGTTCCTTCGAGTCCATCATAACCAGCTTTGTCTGCCAGTCCGTCATTTGCTCCACTTGTTGCTTCTCAACATCATTTTTAAATTTTTCCAGCATTCTGTAAACACATTAGTGTTTATTACCATTTTTTTCAGAAGAACTAGGCGTTGATGATTAGTAAGTACTCCTTGGTAACTAAGAACTGAACAACTATCAACTCACTTCTTGAGCTCAGTAAGCTTGGTGATGGCCTTTCTCGTGTAATCAAGAAGTGCCTTTGACTCTTTATAAACTCTGTCCCTCTTCTCCTCTACCTCAGCTCTCCTCAGCCACAAATCAGCACTGGCCACCACAAAACTGCAAAGCCACCATTTCAAAACTAATGCAAATTGAAGCACTGAGAAAATCACCTGCATACACCCTACAACGCCAAAACAATATTATTATTATTCATTAGGATTGTCAAAAAAAGACTCGGACCTGGCTCGAGTCAGGTATGGTTCAAGCTCAGCTTGATCTTAAAGATGAGGTCAAGCCTGCACCAGACCTCAATCCTTTGAACAAGATGAGATCAAAAGCTCGTGCTCACATAGACCCTAGATTGATTTATGTCCCGTCGTTCAAGGTCCACGCTCTTCTTTTTTTCCAAAACACTATCCCAACTGCCGCGTACCCTCACCTAAAGCACTCATGCCCCCGACTCCATATCATCAGTCTATATGTGCGTGAGAGCATCTCTGCTGCTCCCAGGTCCACTCCGTGGAGTACATTCTTCTTTCAAACAGATTAATGCCTTCGGATTCTTCTCCTTTTTGTTCCAAGTTGTCGCTGTGCTACTGTGCTTTAATCTCTTTTTGCAGTTTTGCTCTAGTCTCCATGTTCATTAGTTGCCCTTGGAATCATAAGATTGATACTGTGTCTTGTCTCATCATTATGCAAATTGCTCTGACTGACTGGACATCAATGAGATTCCTCATTATGATGTACTTCGGCACCAATTTTTATATTTTTCAGATTTCAATTTTTGTTGTTGCCAAGATTTGCTGAGGAGGTATCAATCTCAAGCTCCATTTTAAGGTCAAACATCAATCAGAGCTCACTAGGGCTTGGCCCAAGGCTTGTCTTGAGCTCAAACCAAGCCTGACCGAATTTGGTCCAGGCACCAAGATCAGCTCGTGACAGCCCTACCATTCAGCAACTTCCTCACATTTGATTATAAAGTTACAGAATTTTCATGCAATGAACGGTTCGGAACTATGGATCAATAGCCAGCAACGTAAATCTAACAGGGCGCTTCCGGGCATCTTTCTAATTGGCTAAAACACAGATTAGTACCCAAGACACCCTGCTCACCGAAATGGCACATTCATCAGCATCAATCCAAATTTCGAGGTTAAAGCCAGAACCCATGAAGGATTCCTCCCATCAGAGACCTGGATCTCTCGTTCATTACGTCGACACAAAAAAAAACGAAACTCAGAACCCTAGCCCCCAAGTTACCTGCTCATCTCGGTGTCGCGGATGGCAAGGAGGTTCGCGACAGCGGCGACGGCGCGCGCGGCCGAGGCAGCAGGCGAAGGGAGCGCGTCCCGCGCAAGGCCGGCCCGCTCCAGCGCCTCGCGCAGGCGGGCCGCCTCAGCGCGGTACTCCGCAGCCTGCGCGCGCAACCCCGAGGCCGCGATTCCGGCGGCGCGGGACCGCGCCTGCGACGCCGCCGCGAGCGCGCGGAGGTAGGACACCCCGCGCGGCGTGGGGTCGGGCCCCAGAGACAGCTCCGAGGCCGCCGCACTACCGCCGCCGCCGCGCCCTCCCACTCCGCCGCCCTCCGTTGCCAGAGAGGCAAGCCACGCGTTGACCTCGGCGACGGATGCGGGCGCAGACGCCGGGGCGGCGGTGTCGAGGTGCTCCGCGGCGTGATCCATGGCTTTGGCTGGTAGGGGGGTGGTGGGTGGCCGGCGAGAAGCCGAGAAGGAGAGGCCTGTGTGTTTGAATGTTTCTGAAAATAAATGGCGTCTTGCGTGAAAGGCCCGTTATGCTTGAATTTGCTTTCAATTGTTTTTATTTGATTTTATATGATCCGAACAACTGAAATAGTCCGTGCTGACTCATATAGCTAGCCTAGGTCACCAAAAGGAGGCATCTCGTGTATTTTCCAAAAGATCATAAGCTAATCCCATGTTACTCCGTTCCATTCATATCAATTGTCAAAATATTACATGTATCTAGACGATTTTTAGGCATATATACATTCATATATTTGGACAAATTTGAGACAATTAATATGGATTGGAGGGAGTTCATGTTACCACGGTAAATTAAAAAATCTTATTATGATTATCTTTTGAATCTCAATGCCGCCAACCAAATATATCACTCTTGCTATTATGCTACGGTTCTCCATTATCTACTTAAGATCTCATTTTCCCCGCTTACATCCCAATGCACAATGTCGTTATAAAATGTAGGCAAGAATTGGCTTGTCAATTGTTTTACCAAAGATGTTTCAACTCTCAATTTGTTTATTATCAGGCAATAATTTGCTAGAGATGGAGTGGTTCACACTGGCAATCAAATTTTTGACCACAAACTTAACAAAAGCCAAAACACTTGGTTGCCAATTTTTTAAATGTCTAGCTCGGACACCTACCATATGGACGTCAGGGAAAATTTCATGTTTTTACTTTATGTGTTTGAATACATTTTCAGGGGTAAATGGGACAAGCTCTGAGAATTGGCCCTCGAGAGATATTGGTGTCAACTCTGAATGCCAGACACCTTGAAATTTCCTAGCGATTCATCCAATTTCCATAAAGTTCTTATGCATTGAAATAACATTGAAACATGGCATTTCAATACCGTGTGCATTTCTTGCAACTATTCATAGGCTAGTTGTAAAAAAAATAACTAAAAAATGGAAAATAACATTGAAATAATAGATACACGGTGTATGAGCAGCTCAAAACTTAATACATACTCGTGTTCAAATATGTAGGATGATAAAAGAATGACTTTTGAAGTTTAATTCTCCACATATACATTATTCACTAGGATGATAAACTCAAGCCAAAGTATTCATACCATCTAGCCAAAGATTAAAAAGCATCAAATACCTAGCTAATTTCTAGCTACTTCTAATCATGATGCGAATGTAACATTAAAATCTTAGCGCATAAATACATTACACATGACACACTAGACTAGATGTCATGTACGTGAGAATTGAGTGTAAAACAAAACCTCATTAGAGATTGCATAACTTTTGAAGTAACAAGGATCATAGAAATTAGATGGAGAGAAAGACTCAACCCAGAGTGGTTGATTGCCCTTTATGCAAATGGAAAAGAAAAGGCAACGCCACTCGATCCTCTTCAACCATCATGAATGTCTTTCTCGCGGAAGGAGTGTGTTTTATAGGGTTAAAGCAAAGCACAACTATTTTGTTTCTTTAATTTCCTTTCTTTTTATGCAAACATTGTAGGGCCTTCCTATGTCATTTCAGTATAGAAAAAATATCTGGGCAAAGCAATAGTCCATCCGTTTTAGAATATCCGTACATTTGGTTTTGTCCTAAGTCAAAGGTTGTAAACTTTGCCTAAGTTTGTAGGAAAAAACACAATAATATACAACACCAAGCTAGTACCGTTACGACTATTCTCAAATATATTTTCATATTAAGTTTGTTTGGTGTTAAATATATTGATATTCTTTTCTACAGACTCAATTAAAGTTGAGAAAGTTTGACTTAGAACAAATATACAGATACTTAAAAACAAAAAGAGCTTCGCACAGTTGCTTCGGGGTAAGTAATGGAACGAGTAGGCTCCAAGTATGAAGCAATCGAACCATTGTGTAAGAACTATGGGCCTGTATGGTTGGAGTTCTGACCAAAATACCTGACAAAAACAGATGCCTGGTCACGCAGGTAGTGAGGGTGAGCTCATGCCACCAATTTTGGTGGCTTGACTCAGACAGCAGCTGCCTGACCGAATGCCAAACAAACACTCGCATGCACATGTCCGGATGCCCCTCGGGTCAAGTTAGCACGCACCAAGTGAAAGGGCATTTCTCTCCTAAGTGGTTTTGGTGGTAATGACAACATGTTGTGTATCTAATCGTGTGTCAAGTATTTCAGATTTCATAAAGAAATTGGCACAAGATGTTATTGTGGACCCTCAAGATGATATGAAGCGTAGTGGTGTTAGCGGCTTTTTCGGTTTGATTTGAGTCGTAGGACATCCGTACTATTAAGAGGGATCCACAAGGGAAGGTAATGAGTGAATCAATTTCACGTACACAACTACACAATTTGCACCCACTAAAAAGCCTACCCCAAAAAGTGAGAGAGAAGAACTAAATTTCAGCAAAGTTATGTTCTGCCTGCAGTCCAGGTGGCGGAAGTTCCGGCCGGAACTTCCGCCCCAACCTCCGATCGCTCTCTGTTAGGATTGGCAGAATATGCGGAACTTCCGGTAATATGCGGAACTTCCGGTCTATTACCGGAAGTTCCGGCCTATCTCTGCGCAGTGCATAATGGCTCGATTTTTGGAACCCCATATTTATACCCCTTCGTCCCCAACGAGTTGGCTGACCGTTTCCATAGCCAAGAACAGCCTCTCTCACCTCAAGAACACAAAAAGCTCAAATCTCCAAGATCTCCCTCCCTAGCCACTCCCAACTCTTGATTCTTTGAGGATTGGAGAAGAAGATCTTGCTCTAGGGTTTCACCAAGTTAAAAAGTTGATTCCCCTTGTTTTCTTTGTGGATTTCGTTTCTCTTGGGTTGTTGGGAATCCTAAACGGAAGCGGTCACCTCAAGCTCTCCCTTGGTGTGTGAGGAGCTTGAGGCTTGGATTGTGAGCCTCCTATTGAATTGTGGAGTTTGCCCCGGTCAAGTTTGTAAGGGTTCGGCGTTCGCCCTCAAGGAAGCCATTAGTGGAACTCACCTCACTTTTGTGATGTTGTGAGAGCTCTCCCACCTTTGTGGTGTGGTGAGTTGGAGAATAGAGTGAGCCTTCGTGACGTCTCTACCTTTGTAGTAGAGCACTCCTCCAAACAAAGACGTACACCGATCCTAATAGGTGGAACTCCGGTGAAATCTTCATCTCCACGTGTGGTATAATTTCCCCTTTACATTCTTGTTATATGTATTGTTGCTTTGGCTATTGCATTTCATTCTAAGGTTGCATTCACTTTAAAGAATTTAGATAACCCTAGGATTAAGTGTTTGTTTCATTCAAGAATTGAAAAAAAAAAGATAAAATTTGTTAGTCGCTTATTCACCCCCCTCTAGTCGATCATACCGATCTTTCACCAAGAGACAATCCAAGCAAGCCGTAAATAAATCAAAGAGACAAGAGGTGGTGCTCAAAACGGATGACCATAATTAAAATTACTGTATACACAAAGTTCTATTTTCAAGAGAAAATTGTTCTTTTCTCCCAGTATGATCATCAAATGTTAAGTTAGGGTCCAAAGGGAAAGAAGAAATAGGGGCTGCCAGCCTTGAAGCCAAATCCCTATGTTCCCCGATGTTCTATGGTCCCCTTGGTCCTGCTGATACACAAACAGAGATCATTGGGCAAATGATCACGTTGGGGCTTTACCTGATTTCCCATGAAACATAGCTTTGGTGCAAATTAATGGACTTATGAGTACTCATCAGCCGCACAATAGCACATGACAAACTGACCATGAGACCTGAGGTCAGAACTATTAATGAGGAGACACAGGACACTGCCCCAAAAGTTCTACGGTTCAGAATCATGGAGAAAATCTCCAAGATTGTACTCCAGATCCAATGGTCTTACATGAAAGCAAACCTTAATTGACGCAACAAATGGCCTTGTTAATGTCCGTCGACTCCTGCGTCATGACGCGTGAAGCATGGGACGACTTGTGTTTATAGTTTACTGCTGATTGTGCTGAATTCAAAACCGTCGAGAAATTAGAAGGAAGAAAAGGAAAATTTTAAACAAGCAGCTGGCAGAGTCTCTGGCTTGCTGTTTGTTGTTTAGTGGGGGCGCACGCCTCAGTGGCTACAGTCCATCATTTTGCCACCCCTCGCTGGCGAACAAGCTAGCATTCCAGCTTTGTTTTTCTGGATACCCCCTTGGCTCTACAAATAATTCAGCATAAGTTCCTAGTTTCCTTTTACCAATTTGACTAACCAGGAGCAACTCTTAAATGCTTTCTCAAATTTGCTTTGTCAAAAACACCACGTGGAAATTGCCTATAAATCATTTCCTTTTCAAAATTCTTTTCTTGATTCCTCACATCTCATTTCCGATATTTCACGGTCTTATATTTTAATCATATTTTGTAATTGTTTTTAGATAAATATATTTCAAATAATTTATTCAAATTGATATATTTAAATTGACTATAATTTAAATTGGACATTTTTATTCTATTTGAATTATATTATTATGTAAACTACAGCAAACATCATATGCAATTTAGCTAGCAAACAAATAGCAGCATCAAGCACACTAGTAGGCAAGACCAAGCATAGCTTTCCATTTTCGAGTGCATGCAAATCATCAATTTTTGTTGTATCCAAAATATCAATTCTGGATGCATACAAGTTAGCATTTTTCCAGTGAAAAGCTAGTAATTTCCGACGCATTCTCTCTACCTGAACCCTATATCGGCACCCTCTCGGCCACATTAAAAAGAACACACCCCCTCGACCCTCACTTCCCAGTGCCTCCTGATGCCTACACATCGCCCAATGCGGCCTACCAATTGCCCCATTCTATGTCGACCCCCTACGCCTTTGCTTTAGCAGCCATCTCCTGTGCTACCAGTCCCCATCACCGCCAAGAGCCTATGGCTGCTTGTCTCCATCCCCAACGACGACCCCCTCCAGACGCCATCTCCGATCCATGCCTCCTCTCCTCCATCCCCTCTCCATCCCCATTGACGGCGACCGTCCTAGCACCGCCATCCTCAATGACTATCGTGTTCAGTCACTATTTTCGGGCTTCCTCTACCCAACCTCCCCTTCTTTCCATCCCCATCAACGGCAGCTTGCCTAACATCACCACCGCGAAGAGCACGACACTTTGTCCAAGGTCCAACACAAGATCCCCTTGTTGGCTTCCCTTCTGCAATGGGTAACACCTCGGGCCGGGCTTCCTCGTTGACGGAATGGGTTTCCTCTGGCGGCGTTGGAGGGCTGCCCCGGCTACTACCTTGGGTTGAAACTTCGACCCGGAAGGAAACTAAACTAATAAGGCAATGAGTGATTATCCATCGTTTATGGTGAAATGACAGCTAGAGCTCTAAACTACTAGCAAGGTAAGAAGTAATTATTCATCGTTTATGGTGAAATGACAGCTAGAGCTTTAAACTACTAACAAGGCAAGAAGTGATCAGCCAGAGTGTCGGGCACAGGGAAGAATTAGGCAATAACAAGAACCGGAGGGACCAAACCGTAAAAAACAAAGGTGCTCTTCACTTCTGGCCGCTTTTCCTTTCTGTCAAGCTCCTCCTTCTCGCAAGAGAACTCTCCTTTTCGTCTCCCTCCCCTCTACTCCACCATCTCGCCTCCTCGCCCTCTCGCGCTCCAGATCGACCCCCTCCGCGTGAATTCCACGGTTTGATCTCCGCGGCTCCCTCCCGGAGCGCCTCCCAGGTTGGTCCTCTGCAAACCCGCGTTTTCTTGCTGTGTGTTCCAGCCGGTTTTTTTTCCTTGCCGTGAATTTCTTGGCTGTCTGGCCAACAAATGGAGCCGGGTAAGCTTCGTTGGCCTTCTTCTTGCTTATTGTGCCGTTAAGTATGAAGAGTGGCTCCCTGGATGAGCGGCGGGTGCAGCCGACGGGGCGTACCTAGGCGGTCTGGGCTCGGAGTTGCGCCCGTAGCTTGGCATTTCCCGGTTCTTGGCGTCGGATTGGAGGAATTGGTAGTGTTTTCATACTTTATGGGTTAAGGAATCGCAGATGATCATACAAGCTAACGAACGCTTCAATGGGCTTTGTACTCTGCTGCTGTCCTGGAGATAGGGCTAGTCCATTGCTTGATCCAGATTTTGTGCCCTGATGATGCAGAACTGCTCGCCCATTTGCTTCGTGGCATAGTTATAATTAGCATGCTTTTAAGTCACAGTTTATTATCTGATGATTTGGATCATTATTCACTTGCGCCATTGTGTGGATAGTATAGGAGTTTACCATATATTGTTATATTGGCGTATGTGTGGATAGTCACAGTTTATGCTTTTGCCCTGATGGATGTATTGCGTTAGTGCAAATTGGTCCTACAGTCACCGAGTGTTGCTGCAAATATTGTAGTTTTTTATTTACCATATATTGTTATATTGGCGTGCATGTTCTGACATGGAAATATGCATTGCATCTTATTCACATTATGATTTATCTGCTATATGTGGTATGTCACCATTAAGGATCATAGAATAACTGTTTGTGTCATTCCTATTGGTAATCATTCTATCATCAGATGAATTCTTCTTAAAAAAATAATCCAAAGAGAGAAGTACCAAACATTTGTACAGTCGTGTTACAGTTCAGTAGTTTCCACAAGAATGGGATAAAAGATTCGTTCTCTTATAATTACTATCCATCTGTTTTTCCTGTTTGCAGCATTCTTTTGGCTATCCTTTCAAAAATAATTACGCAAGGTTTATTTAACATCGAGGATGTCGGTTTCTATGAAGGATTTGGACCCAGCTTTCCGTGGTGCTGGGCAAAAGGAGTATCCTTCCATTTATTTTACTTTGATATTATATTTTGTAAATTACCTTCCTTACTGTCATTTTCGTTTAAGTCACTTAATTTGGGAACAAATCAAGACCTAAGACCATTATGTCCATTAGGAAAACTTCCATTATGTAGCACTAACATTTCTGGAGTTCGTGATCTCTATTAGCATCCATTTCACTATGTTATTGCTCCTGGTTCAACATGCAGCCCATGTTATCCTTAATACCTTGCAGAGGCTTGGAAATATGGCGTATTGAGGATTTTAAGCCGGTTCCTATCCCTTCGTCTTCACATGGGAAATTTTTCATGGGTGATTCTTACATCATCTTGAAGGTATCAAAGCACGTGATTTGTTGATGCATGCCTTTACCCCCTTTTGTTATTTAGTATATTGCATTTCTTAAATAGTATAATACATGGTCAATTGTATATTTTCCATAGTAACCGAAGAACTACAAAATTTTGCAACGTGCAAAAATCATGGTAAGTTCAGTCCATGTGTTTGTTCCATATGTACTGTGATCTTTTGGTTTTAAGAAAACTGAAGATTTGATGTATTTGCTGCGATGCCACAGCCCTAAATCTCATCATAGACTTATTGCTACTTATGATATGTTGTGAACTTGACTACCCTAAAAGGTTCCTTCTCACTTAGTCTCTTGGAGAAAAGGCAGTCTCCAGGTCCGGGATCAAATATATGAAATGAGAGTTCTGGTGTAGAATTCTGATGGATTATGCAATCATGAATGGTACATGATGCACTAAACAAGGTGACAATGTCTGAGAGATCTAGCTATGAGAACTCTTCTCAGTCAGTCAGTTATCCAATTAGTTTAAATGCAGCTATCTCCAGCAAAGATATAGGGTCGTTTTTTTTTCTGTATTTTCAATTGCCATTGAGTGTCGAAAAATACAATTTTGGTGCATCACATGCTTCTATGTTTACGTTGAGATTCATGTTTTTTTGTCATATGCTTGAACTCAACCGCATAATGCTCAAACTAATGGAAAGATTTTTTTCTCGTGTTCTTTTCCCCTCCGTACAGACTACTGCCTTGAAAAATGGTTCTCTTCGTCATGACATTCATTACTGGGTTGGTAGAGATACTAGTCAGGTAAATTTTCTCATCATTTCAGCATACAGTTCTTCAAAAGTTTAGTGAATTCAACAATGTCCATTGTAGGATGAAGCTGGAACTGCAGCAATCTTAACAATAGAGCTTGATGCTGCCCTCGGAGGACGTGCTGTTCAATACCGAGAGGTACAAGGCAATGAAACAGAGAAGTTTCTCTCATATTTTAGACCATGCATCATGCCACAGCCAGGAGGAGTGGCATCTGGTTTCAAGCATGTTGAGGTCAACGAGCAGGAGCATACCACCCGTCTGTATGTCTGCAGCGGGAAGCGCGTTGTTCATGTTAAAGAGGCAAGTTATCTATATTAACTGTCTTCTCTCTTCAGAAATGGTTGGCCATTCATGATTCATGTCTTGATTAGACTTGCTATTGTAAAACCAGGTTCCTTTTGCTCGATCATCCCTTCACCATGATGACATATTTATTCTGGACACAAAGTCAAAAATCTTCCAGTTCAATGGATCAAACTCATCCATTCAAGAGCGAGCAAAAGCTCTTGAAGTTGTACAATACATCAAAGATACATTCCATGAGGGCAAGTGTGAAGTTGCTGCTGTTGGTAAGCAATTTTTATTTAAGGGCCATTTTTGTTATTGTAAATAGTAATTACTAGATATGACTCTGTACTTCAATCATAGAGGATGGCAGGATGATGGCTGATGCTGAAGCTGGTGAATTTTGGGGTTTTTTTGGTGGCTTTGCCCCTCTTCCAAGGAGGGCATCTGTTGACAATAATGAGAAAGATGAGGAAACAAGTTTGAAATTGCTTTGGTAATTAACTGGGTTTATTCTGTACAGTTTTCATTGTGAACAATCAACCAGTCAGTAACTTATAAAATATTTAACTTTCCAGTTTTAACCAAGGAAAGCTAGACCCTATCAATTATGAATGCTTGGCTCATGAACTGCTTGAGACAAGCAAGTGTTACTTGCTAGACTGTGGTGCCGAAATGTTTGTTTGGATGGGCAGAACTACGACTTTGCAAGAAAGGAAGGGTGCAAGTGAAGCTGCAGAGGTAACAACTAACAACCTTGGTTCGTAAGTGCTATTTCAGTACATTATGTGAATTTAATCATATCTAGCTGAATGCCTATCCGTTGCTACTGTTGGGACAAAAATAATGATATCATGTGGCGCATCAATATCCATACAGATCCAATGGTCACATTATTTATTTTGACTTACAAAAAAAACCCAGGCAATTTAAAAATAGGAAATTCATGAAAATAATCATATATGATATTCTAAAACCCGCAAAACAAGATGGTGGAGAATGGCCCCACTTGTCAGAAAGTACCTTTTGTTGGAAGGGAGGTGAGATGGCAGATAGACTGTCACCACCAACTTTAATATTATAGAAAAAAATATAAAGATAAAAACAATAGAAGCTTCGAACCTCAGAAGATGAATCTGGTACTCTCTGACATGCTTCTTCATTTTGTAATACGGCGTCCTGGTCCCTTCAGATTCTGACAGATTTATTGAGTATTCGTGATCACTTAGACTTGGTTACTTGCTCATTCACCAAGAAAAGGCATGAACTTTTTTGAGATATGTGACACTGTATTTTACTCTGTAATAGATATTTGAAATAAATTCTTGCTCTCCAAGACTTCAACTGTATGTTACTGCAATGCTTACTGTTTTTTTGCCTATGTAGAAATTGCTATCTGATGCTAACCGAACAAAAACACATGTCATCAAAGTGATCGAGGGATTTGAGACAATTACGTTCAAGTCAAAATTTAAAGAGTGGCCACAGACACCTGACTTGAAACTGTCATCTGAGGATGGAAGAGGCAAAGTTGCAGGTTATTGTTTGTAAATTTACTGGTTTCAATGTTTTTCTTTTCCATTTGATGAGGTTCTTCAACTCCACATTTTTACCAATTATTTTCTTCTTGAAGCTCTTCTCAAACGTCAGGGTTTAAATGTTAAAGGCTTGATGAAAGCTGCTCCTGCAAAAGAAGAACCTCAACCCTATATTGATTGCACAGGCAGTTTGCAGGTATATTCTGATCTATTTGACTCCGTATTGTCAGCAGGGGTTCTTGTATCATCATACTTTGTCTGCGACTATGCGGCCAAGGTGTATCTTTTGAATATTTAGCCCTCCAACTGCTCTCATATTTGGTCTTCATAATTTTGATCTCATAAAGTTATGCGCCTGTAAACCTTTAGGCCTTTGCGCATGCTAGAAATCCTTGTGGCGAATGAGTAGGGTTTTGGAAAGAAAACACACACATGCATGAGTGCTTTCGGATGAGCTACTTTGAAATTTTCTTTTGAGCAAGAGAGTTGCAAACTTGGAACTCTATTCCAAAATGCACACGTGATTAATGCATGTTGTGCTTTGTATGCTCAATGGTCATACTTTGATTGGTGCATTTTTTTCCTTCTATATTTGATATCAGGTCTGGCGTGTAAACGATAAGGACAAGACTATACTGTCATCTTCTGATCAATCCAAGTTTTACAGTGGCGATTGCTACATATTTCAATATATGTATCCTGGAGATGATAAGGATGAATGTCTTATCGGAACTTGGTTCGGGAACAAGAGTATAGAGGTAATACTTTGCACATAAGCAACTTTGGTTATGAGTTTGCATATAATCACCATATGTTTCAGTAGATAGTTTTGACCTTCCAGCTGGTATTTTCTAGTTTTTAATTAAATCCAATATGAAGTGCATACAAAGAACTAGGAATTATAGGGATCCCAAGTGGCTTATGTTTTCCTCTTCTTTATTGGTGAACTAGAAACTGCAGTGATTTATGTTGTTTGGGTAAAACAATGGGATTATGGAGATCCTTACACTTTTTAGTTGTGGATTATATGTTAAGTTAATGGATGCTAAGGAACTTCAGCACTAAAAAGGTCTCAATTTCTGTCCAGGAGGATAGGGTAACAGCACTTGCCCTTGCTAGGAAGATGGTTGAGTCCACAAAGTTTCAGGCTGCCCAGGTAATGCATTGATTTTTTTATACGTTAGGTTAGTGAACCCTATATGGCCCATTGTGCTTGCCCATAATGATTTCTCTAATTTATCATTGATTACTTGCAGGCACACCTGTATGAGGGAAGAGAACCGATTCAGTTCTTTGTCATATTTCAAAGTTTCCAAGTGTGCAAGGTTATCTTCTTCATGTGACCTTAAGTTAAATTGGAACCATTAGGTTGTGTTGAACACAAGAGTTTTTACCCTCCTTGTTTTTGCTGCAGGGTGGTCTTAGCTCTGGATACAAGAAATTCATTGCTGAAAACGGTAATGAGGATGACACTTATTCTGAAGATGGACTTGCACTTTTCCGAATTCAAGGTTCAGGACCGGAAAATATGCAAGCAATTCAAGTTGACTCTGTAAGTTTAGTCACATTTTCGTGAATCTATGTTATGACAGAGATTTGATATCATATTATATTCCTTGCAAACTAACTTGATCTCCATTTTCTTTCATTAGGTGGCCTCATCTTTGAATTCATCCTACTCTTACATTCTACATGATGGGAACACTGTGTTCACTTGGACTGGAAACCTTACTACTGCATTAGATCAAGGGTTAATTGAGAGGCAGTTAGACATGATTAAGGTGTGGAACAATCTACCTTTACGAGGCAAATCTAGTTTTAGAGTTGCACATGTTCAAACTTATATTGATGATTGGTGTAACCGTCATGTCTTGATTCTTCAGTAATTACTCCCTACAAAGGTTTACCATAGTAGTATGCAAAATGCATGCTAGAGCATTTGAAGTTTTGAACCTGCTAGTCAGGAACATGGTTCTTAGGGTATGTTTGCATGGTGGCCACTGGCCAAATTCTAACCTTCCAACTTTTGGGTCATGACCAAACTTTTGATCTTTATTTGGATGGGAGCCAACTTTTTGGCAAGCCAATGCCTCCTCTCTAACTCTATAGTTCATCTTTCTTGCCAATGTTGGCCAACTGTTGGGCAACTAAAAGCTTCACCAATATTTTGGCTAGCCAAATATTTGGCATGGCAACCTTGGGCCCAAACCAAACATACAAATTTCTTGAATCCAGAAGCTTCACCTTATTTTTAAGAGAGCCCACAGGTAGGGGCGTAGGGATTCTAGTTGGTTTCTGATGATTGCAGAGATTACCTTTAGACTAACTACAAATTTCTTGGACAAGTCCCTGTGATTAAACAATCTCAAGCTTTGAGCTGTGTGTATTTTTATTTATTTTGAGTTGCAAATAATTATTTGAAATTTCTTGTTCTACTGGCTACTGCATGGCAGTGGGGGAGACAGGCCTGGGCCACTATGGCTGTAGCCCTAGGTCTAGAATGAAAATTCAGGCAATTTGCTTTGAAAATACTAAAAACAAACATTAATCCATGTTGCTTAGCTGGGCAGGCCCCAGGTTACGCCCCTGCTCCATACTGCTTACTGGTGTACCTTTTAACTTTCTATATCTGATCATTGACATAGTTTTTCTTTCTCCATTGTACAGCCAAATCTTCAGTCCAGGTCACAAAAGGAAGGGTCAGAAACGGATCAGTTTTGGAGCTTACTTGGAGGCAAGTTTGAGTACTCAAGCCAGAAAATAGGAAGAGAAAATGAAAGTGATCCCCATCTGTTCTCATGTATCCTCTCCAAAGGTAATCACAAAGTACACATTGGATTATAGAATAATAGAATCTACATAGTCTACCTTACACTTCAAATGTTTTCTGATCTCTTTGTGGTGCCTATGTTACCTGCTGGGGTCCATCAAGGCAATTTGAAGGTAAAGAAAAACAATTGTGATATATATGGTCATACTCTGACCGTGCTAGCTGTTTTCACTTTTAACATCAACTTTTGTAATCTATTCGAGCAGATAAAAGAAATATACCACTTTACTCAAGATGATCTGTTGACAGAAGATGTTTTCATTCTGGACTGTCACTCAGACATATTTGTTTGGGTTGGCCAGCAAGTAGATGTTAAAGTAAGATTGCAAGCTTTGGATCTTGGAAAGGTAATGATTCCATGTGGTAGTTTCTCTACAAGCCATTATTCTTTTGTTTTCTCATTTCTCACTACCGTTCTCACTACTGCATCAGAAATTCCTTGAGCTCGACTTTCTGATGGAAAATCTCTCCCATGAGACACCGATCTTCATTGTTACGGAGGGAAGTGAGCCTCCCTTTTTCACGAGGTTCTTCAAATGGGATTCAGCAAAATCACTGGTAAGTAGAGAGTTCATATGATGAACCTTTGAGTTGTCTGTTTGTGAATATACTAGCATTTCGTGTTCTGTACAATAAAAACTCCGTAATCCACTCCTTGCTTTGTTCTTGATGTGTCATATTCACCTTTTTCTTTTACGTAGATGCATGGCAATTCATATGAGAGGAAGCTCGCCATTGTAAAGGGTGGAGGCACTCCAGCTCTAGATGTAAGATGTCCAAACTCTAATGATGTTATGATATTCTGCCATTTTGAACTATTTGGCATATCTCCAACCGGTGGAAATTATAATGGCATAGATCCAATTAACCCTTTATACTACATTTCCCGTAAAGTTTTTTCCTATGAGGAAAAATATTTCTTATTTCTTTCTGGTGATTATTGCAAGTAACTTGTCCTGATGCACATGCCTTGTGTATAATCTTCTCATGTTCTACTGCTGCCTCTCATGCTAATGAACCTCACAAAGACATTTGACCTGAAATACCGAGCCACCCATCATTTCTTCTCATGCTTGCAAATATTTTATTTACTCCTTTTGTTTCACTATAATTGCCCCCAGCATCGTGAGAATCTGTTTCGAAATATGTGCCACTTGAGTATGTATGGTGTGTAGTTATTACTATATTCCCAATCTCTACCTGCACTTAAATGCTTTGAAAGAGGCTAGGTGATCGTAGTCTGTCAAATAATAGGGGTACGCATGTTCGTTTCTCTTTAACCCTCTTTTAGATATACGAGGACACATAGAGTGAAACAGAGGGAGTACTGTGCTTATGGTACTCAGGCTTAGTTCCTGGTTTAGTTATATCATCTTTATCCGTGGTTGTCTATGTTTTAGTTGTCTTACCTATCTGTGATTGCTGAACCTCTGTAAATCTCCTGCTGATTTTGATGCGTCATCAGAAACCAAAACGACGAACACCAGCACTTTCAGGAAGAAGTACTGGACAAGAATCCCAGCGCTCTAGGAGCATGTCCTCTAGCCCAGAACGTTCCCGTGTTAGGGGAAGATCTCCAGCATTCACTGCATTGGCTTCTACCTTTGAAAGTGCAAACACCAGAAATCTTTCCACCCCTCCACCTGTAGCCAAAAAGCTTTACCCGAAATCCGTCACACCAGATTCGTCAAATACATCTTCCAAGTCATCTGCACCTGCAGCTCCCACTGGTTCCTCTAATCGGCCTACTCAAGCTCCCCCATCAAAATCAGTAAAAGGTATGTGATACAAGTACAGTTGTTGAGGAAAAAAAATCTAAATAGAAAAGAGTTATTATAGCTTACTGTTTTCTTTGTAAAATTCTGCACAAAATAAGATGGCTCCGAGTTGGAGAAGCCAAAACAAGAGGAAGCTGCAAAAGAAGGCACTGACACCATGACCGGTAAACTTGAATCTCTTACTATTACTGAAGATGCAAAAGAAGATGAGCCAGAAGATGATGAGGGGCTCCCGATTTATCCATATGATCTCCTTAAAACCACAGCTGCTGAGCCTGTCACTGAAATTGATGTTACCAGGCGTGAGGTGAATATGAATATATGATATTTTCACTTCTTTCTTTTACTTATCTACAAACCCAGGTAACCGACTCACAATTTTTTCATCTGAATGCAGACCTACTTATCTTCGTCTGAGTTCAAAGAGAAGTTTGGAATGGCAAAGGAAGCATTTAGCAAGCTTCCGAAGTGGAAGCAGAACAGGATGAAGATAGCGCTTCATCTCTTTTAGCCTGGTCTTATGCTTCTGACCATGGGGTCATGTGCAGAACTCAACCACCACCCTTGGCAATACATCAATTTTCGTGTTGCCCTGGATGAGTGCTCCAGTTTTCCTGGTCCAAGTCTTTTTTTGGTAGGTCCCGCATATTCTTTCAATTCATAGGCGTGATCTTACTGTTTCCCTTCGGTTAGGGGTCACACAGGTTTGATTGTCAGGCTTGCAATTTTGTATTAACATTGCCTTGGTGAGTTTCTTTTTGGGGGCTTTGCATTTGAGATGAGTTTCAGTCTGAGTAAACGGGAATATGTATGTACAGCAGAGTGCTGACAGTGTAAAGTATCAATTTGGTTGCCTTTTATCGATAGTACTCCGTATTTGATTTTGTGTGTGCAATATGAGATCAGTTGTCAGAGAATTCTTTGATTATAATTCCCTGAAATGCAGTATGCCTTTCAGAATCATTTTACATGATGTTGGCATTTCTTACATGGTGTCCAAATCCATTTTACATCATACTATCTAACAAGCGCCGCGGCGTTCTCAACAGCCCAGAGATGAGGTAACCAAATAAAGTCTCAACTCAGCAAGGAGGATTTGGGGAGGTTCATGATGTATGCGTGGACTCCTGATCCGAGCCTGATCCCGCGGGAGAAGGTGTTGATGATTCCGGAAGCGCCAGTGCCTTTGGAGGGTGAGGAGGATGACGATCTGCTTGTGCCGCAGGAGATGATGATCCCAACCGAGGTTCACCTCCTCGAGTACAGGGCCATCATCCATCTCCTTCAGGTGGAGGACACTGCCGTGTCTACGGACCGCTCCTCGTCGGATGACTGGCCCTCTAACGATGGCGATAGCGGCCACAATGGTGACCCGCGCCGTGGTTACGGTGACTGGCGGCCTGCCAAGGGGAATAGGCAAAACTTCTTCACATGCTCCCATGGTCGGGTGGACGCGGACGACGGACCATCCCTCTGGCTTTCGTTGGGTCAACGGGGGTGGGCCTTGGGCTGGTGCGCGGTTGTCGGTGGCAGCTGCGGAGTTCAGGCCTGTGGCAAGGGTTTTGTCCCTTTCCACTGATCCCGTGGTTGAGTGGATGCTTGGGCCTCTGCCGTGTGCCGAGGAGGTGTGGGACCCCATGTGGCTTGAGGCCTCCCCGTCCTTGTCTGGCTCGGGTTCGGTGGCTCCTCCGGATTTGTCCCCGTCGGACTTGGTGGTCTACCCTGAGGATGTCTCCTCTATGGCCCACTCCCCGGCCCGGACAATGGAGCAGTCATTGTTGAGCAACTTCGTGGTCAGTGTTTCCGGGGGCGTCTCGCCGGCACCGGCTTCTCCTGCGGCGGCTTCGGAGGGGATCCTGGGGGAGCCTCATGCCGCGGTCGGCGGCGCGGTCACCGGCCTCCCCTA
The DNA here is from genome assembly GCF_000005505.3 of Brachypodium distachyon. NCBI lineage: Eukaryota > Viridiplantae > Streptophyta > Magnoliopsida > Poales > Poaceae > Brachypodium > Brachypodium distachyon. The sequence continues at coordinate 17,313,671 of NC_016133.3, forward strand.
GTGAGGAATCGGCGGCTCCGGCTTCCCGCGGCGTCGAGACCTTCCATGCCCGAGTAAGGCGGGTCCCCTCGCCAGTGCTGCCCAGGCCTTCTAAGCGCCGGTTGCGCAAGCGGGTTCCCAGCAGCAACTCTCGCTTCGACGGAGAAAGCGGCTGGCTGGGCAGGGGGTCCAGTCGGCGAGCGCGAAGAAGCAACAGAAGGTTCTGATTCACCGTCTGGTATTGCGCACGAGGGGGAGCGCATTGGCGATGCGGCTCTACAGGCCTATCTTAGGCTGTTTGATCGCCCCCTCTCACCGGAGCACGTACGTGACGGCGATTCTCTCTCTCTCTCTCTTCGGTTGGGAGAGCACTGCGCTGCCCCTCGAGGAGGGCGCGGAGGTGGAGGTGCTGGGTTAATGTGACACACTAGCCTACGGCTTAATAGGATTGATAGAATACTCATATCAACAAGGTATACCTTCTTTTCCGAGAGCCTATCCGAAAGGAACCTCAAGGTTAAGCATGCTTACTCGAGAGCAATTTGAGGATGGGTGACCGACCGGGAAGTTTCTTCCGGGAGCGCATGAGTGAGGACAAAGTGCGCCGGAAAGACATGTGTTGGTCTGTGTGGCCAGTCTTGAAGCCTGGAGAGCTGCTAGGAGTGACGCCGAGGCATTACAGATTGGTACCAGAGCCGACCCTTGCGGTTACCGACATGTGCGGGTCAGGTGTGCGGACATGAGGACATGTGCCGGCACTGGACGCATATTTGAGGAGGGGTGTGTGTGACACACTGGCCTACGGCTTAATAGGATTGATAGAATACTCATATCAACAAGGTATACCTTCTTTTCCGAGAGCCCATCCGAAAGAAACCTTAAGGGTTAAGCGTGCTTGCCTGAGAGCAATTTGAGGATGGGTGACCGACCGGGGAGAAAATATTTGAGGAGGGGTGTGTGTGACACACTGGCCTACGGCTTAATAGAATTGATATAATACTCATATCAACAAGGTATACCTTTTTTGCCCGCGGGTGGTGGCATCATTTTGGCGTCGAAGGGTGTCTTGATCTCCCTGTCCAACCCCCATTTCACGACCAATGCGGTTACGGCCGGGGTTACCTTCGGCATGAGGCCAACCTGGTGGATCACGGTGGTGTTTGGTCTGCAGGACGACATCGACAAACTTCTTTTCCTCCAGGAATTGAGGGACATTCGCGACATTCATGTGGGGCCGTGGTTCTTGGCCGGGGATTTCAATCTGATTGTGGACCCTGGTGACAAGAACAATACTAATATGAACAGGAGGATGATGGGCAAATTTCGCAGAGCCCTGCGGGACCTGGAGCTTAAAGAACTCTATCTCAATGGGTGTCGATATACTTGGTTGAATGTGCGGGAGCATGTCACCCTTGAGAAGCTCGACCGTGCGTTCTCCTCCGTGGAATGGGAGGCTGTTTTCCCCAACTCCTTCCTGTCGGCTCTCAGCACGGCGACCTCAGATCATTGTCCGTTGCTTGTTGCTTTGGAGGCCCATCTTCTCATAGGGGGGAGGTTCCATTTCAAGAGTTTCTGGCCCAAGGTCGAGGGTTTTACCGACGTGGTCCAGTCCGCGTGGTGTGCTGGGGATCTCATCCAAAACCCATTTAAACGTCTCGACTCTAGGCTGCACGCCACTGCGAAGAGGCTTCATAGCTGGAGCGGCCGTTTTATTGGGAACATCAAGATGCAAATCCTCGTGGTGACTGAGATGATCCTGCGTCTTGACGTGGCCATGGAACTACGTGTGCTCTCCTCGGAGGAGAGAGGACCGCGGAGGGTGCGCAAGTGCAAATTGCTTGGGTTGGCCTCCCTGAAGCGCACAATTGCGCGGCAGCGCTCGCAGGCACTGTGGATCCGGGAGGGGGATGCTTGCACAAAATTCTTCCACCTCCATGCGAGTCATCGCAAGCGGAAGAACTTCATCACCCATCTTATGGTGGATGGGGTGATGGTGGCGGAGCATGAGGAGAAGGCTGAGGCCGTGGATGCGTTCTTCTCTGGGCTTCTTGGCTCTGCACCAGATCGGCCTTTCTCGCTGGACCTTGATTTTCTCGGGGTCCCGAGTTGCGATCTGTTGGGCCTGGAGGCTGATTTCACTGAAGAGGAGGTTTGGGCCGTGGTTAAGGCCCAGGAGCTGGACAAATCGCCTGGGCCGGACGGGTTCACTGGGCGTTTTTTTGTTGCGTGCTGGGAGATCGTCAAAGGTGATGTGCTGGAGACTTTCAACTCTCTGGCACATTTGGACGTTCGGGGCCTTCATGTCTTCAATACTGCCATAATCGCGTTGATGCCCAAAAAGCCCAATGCGTTGGAAGTCCGCAACTTTCGTCCTGTGAGCCTGATTCACGACATGGCTTAGCTCTTTGCGAAGGTCTTGGCAACTAGGGTTGCCCCGAAGTTGCCCCTCCTCGTGGGTCCTCACCAGAGCGCCTTCGTCATGGGCCGTTGTTTGCATGACAACTTCATGTTAGTGCAAGGCACCGCCCGCAAGCTCCATGGGGATAGGATCGATGCGATTCTCCTTAAGCTTGACATCACTAAGGCCTTCGACACGGTTGACTGGGCTTTCCTCCTTGAGACCTTAGTGCGGCGTGGTTTTGGCCCGAAGTTCCGGGGGTGGATTTGTGGTCTACTCTCCTCGTCTTCGACACGGGTGCTCCTCAACGGCATCCCTGGAGCAGAGATTGACCATCGCCGTGGGTTGAGGCAGGGTGATCCCCTCTCACCAATGCTCTTCATTCTTGTCATGGATGTGCTCCATTGCATGATTGAGAAGGCCACGGAGATGGGCATCCTGTCGCGGCTTGCGGGGAGAGGCTTTGACCATTGCACCTCCATTTTCACCGACGACGTGGTTACTTTCCTCCGCCCCACTAGGGAGGACGTGGTTGGTTGCTTGGCGATCATGGCGGATTTCGGTGCGGCATCTGGGCTTCACAACAACCTCGCCAAGTCCTCTGCCCACCTTATTCGTTGCTCGACGGAGCAAAGGGCTTTGGTCGCTTCCCTTCTTCAGTGTGAGATCAAGACCTTCCCTTGCACTTATTTGGGGCTGCCTCTGGGGGTGCGTAAGCAGACGGCCAATCAGCTGAGGCCCCTAGTGGACACAGTCGAAGCTCGGCTTGCGTCGTGGAAGGCTCCCTTGCTGTCCAAGGGGGGGCGATTGGTCCTCATCAAGTCAACCCTTTCGGCGATGCCTGTCTACCCCATGATGTCGCTTGACCTTCCTAGCAAGATCATCAAGGGGATGGAGAAAATTTGCCGGGGATTCTTGTGGAAGGGGCAAAAGGAGGCCAAAGGCGGGCATTGCCTCGTGACTTGAGATTCGGTGTGCTTACTGAAGCAGTTGGGTGGGCTTGGCATTCCTAATCTCCACCTGCTGAATATGGTCCTCCGGGCTCGTTGGAGGTGGTTGGAGCGAAGGGACGACTCCAAGCCGTGGAGGGGGCTTGCCTTGGACACCCCCAAGGAGGTGGACGATATATTCGAGGCAGCTACTTCGTCCATCGTGGGTGTAGGGAGGAGTACTAGGTTCTGGACTGACCGTTAGCTGGGGGTAGAGAGGATTCGTGATTCTTTCCCGGCGCTGACGGCAGCCGTCCGACCTAGATTGGTGCGGCTGCGCACCGTCAGGGAGGCGCTTGATGGTGCGTGGATTGAGGATGTGGGACCGAATCTTGGGAAAAATGCCCTTGCGGAGTTCCTCTTGCTTTGGGATAGAGTCCAAGGGTTTCGGCTTGATGGGACTGTTGCCGACACCTTGAGGTGGAATTGGTCTAGTGACGGGGTTTACTCCGCCAAATCGGCGTATCTAAACCTCCTAGCGGGACGGGCGTTGGACCCGTGTGCGGCTGAGATCTGGCACTCAAGGGCTCCCCTAAAGTGTCGGGTCTTTGCTTGGCTGGCGGCGAGGAATCGGTGTTAGACTGCGGACCATCTGGCCAAAAGAGGCCTTCCGCATCCTGACCGCTGCCCACTTTGCGACCAGGAGGAGGAGTCGATCTCCCACCTTCTTCTTGGTTGTGTCTTGGCGCATCAGGTTTGGTATACCTTGTTCTCGGCTTGGGGACATCGCGAGTGTGTGTCGTCTGCAGGGGCCTGCCTGCAGGATTGGTGGTCCACCTTGTCCTTTCCGTGCCGGGCACGGAAGGACTTTCGAACGGCCACCACTCTCGTCCTTTGGACCAGATGGTGCCATCGGAACAATGTGGTCTTCAATGGCGCATCTCCTTCGGTACAGAGGATGCTGTCCATCATTCTTGAGGAAATTGGGCGTTGGGAGAACGTTGGGCTCCTTATTAGTAGGGTTTCGGTGGCGGCCTTTAGGGCAAGTAGGTTGCTTCTTGGAGTGTAAGTGCTTTCTCTGTTGTTTGCCACTTTTTGGTGTTCTATTGCCGCTTTTGCGGGGTTGTACTAGCCATCTGGCTCTTCTTCTTTAATCGATGATGCACTCGCTGGGTTGCATTCTTGAAAAAAAGCATATCTTAGCAGACATGCTACCAAACATCCCAGTTCAGTATGTCTGAGCAGATACATGTTACCAAACACAACACAATTGTATGCATTCAGCATGTCTACCAAGCACGCCCGCCCTGTTCTAGCAGGCCATGGCCGTTAGATCGATATATTGAAGGTTGCTCTCATGCAAGGTATCTCAGTAAGAGCAATCATATGTTTGACAAATTTACCGAAATTATGTACTCCCTGCATTTCACAAAGGTTGGCGTATTTTGTTTCGTTAAAAGAAGGCTTTGACCAAGAATTACACTATTAATATGTAATATATATGATACAAAATCATGATTATTAGAAAAAACTTTTAAACACGAATCTGTTGATACAAATTTCATGTATGTTTTTTTTTCAAGAATGCACCCAGCGAGTACATCATCGATTAAAGAAGAAGAGCCAGGAAGCTAGTACAACGCCATAAAAGAATGGCCAAAAACAAGAAAAATACTACTCGATATCTATCCAACCGATCGCCGCACTAGTCGCAAAAGAAAACCCTCCCCCCCAAGGAGTCTCACATGCTCCCAATGCGCAAGCTCCTCCCGGATACTCTGCAGGATCCGCGCCGCCGCCGGAGACGCACCATTGAAAACGACATCATTCTAGTGACGCCAGATGGTCCGGAGGACAAGGATGATCGCTGTCCGAAAGTCTTTGCGGGTCTGGCGGGGGAGCAGGAGAGAGGTCCACCAGTCTCGAAGCCTCGAATCCACCTCGGGGATCCAATCCGCATGCCCCCAAGCCGAGAGGAGGCTTGTCCACACCTGCCTCGCCACGAAGCATCCCAAGAGCAGATGGGAAATGGTCTCCCTCTCCTGATCGCAGAGCGGGAATCTAGGGGGATGTTGGAGACCACGCCTCGCAAGCTGGTCCGCGGTCCAGCATCGGTCCCTTGCCGCAAGCCAGGCAAAGAAACGACACTTTTCCGGGGCCCGTGAGCCCCACACCTCATCCGCCATCGGGTCCCCGGCACGCCCGGTGAAGAGGTTGAGATACGCCGAATTGGCCGTGTAGCAGCCGCCTTTGGACCAGTTCCACAACAAATAGTCGGGCACCGAATCGTCCAGGAGGAAATCACGCGTCCAATCCCAAAGAGTGAAGAACTCCTGGAGAGCCTCTCCCCAAAGGTCAGGACCCACGTCGGCAAACCACGCTCCATCCAGCGCCTCCCTCACATGCTTGGGCCTAACACGAGCCACAAGCGCCGGAAACGCTTCCTTGAAGCGGACACCACGGAGCCATCGGTCAGTCTAGAAGAGCATACCCCGTCCATCACCCACCCGAGAGGATGTGGCCGCCTCGAAGATGGCGTCAACATCCATCTGAGTCTCCAGCGCAAAGCCCCGCCAAGGCTTCGAGTCATCCACCCGCTCGATCCATCTCCAGCGAACCCTCAACGCCATGTTAAGAAGCTGGAGGTTAGGAATGCCAAGGCCGCCGAAGGGTTTGGGAGAACAAGCCACGTCCCAAACCACGAGACAATGACCACCATTGGCCTCCTTCTGACCCCGCCAGAGGAAACCACGACAGATCCTCTCGATCCCCTTAATGGTTTAAACAGGGAGATCGAGAGACATCATCGAATAGACCGGGATCGCCGATAGGGTCGATTTGACGAGCACCAACCTGCCACCCTTGGAGAGAAGGGGGGCTTTCCACGAGGCGAGGCGGCCCTCAACTTTGTCCACCAAAGGCCTAAGTTGGCAAGCCGTTTGCCTCCGAAGGCCCAAGCGTAGACCCAAGTAAGCGCACGGAAAGCCCCGCACCTCACACCGGAGCAAGTCGCCAACCAGCAAGCGATGGTCGTCAGAGCACCGAATGAGGTGGGCGGAGCTCTTGGCAGAGCACCAAAGGCCCGAAGCAGCTCCAAAAACCTGAAGGATCGTCGAGCACCCCATCACATCCTTCCAAGTGGGATGAAGGAAGGTAACCACGTCGTCCGCAAAGAGGGACGTGCGGTGCTCGAAACCACGGGTCGCCAGGCGCAACAAAAGACCCACCTCCGTCGCCTTTTCCATCATGGAATGGAGCACATTCATAACCATGATGAAGAGGCATGGGGGAAAGAGGAGCCCCTTGCCTGAGCCCCCTCCTGTGCTCGATGGAGTCGGCCACAATGCCATTGAGAAGCACCCGCGTCGAAGACGAAGAGAGGAGCCCACAAATCCAAGCCCTGAATCGCGGACCAAAGCCACGTCGCACCAATGTCTCCAGAAGAAAGGCCCAATCGACCATATTGAAGGCCTTGGTGATGTCGAGTTTGACGAGAACCGCCTCAATCTTGGCTCGATGGATCTTCCTGGCCGTGCTCTGAACCAGCATGAAGTTATCATGGAGACAGCGACCTTTAACAAAGGCGCTTTGATGTGACCCCACCAGCATTGGAAGTGCCGGCGCCACCCTCAGCGACAGAACCTTTGCAAAAAGCTTGGCGGCGCTGTGAATGAGGTTGACCGCCCGAAAGTCACAAACCTCCAGCACATCCGGCTTCTTCGGCAGTAGGGTGATGTAGGCCGTGTTGATGGCCCTCATCCACGCGCATCAAGCCGTGCCAAGGCCTCAGAGACCGCAACCCCATCCTGTTTGATGATTTCCCAGCACGAGACGTAGAACCTGCCGGTGAAACCATCCGACCCCGGAGCCTTATCAAGCTCTTGGGCCTTGACCACGGCCCAGATCTCCTCCTCCGAAAAATCCACCTCAAGGGCCTCCAGATCACAGCCTGGAATATCCAGGAAGTCGAAGTCAAGCGAGAAAGCCCGGCTTGGCGCCACGCCCAGCAGACCAGCAAAGAACCCATCAACCGTCGAGGCCTTGGCCTCGTGATCCGCGACCATGGCGCCATCCACAAGAAGGTGAGAGGCAAAGTTTTTCCGCCTCCGGTGACTTGCATGGAGGCGAAAAAACTTAGTGCAAGCATCACCCTCCCGAAGCCACAACTCACGAGACCGCTGCCTCGCAATCGTGCGCTCCAGCGACGCTAGGCCAAGCAACTTCCTCTTGAGGGTTCTACGAAGCCCCCTCTCCTCCTGTGTAAGGGGCCGCGACTCCATGGCCACGTCAAGACGAAGGATGACCTCAGTCGCCACAAGAATTTGGAGCCTGGTGTTACCGATGAATCGGTCACTCCAACTCCTCAACCTCTTCGCCGTGCGCCGAAGTCTCGAATCCAGGCGCTTGAAGGGGTTGTGGATGGGCTCCCCGAAGGTCCACGCGTCCCGCACCACATCAAGAAAACCATCCACCTTGGGCCAAAAACTCTCAAAATGAAAGCGTCACCCCCTCTCAAGCCGGGCCTCCAGCACCACCAAGAGCGGACAATGGTCCGAAGTAGCCGTGCTAAGAGCCGTGAGGAAGGCATTAGGAAACTCGGTTTCCCAATCCACGGAAGAGAAGGCACGGTAGAGCTTCTCAAGAGTGGCATGCTCCCGCTCGTTCAACCAAGTATAGCACCGGCCATTAAGGTAGAGCTCCTTCAGGTCTAGGTCCCTAAGAGCTCTCTGGAATTTCCCCATCATACTCCTATTGACGTTCTCATTGCTTTTGTCACTCGGATCCACGATGAGATTAAAGTCACCGGCAATGAACCACGGGCCGGCATGGAGGTCACGAATATCACGCAATTCCTGAAGGAAAAGAAGCTTGTCCGCATCCTCTTGCAGCCCATAGACCACCGTGATCCACCACGGCCCACCCGAGCCAACCGACACACTCGCCGTTACTGCCCCGCAAGTGATATGCGGGTTGGCAAGCCTCACAACCGCTCTCTTCCACGCCACCACGAGTACCGGTCGCCGGCAGGTGAAAAAAAGAGTCAAAATCCGGCCCCAACCACTCATCGAGCAAATACCTCGAAACCACACTCAATTTAGTCTCCTGTAACCCAATAATACAAGCTCCCGAAGAAGCGACCACCTGTCTAACAGCAATGCGCTTGGCCCTAGAGTTCAGACCACGCACATTCCACACCAAGATACTAACATTTGTATCAGCCATAAGGAACTCCACCAACCACCACCACGGCTAGAAGATAGCCAGCAGGCTATTCTAGCACCTCCACCCCACTCCCTTCCTCAAGAGGGAGGGCCGTGTTCTCCCAGCCAAAGAGCGAGAGAATCGCCGTGATGTGCTCAGGTGAAAGTAATCGGTCGAAAAGCTGGATATAGGACTGGAGCGCCTCCTCTCCAATCTTGTCGCCCTCACGCTTCACTCCCAACTTGTGCATAAGCACCCGCTGCTGCCTCTTAGTGCCCACCGAAGCCGTCCCCTGTCCGGCCAACCGCTTGCTGCGCCGCGGCGAATAATGTTGTACCACCTTCCTCCTAGGACGCCGATGCACCGGCCTGGCAAGGACAAGGGAAGTCTTGCGTCGTACTCTCGTACGGAAAGCCTCAACCTCACAGGAGGCCGTAGCAGTGGGCTCCACGTTGGAGACCCACCTCACCGGGGAAGGCAGAGCAACGTCCGACAAACATACCGTGAAGGTGCTCAGAACCCACCCCTCGACCGAAAGGGAAGAGTCCTCCTGTGAGCGCACCTCCTCGAACGACACCTCCTCAAAGTTGATCGGCGGCAAGTCCAGAGAAGAGCCCACCAAGGATGGGCTGGAGGGTGGGGAGACCACCTCCATCCGCATCGGATCCCACCTATCGGCAGCCCAAGTGGGAGAAGGCAGCCACTCCAGCATAGGATCCGGCACCCGCGACAAACACGACGACGCCGGCCGGAACTCCGGTGCCTCCGCCGAGAGGGTGGACGACCGCCCAAGAGCGACATGGCCGCCCATCGACCGGCGCCGAGAGCCACCCGGATGATCACCAAAGTCATCCTCATCCACACGGCCTCGGGAGTAGCTGAAGAAGTTTTGCCGCGTGCCCCGTGCAGGCTGTTGGTCACCGTAGCCCCTGCCCGAATCACCATTGTGACCGCCAACCCCACCGTCGGATGGCCACTCATCGGAGGATGGCCCATCCGAAGACGACGTGGCGTCCTCCACCCGCAGGAGATGGACGAGCACATTGTACTCCAGCAAGCGAACCTCCAAAGGGATCAACAACTCTGGCGGCACAACCAGGTCATCCTCCGCGTCATCTTCCAAAACCGGTGCCTCCGGGATTTGGAGCCATGTCTCACGCGGAATGAGGCAGGGGTCCGACGTCCACGCGTACACATCAAAGCGCCCATGGTCCTCCCTCCCAGCGTTGTTCGAGCCCACCCGCTCGACAGCACAGGCCGGCCCAAGAATTGCCGCGGCTGTGCTGGAGCTCCACGCATGCGGCGGCACACCTTCAATCTCCAAGTGCACACGGAAAGACGTCGTGCGCCCGACAGCCTGGCAGAAGCGGTTCCAGGCGGAGAATCTCAGGAAAAACCCGCGACCGTCGATCGACCCGGTGGCCAGAACGGCGTCACACGCCCCTCTCGAGTTGAAGATCACCAGAAGGCCATCTGGCCAGATCCTGTGGGTCGAGTAGCAACCATCCAGCTCAGGGAAGCGACTAGCGATCACCCGGCCCACCGCCGTGAGAGCAAGACGCGACCGCACGCCAGTGACCAAGACCACCGCGCTCCACTGGAGGGCACGCTCCTCCGCCTCCAGCTCCGGGCTCCTTGGAATGATGCAAATCCCCACGCGTGGGCGCAGCGAGGCTGCCCCTAGAGGCAAAGAGTCCACAGCCTCGCGCGCCGTCGCCAGTGGAGGTGGCGCCGCGGTCAGTGCCGGGGACGAGACAGTCAACGGCGCAGGGGCAGGCGTGGGAGCCTGGCCAGGGGCCTGCCCGGGAGCGGGCGCAGGGGCCTTCTCATCCACGACCCGCGGAACCAGGCGCACGAGCAAGGCCAAGCCCGGCCTGGGGTTCGCAGCGGCCGCGACCAGCAGGGAGCGGGCGCAGCCGGCAGGGCGCGGCGAGCAGCAGCCTGCCGGGCAGCGGGACCGTGGGGACTGCAGGCGCAGCCTGGCGAGCCGTGCGGGGAGCCGGCGCCGACCGAGGATCCTCGGCCACGCGAGGGCCAAGCCTAGCCTTCATCGGCTGAACCCCCGCCGGCGGAGAGCTATGCCTGGAGCGGCACAGGCGCGCCACGTGCCCCTCCCCACCATAGCGCAAGCACCTCGTCGCGTTAGGGCACAACGCATCCACGTGGTCCTCGGCCAGGCGATTGAAGCAACGCCCGGCGAGGTTGGCGAGCTCCTCCCTGACCACCGTCGTCGGGAGAGGCGCCATGTTGCGGCGACGCTTGCGCAGCTTCCCAGCAGGTAGCCACCGCCTGCCATCAAGGTCCTCCAGACCCCCAGCAGCCGCCGTCTCAGCCGACATGACGACAGAGGCTAGGCGTCGAACACCTTGCGGGCGTGGAGAGCCCTCCACCTCCACCTCCATGGAATGCACCGAGGGAGTCCCGCTTTGAAGGACCTCGCAGTAGGAACGGGGGGAATCCTCGCCGTCCGAGGAGAGCGCCAGCGACTCCCTGAAGCGGAGCTCCTTCGTCGATGGCCGGGAAGGCCCAGTCGGAGTGGAGGCCATCCAGAACGAGGGGAGAGAGGGGGGGGGGGGAGACATGGGCCAGGAGCCGGAGGCCCGAGAGGGTGGCCGCTGGAGCCGGAGTGGCTGCCGGCGTGGGGTGGACGCCGACGCCGGAGTGGCAGCGGCGGTGGCGGAAACCTAGTCGCCTAAGCCCGTCGCGGAGGTTCAAGAGTTTTTTCGAATTTCATGTATGTGAAAACACTTATTAATAGAGTTATCATTGGTTAAAGTCTTGTCTTAACGAAACAAAATACGTCAACCTTTGTGAAATGGAGGGAGTATTTGTCGGTTCTAATCCGGAGTCTGAATTGAAATGCTTGAGTTAATGATGTTTTTTGAGAGAGATAAAATAGAGGCGTAATTTCTGCAAACCAATTTCTGTTTGCAAATGGGGTACTACTATTCTGTATTCACACTGGAGTAAAGCCGGGTCAAGGGGATATGGCGCCGATTCCAAAACCGGGCACATCATCTGCATATTTTGAGTTTGACAAATCTTTCTTTTCCTTCTTATACGTTGGGACATGACTCAAAGTGCTGACGAAGTGACGACCAATCCTTTGTAGCAAAAAGTTCCTCTCTGCCGCTAACTTCCTCGTTAAGCCTACTAATAATCAGGATTGTTCAAAAAATAAGCCTACTAATTAGGATCAAAGGCAGCAACACCATCATCACTGGTTTAGTGGACAGTTCTACATCACAATTCACAAAACGAGGATCAGATGTAACACCAATGAAACGTGACTGATGATGCTCCCTGTCGTCTTTTTTCTGGTCAGGGCATTGGAGTTGGAGGACAGATCCGAAAGGCCTCTAGACTAGGTATCGGCAACGGAATCCTTCTCCTTTCCGACTCCAGCATGCACGTCCGTCCACCCAATTTGCTCTGCATATCACACCATCCCAAGTGGACATGGTTAAATAATAGGGAGAAACAGGGCGATGTTTATGTAGGCTTTCATCCCGGAGTCTGTGTGCGGAACCTAAATTTGATAGCTTGGGCGCAGGATTCAGTTCTTTCGTGAGTAGCTCATGTCGGCATGATTTTGCCGCAACGTGCATCTTATCATCAGTTCTGCTTTGCACTGTTTGGCAAGTCGACCGCGTCCTTCCAAGCAAAAGCTCAATTGTTGTCAGAAATGACCCTTCCAAAATGAAATGGCAAAAATGGCATGACGAAAGACCCAAAAGATGTCACGTAGCACTTCGTGCCAATGGCATTGGAGGAAAGTTCTTAACACAATTGACTTAGGTTCAATTGCATTGGCGGAAGGCCTATGCATGGACACTTTAGGGCAACCGGGCCCACCCGATTTCTTTTTCGTTTTCTTCTTATACTTACTCGTTTTGATATTTTTAAAATTTATTTGAAGATCCAAACGAACTCTGATATTTATAAAATTTTGAGGATAAGTTTAAAATGTTGTTATCCACCTACGGTAAAATTTTAAATTATTTTGAAGCATTTTTGAAATTATGGGATTTATTTGAATTCAAATCTTTTTTAATTCAAATTGCTCCAAAATAATCAAAAAATTTACTGCAGGTGGGTAATACCATTCTAAACTTACCTTCAAAATTTCATAAAGATCGGAATTCATTTGGATTTTCAAATATCAGAACAAATTAGTATAAAGAGAAAACGAAAAGTAGAACAATAGTGCGGGCCGTTTGCCCTAAACCGCCCATGCATAGGCCTTTCTCTAATGCAATTGGATTTAAATACTTTCCTCCAATGTCATTGACACAAAGTGTGACGTGGCGTCTTCTGGACTTTCCGTCAGGTTATTTTTGGCATTTGGTTTGGGAGGATCATTTCTAGCATTTCCGTTCAGGGGGGCAATGGTGCAAAAAATTGGCGTCCTCCGTGATTCGCAAAGGGCTAAAGATCATCCATCCTAGGCATCTCCGAAAGTGGCATCCAATCTACTCTATCCATCCATCCATCCAATCTATCCTCCTCGATCTTTTTCTTGTTCTCAAGGCATCCGAGAGATGGCAACTTGACAACATGGAAGTGCCGGTACAAAATACTCCTACTACTACTCTGTTGGCGCACAAAAGTAAGGATACAGCTTGGTCGGTCCATCCATCGTTGCACCGATCAAGGAGCGGCGTCACAGGTCCGGCGTGAGCGTCTTCTCCTGATAACGGTTTCGCGCAGCACGAGGCCACGGCTACGGCGTTCTTTGGTTGAACCTTCCTTGGCCGCAATCAGTTCCCAACGGGAGAATACCGGAGCTGTACCGGCCGGTCGGTCGCGGGCGCACCACACGAGACCGGAACTCCTCCTAAACAAACAGAAAGAAAGCCAAAGCTCACGGGGGATTGGATTGGCCGGATTAACTGCCGTCTCTGGCTAAGCTGGTCGGCAGGCAGCTAGCTTATTTTAGGACTAGGGCAGGGCTAGGAGAACCGGCCTAGGACCAGGACGGGGCCCCTGTGAAGCCGCATCGGATGCCACATGGGCAAGATGGACGGTCGCCGTGGCCGCGTCGGTGGGTCAATGACGGCGGCTCTGTGGACTGTGGTTTGGTCGACCTCATCGGGGCCGCGCGAGCGGGGGAAACCGTCGCTTTCGGTCTCAATGCGTATCCCCTGTTTCTCGTTTAACGTGCCGTTCAGGCTTGATTTCAGTGGATGGAGCAGTGGAGTTATGGCCTGTGCAGTGCAAGTGCGAAGCGTTCTTTATTGGAGTTTCTGCGAACCATGATCGTAGCGTCCGATCCCCCGTGGTTAACCTCAAGCCGCCCGCCCTGCGGTCCGCCGCGCTGCGCGTCACCGCATGCGCCGCGAAGACCTCGGCCCAGGAGCGGTCGACGAGGAGGAGGAGCTGCTCCGGTGTGCCCTGCAGATGGAAAAGGACTTTGCCGTCGCCAGGACGCAGCCCAGGAATCAGACATGAAAGTAGCGAGTTGGGATTAGGAGGCAAAATTAGAGACTTTGTTTATTTTTAAGTGATTTTTAATGAACTGATTAGTAAGTACTAAGTAAGATGTAATTTTTTAGGGGGGCCATTTGGGCCGCCACCTCCAGCGCGGCGACCCATTTAGGCCGCCACGGTCCGAGTGCAGGAAACGGACCAAATGCGCGGTCCAGCGGGGCGACGCATTTGGGTGGGCGTCCAGTTTTCCTCCTGGATGGACCCATTTCCGTCCCAAATTTGGGGTGGGAATGTGTTGCGCGCGGACGAAAAACGGAGCACCCCTCGTCCGCCCCCGATATACCCTTGGCCCTCCGTCTGCGACCCAAATCTGAAATCCCAAATTTCATTTGCCCCCCTTTTCTTCCACACTGCCCTCCCGCGCGCTCTCCTCCCATGGCAGCCAAAAATCCCGCCCTTCTCGCCGGCGCCCTCCCCGAACATGCTGACCCCGGCACAATCGTAGCAGCCCTAGACTCAGCTGCTCCCCCCGCCCCACTCGATCCATGAAAACGAAGAAGGAGATGACCCTGGAGGCCAGAACCATCGAGACCCAGAAGAGGGAGCAACGGCGGGTGCGCAAGCTCGCAAAGGATGCGGAGCAAGCCGACGTCAAAGAGCGGGAGCTTGAAGAGGAAAGAGAGCGGTGCCTCCAGGAGGCTGTCTTTGCCCAAGGACGGGAGGCCGAGGCGATGGCTACCATTCTCCTCTTTGGCAAGTTGGTACAGGACGCATTGCCGCCTGGCAACTTGCCGACGAAGGCGGCGAGCCGGAGTCTAGCGTGGTGAGCCGCCCACCGCGACCCCTGTCGACAACCCTGGCTTCGAGGCCATCGTCAGAATCGCCCGACACGGCTTCGACGCCGGCAAGCTGGGCGGCATCCGCCGCAGCCGGCGATCTGCTCGACCTCAATACGTCCCAGCCACGACGCCAAGCCTGCCGACGAAGGTGCCCCGCCCTTTCCCTGCCTTTTCTTTTGGGCACCAAAAATGGGCAGCAGTGTTTGGGTCGCACTGCTGGAGTGGTGGGCGAAGGCTGGGCAGCGGAGCGAATTCTATACGGTCCACGACCCAAACGGACCAAAACGGACCAAAACGGACACAAAAAGCAGTCCGTTTGGGTCGCCCTGCTGGAGTTGCCCTTAGCACACCGCTTTCTCCTGCCCATCTCTGCTCGTCACGCCATCTCGGAAGCGCGAGTTCGTCGTGCTTGGGACGATGAGAGGATGAGAAAAAAAAAAGAAAAAACAAGGGGTCTAATGAGAAAGACGTGACGACTGACATGCAGGACCCACATGTAAGGAATACCGTCAAATGCACTTAAACTGATGTTTTGGGTGATGTGGGACAATTGGACCCAAAACGTGTGGTTTTTCTTAACAAATTAGCAAAAGTGGTGGCTCCTTAAGAAGTCTGCCTCAAAACATGTGGTTCTGTGAAATTTACTCATTATTAATACATCGTGATCCTCTCCACGTACACAAAAAAAAACTAGCTTGTCGTCAACAAAAAAATAAGTCGTGTCGAGTTAAATAAAGGATTATTCATGACAAAAAAAGATTAGATTGTGTTGCGTTTTAGTTTCTACAGCAAAGGTACTTTGATAAGGGATGGCCCGATCTTCTCGTTGAGCTCGTTGTGGATGGATGATAACTCGCGAGACGCTGACGAATCTCTGGCTGGTCCCTTGCTGCTAATGCAACAATTCTCAACCCTATTTGATATTCACAACACCACACGCTTGTACACGTAGCCGCTGACCACGAAGCGGTTCTGCAATTTACCAATTCCCAATGGAACAATAGATAGCACTCGAATCTTCAGTAGCAAAACTCCAGATCGCAATAAAGTGGTGAAAATAAATTCCTGATCGAATCAAATAGGAATATAATTTCAGATGAATGCTTGTAGCAGTTCAACGAAAAGTTTTGAATAATCTAAACGTGGTCTCCCCTAAACCTAGGCGTACCCCTTGTCTATATAGACGAGGAGTAGCCCAAACTCAATACAGACTCCGACTCAAACTCAAATTAGAATTCGACTCAGACTCAAACTAGAACTAGAATTTGACTCAAACTAGAATTCGACTCAGACTCAAACATGGACTCGCATATCCGGACGCTCCTTAGACGTGTCGGACTCGTCGTAGGCTGTCCTAATACGCCTCATATTCGTACACGACATGTGGTGCATCCTGGGCATATCATCCTTGTCCTTGGCTGCTCCTTGCACACAAGACATTCTTCTAACTTGTACCCTTCACCTTCACTTTTGGTGCGCCTGCCTCCCTCTCCTCCCTCACGCATATCTTGATGTTGGATATTAACACTTGAGGATCCATACCCTCATCATACTTACTCTTGTGAGCTACAGTAAGTATGTACGTCAGACTGGTGTATAAGGCATGTCGTGTTTGGTGTCGTGCATTCTTATACTCCAATATCCATGTTGTACTTGCTCAAATAAAATTAATTAAGAGCATCAACAATTGTGCAGTCGAAGGTAAATAATACATGCAATGGGTCATCGTCATTTTAAACTGACTCTACATGACTTGTTAGAATAAAATGTGAGGCGTACACGGTAAAGCTAAGAGTCTAACTATTCATTAAAAAAAGTTGTCTTCTCTCCCTTTTTTTCGATCGGAAAATTTCAGATATACTCCGTAAGTTAAGAAACTTAAGATCCATCCTTAGGGATGCCATAACTTATCCCCTCGATAAATTACCACATGGCCCATGAGACGAATATACATAGCTGCGTGATCTGTACACCAAATTTGGTTGTTGTACAATTTGAGCACAGAAATCCTTTACAAACTTCGATTATTTGACTATTGCTGGTCTTGGCGAAATCATAACCACAATCCCCGCAAAACAGCTCATTTTGTACATGCAACTTTCTTCTCCCGAAATCAATCCCTGTATATCATGGTGTAGCAGCATCAAAATCATAATGAAAAGCTGCATCGAGACTGCACGGTCAGCAGCCCCTGGTACGTGCCCCAAAATCTCCGTGGAGAGAGAGAGAGAACAAGAAGAAATGTCAGCAACCAAACCAAATCCCAGCGATCGTCATGGCACTAGTACTACGTGGTACGTCTGGCGGATAGCCAAAAATATCTTCCTGGTCCTCGGCAGCGACCCGCCACGTGCCCTGCGGCGAGCCGGAGGTTGCCATTGCACAGGCGTCTCCAGTGTCCAGTCTCCACACCGAACCCAATGAATAGGCGGGTCCCCCATGGAAAACGGTCCTTTGCGTTTGCCGCAGAGCACGGGAGCGGTGCCCTTGACGTGTCAAGATCTCCGTGGTGTCAGGTCCACTCAGGTCGGCCGTTGCTTACTGCTTGGGGGATTTTTGGGCCAACGGGGCGGCGGATGACATCGTATTCATTGCCTCTCCGCCAACTTTCTAACGCCCAGCAACGCCCGTTGTGTTTTACGTGGGGTAATATTTTGCACGAGGAAATACCCAGACTGTCTGTACAATGCCAGTGCACGCCTTGCTTTTTTTTTTTTTGCTTCTTCTTCTTTAGTTTAGGTAAGCTTCGATGAGGATCACGATTTACTATGAGCAAATAGCGGGGCATCCTTCTAAGGATCGAGAATTTTAATTGTTGCCATTAATCCGTAGGATCAGACACGTTTATTCGTGGAGCCTCTTAAATGGCATTTCCTATTCGTGGTTTTGTCTGCGATCTGCTAAAACCAGGAAAACCCCACGATGCTCGATTCGTGGAGCATCGTGGATATGCATGTCAAAATCTTTTTCTGCCTAGCGGGAATTAATCCTCGATCGGATGAAAAAACTTTCTCAGATGATTAATTATTTAATTAACACTTGCTAAGGTAGTAAGTATCCGTGTCACGCAAAACCGGAAACTCTTGGTGGGGGATACCGGGTCTGCCACGGAAGCGCCGACGGCGTGTGCCTCGAAACGCGGCGTGGCCATAGCCCCCACGCAAAAACTATCGGCACCAGAAAAATTAATAAATGAATAAATTAAAATGATTTTTTTTAGGGGCGAGCCCAAGGGCCGAGAACGGGAGGGGGATAAAAGGCGCCCCGGCGTCACGCGCACAGAGCAGAGAGCAGGGAGCCGACGGCGACGAAGCTGCCAACAACAGTCCCCACTGCCCACAGCCGCTGCGAGCTGCGAGCTGCGAGCTGCGAGTGCTAGGGAACAAGACTTGAGGGTCGGCGACGGCGGAGGGGCGGATGGCGTTGTGGAAGAAGAAGGTCGTCTTCAAGGCGCGGAGGGCCTGGGCCGCCGTCTCCGGCCGCCTCCTCGGCGCGCCCAAGACCGGTCAGTATCTTTCTCTATCTCCCCTCGTCCTAGTTTAGTTACCCGCTGCCGATGCTTGTGCCTCGAGATTTTGATTGAATCGTATGTCGGCGTCTCCGATCCGGTTGGTTTGTTGATTTTGTTTCATTTTTGGGGGGTGAGAATCGGATTCCTTTCATGTTTCATTGTTGGAGAGAGAGATGGATAAGGTTTTCTCTCGCTCTGTTTTTTTTATCTGTTGTTGCCTTGTTGGGAACAGATGAAAACCTGAGTCGTTGGTTCTGTCCCGTAGATGCAAGATTACGTCCAGGTTCATGTTTGGCCAGGAATTTTGCACAAGTTGTTGATCTTTTGGATCCTCTTCTTTCTTTTCATGGAAACGACTGAAGAAACGGAAGAGAGGAAAACGAGAGGAGATTCAGTTCTTGTTTTCCTTCCTCTCTTGCTCATTGCTAGTACTAGTCATTTTTTTAAGTAGATTTCTTCCTCGTTGGCCTGTTCATCTCAGAATCGCCGTAATTCATCTCGACACGGGATAAAAGCAAAATAATGGGATGATGTACTGAAATATCTTTTTTTCCGGTCGCATCGGAATTTGCTCCAACAAGCCGCTACATACACAGTTTCTTGTTTCCACTTTGTTTTTGAATGTCGTAAAAATTCTAAATAAATGTAACGCAGTGCACAAGCAAAACAACAGTACTCCGTAATTTTTTACTAGGTAACTAAACGTGCGGGCACACAGATCTCGTAACAAAATTCGGAGTGTAAGGATTGCAAATTGCACGGGGATAGTAAAAATTGTAAATAATTATACCTGCCATCGTTTGTACTAGTACCAAATTATTGTTAGTACTAAGAAAAGGTAAATAAATCCCTGAAAGTACAGACAAGGAGAAGATGTTTCATGTTTGTACTAGGTAGTAGCTACGAAATTAAGTGCAGCAAATTCACTCTCTGGATCTTGTTTCGTAGGATCAATAGTGCCATTTTACTGACGGAATCTCGCACGATCTTGATTTCAATGCCTCGTGGTGTCTTGTGGTACACACACATGCCGTAGTTTGCACTTTGGAACCGGAAATTTGAGCAGAAATGGGAGTTCTGCAAGAATTTCACATGAACACACGTTGCAAAAATCCAGCTGGGTTCACCTGAATAGGATAAACACCAGCGGACATCATCGATCATTCCATGGGCAAAAATTCGCAAGCTTTAGGACCACTCGACCGATCCTTCATACTACCTCGGTACGGATTTGCCGTTGGACCAGTCGACTTTTGCGCCTCTTTACGTGGGCTGGCCCCTCTTTTTGTCTCCAGCCGTCCGTTTAGATTGATTGGAGTAATTTCTCGTGCTTTCTCATCATTCTGGAACTGTGCAAAGTTTCTGTCATCATGTCCCCAGAAAGCAACGGCTGCGAGGAAATTGCACAAAACACCCACTATTCATACTTTTTGCGCAAACGCTTACTATTCATCTAATCCCTTGCACATAAGTCATAACTCGTTTTAGCGTGTTAACGACGTTTCTGACTCATGGTCCCACAAGTCAGTGCCAACATGGCATCTCAGCCTTGCCAGCATGGATCGGGTCATGCTGAAGAGGACCTCGGGGCAGCGCCCGCCGGGCGGAAGGCGCGGGCGGGCCGCATGGCGCCTCAGCTCAGACGCGGCGCGGGCGGGCGGGCGGCGCCTCGCCGCCTCAGGCACGGGCGGCGCGGCGGGAGTGCCACCCGACGAGGGCGATCGCGCGGGACCCGCCCAAGTCGTGGACGGACGCGCCTCACGCCTCCGCCAGCGCCGGGGAGGCGCCGCCCCGAGGTCCTCTTTGGCGTGGCCCGATCCACGCTGGCAAGGCCGAGATGCCATATGGGCACTGATTTGTGGGTCCTATCTGTTAGAAACGAACTCGGATTAGGACTTATGTGCAACGGATTAGACGAATAGCAGGTGTTTTACGCAAAAAGTACGAATAGTGAGTGTTTTGTGCAACAAGCCTCACAACGATGAGTGGTCTGTGCAATTTCCTCCAACGGCTGCATTTTCTGTCTCCTAAATGATTATTTTCTCTTTTCCATTGGATATCTGAAACTGACCGAAGCTGGACATTGTCATAATGCAGGCAACGGTGGCATCCTGAAGCTCCACGAGGACGTGCAGACCTGCGGCTACCAGGACGTGCAGGTCATGTTCGACATGCTCACCTCCGAGCTGGAGGCGGCGCACGTCCGGAAGCAGCAGCCGTCGCCGCCACCGGCGTGGCCCGGCCGCTCTTCGTCTTCGTCGCTTACCGGGTCGGTGCAGTAGGAGATCGAAGAAGAGACCCTTGACTGAAAATGGCTGAGAAGATCGTTGCCAGTTTTTACATGTTGTTACTGCCTGCGTATCAGGCGTCAGTCCCCCTGCGTTTTCTTCTGCCCGGCGAAAAGAGCGAAAAACTGTCTTTCTTGATGCGTGTACATAGAGGCCGTGTCTGAATGTTTTTCGCTGGCCGGGAGGAAGAGGAAGCAAGAGGGGTTTCATTTCAATTCCCCAATTTCAGATTTACTTTTCATGTCTAAGATTTTGCGCGGGCTTCCGCATGCTGTGCGTGTGTTTGGAACAAGTTAAGAGCTCCGGTTCACTGAATCAGAGAGCATTGGCATATGAGCAATTGAGACTCTTTCTGTTCGTATAACTTCTTTGGACTTCATCTTTTGTTTGAGGTGTTTGGATCATTGTTTCGTTCAAGCTAGTATCGTGTAGGTTTTTCTCATTATATCTTCCTAAACCAAGTACCGAAATTCGACTCTCCATGGTCTAGAAAATGTGTCTTGTACCCTGAAATTTTGAGATCGCAACGTTGGAAAAACGTAGCCCATGCTAGTCCTGGGCCCAGAATAACATTTCGTACTGAACGAAAGCCCTCAAAACACATGGACGGATGGACCTGTAGGAAATTCTCCCAAATGACTCAAAACGCATGCTCTCAAAAAAAAAAAGACTCAAAATGCATGGACCTGGAAGATATTATCGCTAATGAAAAACGACTCTATAATTAGGACATTGTCTTATTATTCTACCTTATGAACAACGGAATATCTATTCGAAATAGGCTAGCGATCATTGCTCAAGTAGATTTTCTCTCTGCATATGTTTACGCAAGGAGAAAATAGCACCAGCAAACTTTGTTCTGTTCCTTTTCTGCCATTTAAAGTTGAGGCAACAAATCATGCATGCTACAATACCTAGGAACTTTTAAACCCAACCAAACAGGTCCTTATGAATTCTGGTCAGTGACTAGTAATGGACGTGTCGCCATCTGATAATTCTTCTTTTAAGATGCCATCTGATAACTTTGATAACACACCAAAATATCTGCACATTTGATGTGCATAACTTAAAAGTAATTTCAGAAGGTGGTCAAACATGCATTCATGTCGCCATATGCCCATATCTTAGTGCAATGTCATACACCCCCATTACATACATCACCGTCAATCTGCAGTACGGAGTAGTACAAACAACAGAATAAAAAAGTGACAAGCTGACTTATTTCTCGTGGGCAACAATAGATCCTACTTTGAAAAGATCAACTTGTAACATGGGTTGAGACTCGAGATCAACTAAGTGCTGACTTGTGTGGATCTTTCCTTTTCTTGATTTCTGTGGGGAGACTTGTGTGGATCTTGTGGTTGACAGGGATCACTCACACACGTGCTGTTAATTTGCGACCCATAGATTGATATCGTTCAGATGGTGAATGAATTTGAATGGTAAAGGCATATGTGTATAGTGGGAATTTTTTAAAATGGTTCGTATTGTCCATGTTGAAACAAAATAAAAATAAAAATCACGGGGGGCATGTTGAAACGAAATTGCCAAGGGATCCTCTGGTCGTGCTTTTATTTTTCCCCAAGTATTAGAAATTTGGGCCGGAGTTTAGTGGTTTGGCTTGATAAGAGAGCATTTATAATCTGAAATTCAAGGTTCTTCTTGTAAACTACAAACGTGTGGGTGTAGTGTATTGTTCTATTTCTATGTTTTTGCAAAAGAAATGTTTATGGATAACAAGACCTAAACCGTAGCTGCGATCGTTCATCCTATTTCTTTGGGCAGCGAATAGTCCTCCCCACTTATTCGTGCTTCTTTGTCATTTTCTCACATTTGCTCGACAATTTCTTCCTCCTCCTGCTGGTCATCTAGGCTGATTTGGCACCACCAACACTGTTTGGTTTGTCGGTCGTTTTTTTCGTTCACTACCACCGGTTTAATAACAAGGCGGATGATTGAGAATTGAGGGAGGATTGTTCTCTAAAATATATTTGAGTTCTTTGTCACAACTATTTCTTCATTAAAGCTATTTCTCCGTGGTTGCCTATCGGGATCGAGACTAAAAAGTGAACCTTTGTATCCAATTTCATTGATTTTCCCCAGTTTTTTAGATTTTAACCTTGAAACCAAGAACGGAAGACCAAACCGAACATGAATTATTCAAACCCCAATAAACCAGTTTATCAAAACCCCAATAATGAACCCAGATAAACAAAATTATCAGTCATTTGGGCATCAGTTTTCGATGGGTTGGCAGTTTTTCAAATTGTTGGTCTACTCGGTCATCAGTTTCCGGATTCGGTCATTTTCTCCATCTTATTTGGGATACAGGTTTAGACAGTCTTTGACATTCTCAAACCCCAAGAAACGAAATTACTCAAAATATATGTAAAAGTCACCAAAAACTCCTAAACCCAGACGTAAGTCCTCATACAGTCATATACTCTTTTCCATTCTTTGTTCCTGACGTGGGATGAGCCGATGAGTATTGCTTGTTGTTGCCTTTACCATCTGTGTGCGCAAGCATTAATATTATCTTTTTTTTTGTACAGAGATTTTCCATGTTGCTCTGCCTAATTGACCGAACCTAAGTTGTTTGTCCATTCGAGTTTTTGCTCTTGGTTTTCAGAAAATCGGTCGTCACATTTCTTGGAACAAGAAATTCCCAAATATTCCTTCGGGATACATAATAAGTGTCTCGAGTTATGTTGCGTTAAATTTTATTGTCTCAAATCTAGTCTACAACTTTGTACTACTAAATTAGCATAAAAAGTGTCTCAAGCCTAGAAACTACAGATTTCGTACACGGTCGATCCCTTTTTCAAATTTTGAGATAGTAGATTGCATAGCTGAAATTTGTCTCCCTTTTCACACAACGTGGAGGCAACGCCTCACGCACTTACCAACCACTCTCCCTCAATAGCAGCAGCATGGATTTTGCTGGCCCACGCGTTAACCGCCGTCGGATCCTCCCTCGGCGGCCCATCGGATGGCCCAGATCCTACCGCCTCCTCCTCGTCTTGGTTATTAATTTTCCATTTTTTATTTTCTCCGTGTTCCCCCTCTCTCGATTCCCTTGTCTCCCATGGCGGTGATGACACGGTGACAAATCCTTCGCCTCTCTCAATCTCTCCCCGCTTCTCTAGATCAAGTTGAGTTGTGTGGTTTCTCTCGCCGGAGTAGCATAGGAGGAAGGGCCGCCAGAGAAGGTTTGGAGATTTTTTTTCTTGTTTGTCCGTCTCCCCTTTCGTATTTTCCGCTCTAGTTCTTCGATTGGAGGAGTGCTTTTCTTCTCTTTATTTCTTCATTCTCCGTCGATTCCTCTTTTTTAAGCTGCGCATTTCGGTGGCCTTCTACTTTGGCCGGGTTTACGGGCCAAGTTAACATCTGGTTTCTTTCGTATTTCCCGTTCCCTGAACCCTGGGGACTGACTGATTGCGATTGGTGCCGTCCGTGCGTTTTCTGTTATTCTTCTTCTCGTGTGGTTGGAAAGGAGGAAAGGCGGCCCATCGCTCGCTCGATCGGGTCTGATTGGGGCGCGTTGTTTGTATCGACGGGGAATTTTTATTCGCCAATTTGTTCCTGTTGCGCGGGCGATTTGTTGGAATGTAGGATGGGGCTAAAATCGCGGCGGGCATTTCGATCGGGTTCGTCCCCGTTTTATTCCCGCAACCCTAGAATTCGCATGATCCTTAACGTACCAGAACAACATTGGCTTTGCACTGCAGTTGGGTGCGGGAAGGAGAGGGTCGATGATATGGATTTTGATTGATTTATTGGGGATTTGGAAATGTTGGAGATTCGTCCTAGAGATGATACCTGGACGATTTTTTTTTGTTTGGATTTTTTTTTTCAATACAAGTTTTACCTTGGCTTTTGTTTCATTTTCCATCAATTACTAATTCAGTTTCACGTTCTGTTACGTACTAGCTTCTGTTATTGTTAGTTCCTTCAAATCCCGTGATTCTGTGCCTTTTCTGTTTTTGGCAGTTTATTAACCTATTTTTCAGTCGAATATGTAGTAGGATGATACTCGGTATTATTTTATTTTCATGTACTACCATATAGGTGGTACTTTGAGAATCACGTTTGAATTGTTGATCCGTCCGTCGGTGGCTTGGCGTGCTATCGCTGGTATAAGTGGATTCACCTTCCAGCAAAGGCAATATATGTGACTACCAGTAACTTTATTTTCTGCTACAATGGAAAAGATTTTTTGATCCTCCTATAAGCTTTTCGGTTGTATGATGGACCTCAAGACCTAACCTATATGCGGCGTTTGAATATGTAGGATTCACCAAACTGAAGCTATATAGTATTGAAAATGTTGTTTGTCTTTGCTGGCATGCCTGGTTGTACATGTGGAAATGTTGAAGTCTGTTTGTTCTAGCTTTATCAGGTCATATGCAATTTCAGGAAGCATCGCTCTATATTATCATCTTTTGTGTTTCTGTTTTAGTTGGTTATGTTTATATTTGTTCAGGAAACAAGAATCACTGTGATTGTTACATATCACTTGACTAGATGTTTGAGTCTCGACTTTGATCTGTTAATATTTTCCAGCCATTCTGGTCAAGATATAGTTAGCTTATTCATCTTTCTCTAATTTGAGCTGCTTCCCATTTCAGTCGAATATCTGATATGGATGAAACCATGGGAAGGAGAACAGTTGGCGGCCTTCTCGTCACCAAAGGAGGCTCAATTCTTGTTTTCAGGGATGAAAGCCCACGCCACAAGGATAACACTTGCTGTACGCGCCTTGGATGTAGCAGCAAACTTTTCCCTGACAAATGTAGGAAAATGCACAGGGCAGGCAATGAAGAAGCGACTCCCCGGAGACCGCATGTTTTTGGCAACTCCAATAGGGTGCTCCCTGAAGGAAGAATGGAGTATGCCAGCACCAGAAGGAATGCTGCAAGTACCTGCAGTGAAACTGGCAATACACCAAGAAGAGAAACTGGTGGGAGGGATCTACTGGCTCGTCTGAAAGAAAAGGTCAATGTGTCGAGGAAGCGTTCGGTTAGTGGAGGGACTAGACCACAATCAGCAATGGCATCAAGTACTGGTTCCACAAGTAACAGTAGATTGGCTCCAAGGACAAGAAAGAATGGCAGGAACCGGGATGCTGTCAATATGTGTAGAGTTACCAGCGGAAATTCTGTAGAAGATGTGGAGAAAAGCGATGATGAGCAACCTGCAGGCAGTTTTCTTTCTCGAAGGTTGTTCAGACATGGAAGTAGACTTCAGGGTGGTCGGTTGTCTTACTTGGAGGGCAATTTGGCTGATTCCAATGAATATTGGAGATTCGGTATGGATGAAAGCGATGAGGTATGCCTACTTATAGTTGTCACAGAATATGGTAAACATCCCGCTTTATATCCTCCTGAAAGTTCAGTTTTAGGAAATTGTTGCTTGGGATTTTTTTAAAGAGCACACCTATTTTTCATGTTAACTAGCTAAATGTCCGTGCTTCACTACGAGATTAAAAATCTGTGACTATTAAATTTTTTTTGATAAACAAGAATTATCTCAAAATATTATTTTTGATTTTTTTATCTTGAAAGTCATCAAAACCAATCAAGAATAGTCAAAAGATCGTGATACGTATAAAATGAGTGGCAATTAGATGAGTCCGTAGCCATTAAGGGGTAGTCTTGTTGGAGTGAACTCACGACCACCAACTTAGATCTTTATAAGTGTAAAGATTGCTCTGTATGGTTTAATTGATACATTTTTGCATCTCTATCTTGTGATAATCTGAATATGAAAGAGACGACTCATGTTGCACAATATTGTTGTTCATAGAAAATTACATTATATTTTGCAGATGGAAGATTATGTATTTAGTGATCAGCATAGAGGAATGAGAATGGACATTGAGGACATGTCTTATGAGGTATGCGTGCATCTTGGAGTTCTCGCATATTTAGGCTAACGTACTAGTTCTGGGCATCTTTTGTTTGGAGGTTATTCCTTTCCTTTCGTTTGGTGGACAACATGGCTACCTTGCATTGTAGGAATTGCTTGCTCTCGGGGACAGAATTGGTACTGTAAGCACTGGCCTTTCGGATGATGTACTGTCAGATTCTCTGAAGAGAATCCTCTATGTGCGCACAACTTCAGCAAGTCATGAAGATGGTGACATCAAATGCATCATATGCCAGGTATGTTCATTTACCATGACAGTATCAGCTTAACCCTCAAAAAATTATCAAAAAATCATTTTATTCTTCTTTAGTTTGGACTTGATGTCATGCTGGATCATATTTGCTTCAGTGTCAATATTTGTTCATGCATACAACTACAGAACAACTCTAGCTCTACAAAATCTATCATGGTAGGACTAATTCTATTTTTGGCATATGAAGTTGACTCGGTATCCGTAACAAACTGGTAAATATGCCCTCCAAAAGTTCTCTTTTACGCACGGAGGGAGTATCTTTGTTTTTTACGGAATACTGTCAACTATGTAAAAAGAATGCTTTAGTGTGTATTCTAAGTTAAATTACCAAATAATGAATCTAGCAATCTTATTTTTCTTAATGAAAAGGCATAGCTCCTGCCAGCTGCTTGAAATTTTTTAAATCTAAATGCAAGACCACCTTAGCTCAGGATCCTTTACAATAAATTATTGTCATGTTGTTCACTAATCAGTACTGGTAAAAGTGGATATTTTTCTTAATGTGCTATATACATTAAGTTCCTTTATCTTGATTTCTTATTTTCAGGAGGAGTATTCCTCTGGTGAGGAGGTGGCCAAGATAGTATGCAATCACTACTATCATGTTACCTGCATCCAACATTGGCTCCGGCAAAAGAACTGGTGCCCAATCTGCAAAATGATCGCTTCAGCTACCAACTTACTGTGTAATTGACAGAACGAAAGACAGATCCATTGTGCTTACATAGACTTCTTTGCATTTTTGTACTCTAGAGTCTAGACTGAATCATTTTTTCAATCTATCTCTCAAAACTTGTTTGGTCTTCTACTCTCTTTTACGCACGGTCACAAGAAGCAAATGAAGCCAAAATAAGTCTGAATACAATATTTTTTGCTAGTTTTGCTGTTGAATGCATAAACCTTTTGTCTCTACACAACAATCTGAACTCTGAAGTATTCGTCTTTGGTTCTACAAGTTTCTGATTCCATATCAGAAATTGGCAGTCATTTTCTTGTTCCATTTCACTGGCTAAGCAGTTATTACGGTTACATACACTGAGAAAAAAAAACATTTGTATCTTGTCTGCATGAAATGTGTGTTTGAATTGTTGTTTTTTGGCAACCTTCATCAGTGTATGTGTTTAAGAAACTGCTGAATTGAGTTGAGAGCAGACAGCTGTTCTCTTAGTTCTAACTGAATTTCACATTTTACCCTCTGTTAGTGATTTCATGTCAATGTTTACCCCAATTTAAAATTTCCTGCCACATTTTACCCTCTAGTTGTTACACCCTACCACTTTTTTACCCCGATTTTCTTTCATTTCTATGGTATACAAATCATGAAGCAAGTCAAATCAAGGATAGTACAATATCCTATGCATCCACAACCTGCGTGCACCCCTGTATCCCTGCAGTCTCACCCCTACGATCAAAATCATGTGCCTCATAATCATTCGATGAAAACTTACAATTACACGCCCGCTTCTAGACTCAACCACAATCTCATTTTGCAAAACAAACCCCAGACCAGCAGACCTTCTAATCCTTGAACCCCTGACTAACCCGTGTTCTTCCCGGCCTGCCCCAAGTCGTGTGCCCAAGACCTGTAGAACAGCGCTGCTACCTGCTGACCTGCAGTTCGCACTTCGCAGCTCCGGCACCGTCAGCGATGGCAGCACATCTGCAGTTCCTCGGCCTATAGCAGCAGCAACAACAACAACAAGAAGAAGAGCCGCTCCGTCCATTTGTCGCCGCCGCAGACCCAGCAGAAGAGGTCGTCCGAGCCGTCGAGACGGATACGCCTGGCGCATATCCAAGCTGCTGTTGGAGAGAGCATACCAAACAAATTCCTGGACTGCGGTCTCTTGAGGGCAGGGCGCCAGGGGTACATTTGCAAATTAACATGATGGTTTTGGCTGGAGGCGGGCGTTTAAGCGCAAAATTGCGGCAGACTAATCCAGTGCATGGGATTTTGATCCTAAGGCTGAACGTGTAGGGATGCATGGATACACACAGCTCGTGGATTTATGTTGCCTACATTTATTACCATTTGTAGCAAAAATATAGGGGACCTCGTGACGCTTGAATCTAAATCCGATAGACGTTTTCCTTTGTACTATATATATCTCCCCCTCTCGGTCCAACCCTAGCGCTAGTACACCTGTCGCCGAAACAACCATCCCTCGCGTCGCCGCCCATCATGCCACAGGTATTCCACCTCCATGGCTATCGCATCTTCTTCCAGATCTCAACACATTAGGTGCGGTGATATAGCACCATGACCCACCTTCTTTCCCCTCTCCAATAGACTATCTCCTCACTCGTGCAAGTCGCATGCCATGAAATTCTTGCAGGTGCTTGGAGGGAGGCTTAATCACCTAGGATCACTTGGAAGAGGGGACAAGTAAGGCTCTCTGGCCCAACCCCTCCTGACCCCATCAGGATACACCTACCAAAGTACGCCTTGGTATGTTCTCATCACTGACAACTATATTTCTCTGTGGTTGTAAGAGTTCCTAGATGCTTGATGATGCAAAGTTTACTATCCATGTATAATACCATCTCGTTTCATGACCTCTTGTTATATGTACAGAGTAATCTACTGCCTATTCTGGCGAACTACCATGGGGGTAGTCACTACATCTCAAGAAAAGAAGAGGAAATTAGGTGTCGCCAAGCACCAAGGAATGTCTCATGAAGATGTTGAGGGGATCGATTTTATTAGTCACCTCCCAGATGACATCATTGGCACTGTCATATCGTTTCTTCCCACAGATGATGCCATCCGCACGAGCACACTCTCCTTAGAGTGGTACAACAAATGGCGCTCTGCCCCTCTCAATTAACGTTGACGATCGGAACATCTCCGGGGCCACCCCTGACATCCAGATCGGTATCATCAGTCACATCCTGTCAGAACACATGGGTCCTATTCGCCGCCTTGCCATCTCAAACAGTAACTTAGCCAACTTCTATGCCACATTCGATGGTTGGCTTCAGTCCCCTAAACTCAACAAACTCCAGGAGCTCGAGTTCAACTTTGGCTATGGCTTCCATGGCCCTCCACTCCCACCCACCACCCACCGTTTTTTCTCCACTCTCCGGGTTGCAATCATGGCAGGCTGCCATATCCATGATGACATTATTCACGCGTTCCATCTTCCCATGCTCGAACAGCTTACCTTGATAGGGTTACCATCTCAGAGGAAACTATTCAGTCTGTGCTTGCCGGTTGTCCTGCCCTTCATAACTTGCTGCTGAGCCAGATCGCCGGTTGCCGTCATATTCAGATTATATCTGGGATCCTAAAAATTATTGGTCTGCGTGTGGGTAGGGTCTGGCATAGGTTGGAGGAAATCATAATTCAGGCCCCTTCCCTTGAAAGATTACTGTACCTTGGCAATTGTGAGAGCTTGCAGGTCTCTTTGGGTATTGCACCAAAACTGAAAGTCTTGGGCGTCCTGTATAAACGCAAGCCGTCGTCGTTTGAGGTTGGTCCCGTAAATAAGTTATGCATATCCTTTACCTAAGAAATTATTTGTCTACTTGTCACATTGGTTCTCTAGTTCAGTTCCTTTACAGATTATTTTTCGTATGTGTAACGTTCTGTTGCATCTTAATTGTCTTACTTGTCGAAATGCTTACTTAAATTCAGGGGTTGCTTAATATTAGCATGGCGGGCACAATGTCTGGTCTTTGCTCTTACTACCAGACAACTTAGTCTGGAGAAGGTTATTCCATTTCTGAGAATCTTTCCATGCTTGGAGAAGTTGTACTATGAGGTGATAACTCTTCTTTGGTGGTTCACAAATCACACTTTCTGTTCTATTTTAATTATGTACTACTGCTGCTGCTGCTGCTGCTACTACTTTCTCAATCGCATTTGGTGTGCATTAATCCTTGCTCGTAAGTGATGTTTACAATTTATTTGTTTTATACTCTTACAGTCAACTGACCTGTGGGGGCATAAAAATGCGTGGCGTGATACAAACTTGGATGATATCGGATGCCTTGACCTTCATCTCAAGAAAATAGTTCTGACGAATTATGTTGGTAACGTATCACATGTTAACTTCGCCATGTTCTTTCTAGTGAATGCAAAGGTTCTGGAGTCTATGAGACTTGAGCTTTGGAACCCAGAAAATAATTGTAGGAACTGGATTGCAAGACAAAGTAGGCGGCTGCAGCATGAGGAGAGGGCTTCCAGCTGTGCTAGGGTTACTTTTGCAACCCGCAAAAGTTGCAGTAAGTTTGCAACCATCAAGGGTGCTTGTGATTTGTCAATAGCTGATCCTTTCGTATAGTTGAGGTTCAGCTTGATGTCATTGGAGGGATTATAAATTTTTATTGTACTTCCTGTTAGAACTTTTTATTTCGATTCTGCTATGACAACTTCAATTGCACCTTTCCATGATCGAGGTTGGCTTCGTGCATGTATCTGGTTTTTAATGTTTGAAAAACTTAATCCTGTATTCATTTGAGATGTATGTGTTTTTAAACACATGATGCATTGTGCTTTAGGTTCAAATTCTACAATGTACTTTTTGAGTTGCTCGTTCTGATTTACCACCTGAATATTGTTTTATTGGTGTTAGACAAGATACGCAAATTTTCAAATTGACCGTGTATTGTACGGTGCTATAGCTATTTCCCGACGGTACATACTGACAAAAAATAATAATAATGATACATATATAAGTCTATGCGCTAGATAGTATGTTCAACATTTAACTGAGCTTATAAGAAAGACAGCACTGCCGCGCCACGTAGCATGTTAGGCGAGCTCACGACGAAAGCCGTACATACTAATCTGTGGTCAAAGCCTTGTCTTAACTCTTAACGAAAGCTAATATGACATCTTTCAAGGAACGGAGGGAGTACGTTCTTGGCCAGCTCACAATCAGACCAGCATAATTTCCAAATGATATGCAGTCCTCGAACTGGTACTCAATCTACCCTAATCCCCAACTAAAAAATCCCCTAATACCCAAATAAGCATTCTTTCCCTGCACACACATCACTAAACTAGTCACCAATCTCCAAGCAACTAGGATTAACCTTGTGCTTGTCGAACTTGTGCACCTCTCGTCCACGTCGACCTCGTTCAAGTCCAACCCTAGTTGATAGGCAATCGGCAGGACGGGACGCAGAGAACTCACGTGCACAACTCAGGATAGGACGAGGTAATCAGCTGCGCCCGACCCATGATAGGGGAGATGGTGTGGGAGGTTGAGGATTGACTGAGTGAGGGAAATGAGGGGAAATGTTAATATTTGTCCGCAAAGAGTGGGAGGGAGAGGGGAGATTAATTTCTTCACCATTGAGGGTGGGAGCACATATCCTGACTACCAATGCATCGTGTCACAATTCATTAAGTATGTGTTTACAACCCCACAAAATTTTAAATCTAAATTCCTTATACATACAGAAAAAAAAGGCAAACACATACTCCCTCCGTCGGGACGGATGGAGTATATGAATAGTGACAAAAACACAAAAGACAAATTTCAGACACTATTCATGTTTGGATTTGTTTTCTTTTTTCTCTTTGTGTATAACGAAGTTGTATTTCATGTTTTGTGATATCTAGACACATATGTAAAGAACACACTTGAAAACTTTTTTGGGATGATACCATGCGTTGATATCACGGTAGCACTCAAAGGGATGAGAGCACATAATATTTTCTCAGTAGCATCTAAAGGGGTGGGAGCACAAGATATCTCTAGAAGAAAATTAGCTTCTTCTACTTCCAGCTAGCTTGTTTTCAGCACATCCTAAACAAAGACAGCCATAGGGGTTACTAAAAACATGTTTTAGATGACGTGGAGGACAAAAGTTGAGTGAGGAGACAGTAAGTGTTACTATGCAGAGAAAAAAAAGCTGGATCTAAGAATTATTTAGACGTCTTTACTATATTAGTGCAATTTTTATATATGGCACATGCGTTTTCTTATGGGGAAACTGCACCCTCGAGTCCGAGGTCTGAATTTCTCATAATAGTGTGTGTACGACTTCATTATATATATCTCCTAGACACCGTAGATGATGCATAATTTTCATGTCTTTCAATTTTCGTTGTCGTAATTGGAGGAGACCCATCATTTTGCAGCTCGTACCAAGATCATAGTAAAAACTAGAAGTAATTGTACCACTGACCCAACAACTTGAGAGATGGAGACAGTTTAGTCTAACAAGTTACAAGATAAGCAAAACTAATCCGAGAAGTTTGAGATTCAGATTGCTTCCTGTCTTCTAGGACTAGTTTTGCTCATTTTTTCAACTTGTTGGACTAAACTGCTCTTACCTCTCAAGTTGTTAGGCAAATGGTGTAATTATCTCTAAAAACTTCATTTTTTTTCAACTTGTTAGACTAAACTGCTCTCACCTCTCAAGTTGTTGGACCAATGGTGCAATTACCTCTAAAAACTATTTAGCGTATTCCAGACATCACTGTTACTAGCGTATTCCAATGGTGAGTTACATCCTCTTACGTACGCAAACTAAAAGTTTCCCACCATACATCCACATTTCCTTTTCGCGAAGGACTTGGCCAACGACCACCGCTGGTGAACATCTGTCAACCCACAGGCGATAGGAAGAAACATGCTAAAGCCAGATCTAATTTGAACGGGACTGTTGACATTTAGCTAGAAGTTCTCCCACAAAGATGGAGAATCTAGCCGTGATTGGAGGTGACTATTAGTCAAATTCATCTGGTCAGTTCACCGGTAAATGGGTGGGTGAAAAGTCTCATTGTTTTATCCATGTTATGTCTCGCCAGCAACTCGGGGAGGCAGCACTGCATCAGCGTAGTCCTAAACATATATAGCTACGGGTTAACAGAAAGATAAGAAAATATGCTACAGATTACGCGACAAGGCAAGTAGGTAACATTTCTCGGTAATGGCCAGTGAATCATACGAAGCAGCTACTACAGCGCACACTTGCTCATTGATTCATTGCGTCACCCACGAGGTAACCTTGCTCTAGGACCAAAGCAGCTGGCACGGTCTGTTATTTCCAAAGTAGCCTAATAATACTCACTCGTAGATACAAAAAAAGACTGGAAGTTGGAGGATGATGAAAACGACCAAGGGAGAAAGGTTGAGCGGCGTCCAAAGTCAGCCCAGCATCAAATAGGTAAGGGCAATGAGGTGCTCCTGCAGAGACCAAACCTTTCATGAGTTAGAAACAGAGGCTGGAACATAGGATCTACACTTACCCATTATCTAGCAGCAAGTTAACTCCCCAAGGAGCATATGCACACAAGTTGATAATTCATAAGAGAATCATTAAGTAATTAAAATGATTTAATTTGCAGTTAGGTGGTCACATATGGGCTATGTACACAACTGACAATTCTTAAGGAGAAAATATTCATAGCAACGTTGGTTGTCGTGTAACTAGGTGCTCATGTATGTAGCAGTTGACAATTCATACCAGAGATTTATACTGTGTAATTAGGTGCCCACGATACTATGTTTTTTTATTGCCAACAAATAACCAAAGTCTGCAAATTCGAAAGATATGTTGCTGGAAGCAAACCCTTTCTTCATAAACAGAACTTTCAGGCAACACTCAATTTATTGCTCCAAAAACACATGCTTGGGCTGTTAGCAGATGAACCTTTTTCTATTGGCCTTTCCAGCACACAAAATAATTCAAAGTGAACATGTCACATTTAGTCATGTGCATCATAAAATTTGAATGCAGGAACCACGCTAATTCTCGGTTCAGTTTTATTCAGCGAGTCACCCACTAGGTATATTTATAATCAAATTAGCATCGGCATGACAGAACATAGTCTAATAAGCTATGCGTTGAAGAGTAAAAACATCACCTGTACAAGACGTGGAAAGTGAGAATTTTTAACCATGAAGGACCCTTTGTGGATCTAACTGCCCGCTGCAGTAGCTAGAAGGAACAGCTGAGAGCGCAAGTCTTCCTTTCCACTCTTCACCAGGTTTGAGGGTAATAGGCTTTTCAACAGCTGCAGGCTCCACACAGAGCATGTGCTTGTATTCTGCATCCCCAAAATCTTGCATAGCTTTTGCCTTCTTGTCCCAAGGATTCCAAACAACTAAAACACAAAAGGTAATAATGAAGACATAAGTACAGAATGTAAGCAATAGACTTGATCAAGTCAATATTAAAAGATTTTCCATCAAAACCAAGCTTACCAGCATCTGGGAGTCCTTCTTTTGTCACGACAAATGTTCTTTTCTTCTCATGATCAATAATGGCAACTTTTGAGGGTGCAGCAAGATATACCTTATCAACCTTTACCACGAAAATAGTAGGTAAGCAGCACGAGCTAACAGGTATTTAACATGGAAGGTTCGATGATAACATGAAGTAATACACCTACTTCTGATTCAAATACAATAGCATCCCCTTGCTCTGTGAAACGCTCCTTTCCCTTTATATTGTCAAGGTAGTCCATTGTTTCCAGCCCTTCAACACGCACTTCACTATTAAAGTTTTAAGGTGAAGTAAGAATACTTGCATACCAGGAGTAAGGAAAACATTAGTACATCTAAAGGGAGACGTATCAGGTGAAAACCTTTATTCGGTGAAAACTAGATAACTTGCAATCCAAGCCATTAAATCTCAAATAAATGTACCAGATAAAAAGTGGAACTTTTAATGACTTAGACGCATTTTATGAGAAATCCCTAGACCTCTAATCAGGCCACATCAGAAGGGTTTTCATAAAATATGTTTAAGTAACTACTAATTAGAGGTTCCATCTTTTCATCTGATCCTTTTATTTGAGATTTAATGGCTAAGATTGAAAGTTTTCACTGAATGGAGGTTTTCACGTGATACATCATCCATCTATAGACGTATGTTTGTTAGAACTACCTTCGAACACAATACACATTTGAACAGGTCACTGATCATATTTGTAGAGGGAACACATGCAATCTATCAACATGACACAATCTCACAGCACGGTACACGCTGCATTCTACTATAACGTTCTACTTGAGTGGCACTAGCAATATGACAATGTTAGTATAATCAAGATATATCCATTTTGCCTAAACTTCAACTTAATGAAAATATGTTTGCACTGAACAGGTTCCATCAAATACAGATGTAAACCCAGCAGGATAACAGAGTGAGTATATTTGCCTACATGAACATGACTGTTAAAATAATGCACAGAAGGGCGCAACAACATTCCGAATTTATAACAAAATGCTAAGATCAATAAATGGAGCAGTTAATGGCAGAGAAAAATTATCATAAAATGAATGTAAAGAGTAAAGGACGAAAAAAAGAGCCAAAATACCTTATGTCGGACACAGAGAAGTGCGTGTGATATGCAAATGTATAAGAGAAAGGTCTTCCATCAGTATTGGTGTTCCTGATTCGAGATGTCAGACTCAAATCTCCACCCTGACCAAGAGCGATTCTCAAGCGGAACTCAAAACTGTTGGCGTTCAATAGGCCAAGAGCAGAATCAGTGTATACAGCATTACATGAATAAAAGGGATAAATGTGATGATCCATACAGTTACAGTATCTAGCACGAACCTGTGTGGCCACACCTTTAAATCATCTTCAGAAGGCTTCAGAATAAGATCAACGAAAGCTTTAATAGCAGGGTTTATTGGTAAAGGGGGTGGATTGTCATCAACTGTCCAAAGCCGGTTCCTTGCAAATCCATGTTGTTCAAGATTTCCATGAGTTCCAAACTGCATTAACAGGGTGATTTTCAGTGCAGACACTTGTCAGAAAGACCGAGTAATTATGGATAAAGGTTGCTTACTTGCGGAAAACAAATGGGTATTCCACCACGAATAGGTTTTGGAGGTTTGAAATTGGCCTGTCAAAGAATAATTTACTCTTAAAAATTGAGTCATTAAATGTTCATATCACCAGCACTGCAGAGTAATGCATAGCAAGATTAACACTTCGGCAAAAGGAATTAGATTCATCCGGCTGAAATTCAGTGGTACATTAAGAAGCGATCATGAAAAGACGAGGCTAGATGAGACAGATATTTTTTGCTACAACTAGAATATTAGTGCTTTCAGGCGGTGAGCGATCCGACATAATTGACAAAAACTGTCTGAAACAAACAAATGAATAATTCAGTGGAGCAAGGATGACTTCAGAACATACTGAGCATGTTTATTGAACAACATGCATACATGGCTTACCCATACAACTATTGACCAACAAGATCATATTTGGTCAAAAGAAAGGATCGTGTACCTTGCTGCTAACAAAAAGCAACTCCTCCCCATAGTCATTCTTCCACGAAGTTACTTGGCCTCCGTAAAGAGAGATCTGAGAAAACATAAAACTTCAGTAATTACTTATCACTGCATTGTGCGGTTTTGCAATATAACAATTAACAGTATTTAAAAAACACTGAAAAATGAAGACCTCACAAGTTGCCATGAAAAAACAGAACCAAAAATTGACAACATGAAGGCATATACTCCGTACTATATTCTTATCGCAAGCATCCCAGCACTAAACTACACTTCATAGAACGAAAAACTAAGTTAAAACCGTGGACACATTTCAGCCCGGTGAATGCCAAGTTGGCAACACGTGAATCATGCAATGTACCACTGATTATCCAGCCGAAACATGGATTGAAACAGACGAAATCACGCACCCGAACTCCATAAAACCTCGTCAAATTCGCACAAAACCGACGCGGATCAGCCGAATTCCCGACGGATCTGCACAAACGACACCTTAATCCGAGCGAATCGCGCGTCCCCACCGCCCTCAACCAAAACTTGACACGCATCGCGCCAACACCCAAGGAGAGAGATGTCGACAGGGGGTTGAATCGGGGTACCTCGACGGAGCAGTTGCGCTGTCCGCGTAGCACCAACTTTTCGAGGCCGGCGGCGGTCTTGACACGCTCCACGAGCGGCGACGGCTGTTGCTGCTGCTGCTGCTGCGGCGACTGCGGAGCGGCCGCGGCGGCCATCGCACCGCACGACCGCACGGAAACGGCGGCGAGGAAACCCCTAACCCTAGCCTCCGCCTCGCGCCGCTCTGCCCTCTCGCTCGCTCACACTCGCTCACTCACCTTTTTTGGGGTTTATTTGGTGGAAGAAAGGCGGAGGGGCATTAAAATCGCAGACGAAGAGGGAGGAAGACAAGGGGTATTTATAAGCGAGGATGAACGTATATACTAGGAAGCTCAGGGGCCTATCCGTAAATAACTTGATTAATATTTTTCCCAAAATTTTAAATATTCGGCAACTTCCAAACATTTACGAATTTAGGTATTACAAAATTGATAATTCTATTAATTCCAGCTCTAAAGATGTACAGGATGGTAAAATCACCGCGGACGGTTTCATGTGGAAGGAGCACCACAAGCTGCCAAAACTTTAGTGCTGCCTTTTCTATTGGTAAAGCTCGTTGTGTAGGCCACTAACTTTTTATCTTCTTCCTCCTTTCGTTTTCATAATGGAGCTAGAGAATCATGGTATATCTTTCGGTAAGGTAAGAGATTTTTGTAAAATCTCAATCAACATCGTTGTCTATTGGTTCTAGTTACTACTAAATATTCTTGCCCTAGTCTACAACCATATTCGGCAGGCTAGCCGCTAGTTTGATGGCATAACCTTTGTCTTATCAATCCACATCAAAATCCCCTATAAAAAAATCAATACTCCATCATAAAGGGAAAAGGATAGAGAATCAAGTTTCCAGTAGAAATATGTGAAATATATTTCAAGGCAGAGCCTAATTTATAAAATCATGCATATATAGAGAGAGAGTTTTCCTTGCATATAGATATTGTCAATATAGACATTCTTTTTGCGGGTAATATTCATATAGATATTTGTCTGGAATAAATCCATATACGTTTAACGTGTGTAATACAAGACCAAAACAAAGATCTGTTTTCTCAATGACTAGTTCCTATCTCTAAGTCACAAAGTACAGGCCAAACAGTGGTTCAACATCAAACAGGATTTGGGGTCAACATAAAGTGAAAAACGACAAAACCTTTTGCTATTGCATTACAGCCATAGAAAAATCACATGTTTTATCAAGTTATTAATTCCTTGGAAAAGCAACCACAATCTGCCGCGCTATTCTCTACGCTATTCTAATTTCTAAACCCACGTATATACGTTTTCTTTTTAGGAACACGGTACAAACGCAGACGCTCATAACACGCGCGTACACTCACCCTTATGAACGCACACACGCACACCCTACCCCTATGATCACCTCCGAAAGACTGATCCGGCAGATCGTGAGAGATTGACGAAATCACCGCTGGTTGTTTGGTTTTATGCACGAGGAGGGACTGGCCTCTGGCTTCGGTTGATCTCCAGCAACAAAATCGTGTATATAGTGAACTGAGCTACGCTCAGGGGGCTTGGTTCCTTGTGTTGGAACCAGCCCACGCAGATTCAAGTCCTAAACTTGACATATGGGTGCCACGTTTCCTGAATTATTCCGTACCCGTCAACAGTCAGCGGTGACTTCGTCAATCTCTCAAGATCTGTCGGCTCAGTTTTTCGGAGGTGATCATGGGGGTAGGATGTGCGTGTGTGCGTTCATAGGGACGAGTGTACGCGCGTGTTGTGAGCGTCTGCGTTTGTACCGTGTTCCTAAAAAGAAAACGTATATATATATATATGGGTTTAGAAATTAGAATAGCGTAGAGAATAGGGCGGCAGATTGTGGTTGCTTTTTCAAGGAATTAATAACTTGATAAAAGTGTCTGGGAAAAGTTGGAGGCCATTTGCGGCCTTGGATTCCCAAGGTGGATCCCATGGAATTAAATTAGGAAGGATGAGATGAATTGGAAGGACTATCCGCTGCAGAACGTTTGGACGCTAGCCAAGATGGACGGTGGATGGTACGCATTGGGACCCAGTACACAGGGCCCTGCCTCCATGTCCAACGGCCCCACATGCAGGGAGTGGTGAGTCCCGGACTCACCTGGCAGACCGCAAAGCCTCCTAGGCAGGTTCTGTTGGATTAATTTGCAACCATTTTCACGGAGAAGACACAAAATTATGTGAATGCATGTTTTCAGAACTAGAGGATATCCGTGAGTTGCTACGGAAATTTCCATACTGGGTTTTGGAAGAAGAAAACTGACAAAAGCAATCTGTCTGGAGAACTGAAAAACAAGGTGAAGATGTACATAAAGAAGAAGCATTAATTATGTTTGATTTTAGTTTGAAATTCCGATGTAGAA
The DNA here is from genome assembly GCF_000005505.3 of Brachypodium distachyon. Taxonomy (NCBI): domain Eukaryota; kingdom Viridiplantae; phylum Streptophyta; class Magnoliopsida; order Poales; family Poaceae; genus Brachypodium; species Brachypodium distachyon. Next base: position 17,353,617 of record NC_016133.3, read on the forward strand.
TTTTTTTTGGGTACCCACTTCTATTTGAAACCTGATTTGTCGAAGCAGGGGTTGTTTTTACCCCGATCCTAAGTTTTAGGCTAAGCCACCCTAGTTCAGGGCTTAGCCAACTCTAGGAGGTGATCCTGAGTTGGCTAAGCCACCCTAGTTCGCGGCTGAGCACACTAAGGTGCGCAATCACCAATTTTTTTTTCTAGGAAAAATTGAACACTTCGTAAATGTGACGACATGGGCGTCAACACTGCCCGGCCACCCAAGGAAAATGCTCGGACTCGGCTGTTAAACTCCTTCTAAACATACGAAGCATATGACAAAATTAGCAGATTTTATGGGCGCGCAAACTCTAGCTTAGAGGAAGTACTTATAATTTGCCCCGCTGGCTCCGCCATTGTGCTACGAGAAGACAGATCTGCAGCAATTACGAGGCCAATTGTGCCAGTGACTACATGGTCGATCCACACCGCCCACTGTGTTTGCGCCCCTTGAGCTCTGTAGCTGTGACTGTTTGTTGAGTCTTCTCTTCGACACACCAGTTGACACCGAACGTGAACCGGTCGAGTAGTGTGAAAGCGATGAAGCCGTAGATCAAGCTAGATAAGCTGACCAATTGATCTCAGCTAACAGATCTTTCCATTGAAGTGTGGCACTTCTTTGTTTTACTTCTATACCTCATGACATTTAGGATTTGGACTGCTACGATCTACGAAGAGTAGAGCATTTGAGAAATAAAGGATCTTGAGAATTGTACATCACTACCACAAACCGATATATCCCTGTCGGGTGACTTCTATTCCTGTCGGGCCCGCAACCGGCCGACAGGAATATAAATATTTCCTGTCAGGAATTACATGGCACACAGGAGAACACAACATTTTCCTGTCGGTCGGCTCGAAACACACAAGAAAATATATATTCCTGTCGGTTTTGAAGCCCACACACGGGTATGAAGATAGATTCCCGTCAGGCAACTGTACACCGACAGGGAAATCTTCTATTCCTGTCGGATTTTTTTCTGGCCGACGGGAATATGTATTTTCCCGTGGGTTGGACACCGACAGGAATATGAATTGAAAATGTTTTTGAAACTTTTGACTTACCAAATGAGCTCCAAATTGGGCGAGACCAAGCGAGGACACATGTTACACCCTGACAAGCTTGGAATCAAAATATGAACACTAAATGTGCGATATGATCATACCTTGCCTTGAATGGTTCAAGGTAAGTCGGATTTAGAGTTCATTTCTTCTATCCAATAACTTTCAGTACATTTTTCATTGTTGGATATAGTAGGAATTGGTCCTATAGTGTAACATAAGAATCACATAGAAGATTGTAAATGTACTAAATGTAATTTTTATTTGATACCATTTGTAAAAATAATAATGTGTTTTTTGATTTTCTGAAACTATTTAATGCAAGTATTGTATAAAAGAATTACCAAAAATATTATTCCAAAATTTATAAATCAATGTACTAGCAAGAATTGGTTTGATTTAGTCACATATATGAAATAATATTTTACATGGTATTTATAAAAAAATTAATATTTCATTTTAGTTTTGTACTCCTGTGAGTTATAGATGAAACCGACGGGAATATCTATTCTCCTGTCGGTTCTCTCAACGAACACACAGGAATTTGACTTTCACAGCACCGGCGAGAACTCTATCGATCTTTTTTTTTTCTTCCTTACCTCGATGGCCGATACCTACCCTAAACCCTAAACAGCCCCTCGGACTGTTTCATGCTATCTCTCCCCTCACTCTCTATCGAGCCGCCGCCGCTCCCTCCCATCACCCCCGCCTCTGCTCTCCTCCGTCGGCGCCGGCCCTGCCTCGCCTCTCCTCCGCCGGCCCCTCCTCCCCATCGCGCCGGCCCCGCCTCCCCCGTCGCGCCCGCAGGCCCCGCTCCTTCCCCCTCCCCTCCCCAGATCCGCCTCCCCATCGGCCGCCGCGCCTCAATCTCTGTCGCCGTCACTCCCCACTCCTCCACCTCGCGCGTCTGAGCGGCGTCCGTCTTGGCGGCGGCGGCAGTAACGGGGAACAGTCGTCCTTGCCGGTCTGGTTGATGGCGGCGGCAGCGCCCCCACCTACCCACCCGCCCTCCTTGGAGACCGTACCTGCGCGTCGACGCACTCCGCATCCGCACGTACCAGGCATTCGTCGGCGCTGCCCGTGTGCCCAATCTCTTCCAGTCAGGTTCTTCAATCCCATCCTTTCCGATTAGATAGATTAAGTTCAGTTCTATACTTTTGCAGCTGCAGAGTGTTGGGTTTTATTGACTCGTCGCCGTCCGTCATCTCTGAAATAATTACAGACAACTTTGCTTTGGAGTTCTGAGATTGGAAAAGGTGCCCAGTAGCAACAGCTCCACATCAGGATGCTTGTTATTGTTGAGGAAAGATTTTAATATTTAGTGCCCTTGACTACCCGATGTAGCCATGATGATTCAAGTATTATGCCTGGAACCCATTGTTTTTCTGAACTCTGGAAGTGAGCTCAGTTGTTCATTGTCAGAGAGTAAATTCCATCTTCCTTAAAGCACCATAGTCTGACATCATTTTTATCAGGTTTTGGATCAATGGTTTGCACTTTGAGCTTAAGTTCTTGATCTCTATCTCTCAATGTCATCCGCTGTTACTCATTTCTATGCTTTACAATTATGGTACATTGCCTTGACGCTGCTATGTAGGTTTAATTATGATACATTGCCTTGTTCATCTAGAGAGTGCTTAGGTCTCAATCTGCTGGACCATCTCAATTGATTGGTTGTATATGTTACCCGTTGTAATCCTGGTGCGATTGTATCCATAGTTTGTTAGCTGTTTAGCGAATAAGTAGGGGCATGCAGCGTGTGTTCTGTGCACGTCTTGACCCAGTTCTTCCTTCTGTTGGTAGAGTAGATGGTTGCGCCAGATTCTATCGTGGGATGGCACGGAAGGAGTCGTGGCGCACTAGGCTGGCACGCCGAGACGCTATGGGATGGCATGGCTAATGCTCGGTCAAGCTCGCCGTTTATTTCGCTTTCAGTTGTAACAGCTTCAGCTGAGAATAAAGAGAGAAACTAGAAAAGTCGCAGAAGGTTACGCGGCGCAAAATTCCCCTGTGTCCACTTCGTGTGAGTGTGAGTTCTTGCACTTGATAGCTTTGAGAGTTGAGAGCCAGTTCGAGAGAGAGTTTGAGAGTTTGGCAACTACAGTTGGTATTAGAGCCCTGATCAGGTTCTGGTGATCTCCGATGTCGAACACCCAGAGGGATCGGTCGGCTTCCCGGTCTGTGACTCTGCCGCGTCACGAACACCGAGTCGTGGCCGGAGCCGCAGGAGGCGACGCGATGGTCGGGTTGTGATCCAGCAGGAGGTGGTGCGCGAGGTGGCCGGCAACAGTGGCGCCATCACCTTCCCCATGCTGACACGAACCAATTATCTCGACTGGGCAATTCTCATGCGGGTCCAGATGCAAGGTGCCGGCCTCTAGGAGGCGGTAGAAGGGGAGACCTCTGCGCGGCAGGAGCGGCAGGCGTTCGCGGCGATCCTGCGCTCGGTCCCGCCAGTGATGATGCGCGTTGTTGCCGCAAGGACAATGCGCATGAGGCCTGGGAGTCGGTGAAGTTGATGCGCACTGGTGTCGAGCGCGTTCGCGAAGCCAAAGCCCAGAAGCTGCGAAAGGAGTATGAGAATCTTGCGTTCAAGGGCGGTGAGTCGATTGAGGACTTCACGTTGCGGCTCTCAGCGCTGGTCACTGACCTGCAGCAGGCAGGCGACGACATCACGGAGGAGAAGGCGGTGAAGAAACTCCTACACGCGCTGCCACCGAGAATCAAACCGGTGGCCGTCGCGATGGAGTCTTGTCTCGATCTCGCGAGGATGTCGATCGAGGAGCTCTCAGGTCGGCTCTCTGCTGCTGAGGATGGGCTCGATTCTGAGCCGGAAGTGGGCGGCAAGCTGATGCTCACGGAGGAGTAACGGATGGCGCGCCAAGGTCAGCGCCTCGGCGGCGGCAGCTCCTCAGGCGGAGGCGACAAGGCGCGCGGCAACACAAAGCCAAAGCCGAAAGGCAAGGTGGCCGGCGGCGCGATTGACTCCGACGACAAGAACAAGGCGGCGCCGAAGAAGGGCAAGTGCCACAATTGCGGCATCTATGGGCACTGGGCCAAGGAGTGCCGCAAGCCGCGACCGCCAGCGGCGCGAGGAGGCGGCGAATCTGGCGCAGGCGAACCAAGACGAGCCAGCTTTGCTACTGGCCGTGTCGGGCGACAACATGGTTCAGCTGGAAGGGTCTGGGCTCAGGGCGCCAGATCCGCCGGTGCCAGGGACTGCCCTTGCCGAACGCGGCGAGGTGGAGACGCGCTCCGCTGATGTGGAGACTGAGCGTGTGTTCCTGAACGAAGAGCGTGTCGTGCCAGTGCCGTGCGATGACGACCGCTGGTTCCTGGACACCGGGGTGAGCAACCACATGACGGGCAACCGTGGTATGTTCGTGCGACTTGACGAAACTGTCAAAGGTACGGTTAAATTTGGCGATGGTTCTTTGGTTGATATACATGGCCGTGGATCTGTGTTGATTGAGTGCAAGAATGCTGAACATCGAGTGCTCACTGAGGTGTATTACATACCGAGGCTGAGAAGCAATATCATCAGTCTTGGGCAGTTAGATGAGATTGGGGTCAAAACGGTGATAGAAGATGGAATGTTGTGTCTGTATGATTTGCAGAGACGCTTGCTGGCCCGTGTCAGACGAATGAAGAACCGGCTGTACTCAGTCACTCTGAGTCTGGCGGCACCGGTCTGTTTGTTGGCAAAGGGTGACGACAGCGTGGTGCTGGCATGCACACTATGGGCATTTGCATTTTCGAGCACTGCATGACCTGGGCGCGAAGGAGATGGTGCGAGGATTGCCTGTGATTCAGAGGATGGAGCAGTTCTGTGTGGGATGCTCGTTGGGAAAACAGGCACGCACGCCCTTTCCGCAAGCCACAGCGTACCGTGCAGAGGAGAAGCTGGAGTTGTGGCATGGTGATCTGTGTGGTCCGATCACTCCGGCATCTGCAGGTGGCAACAAGTATTTCTTGCTCATTGTTGATGATTGCAGTAGATACATGTGGCTCGAAGTTCTGAAGTCGAAAGATGAAGCATTCAAGTACTTCAAGAAGGTGAAAGTGTTGGCTGAGAATGAATCAAATCTCAGTTTGAAGGCATTTCGCACAGATCGTGGTGGAGAATTCATTTCCACTGAGTTCTCTGAGTTTTGCGAGGAGAAGGGCATACGGCGGTTCACCACAGCGCCTTACTCACCAGAGCAGAATGGCGTGGTAGAGAGAAGAAACCGTACTGTTGTTGAGATGGCTCGTAGCCTGCTGAAGAGCATGAATGTGCCGAATTCCTTTTGGGCAGAAGCTGTGAAGACAGCAGTTCATATTCTGAACCGATCTCCCACCAGAAGTCTGAAGGGTGTCACACCATATGAAGCTTGGTACAAGAGGACTCCCAATGTGTCATACTTGCGAACATTCGGGTGTGTGGCTCATGTGAAGAATGTGGTGCCGGGGGTGAAGAAGTTGGAAGATCGGTCAGTGCCCATGGTGTTCATCGGGTAAGAAGAAGGTTCCAAGGCTTATCGTGTGTATAACCCAAAGACACGACGAGTTTGTGTGACCAGGGATGTTGTGTTTGAGGAGAACAAGTGTTGGGACTGGAAGAATGCCGGGATGTCAAGTGAATCAATGGAAGAGCTCAGGGTCGAGTACTACATCGTGCCTGCCGCAGCGTCTGCCACGGCAGCACGGTCTCCTGCCTCCACACCTTCTGCCGCGTCGCCTGCCGCCGCAGAAAGGACGGCAGCTTCAACACCAACGGCTGCAGCCACTTCTGCCGCGGCAGGAAATTCTCCACCAACAAATCCTGCCGCATCGTCTGCCGCGGCAGAGCAGAACCTGGCGGCTCCCCAGCCGCACCCGATGGAGACGCGTGCTCAACGAGGAATATTCATGCCAAATCCAAGGTACACTGATGATGATTATGATTATAGTGGCCTGTGTTTTCTTGCTGCCGAGGAGCCGGCTAGTGTTGAGTCGGCGCTGCAGGAGAAAGAGTGGTGGAACGCCATGGAGGAAGAAATGGACTCGATTCGGTCTAATGACACTTGGGAGTTGTCACCTCTTCCTGAAGGCCATCGAGCTATAGGCTTGAAGTGGGTTTTCAAAGTGAAACGAGATCCAGCTGGTAAGGTTGTGAAGCACAAGGCAAGGCTCGTGGCGAAGGGATATGCGCAGAAACAAGGAGTTGACTTTGATGAGGTGTTTGCTCCAGTGGCAAGGATGGAAACTGTGCGTATGATGCTTGCGCTTGCTGCTCACTCAGGCTGGGAGGTTCACCATATGGATGTGAAGTCTGCATTCTTAAATGGTGATCTGCTTGAAGAGGTGTATGTGCACCAGCCAGTGGGTTTCGTGGATGAGAAGAACAGCAATAAGGTGCTCAAGCTGAGGAAGGCGTTGTATGGGCTGCGTCAAGCGCCGAGGGCGTGGAACGCGAAGCTAGATCAGACCCTGACCAAACTTGGGTTTGAGAGGTGCCCGCTGGAGCATGCGCTGTACAGAAAGGGAGATGCTGAGAACTTTCTGTTAGTCGGTGTCTATGTGGATGATCTGATCATCACGGGTAGACTCAGCGAGGACATTCAGCTGTTCAAGGATCAGATGGGGAGGATGTTCCTAATGAGCGATTTGGGTCTTCTGAGTTATTATCTGGGGATGGAAGTGCAGCAGAAGGATGAACAGATCACTGTCCGTCAGTCAAGTTATGCTCAGAAGATTCTGGAGATGGCGGGCATGGAAGGCTGCAATCCATGTCACACGCCTATGGAAAACCGGCTGAAATTGAGTAAGTCTCAAGCCGGTGATCCTGTGGACGCAACGAGGTACATGAGCATCATTGGAAGCTTGAGGTATCTTGTCAATTCGCGTCCAGATATTGCTAACGCTGTAGGGATTGTGAGTCGGTTCATGGAAGCACCTGGATCACATCATTGGGCAGCGGTGAAGCAAATTCTGAGGTATGTCCGTGGGACATCGGGGTATGGCTGCTGCTATAAGAGAAGCACCATGACTCCGGAGCTTGTCGGATACAGTGACGATCGCAAAAGCACCACTGGTGTGGTCTTCTTCCTTGGCGATAGCGTCGTGACCTGGGCCTCGCAGAAGCAGAAGATAGTGGCACTTTCTTCGTGCGAGGCAGAATATATAGCAGCAGCGGCAGCGGCGTGTCAGGGGGTGTGGTTAGCTCGCCTGCTCGCGGAGATGAAGGGCATTGATGCTGCAAAGTTCAGGCTGCTAGTTGACAATAAGTCAGCGATTGTGTTGTCATCGATACCAGGTTCCATTATATTCGTCAATGTATGGAAGAAGGGAAGGTGGAGGTCGATCATGTTGGTACTCTCGATCAGAAGCCTGATATTCTCACCAAATCACTCGGGCGTGTTCGGTTCGTCGAGATGAGGACTCTGCTTGGCGTGGTTTCGGTGAAAGATAAGCACCAGGATTAGGGGGTGATATGTTAGCCGTTGTAATCCTGGTGCGATTGTATCCATAGTTTGTTAGCTGTTTAGCGAATAAGTAGGGGCATGCAGCGTGTGTTCTGTGCACGTCTTGACCCAGTTCCTTCCGTTGGTAGAGTAGATGGTTGCGCCCGATTCTATGGTGGGATGGCACGAAAGGAGTCGTGGCGCACTAGGCTGGCACGCAGAGACGCTATGGGATGGCATGGCTAATGCTCGGTCAAGCTCGCCGTTTATTTCGCTTTCAGTTGTAACAGCTTCGGCGAGAATAAAGAGAGAAACCAGAAAAGTCGCTACGCGGCGCAAAATTCCCCTGTGTCCACTTCGTGTGAGTGTGAGTTCTTGCAGTTGATAGCTTAGAGTTGAGAGCCAGTTCGAGAGAGATTTTGAGAGTTTGGCAACTACAGTATAAACATGTAGGTTTAATTTTTCTGTCCAACAGGTAATCACATCTCTAGATGGAGCTTGAGCTGCCAACCCCCAACAGGTAATCACATCTTTCCGTCCTCTAAATCTGAGCTTTTTTACCTCCAAATATGAGAAAATAAATTGGTGTTTGGAAAAAATACGCATGTGGGAATCTTGTTTGCATGCCGACTTGTTACCATTAATAGGAAAGCTGCTACTGGGTGAGTTGTTGATCCATATCTTGAAGTATTGTTTAATGGTAGCTGCTACTGTCATAGCATAGTAGTAATTAGCAACTCTATGCTGCTTGTAGTCACCTAACTTAATTTATGCATCTACTCGATGCAGTTAACTTAGTATCTGCTTATGTTTTGTGTTTGCATATATCTATGTGAGTTCCTGAAGCTATCCATTAATGGCTCATTGATAATTATATTGCATTAATCTCAATGATTAACAATATTCGCAGTCAAATGTAATCTAATTCCTGTTTGTTCTTTCTTATTGATATTATCAGATGTAGGATCATGAAAGTTTCTGGGAAGATGATCCTCACTTAAGACTTGGGGAAACGGGGGACATTGTTCACCCTTGTGGTATGCTCCTTACACCCATGTGCTGCTGTATAGTAGTTGTTGTCCTGCTGTATTGCTACAGATGGTGAGGGTTATCATTTCAAATGGTAAATCTTTCAAAATACAAATGAACAAGTCTCTTTGAGCTATTACTTTAGAAATACTTGTCATGTACCATGTAAGATATTGAATTGTACCTTTTTACATTTGTTTATGCCTATGTGTTATTCTTGCATGCATGAATTATGTGTTGGAATTTCCGAATGATGTACTGCTTTTTAGGGAAGTCTAAAATCTAAATCTTCTAAAGAGAGTTTCTAAGCCCTGTATTTTGTTCTGAATTACTAATGGTTGCAGGATGCTGGATGCAAGAACGAGAGCCATGACAATGCAAAGGGAAGGAAGAAGAGAGGAAATGAATACCAACTAAGAATTTCATAGATTAGGAAAATTGGCATCATATTGGACATGAGGTTATGTACTGTACTGCCTTGATGACATGAAAAATATGAGCCTTGTGTACCTGTGCTGAATTTTGGTTAATGTGAATATATGGTCTGAATTTTTTGTGTGGGCTCAATATATGTAATTGTGCTGAGTTTTGGACCTAAAGAGGCTTTGGCACAAACAATATTTGGCTGACCCTAATTAGAAAATGGGAACATAATTTATTCGTGCGAGGTGTCCTGTCGGTTTTATTACTTTTTCCTGTCGGGGTAACAGGAGGACGGAAAATTGGTAAATGGGCTGCTACTTTATTTCCTTGGGAGTGAGCCGACAGCAGTTACCTGACAGAAAAATTCCTTGAGCTGACGAGCCTTGACCTGATGACGGATTATTTTCCTGTCGGTGACACATGGGAGTAGCCGTCAGGAAAATATCTCCTGTCGGCCAACACACAGACATTTTGACTATCCCTGTATAGATATCCCTGTCAGCTATCATCAAAGGACAGTACGGTAATGCCCGTTGCTACAGCATTTATAATGCCCGTAGCATTTGGATATCTCATCATGTTCTTACCTTGTAGTCATGGATATATCATTGTACCTCATGCCTTTCTTAAGAAGTCTCTTTTCCTCAACCTGCGTTGCGTTTGCATGCATAACTTGAATGCAACACAACGCAAAAAAAGAAGAAGAAGAAGAGATGTGCCTAGCTAGCTACACATGCACTTCCAGAATCCAGACTAGCTAGTACTCCTTATGCTTATAAATATAAGATATTAACATTGTTGTAAGTCAAAATTTTAAAAGTTCAACCAAGTTTATAGAAAAAACAACTAACATAACTCTAAATCATTATTACCTCTGTCCGGGTTTATAAGGTCTGTCCTGATTTCTAGATCATCAGTGTAACTCACGAAATATCATTTATATGACAAAAAAGTATAACACTAAAAAGTTCTTTCGATCACAAATTGAATGATATTTTTTTTTGTCAAATCTAATATCTATTTAGTTGATCAAATTGATGATCTAGATAAACGCATAGGCCTTATAAATCTGTATAGAGGTAGTATGTGCCTCATGAAATCCAAAGCCGATGGGATTTACAATCTTTTAGCATTATTATTTTTCTTAGTTTTTTTGGAGAACTTGTAATTCGTATGCTCTAAATTTCTAGGGAAAAGACTTTGTGCGCTTTAAAATAAAAGGCTGTAACCACAATCGGGAAATGTTTTAGAAAATAAAATGCACGCTCGAGCTTGATTTGTGTGCGCCAATGCAACCATTTTGATTTTCATGCACCCATTTGTGGTATATATATGTACATGTTTCTAACCTTGTCACTGAACATAGGCCACTCCTAATGCCAGTATTTTAGCACGTCACGTCATCTTAGATATTTTGCTGACATGGCACCATCTTAATGATGAAACCGTCTTTTATTTTTATGCTAGCAAGCGTCTTTTCACGCAAACCAACACGAAGTCATTAACTCTCTCTCACAAAACTATTAAATAAATCCTACTTTGGATACCACCTTAAGAAACAATGCATTGGGGATATAATTTCTTAGCATTTACTGTGAACTAAAAAACAACACCTAAGGGACGATGCATTGGGAGTAGCCTTAGAAGTTAATTACGCTTAACTAGTGCTATAATACATTGACACATATCTTGAGAAATGATCTGGATCTAATGGTAGGGAGTCTTGGTTCCGCTGCTTCTAGGTTCGGAGAAACCTCTCTCTACACAGGTAACATCATCTCCACTTGGAGGCACAGATGTTGACGACACGGCTTTGACTTCGCAGAAAGATAACACCGAACTTGAAGCAGTCAAATAGGTTGAAGGTGATTTGGCTGAGCCAGATCATGCTGACTAGTTCACCTCAGTTGCAACATCTCTGCATTAAAGGGTGACTACACTTCTTTATTTTTCTCCAATACCACATGACAATCGGGATTCAGACTGCAACTCTACAAAGAGGAGAACATTTGAGGGACTTTGAGAGTTATATATAATTATCAGAAGACGGTGTAGTAATACCCTAGCTATACCATTTATAATGTCTGCTGCATCTGAGAACCATCTCATGCATCATGCTCTTACCATGTAGTCATGGATATATCATCCTACCTCATGCCTTCGTTGAGGAGTTCCTATTCGATCACCAACCTGCATTGCAAATTTTCTTTTATGAGAAAAGACCTTTTGACCTGCATTGCATTTGCATGTATAACTTCAATGCAAACAGAAAAATGTGTCCTAGGAAACCATTGCATGCATATAATTTCGGCGGGCTTCCAATGCAACAATCTATAGGCTGTAGGCTAGTAGCCATGCTATCAGGATACATCTCATCATGGGGAGAGATTTCTCCATATTGCCGTGCATATAAACTGCATGACATAGATGAGCAACAGTAATAATAAATTAACATCAAGAGCAACTAGTTCGGGCCTATGGATGTGGTCTGCTCGTCGTGACTCGCCCCATGGCCATCCCGAGTCACTAGTTCTGGCCTGTCCCATCTATCCCATGGCATTGCCCCTCCTCTTGTTACGCATGCAACTCTCTCCCTATATCTTTTTTCCGATCCCTTCTAACTACACAAGGCCACGGTACAAGAAATCCACGAATTGATCAATGTCAACAAATGCAATAGTTAAATTATACTCCCTCCGAACCGTAAAAAGTGTCGCGCATTTGTATTAAGTTAAGTTAGTAACAAATTTTGTAGAAGTGGACGACATTTTTTAATGCATCGAAGAGGGAGTAAGATTTACAACCGCTCATGTATCAAATTTACAAATCACTGCAGTGAGCTAGTACGGGCCACCATGTGTTCACGGCTTAACAGCCGTACATGACACTGACACATTCCGTAAAAAGTGTCGCGCATTTTATATTAAGTTAAGTTAGTAACAAATTTTGTAGAAGTGGACGACATTTTTTAATGCATCGAAGAGGGAGTAAGATTTACAACCGCTCATGTATCATATTTACAAATCACTGCAGTGAGCTAGTACGGGCCACATGTGTTCACGGCTTAACAGCCGTACATGACACTGACGCACTCCGAGTGCGCCTTACCGATAATTCGCTCGACCTTCTCCTGGCGCTTCTCAATGTGTTTCTTTACGCGGGAGCGCTTGACGTCGAGAAAGATCTTGCTCACTAGATTCTTCTTGCTGTCGGCACCGGACATGATGAGCCCTTGGAGGCAGATATGCTGGTACTCGACGTCATCCAGCGCCGCTTCGGCTTTCCGGAGAGCCGAATTCAGATCATCCAGCAGCGGGTTCCCGCGAGGGATCATCCCGATGGCTTCCGGTGTTAGCATCCGCACGACTCTCCTCAACTTCTCCGATGCCTTTGTGCTGAGGAACGGGCGGTCGATGATCCTGCCTATGACGGCCAAGAGGTCTTGCCCTGCCACGGCGGCGGCTGTAATGATCTCCTTGCCAGCGGCGCCACTGTCGGTCACCTCCCGCGACGACATGGCGATCTTCAGTGCCTTCTTCTCCATCTTTGCCATAGCCATGGTCGCCATGATCGGCTAGTCTGGAAGCGCCGGCGAGTTCCCCTGCTGTCTCTTTAGCGAAGTCAACATCGTCTGTATTCCTGATCTGCTGCTTATGTTGCTACGGGAGAAACCGTCTTTGCCGGCAGCTTTTTTTGGGCTGCCGACAAAGCCCGTCGGCACGGAGATCCCCCGGCAAAGGATTCTTTGCCGGCGGCTTTCTCACGGGTCCGTTGGCGAAGCCTTTGCCGGCGGCTGAAACGACGGCCTTCGGCAAACAAAAGGAGATCACGGCCGGCGGTGCCGTTAACGGCTGGGCCCACATGTCGGGCCTTTGCCGGTGGCCAGGAAAAAAGCCACCGGCAAAGGGCGGGCATGTGGCACGCCGCGAGCCGGCCGTGCGTGCCACGGTGTGGCCCACCTGTCGGCCTTTGCCGGCGGCCGACGAAAATGCCACCGGCAAAGGGTGGATAGGCGGTATGATCTGGTGTGTGCCCGCGCTCCGCGTTTGCCGGCGGCCAGGACTGTGGCCACTGGCAAAGGGTTTTTTTAAAAAAAAAAATTGTCGTAGCAATTTGAAATATTTTCACAGCACATATATACAGATATATATTCATCCACATCACAGAAATACATCCACACAAAATCATAGACGCATCGACATATAGCATTCACATCACAAGCATATAAACATCTCATGAAGTTCCGAAAACATCACATATCTCACAACAAAAGTATTACAAGTGTTCATCACATGGTAGCAACATATTTCAAGTTAGTGTTCATACATGACAAGAAGGTGACTCGGGCACCTTCAACATCCACCACCCATTGCACCAGTAGAAATCGATGAAATGGAGTTGGAATAGCATAATTAGATATAAATAAAGGCATTGAAGTGACAATTGTAGTATTTGAAGCGGAACTTAGCCATTTGGCTAAAAAATGGTGCAATGGTCACATAAATGAGCCAGATGGTCCAGAAATGCCACAAGACACCATTTTGAAGCCAAATGAGCCATAAATGGCTCCAAGGAGCCATTATGGTTCATTTAACTCCAAGATGGTGCCATGGTCACATAAATGAGCCAAATGACCCAAAAATGCCACCAATGCACCATCTTGGCTCGAAAACGAGCCATTTGGCTACATTATGCCACCATGGAATCATTTTTGAGCAAATATGTGGTGGCATTTTTGGAGCCAAATGACCCCTAAATGCTCTAAAATGACACGATGCCACCATTTTGGAGCGAATATGGCTCATTTGGCTCCAAAATGGTGCCTTGGTCGCATAAATGTGCCCAATGGCACAAAAATGCCACCAAGGCACCATTTTGGTTACAAAACGAGCTAGCTCGCTCAATTATGCCACCATGGCTCCAAATGGAGCCAACATGGCTCATTTGGCTTCAAAATGGAGCCCTGGTGGCCCAAAAATGTCACCAAGGCACCATTTTGGAGCTAATATGGCTCTTTTGGCTCCAAAATGATGCCCTGGTGGCATAAATGAGCCAATACTCCAAAATGCCACTAAGGCACCATTTTGGAGCCAAATGAGTCATATTGGCTCCAAAATGGTTCCCTGGTGGCATAAATGAGCCAAATGCCCAAAAATGCCACCAAGGCACCATTTTGGAGACAACATGGCTTACTTGGCTCCAAATTGGTGCCCTGGTGGCATTTTAGAACCAAATGCCTAAAAATGCTACCAAGGCACCATTTTGGAGCCAAGTCAGCCCTCTTGGCTCTAAAATGGGATCTATGTCACTATGTGATGTTAGGTTATGCAGTTCTACGCGTCGAGACAAAAAAATAAGTTTTCAAAACAACGGACCTCGAGATGAGACAAGTTTGTGGCAACTTACTCGAGTCAGTGCCTAGGAGCAGGTGACTAGCCAAGAGGGTTGCCTCCAGCAAGGCTTGCGTGTGAAGAAGAGTTGTTCGAGCCACGACTGGATTGATGCTATTGCACAGATGATGAGGCATTGACCCCAACCCTCAACGAAAGCAAGAAAAGTCATGAATGGAGATTGAAATGTTTCGAGTGAACTCACCGGAGTCTGTGGAGAAGGCTGTGGAGCATGCTCAATCTGGAGATTGACAAATGCCAAGTCGAACGGCGGTGGTGCTGTAGGCGGCTCTTGAGAGGTGGCATCGAGGTACGGCTGCATAGTGAAAAGACAAAGAGTTGTAGTTACGAAACTAATACCACGCTTTCTTGGCTATTATGTGCGGTAAACATACCCTAAGGTGGTCATACTGAGCCCTCAGTGCGGCCTACATCTGAGCCATCTGAGCCTGGACCTGAGCCGCCACCTAAGCCTCCATCTGAGCCTACACCTGAGCCGCCACCATACCCTCCACCTCCTGCAATGCCATTACAAGTTCATTGTCGTTACAATGAAATGCGAAAAGACACGAGATGGTGAATGAAGAACAACTAACCTGCTGTGAGAACTGCCGTGCACCTGGACGACTGCGTATACTAGCACTCGAGCTCGTGGAAGTAGCCTTCAGGTGAGGTAGGTTGGGAATGGTGCTCGGATCAATGGTTCCGTTCCCGAAGACCAGCCTACCGTGCTTCTTGCCTCCTCCCGCCCTCACGACCACTTCCACATCCAGGTCGTGCTGGCTAGGATCAGCCCCGGGGCCATGCACCTCCTCAAACACCTCCGCGTAGCCTGTGACCTTGGCATGGTCAGCCGGGGTGGCGTAGGCTTCGGGCGGGGCGTTCGCACTGTACTCCGACACGGTGCTCGCCTTTCCCCTGAGGGCGAGTCAACGACCGTGAAACTGGTGAGGCGTTCTTTATCCGGATGAGCCTATGCCTGAAACAACAAGATAGTTAGGGGTGAGGCTCGCACATGAAGATCTTTTTGGGAGAAAAACACATACATAGTTGTTGATGTAGCCATGCAGGTTCACGCTCCCTTGATGGTGCATTTCGCTTGGGTTGGCCAACCTCCTCTCCCTAAGGAGCCCGTGAGTCTCCACATACTCCGGGCTGCACCACGAGTCCACCAGCGCCTTCCAGGCATTTAAGTGCGAGATGCACCAGTGCGGAGGAACCTAAATGAACAAGTACAAGCCCAAACACGAAGAAGTTAAGCGTTAGCCCTTATTAAGCAAGGAAATGCACTTTATTTTACTTTACCTACATGTACTATTCATGCTCGAGATGCGTCACGATACATTGTGCCTTCTCCAATCTCTGTTTCATCACTTCGGCATAGTACTTCCTCACGGCGTAGACACGCGCGTGATAGAACATCTCAGACAATGCCTTCTTCACACTTGCCTCGAAGTGCCGTTCAATTGTTCCATCATCATAGCCTTCCGCCAGCTTGAAGAACTGCTGCAATTAGACAAAACGGATCCATTCATGAGTTATATATTTTGCATTACAATTGTTTTGACTAATGTATGCATTGTGCGACGGCGACTTACCCAAAATTCGCCCTTCACCCGCTCGGCTTTGTTCGCATACACCACATTCTCTCTATCTTGAAAGTCCGGTTGGGCCACGTAGTGTGGCCATGTCCGGGCTACCTCTGGCTCCTCCTTTCCTTCAACAAGAACCATGCCAGGGAAGTGGTCCTTGAGGAGTACCCCAAGCAAAGCCTTGGGCTGCATCGTAAAACACCCGGGTGCAACAAACACCCAGCCCCTGCACAAGGATAAGACAAGTCAATTGCAGTTAATAAATGAAACAACAATTTGATGTAAACTGAATTCTAGGATCAAGAAAGGTACATCTTGGCTGTTGGACGAATGACCGGCTTCTCAGCTTCACAAGAGGGCCGTTTGGTGGGGAGACGAGTAGGACCACGCTGGTACACTTTGTCTGTACCAGAGCTGGAGGCAGCCCCCGCCGAGGCTCCCGCGGAGGTACCAATAGAGTGATCCTGCAGATCGTCCTCACCAAAGTCCCCCGCCTCCATCTCCATCTCCCTCACCTCCTCCTGAATCTCCTCCTCCCTGTCATCCTCAGGATCGTACAGTGGATCGAGTGGCAGCGGCGAGGGAGAGGGCTCCCTCCTGGCTTTGCCCTTTGCTTTATTTGCAACAGTTTTCTTCGGGTTTTGGCCTTCACTTTAGGCGGAGGGTATAGCTCTTCGACACGCCTCTGAGAGGTACTACGCCCGCCCACCATGGTTCAATCACCTGCCATGAGAAAAAGTGAACAAGTTAGTACGGACTATACAAGTAGATGTAAATAAATGAAACAACAACTTGATGTAAACAAGTACAATACAAGTAAAGTTGAGATTCAACGAACTAACTAATCAAGTAGAACGGATTATACAAGTAGATATAAACAAATGTAACAACATCTTGATGTAAATAAATGAAACAACAACTAAATGTAAATAAATGAAACAACAACTTGATGTAAACAAATGAAACAACTAAGTATGGGCATGTGGATTGTAGTCTTCGTCATCGGGATCAACTAGAAGAGCCGCATCAAGATCACTCTCAACATCACTATCAACATTGGCCTGTTCCTCATCGTCGTCATCACCATCACCATCAACCTCGTCACCTTCACCATCATTGTCTACTTCCGTGTCCGGAGAATCGGTATACCGTACCACGAAATCACTTGTGTCCCCGCCAGCTTCTTGGAAAAATTCGTTCTCGTCGCCAGGCTCTCGTTGCAGCAGATAATCTTGGTCGTTTGGTTCTAGTAGTTTACCATGTGGCTGCACATGGTACACGACATCCAAACCCTGAAGGCGAGCCACTTTAGTGCACGGGTACGGGAGGAAATAAACTTGTGTGGCTTCTTGAGCCACAATATATACATCCTCGCATTTGAAGACACTGTCTCGTTTTACCTTGACTAGGCCAATTGTGTCATCCTTGTTAACGTGTTTCGGATGGATCCAATGACATTTGAAGGTTTGGAGGTTGATGGTGATGTAGGTTTGGGCCCGCGGTATTGTAGTTCATATATCTCCTCAACCCTTCCATAGAAGTCATCTCCACCGCATTCTACGAACACCCCTGAATTTGTTGAGGTTCGATTGGGCCGACTGAGCTCGTACCCTGTTGTATGGAATCGATATCCATTGACGTCATAGGATTTGAATGAACCGGCCTTGACATCAAAACCATTGGCAATTTGTCTCAATTGGGAGCTCATAGACGCATCGTTGTTAGCCTACAGGTTTAAGCAAAAAAGCATCATGTATTAGTCGCACACAAGGCCTCTAGGTGTTGAAACAACTAGGAGCTAAGAAAGAAAGTACTTGATTTTGGAACCACTCAATGAAACCGGATCCGGGGCCATTTGGACCATCTCTAAGAAGGGCATCATGTTCTAGAGGATCGGGTTTTCTTGTTCGCTTCTAGTTGAGTTGAGTGAATGTGCTGACGCAATGAGAATAAGATGAGTTAGAGACAAACTTGTGATCAATTGCAAAGAGGAATTATTTATTGTGCACTTACTTGATGTACGGCTGGACTTCGTCGAGGTTGTTCAAGATATATAATGTAAGGGATCACCACTCTTGGTAGGACAGGGTGACTGTTTTCTCGGCTTTAGAAGTTCCAAGTTGCCCTCTGAATAGGCTCAGCTTGGACTCATCTTCAGGGTTGCCAAGATTGTAGCGGGAGACTGGATTATGCAGCGTGGCAATATCGTAGCTATAGTAACTCGTCGTTGCGTTTGACACTTCCTCTAGACGGCTTGCCTCCCATATGCATGCTTCAACTTTAGTTTTGTTTTTTACTTTAACTCGAAGGGTCTTCATAAGTTTCTTGACGGCATACATCCAACGATGCTGCACAGGGCCCCACATCCGTGCCTCGTACGGGAGGTGGATAATTAGATGTTGCATCGTCACGAACATGCCCGGCGGAAAGATCCTCTCTAGCTTGCAGAGCAACACGGGGCTTGTTTTTCCATTTCTTCTAGTAAGGTGGGGGATAGTTCTTTAGCACAAAGCCGGCGGAAGAAATTGCTCAACTCTGCCAATAACCGTCAAATATCCTCCAACACATAGCCTCGAACCATCACCGGCAGCAAACGCTCAAGCCATATGTGATAGTCATGACTCTTGAGGCCGTTGATTCGCATGGTGCCAAGATTAACTCCCCTCTTTAGATTAGCTACATATCCATCAGGAAACTTCAACTCTTTGAACCACAGGAGCACTTCCATCTTTTGGTCCCTGTCGAGAGCGAACGGGGCCTTTGGCCTGATGTCCGACCTACCTAGCACCTTTTTAATGCTTAGCTGTGGTCTATCGCAAAGTTCTTCTTGATCTTTTTTAGCCTTCGGATTATCTTTTGTCTTGTCAATAATGTTGAGAATTGTGTTGAAAAGGGCTTCGGCGACATTCTTTTCGTTGTGCATCACATCAATACTATGTGTAAGAAGAATGTCTTTGAAGTAGGGGAGCTCCCGGAAGGATGACTTGTGAGTCCAGTTGTGTGTATCACCATACTTTAGGAATTTGTCAGGTTGTGTCGGGTCGGGCACAAGAGCGTCCAACTCAGCAAGAAGCTCAGAACCGGTGCGATAACGGGGTGGCCCCTCTTCGACGACCACACCTTTCTTGAAGTTCTTCTTGTCTTGTCTGAACGGATGGTTAGGCGGGAAGAATCGCCTGTGCAGATCGAAACAACAATACTTGCGACCATGAGCGAGCCGATAGAACTCCAGATCAGTCCCGCAGTGTGGGCATATGAACTTCTCCTGCAAGCCTTTGCCGGAGAGTATAGATCCCCCGGGTAGTCATGAATGGAGAACTGGAACCAGATATGCATCCTGAAGTTTGTCTTGGTAGCTTTGTCGTACACCATGATTCCTTCCTCCAAACCTCTTTTCAACTCCTCCAGCCACATATAAACATTAATATTTTTCCTTGAATATTCTGGTCCTGAAATTACGAGGGCCAAGCACTTTTTGTCAGGCGAGCTGTGACCATGTCAAGTAGATCATGTCACGCCTCGATATGATCCAGCGCATCATAGCTGTGGAGAAGGAAACGGAAATAGTGGCACCATTGATTTCCGATTGTATTATTGATCAGGCAGGTACACGAGTTTACAACAGAGCGTAGCCCGAGATGCGGCTCGTACGTGCGCACCGAGCCGCAGTGATCGCGCTCTGGGCGAAAGCCGGCGCGTCCGTTGCTGATCCCGTCTGGCTCGGGATTAGTTGGTACGCTATTGTTCCAACACGAGCAACGGCGAGTCTCGCATCCTCTTCTAGTTCCCGCGCCGCCGACCGCTGCATGCAGCCTTGCCATGAGCGTCTCCCTCGCCGTGCCGCGCACTCCAACTCCCACCACAGCTCACACCGGCCGGCGTCAGGGGCGGCGAGAGCGACGACGCGGAAGACCGCGAAGAAGGCGCTGAAACCCAAGTCCTTTTCGTTCGTGTGTTTGCGGAACAAGCAGCGGAGCGCATCGTGCTCCAGGAGCGTCTCGTGCGCCCAGTCGTCGGGGAGCCCGTCGTCGCGAAGATGCACCGGCAGCAGCGCGAGATGCAGTAGGCCAGAGCATTCGAACGGCAGGGAGTCGGTCAGAAGCACCCGGGCCTCGTCCGCCGTCGCAGCCGCCCGTCGGCACGGCCCGCATGCACGTTCTCGCTTGCAAGATTCGCCCACCCGTGTATTGTGACGGAGGGGCTCACCTCAGGTTGCAGGCACTCACCGTGGCGCTGTACGGGTATAAGGACTCCGACGATACACCACCGAACTTCGTTTTGATGTCATATACATCCCACGGCGTGCTGCCATTGCAGCCCTTTTCCAAGCTGACACCGAGTCAGCATGAAGCGGAACTAAAGCAAAGCCTCATGTACATATTGTTTTGCTCCAATACCCCATGAAAATGAGGATTTGTTCTGTAACTCCTAGATGAGTAAAGCATTTCAGAAGACATGATTTTGAGAGTTTTACATGATTATTAGTTCTAGGATCGTACGTCCGTGCCTGGATGCACTATTTATAATGGCCGCTGCATGCGTTTGGGCACCATCTCATCTAGTTCTTACCTCTCTAACTCATGAGTTTTATTTTCATGAGTTTTATTTTTTTGCTGTGTTGAATAAGCAAGTAGAACTTGCATGCAGATCGAAAATGTGTCCTCATGCTATTTTGGGAGGCCAGCAAAATAGCATTGCTACATTATCACGGACTTCTCCATCCCACATGTTTTACATGCATGTGATGATGTGAAAAAGATATTCTTCTATGCCGTATTTTTTTCCTTGTCAATATAATACTACATCCGTCCAACAAAAGATGTCTCAAGTTTGTCAAAATTTAGATGTATTTAGACATAACTTAATGTATAAATGCATTCAAATTTAGTTAAAGTTGACACATCTTTTATTACATGGAGGGAGTAGATAGAAATTCTCCAATGCATTTTAGAGAGACCCAATCAACCTGCACGCAGTGTAACAACAGGAGAAGAAGTCTCACTAGCTGGTCGGTTTCCTTTTTCTGTGATGTTTACTGCATCAAGAAATTACCACCTAGGCACCTACAAACTGCACTTGTTATGATTCCCGCTTCCTTACAAATAAGAGAAAAATGAGCTACGTGCAGAACCACAAAATAAATTTCAGAAAATAGCCTATAACAACAGTTTTTACTTTTAAACCGAGTGCTGGACTCACATGATCCCAAAAGTTCACTAGCCTAATGTACATATTGTGCGGATCTAAGGGCCCAAATTTGTCAATACTAAAAGACCAAAGGAGTAGTAAGGGCAAAATGGGTAGAAATACAAAACAAAATACTAAGAGATGATTTTTCTTTTTTTCTAAATCATGTACTTCCGTTGTATTATCATTTCGGAAGGGAGATTGAGCGGAATAACAAACACTGGCCAGCAGCTGTATTGGGCACTCGTCATGCCAAATGGATTGAACCCATCAGTTGCGATGGCAATTCGAACATTCCGAAGCTCCGCGGCTTTCTCCGGATACTTCCGATCAAAATCCTTCCATGCTTCGCCATCCGACGCCATCCGAGGGATGTGTCAACATTGGCCAATGATCCTTGTCGTATTTGTATTTCTTCCCCAGTTTGTGATGCGTCACAGTTTTGCCAGGCACGTCGGATAGCATCATCCGACCAATTCTTTCTGAGAATGGAAGCATTCTAAGAACTTTATGGGGTATTTTTGACCGCACCAGACCCTTCCCGTGGTCTATCTCGACATACCTAGAGAAATTGCACTTGAGACAATGCTTGGCATCCGCGTATTCTCTGTCAAACACCGTGCATCCATTTTTACATGAATGTAGGCACTGAGCCGGCAACTTAAGTACACTAAGCATTTTGTTCGCCTCGTACATGCTTTTAGGCAAAAGGTGGCCTTCCGGAAGGAGACTACCGGTAACTGCCATCATCACATCAAACCATTCTCTGCTCAAGTTGAACTAGGTCTTCACAGCCATTATTCTAGCAACGGCATCCAGCTTATTGACCTTTGTGTGAGCATGCAGATCTGTGCCTGCCTCCGCTAGCATATCAAGATAGGCCTTAGAGGTTGCCTCCGGTTGTTCCTCCGTTGGAACGCGTGCTCTCTCCAAGTCATCTAGCATGTCCTGAAACCCCGTATCATAGTCGTCTGTGCGCCTTCACACGACCTCCTCTCTTCCTCTATCCTCTTGCTCACCATGGTAGCCCCATCGGGTATAGTTTGGCGTGTACCCATACAACAGCAAGTGATTGCTCATCTCATCCTTTGTGTGTCGTGTCTTGTTATTGCAACGACTGCAAGGGCACCAAGCACGCTCTTCTACTCTAGCAAATGCAACCTCCAAGAAATCTGCCGTGTTTTTCATCCAATCATCGTCCCGGTCTGTCCGACTACAGCGGCCATTGTACATCCACCGACGATCAGCCATTCTCTGCTATTTTGGGATACCACATGACACCAAAGGGATACACGGTTTAATAACGCAACTAGCAACACAAGTAATTAGTTTCGTCAAATTAATTACGTCGCATATTTTATTTGTTCACTGAAAAAAGGCATGTGCTGAACTATTCCACTAATAGGTAAGGATAGGTCCTAATCCCACCCGACGGTGTGTAGATTGGGCCGTTTCCATTCTCCAGTCCGGTCCGAGACGAAATTTCGGTAGCACCTCCCCGCTGTTCTCCAAATACACGTCTCGACAACAAGCCAAGAGAATGCGCATCCGGAGAACACCGGGGAGATGCTGCCGAAATCACGTCTCGGATCGTACAAGAGGACAGAAACGAACCCAATCTACACACCCTCAGGCTGTCCAAAAAACGTGGACAATCCGAAAGAGTTCGCTTAAAGATATGCAAAGACTTGCATATCTATATACGTAACCCTTTCGGACGAGAGACGCATAGGGTTACGCGACTTTGACATTTAAACTGCAAGTGTCATCGGCTCGATGGCCGGGACAGAGCAAAAGGGAAAGGCGAGATAGAGGGAGATGCTCACCAAGCTAAACCGGAGACAAAGTAGTCGTGGTCGATGTCACCAATAAACCAGAGACAAACCGGAGACATTTTATAAGCATAGAGTTATACAACAATCAAACAATCACCAACATTTTTACCTAACTACAAGCTAGCATATCAAAATACTCACTATCATAACCTAGTACAAAGTAAGCTAATATATGCATACAAATTAAGCTACTATATGCATATAAATAAAGCTACTATATGCATATAAATTAAGCTAGTATATGCATACAAATTAAGCTAACTACAAGCTAGCATATAAATTAAGCTACTATATGCAAACATACGTAGAAGGGGATCCATCTTCTCCCCAATGACTCAATGAGCTCAAGTCTGCGAGGCCTTCCAGGACTCAAAGAGGCCGCGCCCTGAGCAGTGGGAGATAGGGTTTAGGGTTTACGAAGCCCGGGCTGGTGATGGGCGAGTTTTCGGTGTCGCCCACTGCGGAAGTCGGTAGAGGAGCCAAGCTGCTTTGATACCACATGATGCCGTTCGAATGAATATTGTGCTTACGGGAGTTGAATAGGTGTAATTATTGTTCTTAATATATCCAGTTCTGAATATATCCGTAACTGATAGGGATTCCCTTTTTCTGAGATGTTTACTGCCTCAAGAGATTACCACCTATACTGCACTTGTTCTGAATTCTGATGACCGTGTAGCTAGGCCATACGTATTGTCCGGCGAGGTCACGAGACGATGTCGAACAATGACTCGCGTCACAGATCGTCGAGTAGATCATGTTGTGCCTCGATATGATCCAGCGCATCCTACCAGCGGAGGTGATGGAGATGTGGTGCATGGACGGTCGGCACGCCGAAGGCGGCATCGATAGTGGCCGTCGCGAGGGGAAGGGCCCTGAGCTGTGGGGGTTGCAGGTTGGTTGGTGACGGGCGAGTTTTCCGTGTCGCCATTGACTTATTACGATTGTAATTGTATTGATTGATCAGGCAGGTACACGATGTATTGATCATGCAGGCAGGTACAGAATGTACAGAGGTACTCACTCCGTTTCTAAATACTAGTCGCTATTTTAGTGCAAGAACGTAGCCCGAGATGGGTGAGCTACGTACGAGCCGTGTGCGCGTGAGGACGTGCGCACCGGCCGCGGTGATCGCGCTTTGGGCGAAAGCAGGCACGTCCATTGCTGATCCCGTCTGGCTCGCAATTAGTTGGCGCAGCTATTGTTTGAAGTTCCAACACGACCGAGGGCGACTCGCTTCCTTTTCAAGTTCCCGCGCCGCCGCATGCACGGCGTCACATAGATTACCGGACACATTTCAAAGTGTGCCAATTTGGCTTCAAAGTGCGTCAAATTTATATTCATGACATTTTAAAAGTGTTGAATATACTCGTGTTCACAAAACTGTTTGACGCACTTTTATCCGCAAAATCTGCGGTTGAAGTGCTAAAAGTGAGGTTAAAAATCAAAATTTACTATATTTGGACAAAGTACGGCTAGCATTGGGAGGACAAATGTCTACCGCGAGGGCCACGCCGCCAAGCCCTGCACGCAGCCTTGCCACGCCCTCCAACTCCCACCGCAGCTCCGAAGCCCAACTTCTTTCCGTTCATGTCGCAGCGGAAGAAGCGGCGGAGCGCATCGTGCTCCAAGAGCGACTTGCTTGCCCAGTCGTCAGGGAGCCCGTCGTTGCACGGGTGCACTCGCAGCAGCGCAAGACGCAGTCGGCGAGAGTGTTCGATTGGTGGCTTGTCCGCAGGCACAGCCGCCCATCGGCACGGCCCGCCAGCGGGTTCTCGCTAGCCAGATTCGCCCACCCGTGTATGGTCATGGAGGGGCTAACCTAAATTTGCAGGCGCTCACCGTGGCGCTGTACAGGTATAAGGACTCCGATGATATATCGCCGAACTTCTCTTTCAAGTCATATACAAACCACGGCGTGCTGCCATTGCAGCCCTTTTCTGAGCTGGACGCGGAGTCAGCACGAAGCGGAACTAAAGCAAAGCCTAATGTATATTTTATTTTGCTCCAATATCCCATGGCAGTCAGGATTTGTTCAGCAACTCCTGTTTCAGAAACATAACTCTGAGAGTTACTACATAATTAGGACTTAGGATAGTACATCGACGACACACAATTTATAATGGCTTCTGCATGCATGTGGGCACACCATCTCATCCGGTTCTTACCTTTAGCTCATGCGTTTTATTTTCATGAGTTTCGATTTTTTTTATCTGTCTCGAATAAGCAAGTAGAACTTGGTTGTAAATAAAAAATATGTCCTCATGTTTTTTAGCTAGACTCACTGTCGACTCCACCTTCTCGAGAGTGCTCTCGCGGCCTCTCCATCTCGTTAACGATCAGGACACCGATCGAACGTCCTTTTATTTTAGTCAGATCAGGATACCAATTACCAAACCTCCTATTATTTGAGTTGGAACTCGGATCATGGCAGCGCTCTCCGTTCTGCGATTGTTATCTAGTGATTCTAAATTCTTGATTCAAATTTGTCCAAATATAAATGTATCTATCCTTAAAAAGCGTCTAGATATATGTAATATTTCGACAACAATTTAGAACCGGAGGGAGTATTTTCTTGTTGCTGCACATCCGCGTTTGCGTCTTGTCCTTCCAGCTTTCAAAGAACCAACGAACAACATGATACAGACTTTTTTTTTTAGAGGAGATACAGAGCACACTCATGCATCGCAAAACCAGACCTAACCTCAGAGGGCCGCCCAGGGCCCATGATATGTTGCAGGGCCCAACATGACACAGAGCACACTCATGCATGCAAAGTCACTACGTTAAACTCATGCATGCAAAGTCACTTCGTCTCAGCAAGCATTCTGTACGCCAAGCGAACAGTAAACAGACCCGACTTCTCATAATGCCATGCCCAAAAATCAGGCTGCCTTGTGTTGTTGATCGGGATCTGTCTCACGGCTTCCACGTCCATCGGCAGCAGGTGAGCCTTCAACATATCAACATCTCAGGTCCTCGTCGCCGAGCAGATAAAGTCTGAAACCCTTGCCGGAGGATCCTGAGACACCGCACCAAAAGCTCGAAGATTGAAATCCCTAGGAGTCCAATTGTCATTCCATATATCTGTAGATTCACCGTCTCCAATTCTGCAGATCAGCCCAATTTTAGCATATCCTTCCATTCACGGATCGCCCCCCAAACTTGAAACGGATTACTCCCAACTTCCGCCTTTAGCTAGTTGGGGATAGTAGCGTCAGCTGTGGCCTGTGTATACAGTATAGTGAGCCTGGTTGGCTGGCCCAGTGGCCAAAGCACTTGGCAATCGACGGCTAAAGTGGAATCCAAAGTGCAGACGCGGTCACACGGAGCTTCGGATATTTTGTACGCCGACACTTTTCGAGGGTTGAAAACCATGTTCCAAGATGAACTGGTTCCAAGACATAGTCCCGGGCTCCCATCCTCCCGGGCAAGTCGGCGGTGCCACTGAGACGCATGATGCTCGGCGTCAGCTTGGGCACAAAGGACAGCTTCCGCCTCAAATCTCGGCACTTCAAGGTGGTCGACTTCAAAAGTCCGTACCACACAATCTTCGGGCGCCCCATCCTTCATGTACACATTGTTTTTCTCCAATACCCCATGACACTAAGGATTTGTTAAGATGAGTAAAGGATTTCAGGATAAAGGACTTTGAGTTCTTATCCAAAAAAAAATCAAGGAATTTGAGAGTTCTACATAATCAGTACGGATTTACAGTACATCAGTGCCTGGGTACACTGCTTATAAATCAAGGATAGTACATCAGTGCCTGGGTACACTGCTTATAAAGACAGGTCCATGCATCTGGGCACCATCTCATTCTTCTTGCCTCTAACTCATGCCTTCTACATTCCTTATTTATTTATTTTTACCATTTTCATTAGTTTCCTTTTTGACCTATCTTAGCAAGTAGGACTTGCATGCAAATCGAAATGTGTCCTCATGCTTTTTTCGGGAGGCCGCAAAAAAGCGGTACATTATCAGCTGGGACTTCTCCATCCCACATGTTTTACACGTGAATGGCATTACCAATGCGGCAATGCCCAACCAGATAGCATTACCTGCAGACCTCAAAAAAAAAGATAGCATTACCTGCACAGTGATTGCTGGGAGTCTGGGACCTGGATAGCGGTACATCATCAACACACTCATGCATACTGCTTCGTAAAGCCAGACCCAATTACCTGAGCGGAAAGGGGCTGCCCGCCCAGGGCCCGCGAAGCTAAGGGGCCCATGATATGTTACGTACAGGCATGTCTTACGTGCAGCTGTGGCCTGTATACAGTATAGTGGGCCTGGTCGGCTGGCCCAAAGGCCAGAGCACTTGGCAATCGACGGCTAAAGTGGGATCGCGCGCCCACTCAAAAAAAAAAGTGGAATCGCGCGCCAAACGCCAGACACACAGATGAAGTCCAGACTATTCTAAAAAAAAAAAAACATACGAAGTCCAGACGCGGTCACACGGAGACGGAGAGACACCCGGATGATGCTTGATGGGACGATCGCAGTTCGCGGAGACAACCCTGTTCGATCGACGGTCGTTCGCATCTGGCACTTTCCCTCGATTTCCCTAGACAAAAGTCGGAGATGCCCAACCGCTCTTCGGTGACTTTGCATGCACGGATGTTTGGACGAGAATTTTAAGAAAATATCGTTGGATAACAAGGATCTAATGGAGTATGAATATTGCTTTCGATACGCTATAAGTGTTTTTGGTGATATTGGATATGATATGTACATATAATGATTATTCATCGGTGTTTTTTTTTCTGAATTTATATGACGGTCGGTATTTGAGTTTGATGGCGCCCCCTCATCTTCCTCACCGGAGAGAGCCCAGAATCACCCCTAGGACGGAACTGTTCTCTCATTTAGGTACATAGTATCTAACAACTTTAGGCCCTATTTGGAACACATGATTGAAAAAACGCAGAAATAGACAAAACACATGAATGAAAAAGGAATACAACAACAAAACTCAGGAATAGAGATCACAGGAAAACTCACATGTGTAGGTGTTTGGAACACATGAATCAGATAGCATAGAAAATGATGTAAACATAGTATGCTAAATTTTTTTAACTGGGATGCGTTGTTCTCGACGTCGTCTTCGGCATAAAGGACGACTTCCGCCTCACATCTCTGCACTTCAGGGTGGTCGACTTCAAAAGTCCTTACCATGCAATCTTTGGTCGCCCCATCCTCCATGTACATATTGTTTTTCTCCAACACCCCATGACACTCAGGATTTGTTCTGTAACTCCATGATGAGTAAAGGATTTCAGGATAAAAGGACTTTGAGAGTTCTTATCCAAAAAGAATTCAAGGATTTTGAGAGTTCTACATAATTAGTGCTACTAGGACAGTGCATCACTGTCTGGGTACACTATTTATAAAGACCGCTGCATGCATCTGGGCACCATCTTATCCTGTTCTTACCTCTAACTCATGCCTTTTATTTCCATGAGTTTTCATTTTTAACCATTTTCATTAGTTTCCTTTTTACCTGTCTTAGCAAGTAGAACTTGCATGCAAATGGAAAAGGCGAATGGAAAATGTGTCCTAGCTAGCACATGCTTTTTTTTTAGGCCAGCAAAATAGCGCTACATTATCATGGTTCATGGACTTCTCCATCCCACATGTTTTATACGTGAATAGCATTACCAACGCCCATCCAAATAGCGTCCTGTTCGAGTTCCCGAGTGCCACCGAACCAGCCAGCCTCGCCACGGGTTCCTCCCTCCGCACTTCAACTTCCACCGCGCGCGGCTCGGACCCGGCGTCAGGGGCGGCGAGAGCGACGACGCGGAAGACCGCGAAGAAGGCGCTGAAGCCCAAGTCCTTTTCTTTTCGTTAGTGTCTTTGCGGAACAAGCGGCGGAGCGCATCGTGCTCCAGGAGCGTCTCGTGCGCCCAGTCGTCGGGGAGCCCGTCGTCGCGAAGATGCACCGGCAGCAGCGCGAGACGCAGTCGGCCAGAGCATTCGAATGGCAGGGAGTCGGACAGAAGCACCCGGGCCTCGTCCGCCGTCGCAGCCGTCCGTCGGCACGGCCCGCCGGCGCGTTGTTGCTAGCAAGATTCGCCCACCCGTGTATGGTCACGGAGGGGCTCACCTCAGGTTGTAGGTGCGGATGGTGCCGCTGTACGGGTATAAGGACTCCTACGATACACCGGCGAACTTCTCTATGAAATCAAATACATCCCACGGCGTGCTGCCATTGCAGCCCTTTTCCAAGCTGACACGGAGTCAGCGTGAAGCGGAACTAAAGCAAAGCCTGATGTACATATTGTTTTGCTCCAATACCCCATGCATGACAGTCAGGATTTGTTCTGTACGTAGCTCTCCAAGATGAGTAAAGCATTTCAGAAGACATGACTTTGAGAGTTCTACATGATTATTAGTTCTAGGATAGTACGTTAGTGCCTGGATGCGCTATTTATAATGGCCGCTGCATGCGTTTGGGGCATCATCTCATCTAGTTCTTACCTCTCGAACTCATGAGTTTTATTTTCATGAGTTTCTTTTTTTTTTGCTGTGTTGAATAAGCAAGTAGAACTTGCATGCAGATCGAAAATGTGTCCTCATGCTATTTTTGGAGGTCAGCAAAATAGCATTGCTACATTACCTGGGACTTCTCCATCCCACATGTTTTACATGTGAATAAGATAGTCTTCTATGCCGTATTTTTTCCTTGTCAATATAATAGATAGAAATTCTACAATGCATTTTAGAGGGACCGAATCAACCTGCACGCAGTGTAACAACAGGAGAAGAAGTCACTAGCTGGTAGGGTTTCCCTTTTTCTGTGATGTTTACTGCATCAAGAAATTACCACACCTAGGCACCTACAAACTGCAATTGTTATGATTCTCACTTCCTTACAAATAAGAGGAAAATGAGCTACGTGCAGAACCACAAAATAAATTTCAGAAAATAACCTATAACAACAGTTTTTTACTTTTAAACCGAGTGCTGGACTCACGTGATCCCAAAAAGTTCACTAGCCTAATGTACATATTGTGCAGATCTAAGGGCCCAAATTTCAATACCAAAAGGAGTAAATTACAGAAAACCACCGCATTAGTGACTAGGGTTTCACATTGGTATTAGTTTATGTTTTGGTGACTAAAAACCACCGGATTTAGTTAATCACTTGTTCGCTAGCAAATAAACAGCTATTTTTTTAAAATAATACTAATTATTTAATCATTATTGAAAATAATACACGTTTTAGAAAAATTTCAAAAATATTACACCCTCGGCCTGGGCCAAGCCGACTGGAGCTAATCGGCCTGGCCCAAGCCGATTAGGCCCACTTGGCTTCGGCCAGGCCGATTAGGCCCCAATCGGCTTCGGGGAGCGGAGAGCCGTGGCGCGAGCTAGAGAGGCGGCGGCGAGCAGTGGCGCGTTCTGGCGGTGGGCCATCTTCGAGACTTGGCTGTGTGCTCGGGAAGGCGCGGGGACGTCGCGGCTGCGGGCTCGGCAGCGCATGGCCGGAGGCGGGGAAGAAGGCAGGCGGCGCGCTGCTCGTGCTCTTGCAGGCGAGGCCGAGGAGGCGCAGCAGGGGCGGTGGGTGGAAGCAGGGGCGCAGGGCCGGAGGCGGGGAAGAAGATGGCCGGCGTGTTCTTGCTGTTGCAGGCAAGGCCGAGGAGGCATTGTGAGCTCGCCATGGTTGGAGGAGATGGGCATGGGCGGCGGCTTGAGGCTGTGCCCTTCTTTTTCCTCGTTGTTGTTGCCTTGTTGGAAAAAACCTTCCACGTCAGTGCGCCAGCTAGACTCGACAGTGGGCCCACCCTGTCAGTTTCGGGCTTAGGCGCTAGGGAGTCAGTAGTTAAATAAATCCGATGGATTTTAATAAAAAACTTAAACTGGTACCAATGTGAAAGCCTACGCCGTAATGTGGTGGTTTTCTGTAATTTACTCTACTAAAAGACCAAAGGAGTAGTAAGGGCAAAACATGTAGAAATACAAAACAAAATACCAAG
Source organism: Brachypodium distachyon (assembly GCF_000005505.3). Taxonomy (NCBI): domain Eukaryota; kingdom Viridiplantae; phylum Streptophyta; class Magnoliopsida; order Poales; family Poaceae; genus Brachypodium; species Brachypodium distachyon. The sequence continues at coordinate 17,384,577 of NC_016133.3, forward strand.
AGATGATTTTTCCTTTTTTTCTAAATCGCACGTAGAAGGGGATCCATCTTCTCCTCAATGACTCAACGAGCTCATGGCTGTGAGGCCTTCTAGGACTCACGTCGAAGAGGCCGCGTCCTGAGCAGTGGGAGATAGGGTTTAGGGTTTAGGGGTGATGGGTGAGTTTTCGGTGTCGTCCACTGCGAAAGTCGGTAGAGGAGACAAGCTGCTTTGATACCACATGATGCCATTCGAATGAATATTGTGCTTACGGGAGTTGAATAGGTGTAATTATTGTTCTTAATATATCCGGTTCTTAATATATCCGTAACTGATAGGGATTCCCTTTTCCTGAGATGTTTACTGCCTCAAGAGATTACCACCTATACTGCATTTGTTCTGAATTCTGATGACCGTGTAGCTAGGCCGTACGTATTGTCCGGTAAGGTGATGAGACGATGTCGAACAACTCGCGTCGCAGATCTCGTCGAGTAGATCATGTTGTGCCTCGATATGATCCAGCGGAGGTGATGGAGATGTGGTGCATGGACGGTCGGCACGCCGAAGGCGGCATCGATAGTGGCCGTCGCGAGGGGAAGGGCCCTGAGCTGTGGGGGTTGCAGGTTGGTTGGTGACGGGCGAGTTTTCCGTGTCGCCATTGACTTATTACGATTGTAATTGTATTGATTGATCAGGCAGGTACACGATGTATTGATCATGCAGGCAGGTACAGGATGTACAGAGCTATACACTACAGCAGAGTAGCTGATCCGGGGCACTTCAAAATGCCCTGAAATGTACAAAAATTGCCTCAAAAACTTGTAAGGGCAGTTTAAATAGTGCTGCATTTACTCATGTTTCTAAAAGTATTTGGGCACTTTTAAAAGGTGCTCCTAACAATGGAGGCACCATTTCAAATATGCATTCAATACTATTCAGGGCACTTTTCAAATATGCCCTAAATTTAATTTTGATGCACTATGAAATATGCCCACAAAACAAATGGAAGCAATTTGAAACTGCACCTTAAAAACCAATTGGATGCACTTTAAAGTTTGCCCTTAAACAAATCAGATGCACTTCAGTAAACTGCCCCCAAAATATTACATATACCAGTATTCAAATAGTGTGCCCCAACAGTGCATTATCATCCATAAATTGTATCTTCAACAGTTCTAAAGTACCAGAGTTGCATCCCAAAAAGATTCAGCAGTTCACTCTGCCCATCATTCAGATTACAGTTACTACAACATCAAAAGACTGCTACCAGCAGAAACAACCCAGATCAACTACAATATCAAAATATTCCAGTGTAACTAGTGCATTCTCCATCGAGGCATTAGCTTGTGAGTCCTTTTTCGAACTTGATTTCCTTGTAGTCGGATTGGAAGTTCTTCTTCTCTTGGTTGTCTTTCTTTGTCCAGTTTGTGAATCTCCATTGTTACTACTTCGTTTGCGAATTAACCTACATCACATCAGCACATTCAAATTTGGCCCAAAATTCAAACTTCTCAGAAAAACTTCTCACAAGCACGACGGAAACTTAAGGCCCCTGCAAAAAAAAGAATCAAACCAGTTCTGCACCTTTTCTCTTGCAGTCTCTCTACAATCTAGCAAGCATGTGCATAAAACCAAGGGAGAATCGAAACAAAAATAAACCAGCTGGTGCATGTTTCTTGTAGTGTGCTTGTCTGGGTAGAATAACACTATAGAATCCCTATAGAAAATCCTGATAGAAATCTGACCAAATAAATCATTGGGCATAGACTGAATATGAGGACATGAGACAAAACTGAAATTGATGATTATCATTCTGCAATATGTCGTCTGCTCATCTTCCATGCAGAAAATTTGTAGCTAATTTGCCAGAAGAAAATTTATCAAGTTTCCCAAATGTCAAGTTTTCTGAGATTGATTGTGGTCTTTCTTGTGTAGTATAGAGCCAGCTGCTACTGAAGGACAATCTTCCAAGAAAAAGAAACCCGTTGTACCACTACTACAGAATACCCCTTCCGTGAACCCTCACCAGTGGCTGTCATTTTCACTCAAAAAATCACCGCCACTGGTGAGGTCACAAGTGGCGGTCATTTTCATGAAAAAAATCACCGCCACTGGTGAGGGTCACCAGTGGCGGTCATTTTCACTCAAATAATCACCGTCACTCGTGCTAGAGCAAAAGTGGCGGTGATTTTCATTCAAAAAATCACTGCCACTGGTGCTCTAGCACCAGTGGCGATCATTGCGCACAGCCACTGGTGACCTCTTAGAACAGCCACTGGTGACCCCCCACCTACCAGTGGCTGTCCTAAGCCCGAACCCGCCACTAGTGACCCCCCGGAGACCGCTGACACTTGCAAAAATCATAACTAATTCAAAACAAATCCAACCAATGTGATTCTTTTTGCTATAGTCTTCATTTTTATTCCTTAACATTCTTAAGCACTAATATAACACTGTCTTTCTCAGGAAAAATGATTTTCCATTTTTTCAATGCAAAAATGTAGTATTTTGTGAAGCAAGTACAATATTTATGGTTCAAAATGGCACCTATACAATTTTCACACAAAGTAGAACGTATTAAAATGGCTGTGTAGAAGGGCTTTAAATTTTATAGCTATATTGATACTTTTCCCCATTTAAATGAATTTCTAGCGATTTCCGAAAAGTAATTCAAATTTGAACTACAAGTGTGTGATAGATTGTTACTAAAAAATTCAAAAAATAATTTTAAGGTACCTAAGTAAGAATTATGTAAGATTCCTATAGGGTGTTGAAATATTCAACACCTTTCTATGGAAAGATGTGCCGACAATGTTCACCCCATATTGCAAAAATTCTAATAATATGAAGAAATTGTCAAAAAAGTCAATTTTTTGGCATGGAGTCCTTTTATGTGTACTAGTTGCCATGAAAAATGTTAAACTTGATTTTTGACAAATTTTCAAAAAAATACTTCACAAAATGGACTATCAAGTACGAATGTTTATGAGTTTTAAGCCAAGTGACCAAAGGTACGGCCATTTCTATATCATAGTTCGTGATAATGAATCCAATTTTTGCACAGAGGTGCGTCTTTGCATGCCAAACAATGTTGTCAAAAAGTTTAGAAATTTTTAGTTAAAAGAAAGGTTTTTTTTCATTTTCTAAACACAAAAAGTGAGGTGTTTTGTTAAGTACTATTAATATGGTTCAAAATCGCGCCCAATTTTCACACAAAATAGATCGTATTGAGAAACTTGTAAACCAATTCAATTTGATCCAGAATACAATTATATAATACTAAAAATAAAAATAAAATGAATTTGAAACCCTCCAATGGCTGTTTCGCAATTAGACCCGCCACCGGAGGTTTCATAAAGGAAACCACAATCCGGATGCTAGCTGCTGCTGGTTTCTGATTGGTTGAGAAGTGGTGGACCGGATCAATGACGTGGCCGTTTTGTGCTTCTTTCTCATGATTCTTTTGGCCGCCCGTGACTCCCCCACAGCCTTATCTCCTTGTGGCGTTCTCTCCCTCCTCTCATTTTCTTTCTTCTCCTCCTTCCTGGTTCTTCCCCCCCCCTCCCTCACCCGACCTCCCTCACTCGGCAGATCCGGCCCCTGCGCCCCCGCCTCCAGCCACCACGCCCCCGCGCGACCCGTACCTGCCTCCTGCCCCCGTGCGCCATCCATGGAGGAGGGCGGCCTGCCGCCGCAGATCCTGCCCCTGTCGCCGCCGCCATGGGGGAGGGCGGCCAGCCGTCGCGGATCCGGCCTTCCTCGAGCCCGACACCGCAGCTCCTCCCCTCCCCCCACCGTCTCTCGTCGCCGTCAAGCCCACGTCCCCCTGCCATGGCGCAGATCTGGCCTCCCCCGAGCCCGTCTCCATGGGATCCAGCCGACTGGCACGTCTTTTTCTCTTCATCTCTCTCGGTTTTCTCTTTCATTCTCTGTCTCTCTCTCTCTCTTTCTCTCTCTTTCTCATATGGTGGTGGACGACCTGCTCTCCGGGAGCAAGATGGTAGCGGCCTCGTGCCGGCGTCCAGCGGCGCCCCGTATGCGGCATGCACCTCGTCCGAGCCCTTGCCTGTGATGTGTATATATGCTATGTAATGGAGTTGATTTCATTTCAAGGTTAAAGTAGTGATGTGTATGCTCTGTAATCTGTTTGGTTTCTCTGTTAAAGTTTCTATGGATGATCGATCTGTGTGTTCTATGTACTCGTTTCGGTTTCTCGGTTGGATTTCAGATCTGTAATTTAGATCGGATTTTCTGTGATTTATATCGGATTTGCTGTGGATTGCAGGCCACGGGCCTGCTTTTTTTTTAAAATCGCCAAATTGTTACCAGTGGCGGGGATACCTGCCGGCCACGGGTGGGCACAGCACCGGTGGCGGTCAAAAGCACCGCCAGTGGTGGGCAGAGCACCAGTGACGCACGGTTAGTGGCGGGCAGGTTCACCGCCACTGACCACATTTTTTGACCTCCACTGGTGTACTTTTCTGTAGTAGTGTACTTATTTATGTTAGTTTCCCAACCTGTAGTAGAACCATGTGCCATTGGGTGAGACTGATTTTATTTTGTTTCTAGTTGGTGCCATTCATCAGGTATGTACATGTGTGTATGGCAAAATAATCGTATACATGTGTGTCTGGCAAAATAAAAAGACATCAGACGGAACACCGTACATGTATAGACTGAAGACTAGACTGAATAATGTACAGTAAATTCAGTAAACGAATATCAAACAGAGTGGTCTGTAAACTAAACTCATTACACTAAGACTGAGATTAAAACTGAAACTGTAAAACAAGAAAGAAATATTGACATTACCATCTTTCCTGCAATATAGGCATCCACAGGCTCTCCTTTCTTGTTGGTATAGACAACACAATATAACTCTGATCGAGACACAGTTCTTCCTTCTTTAATTTCTTGTAACAGTATATATGATGATTAACAAATGCAACGCAAAGTTTATTGTTTAAATTCCTCAAACGCACCATCTGATATTGAATAACCGCAAAACTTCTTGAACCTGCAGCATGGCAACAATTCTCCTGATACCCCCTTGTTTCTTTTTTCTTAGTTGGAATTGCCTGCATATAGAAAATGTTAGTAAACTACGAACAGGAGTTAATTCAGTCTCATCATTTCTAGAGGCCATATCAATAAAACCTCTTGTCACAGGAGTCACCATAGCACACCAATCTAACTCAATTGGATCTTGTACATAATAAATCTGCTTAGCTTGGCTTACTAGAATAAATGGATTTGCTATTATGTCGTCTCTCTTTCGAAGATGATTGAAATTAACATGAGTTATTCTGAAATTATCTACTCTAACTCAAGTACTTTTAACCCAATCTCATTTAAATAATACTACATGGCCATCATTTGAGTAATTCAGTTCCACTATCTCAACTATTCTACCATAGCTATTATATTTCCGAAGCATGTAGTATGACCTTTGAGCGAATGTTTTCACATCTGATGGCACACCAACTCCATGATCAATCATATGTTGCACCTGTAGAGGCAAACATCAGCATACCAATTCTATTTTCAGCATGGTTCATTGGATAAATTTTCTAAGTCCATCACGATAGGTAACAGTTGATCTAGGGGCAATTAACCAAGACTTGTCCATGATTTGTACAATTGTACTACTCAAGTCACAGAAACTCTGAATAAACAAACTAAGCAGTGCCTGTAAGTGCAAATGGAACTCGTCGCATTCAAACAGATGGTACACACAGGGCAATCAAAAACAACATTACACGTTCTCAACTATACATGACAACTTCAGATAGGACAATTCAAACAAATGAACCGCAGCATAGAGACCACGCACCATATTTAGCCGATTCGTTGGGGATGGTGGAAGTTGTTGCACGGGGACAGGAGAGGAATGAAGGGTGCGGATCCATGAGCTTGGAGCCTTAGACAACCGGCCTCTCCTTGTGCGGCGGCGGCCTCAGCGAGGACAACCCCTCGGTCGGTCGCGAGGAGGAGAGGATGGCCGAGGAGATCTCAATGAAGGCAGCGGCGGCTCGTGACGGGAGCGGGGAAGACAGGCAACCGATGCCGCAGGGTCGTTGGCAGTGAGTGGAGGCGATTGGCGAGCGAGGATATGGGCGATCTACGCGGCGGGGATCTAGGTGGCGGCGGCCGGATGAGGCGGCGTCCTAGCTAGGCGGCGGCGACCTAGCTAGGCGGCGGCGGTGCGTCCTGGCGAGCAGAGGATATGTACGATCTAGGCGGCGGCAACCTAGACGGCGGCGGCGCGTCCTGGCGAGGAGAGGATATGTACGATCTAGGCCGCGGCAACCTAGACGGCAGCGGTCGGAGGAGGCGGCGTCCCGCGGCGGCGACCTAGCTAGGCGGCGGCGGCGCGTGATGGCGAGCGGCGCGTGCGGCCGTGCGGCCGAGATCTCGATCGAGAAGAGAAACAATGCGGCGTGTGATTTTTGAGAAGATGATTTTTCTAAGAAGATGTACAAGTTAATTGAGGTGGGAGGACCGGGATGCTTAACTTAAAACTTGTAGGGGTTTCATAAAAGAATAGAAAATCAGGGGCACTTTCCTGCAACGTGCCTTTGATGCTTTGAGTTTTTGAGGCATTTTTTTTCAAATGCCCTGATTAAGTCCTAATCCGAGGCAATTAAATTAAGCTGCCTCACAAGCTCATAATTCAGGGCGTTTTAAAATTGTGCCCCCTTGAAACGTCCTTAAATGCCTACCGTGGCCTACTGATAGTTTACAACAGAACGTAGCCCGAGACGGGTGAGCCACTTACGAGCCGTGTGCGCGGGAGTACGTGCGCACCAGCCGCGGTGATCGCGCTCTGGGCAAAAGCAGGCGCGTCCATTGCTGATCCAGTCTGGCTCGCGATTAGTTGGCGCAGCTATTGTTCCAAGTCCCAACACAACCGAGGGCGACTCGCTTCCTTTTCAAGTTCCCCGCCGCCGTATGCATTGCGTATTGCCGGACGCATTTCAAAGTGCGCCAATTTGGTTTTAAAGTGCGTCAAATTTTTATTCATGGCATTTTAAAAGTGTTGAATATATTCGTGTTGACAAAAGTATTTGACGTATTTTTATTGGCAAAATCTGCGGTTGAAGTGCTAAAAGTGCAGTTAAAAATCAAAATTTACTATATTTGGACAAATTACGGCTAGCATTGTGCAGACAAATGTCTATAGTGAGATAGTGATGGAACCGGCTGGGCTGTGCTCGTGCGGCCATGCCACCAAGCCCTGCATGCAACCTGCCACGCCCTCCAACTCCCACCACAGCTCCGAAGCCCAACTTCTTTCCGTTCATGTCGCAGCGTGCAGAGAGTTAGAGAGACAGAAGATTGGGAGAATGCACCGTGAGGTGCTGCCATACTCAGGCTCTCATATATATAGAGTACAAGTTACATCGTACAAGTGGAGCAACGTGGGGAGGTGGAGGCAACCGCTAGAGTGACACTACACAACACGCCCCCCCCCCCCCCCCGCAGTTCGTGCGTCGGAATGTCGATGCACAAACTGGATCGAAACTCAGAAAAAGTGGATGCCGGCAACCCTTCGTCATAATGTCGGCGAACTGCAGCGTCGTGGGCACATGCAGGACACGGAGCTGGCCGAGCGCGACCTTCTCTCGCACAAAATGAATGTCGAGCTCGATGTGCTTCGTGCGCCGATGGTGAACTGGGTTGTCAGCCATGTAGACAGAGGAGATGTTGTCATAGTAGACGACGGTCACACGGTCGAGGGGAACATGGAGCTCGCCGATGAGCTGGCGAAGCCAGCAGCTCTCCGCAACGGCGTTGGCCACGCCGCGGTACTCCGCCTCAGCACTGGAGCGGGAGACGGTGGGCTGGCGCTTCGACGACCATGACACCAGTGCATCACCAAGGAACACCGCATACCCGGAAGTCGAGCGGCGAGTGTCGGGGCACCCGGCCCAGTCGGCGCCGGAGTAGGCGACAAGGTCCAGCTGCGATGACCGGCGGAGATACAGACCAAGAGCCGTGGTGCCGCGAACATAGCGCAGGATGCGCCTCACCAGTGCCAAGCGCGGTTCCCGGGGAGCCTGCATGTAGAGACACGCCTGTTGCACAGCATACTGGAGATCTGGGCGTGTCATCGTGAGGTATTGGGGAGCCTCGACGAGGCTCCTGTACTCAGACGCGTCGGAGACCGATGCGCCGGAGTCGGCATCCAGCTTCGCGCGTATGTCGATCGGCGTGGAGACGGGCTTGCAGACGGTCATGCAGGCACCCTCGAGGAGGTCCTCCACGTACTGTGCTTGGTCGAGGAAGAAGCCGGCGGAGCTCCTGGAGACACGGATGCCGAGGAAGAACCGCAGTGGCACCAAGTCCTTCATGGAGAACTCGGAGCTGAGCTGGGTGGTGACCGCGCGCAACAGGTTGTCAGAGGAGGCCGTGAGGACGATGTCGTCGACGTAGAGGAGCAGGAACGCCGTGTCAGCACCTCGGCGGAGCACGTACAAGGAGTGGTCCGACTTGGTGACGGAGAAGCCGATGGAGCGCAGAAATGCCGTGAAGCAGTCGTACCACGCGCAAGGCGCCTGCTTGAGCCCATACAGGGAGCGATCGAGTAGGCACACATGGTCGGAGTGGCGCTCGTCGACGAAGCTGGCTGGTTGCTGACAGTAGACGCGTTCCTGGAGGAAGCAAGCCGTGGAGGAAGGCGTTGTTCAGGTCCATCTGGTGGACCGGCCAGTCCTGAGCAGCAGCCACAGCAAGGACGGTGCGGATCGTGGCAGATTTGATGACCGGGCTGAAGGTCTCGTCGAAGTCGACGCCCGGCCACTGAGAGAAGCCGCGAAGAACCCATCGCGCTTTGTAGCGGTCGAGGCTGCCATCCGGCCGAAGTTTGTGCCTGAACAGCCACTTGCCAGAAACGATGTTTGCACCTGCCGATCGAGGCACCAAAGTCCAGGTGCGGTTCGCCATTAGCGCGTGGTACTCGTCCTGCATTGCGGTTTGCCAACTGGGATCTTGCAAAGCTGCACGCACAGAGGTTGGGAGGGGGGAGATGGAAGGAGTGGTGGAGGTAGTCAGGCTGTATTTGGGGTTGGGCATGAAAATGCCCGATTGGGCGCGGGTGCGCATTGTGTGCGTGGGGAGCGGGGCTGGTGTGGGTGCGACAGGAGCGGCGGCGAGATCAGGAGAAGCTGGTGCGGCAGGTGAGGCATCAGGGGGTGTGATGGGGAAGTGGTTGGGATTGGCAGGGGCGAGATCAGGGGCGGAGGGCGGGGAAGTGGGTTGTTGGGATCGTTGGGGCGAGTCTTAGCGGCGCGGCAGGAAATGTCTGCCGCGGCAGGGGCACGGCAGGAAATGTCTGCCGCAGCAGGGGCGCGGTAGGACGGGTCTGCTGCGGCAGGAGCGCGGTAGGACGAGGCTGCCGCGGCAGGGGGTTGGAGGCCACGCCTGGGAAGCGGAGATGGGGGTGGGGGGGAGGTGGTGTGGCTTGGGATGCAGCAAAAGGGAAGATCTGCTCATCGAAGTGGACATGGCGGGACACGATGATGCGATGGGTGGAGTTGTCGTAGCACTGGTAACCCTTATGATCGGGTGAATACCCGAGGAAAGTGCACGCAGTGGAGCGCGGGGCAAGTTTGTGCGGCGTAGTGGGGAGAGTGTTAGGATAGCAGAGGCAACCAAACACGCGTAGGGGAGTGTAGTCAGGGGGCACGCCGTAGAAAAGCTTGAACGGTGTGATGAGTTGGCGAGGGCGACAGGGACGATGGTTGAGCAGAAAAGTGGTCATGGCCAGAGCCTCAGCCCAGAACCGCAGAGGCATGGAAGCATGAAAGAGCAAGGTGCGGGTGATGTCATTGAGAGTGCGAAGAGTGCGTTCGGCGCACCCGTTCTGTGGGGACGTGTAGGGGCACAACATGCAAAGTTGGATGCCGTGAGTGGCAAAGAATTCCCGGCTAGAGAGATTGTCGAACTCGCGGCCATTGTCGGACTTTATGGTGAGGAGGGGGAGGTGGAACTGTGTTTGCAGGAAGACGTGGAAACGTTTGATCGCGGGAAAGACATCGGACTTGCGGCGAAGGGGTACAGTCCAAGAGAAGTGGCTATAGTCATCGAGCAGCAACAAGTAATACTGAAAACCAGAAACACTAGATACAGGGGACGTCCAAACATCACAATGAACTAAACTGAAAGGAACAAATGACACATGCAAGTAATGCTGAAAACCAGAAACACTAGATACAGAGGACGTCCAAACATCACAATGGTTTTACAAACTGAAAGGTAAACGAGTGTTTTTGCCTATGCGACATGCGTGACAAGTATGAGAGGTGGTGGCGGGTTGGCGAGGCGCGACATGCCGAAGAACACCAGAGAGTGACTCGCCCCCAGGGTGACCCAAGCGTTGGTGCTAGAAATCGGCGTGCGCCATGGCGGTGTGAAGGCTGAGGTGTGACTTGGGGCGGAGCGGGTACAGATCATCATCGGAATCGTCACATCGGAGCAGAACCTCCTGGGTGTGCCGATCCTTGACAGAAAAACCACAATCATCAAACTCGACGTTCACAGGATTCTGACGAGCGAGACATTTAACAGAGATTAGGTTTTTGATGAGGGAGGGAGAAACAAGAATGTTGTGTAGAGTGAGGGGGGAGGTAGACGTTGGAATGGAGAGGCTACCAGTGTGCGAAACAGTAAGCGAGGAACCGTTGCCAACGACAATGCGAGAACTCGTAGAGGGGCGGAGAGTGGAGAGCATACCAGGATCCAAGGTCATGTGAGCAGTGGCGCCGGTGTCCATGTACCAGTCGCCCGTCGGCGGTGTCGCAGACTGCATCAAGAGGGCGTTGAGGGCCTGGCTAAGACCCTGCTGATCCCAAGCAGGTGCAGAAGGAGCAGGGATAGGAGGCAGGGCAGTAGGGTACGCGGGCGGCGCTGGAACATGTGTCGAGGAGCCAGCGAACGCGGGCGGCGCCAGGGGCCGGGGCCCAAGGATCCTCGATCCAGGAGCATGAGGACGCCGCGGCACGGGCCAGGCGTGCACCAGGCCGGTCCAGGGGTTGGTGTTGGGCATAGGTAGAGGAGGTGCCGACGTGCCCGAGCGGTTGGAGCCTTGTGCCGGCGTGGATCCGCCCTGCGGCTGCTTGCCCTTCCCTTTGCCCTTGTTCTTGCCACCGCGGTTGTTGGAGGTGGAGCCGGAGCCGGTGTTGATGTTGGTGGCCGCCGCGTGGAGGGCGGTGTTGTGGAGACCCGGGCGGTAGACTTGCGAGTCTCCTCCAGGGAGAGAAACGCATGGCACTCGAGGAAGGAGGGGAAGGGTGTCCGGCCGGCGAGGATCGGGATGTAGATGTGGAAGCGCTCGTCGAGGCCGCAGAACATCTGCATCACCAGCTGCCGATCTGTGAGGGGCTCGCCGAGATCGCGAAGTTGGTCGGCATACTCCTTGAGGCAGCCGAAGTACGTGAGCACCGGCGAGTCACCCTGTTCGAGGATGCGGAGGGCGTTGCCGATTTAGATCGCCTGCATCTCCATGTTGTCGAGGAAGAGGCCGCACACGGCTTGCCAGATGGTGGACGTGGTTGGTGCGGGGGTGATGATGAGGCCGAGAATTTCCGGCGACACACGGAAATAGATCCAGGAGACGATGAGGGCGTCGTCCTGGAGCCACACGGGGTCGTGGGGCTGAGCGTTGCCGGTGAGGTGATCGGCGAGCCCGGTCTGCTGCAGGAGCAGTTTGAACATGACGCGCCAGGGGGTGTAGTTGGGCGGCTGGAGTTGAAGAACCAGCGGCACGCGCTCGCCAATTACCACGGCGTCATGGCGGTTGGGAGCAGGCGCACCCAGGGCGCCCGCAGCGGTGGCCGCACCGGCGCTGGTGGAGGAAGAGAGAAGGCCGGCAGCAGGGGAGTGAAGGCCGGGGGAGCTGAGGACGTGGGCGCCGGCGGCGTCGAACGCGACGGCGAGGCCGCGGCCGCGACCGGCAGGGGAGGGAGTCGGAGTCATAGCGAGGTGGAGCAGTGGAAGTGGGATCGTGGACAGTTAGAACCCAACGACTCATACCATGTAGAGAGTTAGAGAGACAGAAGATTAGGAGAATGCACCATGAGGTGCTGCCATAATCAGGTTCTCATATATAGAGTACAAGTTACATCGTACAAGTGGAGCAACATGGGGAGGTGGAGGCAACCGCTAGAGTGACACTACTCAACGCAGCGAAAGAAGCGGCGGATCTCATCGTGCTCCGGGAGCGACTTGCTTGCCCAGTCGTCAGGGAGCCCGTCGTTGCACGGGTGTGCGTTCGAATGGGGGCTTGTCCGCAGGCACAGCCGCCCATCGGCACGGCCCGCCAGCGGGTTCTCGCTAGCCAGATTCGCCCACCTGTGTATGGTCACGGAGGGGCTAACCTCAATTTGCAAGCGCTCACCGTGGCGCTGTACAGGTATAAGGACTCCGACGATACACCGTCGAACTTCTCTTTCAAGTCATATACATCCCACGGCGTGCTGCCATTGCAGCCCTGCGCAGTCGCGGAGTCCGCACGAAGCGGAACTAAAGCAAAGCCTAATACACATATTGTTTTGCTCCAATACCCCATGACAGTCAGGATTTGTTTTGTAACTCCTAGATGAGTACAACATTTCAGAAACATAACTCTTGAGTTACATAATTAAGACTTAGGATAGTACATCAACGACACATAATTTATAATGGTCTCTGCATGTTGTGGGCACACCATCTCATCCAGTTCTTACCTTTAGCCCATGCGTTTTATTTTCATGAGTTTCAATTATTTTTTATCTGTCTGGAATGAGCAAGTAAAACTTGCATGCAAATAAAAAATGTGTCCTCATGCTATTTTGGGAGGCCAGCAAAATAGCATTGCCTGGTGTTAGAATTTGTGAGATATACCTGCGTAGAACTATGGGTTTTGTGCGGAACTCATACATTCTGATCTTTGTGAGATGAATGGTGTGTTGACAAAAGGTGGAAAGAGATATTTCATGACGTTAATCGATGATGCTATTAGATTCTGCTATGTTTATTTGTTGCGAACTAAAGATGATGCTTTAGACTACTTTAAAATCTATAAGGCTGAAGTTGAAAATCAATTGTAGAGAAAGATCAAACGTTTTAGGTCGGATCGTGGTGGCGAGTATTTTTCCAATGTATTTGATGAGTTTTGTGCGAAACATGGTATTATTCATGAGAGGACGTCTTCCTATTCTCCCCAATCAAACGGGGTCGCCGAGACGAAAAACCGCACGCTGACTGACTTGGTGAATTCCATGTTAGCCACTGCCGGTTTGTCTAAGGCATGGTGGGGGGAAGCGCTACTGACTTCATGTCATGTCCTGAATAAAGTTCCAAACAAAAATAAAAAGAAAACTACCTACGAGAAGTGGATTGAAAGAAAGCCATCATTTTCTTACTTGCGCACTTGGGGATGTTTGGCGAAGGTCAACGTTCCAATTCCCAAGAAACGCAAGCTCGGACCGAAGACAGTGGATTGTATCTTTCTAGGCTATGCTCAGCGGAGCGTAGGCTATAAATTCTTAGTAGTTAAATCCGAGGTACCTGATATGCATGTTGATACTATTATGAAACCTCGTGATGCAACATTTTTTGAGAATATTTTTCCTATGAAAGATATGCATAGCATTTTGTAGAATTTCTTCTGAAATATTACCTGAGTCTAGCATACCTGAATCTAATACATCTGATAATGAATCTGAACATCCTGAGAATGATGTTGAGAAGCATGACAATGAAGCTCCGTCAAGGAGCAAGAGACGAAGGATTGCAAAATCCTTCGGTGATGACTTCATTGTGTACCTTGTGGAGGATACTCCCAAAACCATTGCAGAGGCATATGCATCTTTGGATGCAGATGACTGGAAAGAAGCTGTCCATAGTGAGATGAACTCTATTCTTTCTAATGGTATAGATCATTGGCGTGCACTAGAAAGGATGTTGCGCTATCTAAAAGGTACGATAAGTTATGGAATACATTATTCAGGGCATCCAACTGTGCTTGAGGGATATTGTGATTCGAACTGGATTTCTGAAGCAGATGATCTCTACGCCACAATCGGGTATGCCTTCATACTTGGTGGTGGTGTAGTATCATGGAGATCTTGCAAACAGACCATATTGACGAGGTCAACTATGGAAATAGAGCTTGCTGCTTTAGATACAACCACCTTTGAGACAGAGTGGCTAAGAGATCTTTTGATGGACTTGTCGGTGGTTAAAAAACCAGTGCCGGCTATTCTGATGAACTGTGATAATCAAACGGTTATTACTAAAGTAAACAGTTCAAAGGATAACGCGAAGTCATCAAAACACGTGAGGAGACGTGTGCAGTCTGTTAGGAAATTGAAAAATTTCGGAGTGATAACTGTTATATATATTCAAACAGAGAAAAACCTGGCAGATCCCTTTACCAAGGGACTATCATGTAATATGATAGAGAGTGCATCGAGTGAGATGGGGTTGAAACCCATGAATGTTGTGCCATAGTGATAACCCAACCTATGTGATCGGAGATCTCATGAAGTAGGATCTGGGAAAAACGAATCTATCGGTATAACAGAGGAGAGTATGTTATAACCCTCTCTATGAGAAGATGTGTGACTCTCAAATTACTGTAAGGCAGGTTGGCGACATGGCTTAATGTGTTCATTGCGCCTATGAGTAGCGAAAGATGCTGTCCTACAGAGTATTCTTCAAAGAACACGCTTATATGAGTCCAACTGTCTAACGTCGCAGTCTATGAGATTTGGGCAATCTTTAGTAACTCATGAAGAGACCATGGAGTATGACGCATATGTTTCACCCGCGGGGTAGACTACTGATAGGCCAGTATTAGTTGACTTTGAGTGAAATCTATTTCACGCCAGCTTGCAATTCAAAGCTCGGTCCATTGTGAGTGTGGATGGATGTAACTTAAAGTTCTATGCAGAAGTTCAATTTAACAGTCTCTGCTGAAACACTAGTATATAAATAAGTACCGAGAACAGGTAAATCTATAAATGGGTATTTGAGATCTGGTGGGGGATTGTTAGAATTTGTGTTGTGGGCCTGATCAGCCCAAACCCAATTTTAATAAATTTTGAAAAATCTCAAAGGCCCATTCATGAAGTGGGATGAGGGGAGTTGGAAGAGAATAGTCCCACCTTGCTAGTTTAGAGTGAGTGAGACCAACTTATAACGGATGTTGTTTCTCACCTACTGAGCAAGTGAGCAAGGGAAATCCCCACGCGCGCTCCTCCTCCTCCGCTCGCCTCGTCATGACGCGCGCGCGTGCCGTGTTTGGTGGATCGATTTCGAGTTCGAGTTCGAGTCGTGCTGTGCCGTGCCGGGCTATATATACAGCCGCCCGTCCCTCCGATCGGTACGCAACACAACCGCGCTAGGGTTTCGCCTGTCTCTCGCTTTTGCGCCGTCGTCGTAGTCTACTCCATCCCGAGTGCCGGCGTGCACCAGCGATCGGGAGAGCAGGTCTCCGGAACCTTTCGCCTTTGCGATCCTGTACGGGAGAGGGCGAATAAGGTTTTTGGGAAGCGCTCTGCGCGACTGCTCGCTTCCCTGCAACCACGGGTCGTCTGCCTTCTCGATCCGGCGGGTGCGCGCCGCGCCGCCGTCTTGTTCGTCAACAACTTCGTCAAGCGAACGTAACGGCAATGATTTCCTCTCCACCGCAACAGTACGTACATTGTGATTTGATCTGTTGTTTAGTTATGATCTGCGAGTTCATATTGCTGTTCGTTGGGCTGTTTAATACTTCTAGTATTTTCGAGATGCATCTGTTAGTTGCTACTGTCGTCATGATCTATATTTTGGAATTATTCATTGAATTGTTATTCTCGAAATTGCTTAATTTTCCAACACCTAGGACTTCTCCATCCCACATGTTTTATATGTGAATAAGAAGTTCTTCTATGCCAATTTTTTTCACTTCTCAGGATATAACAGATAGAAATTCTACAATGCATTTTAGAGAGGGATCCGAATCAACCTGCACGCAGTAACTACAGGAGAAGAAAGTAACTGGTCGGGTTTCCCTTTTTCCGTGATGTTTACCGCCTCAATAAATTACCACCTGACACCTATAAACTGTACTACTAGTTATGATTCTCACTTCCTTACAAATAAGAAGAAAATGAACCATGTGCAGAGCTACAAAATAAATTTCAGAAAATAGCTTATAAGAACGGTATTTTTTTACTTTTAAACAGTGTTAGACTGACATCCCAAATGATCACTAGCCTAATAGGTCCATCATCAGTTTTGTCAGAACTACCATCCATCAATTCCTTCAAAAGAATTCAAACGCTTCAAATAGTTACACAATCTGAACTCTGTAGAAAGAGCAAAAATACTCATAAGGCCGATCGCAGTTCGGGGAGATAGGAGACCTTTTCGATCGACGGTCCTTCTCATCTGGGCATTTCCTTCAATTTCCATAGACAAAAGCCGGAGGTGTCCAACCGCCCGTCAGGGGCGGCGAGAGCGACGATGCGGAAGGCGGGCGAGGAAGGCGCCGAAGCCCATCTTCTTTTCCCGCGTGCCGTTCCGCAAGAAGCGGCGGAGCGCATCGTTCTGCAGTAGCGGCAGGGCGTTCGAATGGGAGGAAGTACGACGTTGCAGCCGCCCGCCGGTAGCAAGTTTCGCCGGCCCGTTTACGGTCGCGGAGGGGCTAACCTCAAGTTGCTGGCGCCCACGGTGCCACTATACAGGTACAAGGATTTCGACGATATACAGCCGAAGTTCTCTATCAACTAATATGCATCCCACGGCGTGCCGCCATTGCGGCCCTTTTCTGCGCTGTCGCGGAGTCAGCGTAAAGCGGAACTGAAGCAAAGTCTAATGTACATATTGTTTTGCTCCAATACCCCATGACAGTCAGGATTTGTTTCTGTAACTCCAAGATGAGTAGAACATATTTCGGAAGACATGACTCTGAGAGTAACATAATTAGTACTACTAAGATCGTACATGGACACACTATTTATAATGGCCGCTGGCCCGCTGCATACATTTTGGGCACACCATCTCATCCAGTTCTTACCTTGACCTTTAGCTCGTGCGTTTTATTTTCATGAGTTTCTTTTTATCTGTCTGGAATAAGCAAGTAGAACTTGCGTGCAAATCGGAATGTGTCCTCATGCTAATTTTGACAGGCCAGCCAAATAGCGTTGCTACATTACCACGGACTTCTCATCCCACATGTTTTGCATGCATGTGAATAAAAAATTCTTCTCTGCCATAATTTTTCCTTCTCAATATAACAGATAGAAATTCTATACTATGCATTTTAGAGGGATCCGAATCAACATGCATGCAGTAACAACAGGAGAAGCAGTCATCGCCTCGCCTCACTGGTCGGGTTTCCCTTTTCTGTGATGTTTACCGCCTCAAGAAATTACCACCTAGGCACCTATAAACTGCACTTGTTATGATTCTCGCTTCCTTACAAATAAGAAGAAAATGAACTATGTGCAGAACTACAAAATAAATTTGACAAAATAGCTTGTAAGAACAGTTTTTTACTTTTAAACAGAGTGCTGGACTCACATGATCCCAAAAGTTCACTAGCCTAATGGGTCCATCAACAGTTTTGTCAGAACTATCATCCATCAATTCCTTCAAAAGAATTCAAACGCTTCAACTAGTGACACAATCTGAACTCTGTAAAAGAGCAAAAAATACTCATCTCCTGTTGTTATTAGGATAGTCAGAATGTTACAGATTTTATGTTGACTATTTTACATGACAGATAATCAAAAGAATTCAGACGCTTCAATTAGCTGGCCATGGTTATAGCTACGAAGTTCCGCCCACCCGTTTATGGTCTCGGAGGGGCAGACCTTTCAAGTTGCAGGCGCCCATGGTTCCATTGTATGGGTACAAGGACTCCGACGATATACCGCCCAACTTCTCTGATGCAGTCATATGCATCCCACGGTGTGCCGCCATTGCAGCTGTTGTTTGAGCTGTCGCAGAGTCAGCATAAAGTGGAATCAAAGCAGAGTCTATGTGCATATTTTTTTGCTCCAATATCCTGCACTAGTGGAAATGCCCATGCGTTGCCACGGCCCACGCACATTGTCGTCACACTTTGAAAGGTAATCATGTGCATCATGCCGCTGAATTTTGATGATGGTTGAGTAGGGCACTGTAGCCATTGTTGCCTAAAGCGTCAATCAGATGATTTGATTTGAAATTGTATATTTGAAACGCTTATAATTGAAATAAAATTATTTTAGTTAGAAATCGATCGACATATTAGCCATCAGATTTTCATCCAATTGTAGTAAGTGAGAGATGAGAGAATAGGGATGGCCCTCAAATCTTAATTCAACGGTTTTCAAACATCGACTGATATTTAAGACTAATTTCTTAAAAAACAAGTGACTTAAAAATAGCGACATCCATAAATTATTAATTAATTTATGATGTTACATCTACATTTGTAGATTCTTTCTAAAGTACTCTCTCCGATTTTATATTGTTGTCAAAATATTACATGTATCTAAACATTTTTTAAGAATAGATACGTCCATATTTAAACAAATTTGAGTCAAGAATTTTGGATCAGGACGAGTAACAGGGAGTAATATGCATCAGTCACAAATAGCATCACATTACACTCTTGACTTTTCTGATATTCCCAGTGCCTCTTCGTTCTTCTCCGTACTCCGGTTGCTCCTCTGCCCCAGCCCAAGTCCGCCTAGGGCCTGGCCAGTGCTGCCCCATCGCTCCTGGCCGGAGCCGGCCCTCCTGCCCCTGCCCGACGCCGCTGCCCGCTACCCCATCGTCAGCGCCGCCTCCGCGCGTCCCCATACTCCCCCAGGTTCCATCCGCGCCGCCTGCAGCCTGCGCTGTTACCCTGTGCCGCCTGGCACTGCCGTGCCCGCAGCGAATGGTGCTCTGCCGCGGCGTCGCCACGGTGGCTGCTGCTTCACGGCCGCGCGTGCCGCGCCGCGGGCTGCCCTGTGCCCGCTGCTTTGCTCTTCCCCAATTTCTATATCCAGGTATTTTTCTTTCTTTCTTCAAATCTTTAGTTTGCAATTTGGGGATCGGAAAATTGAAGTAGTGAAGTATTCAAGTATGTCTGCCTGAACATATGATGATTGTACTTTCCTTGATGCAACAGATGAAGGCCGTGTAGTGCTGATAGGATTGTCAAAAGCAGAAATGCAAGAAGCACGAATGAGGTTACAGCAGAAATTTTTCAGATTTTGTAACATTTTGTTATGAAGTACTCCTCCGCTCCTAATTTTTTGTCGAAATATTACATGTATTCAGACGTTTTTAAAAATAAATACGTTTTTTTTAAACAAATTTGAGACAAGAATTTAGAAACGGAGGCTAGTAATTTGCTTCAAACTTTATGAAAGAAAATGCTACTGAAAACATCATTGAAAAGGCACCCTATACCAAACTTTCTGGAATCCGGACGTGGCGGCGGCGCCCCGTTCTCCGCTCCGGCGCCCCTCGCACGCCGCCCACCCACCCCGACAGCTCCTCCCATCTCCCGTCCTTCGACTACTCCGCCGCGCTCGAGCACGCCGTGCGGTACTCGCACCCGCTCTCCGCCGTCCAGGGTGAGAAGAAGGAGGCGATCCTCTCGCAGGCCCGGTTCCTCCTCCGCTGCGCCTCCAAGTGGTCGCTCACCACCGGCAGGCACCCGCTCCCGCTTGTCGCCGGCCTGACTGCCCTCGCCGCAGAGGTGAACGTAGTCACCGGTGTGTCCATGGAAGACATTGCCCAGGACATCTTCGCGGTTCAGCACACCAGCCGCCGCCGATACAAGGAGCTCGTTGACGCGCTTGTTCCCCTGGAAGGCATTGTGCAGACCTACTCGTCGGTCGTCAACGACGAGTCCAAGTACCTCCAGATTGTTCCCCTGGATGATTTGGATTTCAACAATTTCGGGCAACAGGGGAAGGAATCAGAAGGTTTGAAGATCTCAGAGGAATGCCTGTCAGATATGTACCAGAATGTCTTAAAGAAGCTGTCTGAGGTAAAGGAACTTGGTAAGCTTGGTAAAGGTGCTAACAAGAGGAAGCGGTGGGGGAGAGGTCTGGAGCTGGATCCATGGATGGATTCGCAGGATGATGGCTGGATCAAGGATGTGCCTCTTGAGGAGGCAGCGGATATTGACATTGGCTATGATGCACCTCCTCCAGCGTTTACTGCTAACATAGAGCTGCAGAAGCGGAGGAGAGGACGGATTGAAGCTGCAAAGTGTCTGAATAGATGCAATAAGGAAGGCTCCTGCTGTCCGTACTGCATATGCAAACGGTTCACCCGCTGTTCTAGTAAATGAAGATGTCTGTCCACCGCAAAAGATTATTAGGAAGAAGAAAGGGCAAAAGAGAATAGATGGCAGGAATCATGAGATTCAGGGCGACCGTCCGGCTGAGACGTCAAATGCTCTGAACTGTCGGAAGAGACAGAAAACAGGCCCCTCTGATGGTATTGACTGGGAAGACTGTGTTATCGAGCTCCTGTTATTACATGGTGCAAATGAGGCAGAGATTGAACAAGGCCAGTACAGAAGATTATTGGAGTTGCATGTCTTCAGTTCAGTAAGTGGAGACAGATGAAAACTTGGCGGCATAGTGTCTTCAGTCTTTAGCGTTTGATCATGGACTTGCTTCGGAACATTGGTTCTCACTATTCTAAATCGTGCACATTTTTGTGATAGAGAAATTTCGTGCTTGTGCGCTCTTTGAAGGTCAGTCAAGCTGATCATGGGAAGAACATATTATGAGAGAAATTATAAGAAGCGGTAGGATTTTTTTTCTCCTGCTAAAAAAGGTTGAAAAATACAACATAGGAAAGATACAGTCCCCAGCAATTCTTACTGCATAGTTGACTGGGGATGTGTCACTTTGTGTACATTGCTATACAGATCGTGAATGACGTACTCTGTTAAACTTGTATTTGTTTTTTCTCCACTACTATGAAGTATGAACGAATCATGATGAACTCACGGGGTGAAAATGTGGCTCTCTAGAAAATGTACTCCTCTTCTGAAATATGTGCTTCAGTGGCATATAATTGGAAAATGGTTTAGGCTATACTTTTCTGTGCTTCTGACTTCAGTCTCATAGGTATTTTGGAATCTTAGATTTCTCATAGTGGTATCATGTCAATTTTCTCTTGTATATTATATTTATAGGAGGACACATTTTTTTTTCAGATCACAACATGAACTTTTTGCATCCAATGTCTGATGGGTGTAGCAGCAACAAGTATACTGTCAGGTAAGAGATGTTGCCCCTTCATGTTTTGGTTATGGCTAAGAAATGATATATGGAAGAATGTCACAAACAAATTTACTTAGAAGAAAAATAAGTATAAATCTTGTTGACTTTAAATCTATTTTAAAACATGAGAAATGTTATCTGGTACATGTCTTAAATACTTTATAACAAACTTACACAACTTAATTGCAAGAGGCTATCAAGGGCCATCATGCATTGAGGACTTCTTTGTACACAATGTTCTTCGTGGTGGACACCAAGGATGTCTTTTGTTTCTTTGTTTTCCTTGGCTTTGACTTTTTTGCATTCTCATCATTCTTCACGGCTAGGATTTTTATGTTCCTTCTCGCTGTTGCCCTCGACAAGGCCACATACAACTGGCCGTGGGAGAACACCAGTTCCGGTAGGTACACGCCGACAATTGGGATCGTTTGGCCTTGTGCCTTGTTGATCGTCATTGCGAAACTCAGCCTAATCGGGAACTGCTTCCTCTTGAAACGGAATGGGAACATGTCATCGTCGGATGGGCATAGCGGAATCCGAGGAAGGAACACCCTCTTCCCAGCTTGCTGTCCAAGCACGATCTCGGCATCAATTGCATTCTTCTGGAATCCACGTACTATGAGCCTCGTGTCGTTAAACAATCCGTTAGCTGGGTCAATATTCCCTAGGAGTATAACGGGGCAGTTGATCTTCAATTTGAGAACGTGCGGAGGCAGCCCGTTCGGGGTAAGCGTGTTCAAGAACTCGGGAGGGTAGTAATCGTGTGGATCATCCTCCACACTGTCGAAGCTATGGTAGATCATTTCCTCTCCATTGAAACGCTCTATCATTCGCATGTTTATATTGTTGACGTTGTCGTTCTTCGTCGTGAGGATAGCTCTAGAAGTAATATAGTTTGGGTCGGCCACGCTGGTGTTCAAAGCTGGGAACACATGGTCGATCAACCTCTCTATGTCACTCTCCTTGTCAGTAGACGGCACACACACGTCTTCTGGAAGCCGTATGTTTCCTTCTTCATCGGCCTCCTCCGTGCCATTGCCAACACACAATAAGAAGTCGGCAAACCACGGGCCGCTATGCGCCCTCATGTTCGTCACGAGCTTGAGATGGCGCATCCTCTCCCATAGGTACGAACTGTGTAGACTCGCGTCGATTATTTGATCCCGTGTTCCCTTCCTCACAACCGGAAGCACCTGCCTGAAGTCTCCGCCGAACACGACAGTCTTCCCCCCGAACGGACGGTCTCGTCGGCCCATTATGTTGCGCATGCTATTGTCTAGTGCCTCGATCGCCTGACGCTTGGTCATTGTGGCCTCATCCCATATTCTAAGCGAAGCCATCCTCAGTAGCTTGGCCGTCCCACTCTGTTTTGTGAAGCTACATGACACGCCATCTACTATGTTAAGGGGTATCTTGAACCTCGAGCGGGCGGTCCTGCCTCTTGGCATGATTGAAGCAGCGATACCCGCTGTTGCCGTAGCCACTGCTATCTTCTCCTCACCTCTGAGCTTAGCGAACAAGGCCCTGTACAGGAATGTCTTCCCGGTGCCTCCTGGCCCGTCGACAAAAAACACTCCTCCGGTACCACTGTCAACAGCCGCAAGTATCTCATCGTATGCAGACCTCTGCTCAGGGTTAAGGGATGACGCCAGAGAAGTGTCCTCAATGTCTACCGCGATACTAGACTCCTCGATGATCTCCCTAGCCTCGCCGCCAGTGTCGTCGTATGTTTCGTCCATTTTCGGAAGAGGGAATGACGTTATTTCTTTGCCCATGGACTGCAACATTCTTCTGATGTCAAGCAACACCTTCTGCTCCACCGTGATTGGGCAAGTGATGGACCGTCTATAGTCGTCTGACATTCCCTCGAGGTGCCTATCCCAGAGACCGCGCGGATCTCCGGGCTCGCAGAATACCAATATTGTTGCAAAGAGCCTTCGAAGCGATGATGGCATCGCGAATTGCTCCGCCTCCGTTAGGCACTCGTCGAGTGCGTTGTCGGCCTCGATAAGACCCCTCTTTTCAGCAGCCTCCCGTAATGTTTCACATAGGACGCTGTCAACCGTTTGCATGTCTTCGAATGAAGTACAGCCTGTAACATGGTTAAGCAACACCCTTAGATAATATCTATCTCCCTCCGCAGGATGGGCTGACACGATTCGGCCTACTTGGGGCTGTTTTGTCCTTTTCTTCCAATACTTATCTCCCGCCTGCCATGTAAACCATTATGAAAAATCCTTGTATAATATGGTTCTTGCACACTCGTGTGTTTTGTTGGCCTCAAAATACTCCGTGAGCATTGATTTTGATGCCTTCTCCCGCGCGGCTACATCTCTAAGGTCCTCCTTCGCGTTGAACGATACCATATGCATACCCGGAAGATGAAGCGGAAGCTGTAGGACTGACGGCGAGTTATCGTAGAGGTTGAAGCCAAAGATCCTCCACAAAGCTTCTGGTGGAGTAACCCACCTCGCGTCAATATATCTCTTGATCTCGTCGATGTTGCCATCGCTGCCAGGCTGTTCAAAATTCATCGATGTTCGATCTCCTCCCTTGTAGATGTACTTGTAAATATACTTGATTGCCTTGATGCTGGAGCACACCTCTACATTAATGTGGCAGTTGAACATATGGAGGAGGTAAGGGTTGTACGGCACGACCCATCTGTTATCAAGCGTCTGACCTCGGACATGAGCGCTGCGACCGTTGTCCCGTCGATGATACACAGGATAAGAGTCCTTCCCCTGAATGGTGGTACTATTGAACGGTCATGCATACGTTGTTTGGCTTAAGAACACCACACGGGCCGTGCATCATGTGCTTGACGACCATGGTGTAAAGTTCCGGGTACTTATGCTTGTCCAGGAGCTCGGCCGAGATTAGGCGGTCATATTGCTCCGGCACCGTGAGCTTGTATTTAGAATCCATGATAAGCAGGAAGTGGGCATGTGGGAGGCCTCTCTTCTGGAACTCGACCACGTAAACATATGCTGTGACAACGTCGAGGATGTGTTGTTTCAAAAGCATGTCTTTCATTGCTTCAAGCTTAGCTCTGAATACCCGTACGATGAGGTCCGGTCGGTCCTAAGGAGTCTGGCCGGGGAACAGTTCGTTGACTATCTCCTCCCAATTGGGGTTGCAGGTCATCGTTAGAAAGATGTCTGGCTTTCCGTACTTCTGCACCAAGGCCATTGCGTCCATGTGCCTCCTCTTCATACATCTGTCCCCTCCTTGGAATGACCATGGGAGCACCGTCCTTTTACCAACCTCACTCGCTCGAGTCTCTCCGGCCGCGATGCTATCAACGACGCCTTTGTATAGGTCAGCTCGTATCTATGGCTGGTGTTCTCGGAACCAGTTCAACCTGGTGCCCTCGATCTTTATATACATGTCGACTACGTACTGCTGGAACAGGCGTGCTCCGTGTAGTATCGGGTTGAATATCGCAGGGCGTGTCTGTAACCTGTAGCAGTAGTAGTCCCTGACAGATACGCACATACGGTTTCCTGTCTCTTCTGAAAAACAATGTGGGAGGAGAGTTAGAAATGTATCATCGTGGTATACAATTGAAATGCTAAATCATGTTATAAAGACCAACCTGAATCGTCGTCGTCTCTTGACCGTTGTGCTAAATTCCAATTCACGCCTCGTTTGGGGATGTTGGGATGCCACCCAAGCTGCCCCTTTGGGAAGAAGAGGGGGTATGAGAGCGGGTTGTAGCAGCCATGTGTAGCTTGTATGCCGTACCTCTCGTCGTTGTCTCCGTATAGAGTGATGCTGCGTTCAAACCTCCTCGCCAGGTCGGTGCCCTCCACCCAGATAGCGGCCACCTCTGATGCAATCAGAGTGTTGTATGTCCGTTGATCCAGCTTCTTGTCGGTGTTCAAATCGATTCGGTACTCCGCGAGGTTGCCCACACGTGCGCCTAGACTCCTAAACGTCGTGGAGTAGGGGTTACCTCTCATGATGTTTGCCACCTTTTTGACGACATCTTGGTCCAGGTTCTTGGTAGCCTCATTGCGATGGCTTAGATTAGGATTGTCGTCATAGAAGTAGAGCTGTAGATGTTCGGGTTTCGAACCAGCCCCGAAAGAATGCACATTATGATACATCGTTCCGTGCGCCCGAAACGTGTACACTCTAGACTTCATGTTTGTGTAGTTGTTGTCAAGGCTGACGCCGAGGGTTGTGAAGGAGAAGTGACCGTTGAAGAACCTAATGCTGTCTCAAAAATGACGTGAGTCCACATTAGCGCTAGACCAGAGCCTCATAAGCTCCGGGATGGGCTCTGGATCTGGGTCTGCCGGCTCTATCTGCCCATTCCGACAGCAGAATCCTTTGCTCTCATACTCAAACTTCTTGGCCCCGCAGTGATCGCAGTTCACAGCGTGCTTCAGGATATGGGTGTTTTCTGGGATATTTGAGTAGACGAAGTCGAATGGGTCGATGGTATCGCCTGCAGGAGCTGCATCCGTTGGTTCGTCAATGTCCATATCCGCGGAACCTGTAGGTATTGAGATAGTTTCTTATAAGAGGACACATTATCTTATAATATAAATCGATGAGATTTGAAGGCTGGGAGCGTACATTTACCAGCAAACATGTAGTACTCATCGTCCATTAAGTCATGGACCGAGCCGTCCTTGTCCATGATATCCGCGAGGAAGGTTTCCTTGTCACCTGCAATTTGACGGAGCTTAACAAAAGGAAAGATCTGGGCATAAGAAGTGGGTCACTAATTTATCATTATCATTACCGTCCGTTCTGATGGTGAATGATGGGCTTGCTGGTGATGAATCACCTGGTCCCTGGCAAGGGATGTTTGTGTGCTTGATACGAGGTTGACTGCAGCTGGATCAGGACAGGGCATTGCGATGGACTGGGTGCATGGGGTCTTCCTTTTGGTTGCAAATTTTTCATTACGTCGTGCTAGCTGTGCCTGTCTCTCCCCGGATGGTATTGCCTGCCTGTGTGCTCTTCGCTGGGAATTTATTCCTTGCCTATCTTGAACTGAAACATTTTGTCTGGTAGCCCTCTGTTGAGCATTCCTCTCTTCAGGCGTCTTATTTTTTCTGGAGTTTGTCTTACGGACATTAATCTCCTCCCTCTGCTCGGGTGTAATGCTGGCATAAGCGGCTCTCTTACGGGCATTAATCTCCTCCCTCTTCTCGGGTGTAAGTCTGGCTCTTTTACAGGCATTTGTTGCCTCCCTCTGCTGCGGTTTAATGCTGGCTCTTCTACGGGCATTAATCTCCTCCCTCTTCTCGGGTTTTATGATATCTCGTCGAGCATTTGTTGCCTCCCTCTCCTGCGGTTTAATGCTGGCTCTTCTACGGGCATTAATCTCCTCCCTCTTCTCGGGTGTAATGCTGGCTTTTTTACGGGCATAAGCGGCTCTCCTACGGGCATTAATCTCCTCCCTCTTCTCGGGTTTTATGATATCTCGTCGAGCTTTATCACGTTCTCGTCTTACTCGATTTTTTCTCTTCTCTCATGTTGTGAGCTATATCATACTGTGAACCATGTGCTGGGCTCGTAACATCAATTTGAACGGGCATGTCCTGATCATCGTCACTTGAGTTTGTGTAGCTGCAGCTCATAGATTTCGTTGGTTCTTGTACACACTGACCTGTTGGGCAACATTGCATCAGCGATATGGAAATTAGATTGCGTTCTAATTTTCTTTTGGCATTGGTTAGTAATTTTCGTATAATGAATTCACTGTCCTAATTATATTATGTTGTAATGCAGAGGTGGTGGTGACTTGCTAAGGCAACTCTACGGTGGGGAACAGAGAAGAGAGAAGCTTGTAGGAGAGGAGATAAATAACATACCTGATGACTTTTCTCTTGCCGATGCTGAAGAATTGTTTGCCGCCATGGATGGTTGTGTATTGGAGTTGAAAGTGTTGGATTGTGGTGTACCTCTACCCTTCACGGTTGGATTTAAAGGCTATTTTGTATTTTGGAATTTAGAAATATTTTGTAGTATTTGGACTCATGTAGGATTCGGACTCCTATTTTGTATTTTGGAATTTAGAAATATTTTGTCTGCATGCTATTTTCAGTTGTCAAGGTCAGTCGTACTATTTTTATTGTGCCTATGTATATCTTTTTTGTCAAAAAAAATTCTTGCAATTTTTTGAATTATAATGTCCGATCAATTGATAATGTCCTCTCCCCTTCCAGCGTTTTATATAGATAAATAAAGCTTGATGCAAGTCAGTTTACACGAGGCATCAGGCCAAGATCTATGACCTGGATGTAATGATTTCATATCATCTTACATCTGATTTTTTTTATGCCCCCTCCCGTGCTATTCTGCCACCAGAAGCTTTGGCATCCAATATCAAATAAAATGCAGTTGTGTTGTGCCTCTTGAAGATGATGCGAATAATCTCTCATATATGTATAACCAACCTTCATTCTGAGCCTGCTGCGAATGGGGCATTTGAAGGTACATGGTATATTACAAGGGCAGAAGCATTTTGCGCTCTATTCATTAGAAAACATGATCTTGCCTTATATGATCATTTGGTAGTGCTTTACAAAGCCTTTTCTTTTACACAAATGATCAAGTGAAAGGGACACAACACCAGAAGGCACACCCCACACGTTTACACAAGATGAAGTGGTATAACATGGAAGCTCATAAAGTGCCACCCAACTTAGAGCACACGATGCAGTAGTCATCCATGACTGATAGTCAGTCCGAGCATAAGGAATCGCCTGCAAATACCTGACTGCATTCCGCACCTGAGTATTTATGAATGGCTTCGCTCATTCAGTTACATGGATCTTGAATAGTCATTGTCTCGGTAAGACTCGGCAGAAATCTTAAGCTTCAAATCAACCATAGAAAGGCTTAAAACAAGCGGCGTCGATTTGGAACAATCTCTGGGCTATTGTTTTTCATCATGGCAACAAACTCTTGGTAGTTTATTTTCCCATCCTAAATTGTAAAACAGGAAATGACATAGTGAGTAATCCAGTTGTGCTTCAAAAAGAAAAATGTTTTCTGGATAGCTAAAGCTTGCAAAAAATGAATAACTTTGTCGGTGAGCATAAACAAGTGACATCTTGATAACAAAGCAAGAAACTGACAGGTTGAAAACCATGACTGAACAAGGCGCGCATAAAAAACATTATACCTCTGCATGCGAAGCATCAAACCGTGCCGCAAGGATGTACATGTACTGTGTCATCAGCGATACCACATCGCTTCAGCCTTCAGGGACTCTGTTATCTGAAACCCAAAATCACATAAACTGTCACCGCAAACAATGCCGTCATGTAATGCAAGACCAAGAACAAGCTAGAGTAATTCCCCAAAAATAACAGCTAGAGGGAGTAACCCACTTGCCTGGAGCCGGAGTAGTTGTAGACAAGCTCCGAGTGCAGGGTCCTCGTGGTCAGCGCCTCCCTCGACTTGGCGAGAACCGGGAACACAACCGGCACCTGATAGATATACACCGGCTAATTTGAAAACACAGAAGCATAAAAAATGTATGATCTTGCACGCGGTACAGTACAGAACCTCAATGGCTTTATCCATCGGCGTTTCTAGCATAGAAGTGCACACCTCCAAAGAAGAGATGCATTGGCTCAGCAGGGAACGAACATCTTCTAACTCCAGTGCCCGCCAACGTTCCTTCGCCTAGCTGATTGCTGGATACTACAGATCAAAAGGCAGAATCAAGAAGCCCAATATGTGTCCATTCTAAAAGTGTTTGCATCCATGACCATAAACCAGAAGGCATGTCCAGGAAAGAAACAGGGAAGGCTCCTGGAAAATTCTGATTACAGAAGGCATAAATATACACATGAACTAACACTACCAGTCAGGTCAGGGTCTTTACAAGAACTCAGTTGACTCAGTTCTCGCTTGAAACATCTTCAGTCAAACAATTATCCAGCAAATTTTCTTGTATCTGCTTGAATGACATGTAACCAACCTAAATATATATGCAGAAAAGGAGACCTAGGACAGTCGTCAGATGCACAACAGTAAAACAAAACTGCCTACCTAATCATTAGACATCACTGAGGTTAAATCATAAATATAGAAAATGGAAATGAGAACGCTTAGACAAAAATTGCGGAGCAGAGAGAAATATGCAACTTTCTTTTGTTCCTAGCAGTACTCATTAGGATTCTCGTGTCATGCCATGCCAGTAAGGTAAGTGTGCAGCGACAGGAAGAAGAAACTGTTATGAACAAAAATATTACAGTCGGCTAAACACATGTGGGTTCTGAAAGCAAAGACAAACTAAACATTGAGATTTAGATCCAGCTTGTTTATTGGTCTTTGTTGCGTTTTGATCCTCAGGTTTTCATATTCATGTGTTGGATTTTCCTGATACAATTGATGAAATCCAGTACACCAGCAGGCATGTTGTCTTCACATTCATTTTCCTTGAATGTTAGCAGCTTTCCCAAAATTTGTTTCCTTAGCTCGTATCCATCCTGTACATCGTATATGAATAAGATCAGCATGTCATTTGTAAAAAGGATAACGATTGAATGCTTATGATATTCACCTTTAAAAATGGCAAATTCATTTTTTCGTCATCCCATGTGGACATGAAGAGGGTAATAAGAAAACCAGACAATTCCCTATAACATAAGATAAAAATTAGTAACCAATGGCAATATATATATTTGTGTGTATCGTACATATTGAGTAAAAATGATACCTGTTCTGAACTGGAATATTATTTATGATCTGTTGATGCCATAGGAAAATATTTTCATTCCATGTAGACCCAGGGCATGCCTGTGACATGGCTTTGGGTAAGTGTTTAGCAATCCATAAAAGCCTGGGCACATATTTTGCGTATGGGTTGCGTTGATAGATGGGGTCAATAGGAGTAGGGTCCAAAATGTAAACAGTTCTAGTATCTTTGGCTAGTACGAATAGAATAAATCCACTGTTAGATTGTATTGGAATATGAATTTGAAATAAGGCTGATATTAGATGTATATTAGAAAAAAAAATTGTGTTGACATGTATATGGGAGTGGCCTTACCGTTTTGCAAGATGAAACATTATATTTGATACCAGGCCAGCTACGAACGGAATATGCTAGTTGTTCCACATCTAACTTTTTCCGGTAGTTTGGATGTCGTCCAAAATCAATAATCATCTAGGATTGAAGCGTTTAGAAAGGTATCAACAAATATTTAGTATGTATATAGACACAAAAAAATACAGTTAATGTAAGAAATTACCCAAAATCTTGTGTCAAGACAATGTTTCGATATCAATCCTTTTCTTTTTTTCACTGTGTGGATATCGTCAAACATGATCTTTCGTACGACCAAATTGAAGCAATCACGCTCCATGGGCAACTTTTCATTTAGCATTCCTTGCAGCCTTTTGAGAGTCAAGCTAATTGGATATGGGTCAGAGCTTTGTAACCAGACTTTCCTGCAAATCATTATCACAAAGAATTTAAGATAATGTATATTATCAATCATATTCAATTACTAAAGTATAATTACATGCAATAAATGGCTTACTCTAAAGTTTCTGCAGAACTGATTGATTTGATGTAGTTACAAAGTCCACCCTCTAACTCATGTATACTCATGTTAGAAACAACAGATATCAGTGATTGGTATCTTTTTTCAATAGATAATAGGTTCAACGGATTTGGGTGATTTTCGTCATCTAGGCCTTCCAACATCATAACATCATATGGATCTCCCTCACTATAATCACTTTCTTCAATCATTGCAGTCGATTGTGCCGTGTTTGTTTTCCAACATAATAGTATGGCAGCTAACTTATATTTAAAGTAAACAATATTTTCCTGTAAAGCATATACATATATTAGCATTTACTCCTATAACAATTAAAATGGCACCCGCATACCCGCATACATATTATGTTTATCAAACAGAAGATATATTTACTTACCTGTGTAATGGGATGTGTTAGTGTAGGTCCGGTCCAATATTCCATGAATTTAAGCATAAATAGACCACAAGATGAACTGCATGTTTTGAACAAAATTGAGTACTCCACATGAATCGCAACATTTCTTATATATGGTTATTTATAAAACAACATGTGCTATATATACCTGTCTTTCTGAATTGGATTATGCAGTTGTTCTTTAATCGTCCATTTAGTAACATCAAGGTCTTTCCAATTATGATTACTCAAGTTTTCTTGAGTTTTAAGAATGTCCAAATGATATTGTAGTCCTTGCAGCTGTAAAATTATTAGGGGTAAAATAACACACGCAAGCGGAAAGATCAAGTTATAACATTTCTTTCCAAAAAATAGTTATAAGCAACTAACCGTATTAGTGAGGTCAACTCGGTTGTGCTCCCAACATAATGAGTCGAGTACTTGTATCTCAGACTTCTCAACATTGACACAAGCTAAATACCAATGCGTGTGCGTGATGTTTATTGGAAGATGAATCTACAATCGATATAATGAGTTAATTTTAGAGATGTAATAATAAGTAAATAATAGAACTTACAATCATTGGTATGGATGTTACCATGTCATGCTTGAGATAGTCTCTGACAATCTTTGTCATAAAGGTTGTTTCATGTATTCCAGTTTCACCATCCCGTTTTAACAGTCCGGTTAAAAAGGTATTTTCAAAATATACTTTATGATCATTCTTATTTTGCTCATGTACTTCCTTTATACAATATATATACGCGCTGATTACCTAAAAATATTTGAAATTATTGATTGTTAATGAATATTAAAATAATCATAAACATTTTTCTTGTTAGTAAAGGTACTTAAATCATCATTTAGCCATTTGGCACTATCTAGCAGGCAAATCAAATCACACTGTTTGACATATACTTGATCTATCTTCACCAATATTTCTTCTTCTGAAGAGTCTTCGATTACTAAATGAGCACACAGATCCAGTTCGGTCAATGCGTAATCTACAAAAAGACGTATGCAACAGATTTGTGTTATATCCTGATTTAGATATAATGAAAAGCTTAAGTACAGAAGATGAGTGAAATTTTTACCTTGCGGGAGATAGTCATATGTCCCGTCATTTGTATGTTAAGGTACGTCTGGTTGCTTATCATCATCTGCTGAAATGGTTTGCTTGTCATCATCCTCTGAAGTTTTTTCTTCATTAATTAAATCAGAAACCGGCGATAACGTCGACTTGGTTTCAGAACATTCAGAAACCAAGGATGATGCTGAGATGGAAGGTGATGGCAGTAAATCATCCAAAACACCTGACCAAGAACATTTTGTTTTTTTCAAAGGTCGGTTATCAAAATCCTCAAAAGTGGCTGTTTCAACATTGTGATCCATGTTCTGCAAGCACAAGAAAAAAATAGCTTGAAGTAAACAACATACAGAATAAATTAGCATCAAGAAATATTCACAAGCAACGGAAATTATATTAATTAACAACATACATTGGCACTTTAAGGTCTTATGACTGTGTGTTGGTTACAGCAGGTTTTTTATCTTCTTTAGGCCAATGCCTGTGACATGGCTTTGGGTAAGTGTTCAGCAATCCATAAAAGCCTGGGCACATATTTTGCGAACCGAGAGGGTTAATCAGATCCTTGAAGACATGTTGAGAGCCTGCGCTCTAGATTATTGATCCAGTTGGGATGACAACCTGCCGTATGCAGAATTTTCTTACAACAACAGCTTCCAAGCCAGCATAGGAATGTCACCGTTTGAAGCTTTGTATGGAAGGAAATGCAGAACACCATTGTTATGGGATGGTGTAGGAGATCGTAGTCTATTCAGCCCGGACATGATAAAGGATGACGAAGAAAAGGTTAGACTCATCCGAGACCGGCTGAAAGTAGCTCAGTCAAGGCAGAAAAGCTACGCGGATGCCAAATGTAGGGAAGTTACCTATGAGGCTGAAGATAGAGCGTATCTCAGAGTTTCGCCGATACGCGGGGTGAAGAGATTTGGTATAAAAGGAAAGTTAGCACCCCGATTTATTGGACCTTTCAAGATCTTGTCACGACAAGGAGAGGTAGCCTACAAGTTGGATTTACCGGAAGCACTGTCCAATGTCCACAATGTCTTCCATGTATCGCAACTGAAGAAGTGTCATCCTGAGATGGACGACACACCCCTGAGGGATACAATTCCACTCGAGGAAGTCCAGCTACAAAGTGACCTCACCTATGAGGAGAAACCGATCAGAATCTTGGATACAGCTGAGAGACAAACCCGATCCAAGACCATCAGGTTTTGCAAAGTTCAGTGGGACCATCACACTAAAGAGGAAGCCACTTGGGAACGCGAAGATGATCTTTGAGAAGACCACCCACACCTCTTTGCTAACCACGACGAATCTCGAGGACGAGATTCATCTTAAGGGGGTTAGGTCTGTAACATCCCAAAAATTTCAACTTTTACATGTGCATTGCATCCATAAGCATCATGCCACAATTGCATATTTGAATTCAAATTTGAATCTCAAAAGGCTTTAAAAGATTTTTATTTCAAATTAAACCCTAGGGTTTACACCCATTTGAGCTTTGGATCTTCAAACCAATAGGATTTATATATAAAAGGGGTTTATTGCATAAAGGAGCTATCCCATAATTTTTGGATAATTTTTGGAGTTGAAAAACAAATTTATTAAAATAGTTATATAGCCCTAAAGGCATTTATAAGGCAAATGTATTTTTATATATTTTATTTTGAAGGAAAATTACTCCCAAAAGTTGTATCATGATAGAACATGATTTTACAAATTTTCTGGAATTTATTTGGACCAATTTGGAGTTCAAAATCAAAAGTTATCAAAGAAATGAGAAAAGGGAAAAAGAAAAGAAAAAAAAGGAAACCGGACCGGTCCGACCGCTTGGGCCGAACCGGCCCAGAACCGACCGCGCCCGAACCAAACCGGCCCGCACGCATGGGACCCCCGCGTCAGGGTCTTCGTCCCCGATGGAAAGCGCCCGAGAACCCCGCCGCCTTCCTTCTTCGCCTCCGCGCGCTCACCGCCGCAAACTCCGCGCTCCGTCCATATTTCGCAGCCCCGCCCGCGTCCTTATAAAGCCCGGAGCTCCCCGCCTCTTTCCCCTCTGCTCGCTCTCTCTCTTACGCGCCCACGCTGCCACGATTGCTCGCCGGAACCCTAGCGCCGCCCGCCGCCGTTTTCCTTCGTCGCCGGTGAACCCTAAGGGTAAGCGCCGCCATCTTCTTCCCCCTCTTCTTCTACTCCTCCATGCACTTCGTTTGACGCACGCCGTCTTCGCTCTCGTGCACTGCAGCTCCCCGACGACCTGAGCCCGAAGCTCGCCGGAGCTCCGCCGCCCGCCGTCATCTTCGCGCCGTCCTAGGCGAGGCCTCCGACCGCCCCGAGCCGCGCCGACCGCGTCCCCGACCTCGCCTCGTCGCGCCGCGCGCACCCGTGCCCTCCCCGACGCCTGAAGGCCACCCGAACGCCACACACCGCCGCGCCCGTGCCCGCGCTGCCGTCTTCCCCGTCTCCGACGACCGCCGGCGCCGCCCGGTAAAAACCCTAGCCCATCTTGGCCGTTGGATCTTGATCCACGGTCAAGATTAGATCTCACCTTTTATTTTTAATCGAACCGGTACCAACCAATCAGGAGCTGACACGTGGCACCTGAATTATAAAATGAAAATCTAATTTTAATCTCCCGGAATAATTAAATGGCACTTTTGCAGAAAAGCCCCTGTAACTTCAAATGATCATATCTTTTAATCTGTTTGGCCAAATTTGATGATCCACACCTTTCTGGAATCCTTAGGAAATGTAGAATCTTTTGGCACTGTCCATTTTCAAATTTGAATTTTTGAATCACATTCAAATTACAGAATAGGGTTTAATACCATTTAAATCATAACTAATTATTTAGAAGTCCTTTTTGAATGAAACCAGTGCTCAGAATTTTGTTTAATTATCCTATGTCCAATAGGACAGAGAAATAAATATTTTTTATTAAGTTATTTGACTGATGCCAACAAAACCTTATTTAAGGTTTTAATAAATTGTTTTTTCCCTTTTATTTAAAACCCTAATGCATTTGTTTTAATTACTTATGCTTAGGATCAGTTGATCATCCAAATAAAATAAACCCAATATGTCACATGTTTTGCACGCATCATAGCATAATTTCTTTTGTCATGATGTGAATTGTGTGTTTATGTGTGTGTATTGTTTGTATTTGAATGGTTTTCTTAGAGAGCGAACCTTGCGATTGTGACGAGTGTTTGAACTCTAACTGCTACCAAGGCAAGTTCACTTTGATCATATCCTATTACTGTCTGTTTTTAAAACACTTATGCATTAGGGTTGTTTGTAGAAATGCATTGATAGAACTATTACTCGTACTTATGCTAGCTATGATTGACCTACTAGCTATAGGGTTACCTTTGCCATGAATCCTCCACCAATAGCCATCGTGATTAGTATTGCTTAGTCCTGCTATGTTAATAAACGTGGGTGGGAATCTCAATTCACTGTGAAATGATGATGTGGAGTGATTTTGGAAACTTGGCAAAAACAACCCTAATGAACCATCCTGGGTGGACTGCTTTGAGATTTTGAGATGTTATGCGACGTCAGGTCCATTTCTATAGGTCCCTCTGAGTCGAGTCTCCGTGGATTCGGAGATGGATCGTCCATGGACGTCTCTTCCGTGGATTCGGGGAGCGCTTGCGTCGCAAATGTGGAATGCCACCTGGGGTATCAGAGACTGGACTAGTTTCCTGTTTAGTAGCTTCCAGTACAACCACAAGCTAAATGGGCTCTGGCTGGATGGAGTAAGAAATATGAACCCAGATCCGAGGGATTGTACTGAGGTAGTTGTGTAGGTGGGAGCGCGGGTCCCTCAGGTGGTCTGGGGGAATATGTTCTGAAAATTCTTGAAGTCGATGCCGTTGTTACTCCACTCGGAGGACAGCAAGGGATTAACACGTCGATTTCTTGTGGGTAATGTGTACAACCTCTCGAGAGTGTCAGACTAAGTACTTAGCCGTGTCCCCGGTTACGGACAATCATGAGCAACCAGATATTGGGGCTGTAAGGAAAGTCTCACTCATTCCAACTTCTTAAATAAAATGAATGGTTTGAACAGGGTAGGGGCACTTGATGTTTCTACTCAATGTGCTTTAGGTTAATAAGAGCATTGGGTGTTTCTACCACGTGTCCATTAGTTAACAATATTGTAACATTCAATTGTAGTAAGATAAACTATGTTTTGCTACCACGCCATAAAGCCTGAACCCCACTATACCTCAATTGCATATACTTGGTAGGATCTGTTATAACTTCCAGGTGAGTTTGCCAGTACATTCAATGTATTGACCACGTAGTGGCTGTAATTAATAATGCAGGTGAATCTAACGAAGAGTGATGTTCGTTGATGTTTCTGGGTCATGTGCTTACATTCCAACATACTCTCTCCTCTGGGAGTATATGAGACCCATTTGCTCTACCTTTCCGCTTCAGTTTTATGATACAATGTTATCATAATTTTGAAACAATATTTGTTTATGCTGGCCTAAGAGGTCATGCAAGTTTGTAAGTACAATTAAGTTCTGGATGATACGATGTAATAAAGTACTTTTGACATTTGTATCTTGGTATTACATCTTGAACTGTGTGTGCTAGTGAGTCGATTCAGGGACTAGCACAAATAAGCACAGAGATCGAACCCTAGTAAAGGGCAGTCGCTTCATATGATTTTACAAATTTTGTTGCAATTTATTTGAAGTGATTGAAGTTTCGAATCAATAATTAGGTTCGAAAACAAAAAAAGAAAAAAAAAGAAAAACCGAGCCGGCCCGGCCGAACCGGATGTTATTTTCGCCACTAAGAATGGGTTTGTCTGCGTAGGTTCAAATTGACATCCTTCATCAGATGCATATATTTCCAAAGAATGCCGGTCGATACCATCTTGTAAGGATTGCGATTACTTTAGCTTGATGGCTGCTCATATGCTGTGAAGAGAAGGTTTTTGTTTTTGTCGGTGATAATCTATAATCTAGAATGACATAATCGACGATTGCTAGGGACCATCTGGAGCTGCTCTTGATCTTTGCATCAAAATGAGTCTGACGGTGCGCAGTCAGTAAATTAAAGAATAGGTAAGATTAACGCAATAGCCACACAACTATTTAAAAACGTTTGCATCATTCCAGCAAAGCCGACCAAGTCACCGTAACTGAGATCAATGCAATATCAGTCTTTATCTGCTGAGTAGATACCCCATGATTGCTCGCCTCGAAGGAACATACTTCAACAGAAATGGAGGACTCTGAACCAAACTTGAACTTCAAATCCATCCCAGAATCAATGTTGACAGCAACCACAGAGCTCCGTAAAACACTTGATTCACCACCAATGTTGCCATCGAAGAGACAAATTTCTTCATTCAATCTACTGAGGATACAACCAAGAGACAATTTGAAACTGCATTTCACTTCTGATATGGAAACTTCTACAGTTCCTTGAACAGCCCTTTCAAGACGCAAAAAAGTTAAGTCGACAGCGCCAGAATCTCCATTAATGCGTCTTGTTATCGTGTGACGATTCCATGTACCCGTGTCGTCTATGAATGATAGACCATCAATCAACTGTAGATCATCTTTTTCTTGTTGACCTGTCTTGATCTTCATGTCATACTCAATGAAAACAGTGTCATACATATGTATCGCTCGCTTAGGGCCATTCATGTTGATGAGAGCACCCTGCAGAATTAGTTATTTAATAGCTTCTAATAAATAAATAAGAAACATATAAAACAAATACTCTCGCCTTGACCTACTTTGTTAAGAATATACTCCCTCCGTTTCTAAATTCATATCGTTGTTTAGTTCAAATTTGTACTTAACAATGACAAGATCCTAAATTTTTGTCGTTGTTTTAGTACAAATTTGAACTAAACAATATGAATTTAGGAATGGAGGGAGTATAACTTAATTTCATAGTTTACAACTGGTTTCCTAGTGAATCACACTTTACAGTACAAACTTAGCATAGCAATGGTTCTACACAAAATGGAAGTATTATTTTGCTACTTTTGGACAAATCAATCACTAGGAAAAATCATAATAATGATGTAAAAAGATTTAAGTGGTTGTAGGCTGCCATATAGAGTATGTATAACTGAATCTCATCCACCCTATGCATGTAATAAGTTTGACCGTGAAACAAGTGCAGTTAAGTATGGATGTGCACCTGCTCCACGATGATGGGATCATCTCTGCTAAAGTTGACGACATAATTAAGCAATCGATCCAAACCATCCCGTACTGCTATGTATCCATACAACTCCACAGAGCCACTATCCACAGGAATATTTGCCAACTTTAATGAGAAAACCTGCAGCATGTTACTAGGTGCATGGAATATACAAACTCCATCGCGCAACAAGCAACGACTTGTGGGTTCTGAATGCATCTTTGCCTCCAACCGAGCTTCATATAAGATTAGAAAGTTATACTGTTATTTCAAATTAATACATTAAACTATACTTGTTCTACGAAAAGTAAACATGCTGCTTGAGGACACCATGGCCCTATTGGAATATTTCACTTTTATCTAAGCGTACACTACTACCCATGTTCTTTTAACTAGGAATTTGCAATCTCGAATTGGTTTCTGTTTTAGGAAAGACAAACAAAGGTAAAGTAGTATTAATACTATCTCAGAAAGGAAAAAGTCCATTCGTGCTCCCAAACTATTTCATAACCCATTGTATACTTCCTGGTTCACTTTACCCCCAAGCAGTGGCGGACTCGAGTTTTCAAAATTGGGTGAAAAATAGTGTATTTTCAACATTGGATGGACAAATACACTACAATTTATTAAAGGATTTTCAAATTTATTGGGTGGGGCGGACCCCACCCAATCACCCGGCTGGGTCCGCCCCTGCCCCAAGAATTACTAATACAGGTCATTGCACCCATTGATGGAATATTTCTTTTCTTTCACTTTCTAAAATCCTTTTTCATGACTGTTTCCATGGTTGGGAGCACCTAAACATTTTTACCATTTTGGATACCAAAATACTTGCCAAAAAAACGAAAAGTTTTGAACATATTCCTAGAGAATGACACCATCTATCACCTGACCAAACAGCAATGTAAAACTTATAAAGAACAAAATCATAATATCATCCTGGTGTGAATTAAATCGTTTTTTTTTTGTAACTGGCTGAGATATAATAATGCCCAATGAATCACAACCTAAACTATGATTAAGGCCAATGGCTCAAGCTGCAATTTCATCAAGGCAACCATTAGCTGCCTCTCTACTTTTGCAAATAACCCACAGCAACCCCTGAGTAACATTTGACAGGTTATCATTTTATCGATGGCAAGGCAGCAGCATTGAAGTAGTAACAGTAAATGAAATAAAGCAAAATTAACCTCAGGATTTGAACAGAGAATACGTCAAATTGACTAAAAACAAATAAAAAGTAGAAAACAGATGCTGATCACTTACTCTCACTTCGGTCTGAGGCATCAGCTTGTTTATTCCATATACTCCTGTATATAGAACCATCACGGTGGCCGCTATTTGATAATATATCGAGAGGATATACACGTTTGATGGGGTAACAGTTCATTTGTTCGTCATCACTGGGCATGATTACATGCTTGTTTACGCCCCACCTTTGTATGTTCTTCGTGCCTTGGGTGACGGCAGAGTGATCATTGGCAGAAGAGATGAGCAGAGATAGGTCATCTTTTACTTCTTTGGTGCTCACCATGTTACGAGATCCATGAGGAATTCTGTCAACAAAGAGCATTGAAAAGCTATTCTCAGCATCCGACGCAAATAAGACATACCATCATTCAGGATAGAAATCGTAATGGGCCTGAAATCGATTTCAATTTTCTTTGAGCATTTTTTTCCCTCTGTTTTGGGAATCATATCGGGATTTACTACTAAGAATATTAGACGTAAAATTTAGCATCGGAACAAGAAAACACACCCGAAAACACGACGAACATGCGCGCTGGCGGGTGGGAATCCTCGTGGTGCAAGCGCTGGTGGAGGCGGAGCACGGGCCATGAGAGATAGGCGAGGTCGCAACGGAGAGGAGAAGCAGCGCATTGGGACAGTAGATCGATATGAAGGCGCTGGTGGCGGCCGCATCAGGACGACTAGGGTTCGGTCAGAAATAACGGTGCGGGTTGAAAATTTATAGGTGGCAAAAGGGCAGGCCCAGGCCCCGGCTCGTGTCCAGTTCTTTTCGGTTTTCTGGACCGGCTTTTCCAAAAAGCTACCCGGCTCCTCCGTCGAGCTCCGTCTTGCCATCGTCCTCCTGCTTCGAGCTCCACGTGCTACCGCGGCCATGGCGGTAGGGGACGGAAGTGGCGGCACCGAGAGGAGCATGGGAATTGGCGGCCATGGCAGTTGGAGCTGGCCCTGGCCTCCTCGATCGATGGGGGTTGGGCCTTGGGGGATGACGCTGGACTCAGATCGGGGTCAGGGTGGAGTCCTCGATGCAGATCGGGAACAGCGTAGGCCTTCGGGAGGAGAGAAGGGCAGGCCAGCAAGGGCTGGGCCAGAAAGGCGATAGTTGGGCTGGCACGCTGGGCCAGAAAGAGAAGAAAGGATGAGATGTGTTGCTTGATTTTTTTAATAGAAAACTTAAAGGCCATGCCCTGGTGGCCTTCGGGCTCAAGGCTGAGCCCCAGGCACTATGCTGTTTGTATTGGTCCCACCGGTTTGTAGCTTGCCCACGTCCCCTCAGCTCCCACCTCCTTCTCTTTGCATGCGCCATGCAAGGACGGTGTGCGAACAGAGAACAAAGGACTGCTTTCTCATTGGCTAGCTCGGTAGCACACGGATTAGTGGCGTGGCACATTGTTTGCCCAAGGGAAATTTTGGAGGGAACAGCTAAGCTGATTAGCCGTCAACAAATATTGAGAAATTTGAAACTGGTCGTGTCCTATTAATAGCATCTCTTTCATCAAGTGAATGTAACATCCCAATTTTCAAAACTACTCATATGCATTGCATATCATGAGCATCATGTCACCTTCGCATTTAATCACTTTCAAAACCCTAAAATTTGCCCAGAAAACCCTTTTGTAAAAGTACCTTTATTTGATTTTGGGCTTTCTTTCTTGCTTTTGAGTATTTGTATTTTAACCCATGAGGGTATTGGTATAAAAAGGGATTTAATGCTTATATAAAGCTATCCCATAAATTGGCTTTTGAAATTATTTTGAAAACTAATTTATTTCGTTAGCCTAAGGGCCCTAAAAGCCATTTTATAAGCAAATGTATTTTAAAATATTTTAGTTTGAGGAAATTCTTGTTCCAAAAGTTAGATCATATGAAAATATGATGTAACATCCCAAAAATTTCAAAATTTTACATGTGCATTGCATCCATAAGCATCATGCCATAATTGCATATTTGAATTCAAATTTGAATCTCAAAAGGCTTTAAAAGATTTTTATTTCAAATTAAACCCTAGGGTTTAAACCCATTTGAGCTTTGGATCTTCAAACCAATAGGGTTTATATATAAAAGGGGTTTATTGCATAAATGAGCTATCCCATAATTTTTGGATTATTTTTGGAGTTGAAAAACTATTTTATTTAAATAGTTATATAGCCCTAAAGGCATTTATAGGGCAAATGTATTTTTATATATTTTATTTTGAAGGAAAATTACTCCCAAAAGTTGTATCATGATAGAACATAATTTTACAAAAAATTTGGATTTTATTTGGACCAATTTGGAGTTCAAAATCAAAAGTTATCAAAGAAATGAGAAAAGGGAAAAAAAAGAAAAAAAAGGAAACCGGACCGGTCCGACCGCTTGGGCCGAACCGGACCGGCCCCCGCACGCGCGCCCGCTGCCACTGACGCGTGGGACCCACGCGTCAGGGTCTTCGTCCCCGATGGAAAGCGCCCGAGAACGCCGCCGCCTTCCTTCTTCGCCGCCGCGCGCTCACCGCCGCAATCTCCACGCTCCGTCCATATTTCGCAGCCCCGCCCGCGTCCTTATAAAGCCCGGAGCTCCCCGCCTCTTTCCCCTCTACTCGCTCTCTCTCTTACGCGCCCATGCCGCCGCGATTGCTCGCCGAAACCCTAGCGCCGCCCGCCGCCGTTTTCCTTTGTCGCCAGTGAACCCTAAGGGTAAGCGCCGCCATCTTCTTCCCCCTCTTCTTCTACTCCATGCGCTTCGTTTGACGCGCGTCGTCTTCGCTCTCGTGCACTGCAGCTCCCCGACGACCCGAGCCCGAAGCTCGCCGGAGCTCCGCCGCCCGCCGTCATCTTCGCGCCGTCCTAGGCGAGGCCTTCGACCGCCCCGAGCCGCGCCGACCACGTCCCCGACCTCGCCTCGTCGCGCCGCGCACACCCGTGCCCTCCCCGACGTCCGAAGGCCACCCGAACGTCGCCCGTGCCCGCGCCGCCGTCTTTCCCGTCTCCGACGACCGCTGGCGCCGCCCGGTAAAACCCTAGCCCATCTCAGGCGTTGGATCTTGATCAACGGTCAAGATTAGATCTCACCTTTTATTTTTAATCGAACCGGTACCAACCAATCAGGAGCTGACACGTGGCACCCGAATTATAAAATGAAAATCTAATTTTAATCCCCTGGAATAATTAAATGGCACTTTTGAGAAAAACCCCTGTAACTTCAAATGATCATATTTTTTAATCTGTTTGGCCAAATTTGACGTGACAAGATTTTGAAAGGTCCAATGAAACGGGGTGCTAACTTTCCTTTTATACCAAATCTCTTAACCCCGCGTATCGGTGAAACTCTGAGATACGTTCTTCCTTCAATCTCGTAGGTAACGTTTGGTATCTGCGTAGCTTTTCTGCCTTGACTGGGCTACTTTCAGCCGGTCTCGGATGAGTCTAACTTTTTCCTTGGCATCCTTTATCATATCCGGGCCGAATAGGGTACGGTCTCTTACACCATCCCATAACAATGGTGTTCTACACTTCATTCCATACAAAGCTTCAAACGGTGACATTCCTATGCTGGCTTGGAAGCTGTTGTTGTATGAGAACTCTGCATACGGCAGATTGTCATCCCAACTGGATCCATAATCTAGAGCGCAGGCTCTCAACATATTCTCGAGGATCTGATTTACTCGCTCGGTCTGTCCATCCGTCTGTGGATGAAAAACTGTGCTGAACTCTAGTCTCGTTCCTAAAAACTCATGTAGTTGTTCCCAAAATCTTGAGGTAAATTGGGTACCTCTGACTGAAATTATTTCCTTGGGTATTCCGTGTAAACATACTATTCTGAAAATGTAGCGTTTTGCTAACTGTGCGCTGGTATAAGTGGTCTTCACTGGTATAAAGTGGACAACCTTGATCAAACGATCAACCACTACCCAAATGGAATCAGGAGATTCAAGAGGATACCTTGTGCTCCTGAAAATCCCCGCTG
This sequence comes from Brachypodium distachyon, assembly GCF_000005505.3. Lineage (NCBI taxonomy): Eukaryota > Viridiplantae > Streptophyta > Magnoliopsida > Poales > Poaceae > Brachypodium > Brachypodium distachyon. Next base: position 17,428,191 of record NC_016133.3, read on the forward strand.
GGGGTGCTCTTGCAACCTCTGCATCTGGTAGACGATGTCGGTGATGAAGATCTCCGGCAACATCCAGCTGTCCAGGTGTTCGATGGCTTCACTCTATCCTTGGAGATCGTCATGACTCGATTGTTCCACGATTTCTCCAATGTACATATTGTTTTGCTCCAATACCCCATGACAGTCAGGATTTGTTCTATAACTCCGAGATGAGTGAAGCATTTCAGAAGAAAAAAATGACTTTGAGAGTTCTACATAATTAGTACTACTTCAGTGCCTGGATACACTATTTATAATGGCCGCTGTGTGCATTTCGGCACCACTTCATGCAGTTCTTACCTTTAGCTCATGCCTTTTATTTCCAAGATGTTCTCTTTAATTTTTTACCTGTTTAGCATAAGCAAGTAGAACCTGCATGCAAATTGAAAATGTGTTCTCAACTTCTGATGCTATATTATCAGGGACTTCTCCATCCCATATGTTTTATATGTGAATAGCATTACCAATGCCCATCTAAATAGCATTACGTACACCACTCAAAATCATATATGCATTTCAGAGGGATCCGATTCAACCTGCAGTAACAACAGCAGAAGCAGTCACTGATCGGGATTTCCTTTTTCTGTGATGTTTACTTCCTGAAGAGATTACCACCTATAATGCATTTGTTATGACTCTGACTTCCTTACAAGTTACAAATAAGAAGAAAGTGAACCATGTGCAGAAGAACTACAAAATAATTTCAGAAAATAGCTTAGGACCGCAGTTTTTACTCTTAAATTAAACAATATGCTGGACTCACATCCCAAAAGCTCCTACTAGCTTACTAGACATAAACAGTTTTGTCAGAACTACCATCCATCAAATACTTCAAAAGAATTCGAACACTTCAAATAGTGACACCATTTGAACTCTGAAGAAATAGTAAAGAAACTCAAACTCCTCTCCTGTTGTTACTGGGATTATCAAAATGTTAACAAAATTATGTTGACTATTTTACATGTCGATGTATCTTTTTCCACGTGTTGAAACCTGAACCTATGAACCAAAATGAACTCAAAGGGGCCGATCGAACATCCAGCCAGCTAAATGGATGTGGTCGAACAGAGTCAAACATATCTTTATGTGTCCAATAAAACATTTTATCGATTAGTAAATAGAAAACTGCTTAATGTGTCCAATATTAACAATATCAATGACAAAATAAAGATAAAATGACCGAATAGCACAAGTCATCCGACTAGTAATATTATTAGTAGCTATGTATAGAGATTGTAATAAAATTTACAAAGGCAGCGTCTCTCGGTACCACTGCTGAAAATGCGCAGGCAGTACCGTGAAGATGTTCGCTGTCGACTTTGCACAACCGATCAAACGGTGTAGTGGTGGTTGTCGGTCTCGACGTCGAGGCCCTTGAGCCTCACCGCCGACTCCACCTTCCCCTTCAGGGTGCTGAGCTCCCGCAGCCTCGCCATCTCAGCCCTGCGCTTGGCGTGCTCGGCGATCTCCGAGAGCTCTCCGTAGCTGCCCCACTCCTGCTGCAAGTTGTCAGCCTCCGTTGTCGGGAGCCCGTGCAGCGTCCGCTGCGCCGTCGCCCACTTGGCCTCTCTCTCGTCCTTGCCGTAGTCCTTCTTGCTGGTGAAGGCGATCTGCGGCGCACATATGCATGGACCGGGAACGTGTCAACAATCATGTAAAACATTTTCTAGCCACACCAAAAACAGACCATGCCAATATGGTGTTGTGTACCTTGTTCTCGAAGAGGGTGTCCCATGCCTTGCCGCTGAGCGCGTAGCGGATGCCGAACTTGAACAAGTCGAGGGGGACGAAGGTGACGAGGCTGTAGAGCCAGATCACGCCGGCCCATCCCCAACCGATGCCCCTGATGTGCGCGAACGCCAGGTTCGCGTACACGGCAATGACGGTGGCAATCTGCAAAACACAATGCAAAACTCCATCATAAGCTGTCACAGACGACTCGCAGTTTTAGGGGAAAGAGGCCGGAAGATGGGCTTACGATCTGCGCGACAACGAAGGCGAAGCAGAGCAAGAAGCCAGGGCGTTCCATGAAGCACCATCTGCGTGACCGGGTGACGAAGATGAGGGCCTGGCTGATGATGCTCACCTGCAGGTACAGGGCAGACATCATGGCGTCCTTGTTGCCCCTCAGTGACCTCACATGGAAAGTCTCCTGTGATTGGAAACCAAATTAAGGTTCAGGATTCTTGCCAGAAGCTACTACATATTTGCTGGCTGCCATGGATGGAGAGGGCAGAGATATGCTATACGCTGAAAAAGTCGGTGCTGGTCATGGCGTAGAAAAACACCACCGTCATCACGGCCAAGTAAGTCCCGTAGACAATGCCGGTGATGAAGATCTCCGGCAGCTTCCAGCTGTCCGGGTGCGGCGAGGGCTTCACTCTATCCTTGGAGATCGTCATGATTGTGCCTGATGATTCAGTCAAACAACACAAATAAGTTATAAATTACTATATATTGGACAAGTTTTGGCATGTGCAAGTTGGTTGTCCGAACGCACCATCGTTCAGAATGGCGATCACCAGGATCATGAAAGGCGAGAAATCAAATTTCCAGATGAGCGCAATAAGCATGAAACCCAGCTGCAGTTGGACAACAGGAATGAATTAAAGCAAGTCCAATGTATATAAACAAAAAACAGTGTTTGATTCTTTTCTTCTTGACGAGTCTTTGAACTTACCACGATACGGATGGTGATGGACACGGCATATATCTAGCAATAAATTAACAAGGGAACATTGATCAGAATCATATGTAACTGAGGAACAAAAACTAGAATGGTGTTCACACAAAGATGAATGAATCACGTACCGTGTAGTTCTTCATCCTCTGGAATATGGCCCGGCTGGTGAGCACGGCGCTGATGATGACGCTGAGCCCTGGCTCGGTGAGCACGATGTCGGAGGCGCTCCGTGCCGCGTCGGTGGCGTCGGCGACGGCGATGCCGATGTCGGCCTTCTTGAGCGCGGGCGCGTCGTTGACGCCGTCCCCAGTCATCCCACAAATGTGCTTCATCTGCTGCAGCTTCCTGACGATCTCGTACTTGTGCTCGGGGAACACGCCCGCGAAGCCGTCGGCCTTCTCGATGAGCTCGTCCACGGGGAGCGACGCGATGGACTCGTCGACGGACTGGCCCAGCAGCGCCGAGGACGGGTACATGTTGGTGCCCATGCCAAGCCTCCTGCCGGTCTCCTTGGCGATGGCAAGCTGGTCGCCCGTGATCATCTTCACGTTGACGCCCAGGTTGAGCGCCTGCTTGATGGTCTCGGCGCTGTCGTGCCTCGGCGGGTCCAGCAGCGGCAGCAGGCCCACGAACTCCCATGCCGATCCTGAGCTCTCCTTTGTTCCCTCTGGCACGTCCTGCCTGGCCACGGCCAGGGACCGGAGCCCGCGGTCGGCGTACTTGTCGATGATGGCGTGCGCCCTGTTCTTGACGTCCTCCTTGCACTCGCAGAGCTCCAGGATCTGCTCCGGCGCGCCCTTAGTGACGCGGTGCCAGGTGCCGGTGGAGATGTCCTCGTAGGTGAGCGCCGTGCGCTTGTCGACGGGGTTGAAGGGGAGGAAGTGGATCTCCCGGATGCCGGCCCTGGCCTCCTTGGGGTCGGCGAGCATGCCGACCATGGCCGTGTCAATCGCGTCCTGGTTCTCCACCCTGGACGCCATGGCCGCCAACAGCAGCACCTGGTCCTTGGCCACACCCTTGGCGAACACCTCGATGAGGTTCCTGTCGACGCTGAGCTTGTTGAGCGTGAGCGTGCCGGTCTTGTCGCTGCAGAGCACGTCCATGCCGGCCATCTCCTCGATGGCCGTCATGCGCTTGGTGATCGCTCCCTGCTGCGACAGCCGGTGCGAGCCGATGGCCATGGTCACCGACAGCACCGTCGGCATGGCAATCGGGATCCCTCCAATGAGCAACACAAGCAAATTATCAATCCCCTCACGATACCGTCTATGCTGGATGCAGTACATGACGATGATCTCGACGGCCATGCCGATGGCGATGGCGAGTATGCAGAAGTTCCCAATGGCACGGAGCACCTTCTGGAAGTGGCCGACATTGCTCGTGCTGTCGACAAGGTGCGCCGCCTTGCCGAAGAAGGTGTGAACCCCGGTGGCGATCACCACGGCCTCGATCTCCCCCTGCTTGCACGTGGAGCCCGAGTACACGCAGTCCCCAGGGTTCTTGGTGACCGGCAAGGACTCGCCCGTGAGCGCCGACTGGTCGATCTTGAGCGCGTCGCCGTCCAGGAGCCTGGCATCGGCGGGCACGATGTCGCCGAGCTTGATGCTGACGATGTCGCCGGGGACGAGCACGGCCGCGTCCTGCTCGCTCCAGCGCCCGTCCCGGAGCACCTTGGTCTTGGGCGCCAGGTTCGCCATGAGCGCCTGCGCCGAGTTCCCGGCGTTGTTCTCCTCGAGGTAGGAGATGGTGGAGTTGAGGAAGAGCAGGAAGATGATGCCCACGAAGTCCTGCCAGTCCGGCGGCCGCCCGTCGCCGTTGGCCAGCGCGATGGCCATGATCGCGGCGAGCTCCATGACCCAGGAGAGCGGGTTCCACATGAAGCCCATGAACTTGAGGAACTTGTTCTCCTTTTTCTCTTCGAGCTTGTTGGGGCCGAAGATGGCCGTCCGGTCCTCGCCGTCCTTGGTGGTCAGGCCTTGCCTGCTGCATTGCAGGTTCTCGAACACCTCCTCCACCGGGATGTGCTCCTGCCATTGCAATTTGCAAAACAAAACACAGATCATTAATTTGAAGAACAGGATTAGTAAGAAACAGAGACGTCTAATCATTGGCATTGATGAGGTAATTAGCTGGGAAAGAAAAAAGGAAAAAGCTAGCGCGGTGGCTGTACATCACAAAAAGTGCAAAAAAGAGATACTAGAACAAGACGATCCGTGTGCCTTGGAACTCCCGTGAATCGAGTAACAAAAAGGCCAGATGCAATCTCTAGTTACGCATATGATCGTCCGTGAAGTGATCACGGTCTGCAACAAAAGCTAAGATTCGATCTACGTTTACACTAGAAATAATACGTTGTTTTCCTTCTCACGATGATCTTGATGAACAAATGTATGAAACAAGAAGGATAACAATTAAACCGACAAGAACAAACTCGATCTTAAGGAGAGGCAGGGGAAGACTCGTTCTTACCAAGTCGACGGACTCGTTCTTGATCCGCTCGAGACCTTCGGCCGCCGCCATCTCGCACAGAGCTCACGTCGCCGACGAACGAGCGCACGTACTGTATTGTTCAGCCGAGGGTGGCTTTGGCGGAAGCAGCCGGCCTCTGTTTTTATAGCAGCACGGGCACGTTTGAGCGGTCGGATGGGGGTGGCCCCCGTCATCTTCAAACCGGTTTTCTATCTATAAATAACAGTTTGAAACGAATTTTTTATCCACTACTACTCGTAGTAGAGCGGGATGCAGTAATTTTATTAGAACTGTGTACATAATCTCTGTTGGGACGTGCTGGCCGGTTTTTTGGCTGTTGGTCGGACGGGGAGCGCTAGGTAGATCGACCACCTCCCCTGCGGCGTGATCTCACTTGACCCCTAAGTTTGGAGTGTCCACTTGTTACAACATTGAAATCTTGCATATTTTTGAGTGCGTTACGTGCCTACGCAACAGTTCGCATGTTGTTTTGAAAGTTCATGGCGTTTTCAAACATGCCGATGCAACGGACAAAATTTTATGTACACAACAAATGCCAAATCATTGCAACCAATCATTCAAAAAATGGGCCCACGTGTATACAACGAAAAAAAACCAACATAGATGGAAAAAGTAGCACGAACAACAAGGCAAACATTACAAGCAGCAATTGCAACACTCTTCAAGAGTCGTTGCAACATAACATTCGTGAGCATGCAACATACAACATACGCGCTCAAAACATGTCAAAATAAACTAGGCAACATCAACAGTCCACTTAAATAAGATAGCTTTCCTAAACCGTGCAAATATAAACTTGAACTGCGTGCAGATTTTGAGAGTAAGTCCTGCATTTAACATTACAAATTTAAAGCCTTATTTGGGGGTAGATGATGAGCTTCTGTCCAGTACGACGTCTATACTCATGAAGGGGGGGGGGGTGTTATGAGGACATCCCTGCTACACTTACACTCAAATCATAACCCTAATTGCTACACCACGTCCAACATGATATTCAACATGACTCCACCAAAAACTTGTTGAAAAAACTTTATTATGATAATCCATATCAATGCTAACGGCAATGTATAGCAAGCTGACAAAATCACCATGTTTGCAAAGGAAGCTAAAGCAAATGTTATCAAACTAGCTAAATGCAAACACGCCATCAAATTAACTGTATATATTAACATCTATTAGCCACCAGGGCTGCTAAAGTACACAATATATATTTCAAATGGATTAGTGAAAGTGAAAAGCCGGGGTATATATGCTGCACACATCTACACATTGGCACTGAACCATCTTTGCGTGCATGTGTGGACATTCTCTTTTGCATAGAGATAAATCAAGGTATGATTCCCAGTCTCCACGCGACAAAAAAAGGCCAGACCAAAGCAGCTAGCTAGCTGGACGAGACGTACGTATATATCTAGGCCTGAGAGCTGAGAATAAAGGGGTGTACGAGAAAACGAGCAAAGTATGTACGTACATCCGTAAGAGCATGTAAATGGTCCAACAGAGTATATCCTTTTCTTTTGCCTCTGGTATGTATGCAGGGCTCCAATCAGCAAACTACCATGAGCCAGATGTACTAGGAACTAAAGACATGCTGTTATGTTAAAGTTACTTTTTGGTGCACATTTTGAGTATCATTCGGTGAAATTACAATTTTGTTTAAACCTCTCGGTCGTTACTCTTGACCGAAGATTAGAGTTTTTAATTCGAGGTCATGGTCGTGACATACTTTAGTTTCTCCCTTTCTTTCTTTTTCTACGTATTTTTGTTGTATATAAAAAAAAGAGATACTTGAAGCTCGTGTACGATGCACAGAGATACCTTGTGTGCATAAGCATCTACGATAATGTGACATAGAGCCGGACACCGGAGACAATCAGACAGTCCAATGTCACATAGGAGTACGAGCACGGTCTCGTTTTTTTTTTTTTTTTGAGAACACGTTTTTTCTTTTTCTGAGAAATCAGTTCCGTGTCCACGTGTAGCCGTGTACCGACGATTCGGGCGCATGTGGGTCGCGGCCCACATACCGTGATGGTCGATGTACGGGGCAGGCAGTCCGGCTACCGACGGCCCATCGGTAAGTTCACGGAACGAACGAAGTATATTTTGGCCTCATCTCAGCTCAGCTAAGCACTACTCCAGACAGCTAGTTCATCTAAATGGGCCAAGCCCAACACTTGTTTGGGACCACGTTTACAATCCAAAAACAATTTTCTCCATACATTTTCCTTTTTTTTGGATTTCAGCTTTTTTATGTTTTTTCAATTCCGGTCCAATATCAATTTGGCCGAGGCCTTTTCACAGCCCATGTGTAAATTGGTCTAGTCAATTCTTTTTGATATTGGCCTTATTAAAATTACTGTTTCTTCCCACAAAAACACCAGCCCAGCCCAATACTGTTTGGCCCTCCGTGTTTTTAGCCCAATACATGCATTCAACCAACATATACATTCAGTCCCCTCAAAAAAAAAAACATATACATTCAGTCCAACAATGCAATACAGTACACAGAGACAGCGTACAATATAAAATTAGTGAATCTTGATAGGCGACTTGGCATTGTAGTACATTCCTCATGCATCATGGTGGCATTAGCGTCAGCTGTGCATCTGCATAAGCTCAGGTGGACTATTGCTAGTATGCAACCAAAACTGGTTAAGCAAGTCCAATCGGCTGAATCCAGTAGCCAAAGAATCCCGCACCACCGCTGCTTTCTCAAGTGGACGCCAAGTATGGATCAAAATGTATAGTGAGATAAATGCAAACAAAAGTGGAAACTGCTTGCCTCACCCAATATATAGGATGTACTAATATTAAATGGTTTTTCCTAGGACAGATAAGCATTCTTATTTATAAAATGACTAATCAAGCTTTCAGAGTCTAAGTATACATATATTTCAAAAAACTTGTGGCGTTCATGTAAAAATATAAAGGAACTTAGGGAGTACAAAACTAGTTATCAAAGTTGCAACTTAAAGACCGTGCCGCTGTCCAGTGTGCCACTTATTCATGAACTGGATGGAACATCATCTGCATAAGGAAATAAAATGAAGTATTTGCTTTTTCCACACTTATAACTACGTACCAAATATTTTCCCTTCCAACTCTTCATAAAATAGTTCAAAATATAGAAGTTCAAAAGTCAAATAACTGCATGAATGTTGGAATCCAAAAAATCAAGAACTAAAATTCAGACACTAGAATTTTGGAACTCAAAATATAATTTTTAGAAAATCATTAAAAAAATTAGGATTGAAAATACAGAAGACCAATATTTTAAATAAAAAGTATAAGTATTTAATTTCTGGAATTCAAAAATAGGAAATTTCAATGCACAAAGTGTCAAACAATAAATTTATGGAATTCGAAATAGATTTCGTCGAGAACCAACTTTATTAATTTTCATTCAATTTGAAATATAGTTAGACATTATTGTGTCCTTCACTTTCTGTTGTCTAGACATGCATGGATCATGCAGAAGACATGTATTCGACGCTGAACTAGGAGAACCAGAAGAGTTCAACGAGCAAGAGAATAACTTGATCATATACATTCAACAACTCATTTTGAAATGTTATGCATGTTGTTCCATTCAAATAACTACACTGCCATATTCTGTCATAAATTGTACAATCCTTTTTTTTTCGAAAAGGAGGGCACCACCCCGGCCTGAGATCGATGCATTGCTATACTCCTGCATATAAATTCAGTTACTGCACTGTAACTTACAAAGGAATATATATGTGTATACAATAGTAGTGCATGGTGGTTAAGGCAGTAACAAAAAAAAAATGGACTCAAGCTGTGAATGATTTAGAAAACTCTGATCATTTCTTCAGTAATGAAGCTACAACATCTCCAGCGTTGAAAAGAACTCTCAAGGGGACGATGCATCCAGAGATAATAATATACATCGATAGGGATCAACAACAAAATTAACATTAGTACACACATGCGCTCATATATCTGGAACAACATATATATATATATATGCATGCTTCCTATAGCATGCATGTACACATATACCCAGTGCTTAATCATCGATTCATCTAGATCCAGCTGATCATATCGATCTTGAAACCTACAAACACATCAAGAAACAGGAGTAACTAAACGGAATTTCCCTAAGAACACATATAGAAGATTAATTAGTAGTAAAACAAATAAAATCAGTTACCATGTAGTAGCACTCCCCCATCTGCAGGTTCTTCATGAGGACGCCGTGCTCGTTGACGGGGAGGATCTCTCCGGAAGAGTGCACCAGCATGACGTCGTGCCCAAACGTGCCTGCCAGGTCCAGCGGTCCCGCGCTCGGCACGTCGTAGGCTGCGCCATTGATGAACACTTGGATTGTCCCTGCAGTTAAAATGTATCCATAGAGTCTACAAACATATGATCATCAAGTAGGATAGTATAGGACAGAGAAATGTTTATGAGCTGCATGTTGTACACTAACCAGGTTGTTGGTAGGTTAGCTGCGAGGTTTCTGTGTACCGGTGGTCCATGAGGCCCATCTGCCGAGGGATGGCGAAAAGGTCATCGTCTCCGGCGCCGACGACATCCGCCAGCAAGTGCGGGCCCGCGGTGGGCGCCGGCGCCGATGCGACGGGCGCGGCAGCCGGCGACATGACGCCGCCGCCGCCACAGGAGAGCTGGCCGTAGTGCATGATGCCGTGGGGGGCGGAGGGGAGCTGGTGGAGCTGGGCCTGGTGCTGGAGCTGGCGTGCGCGGCGGCGGGAGCGGGAGCGGCGGTTCTGGAACCAGTAGAAGACGTTGGCGTCGCGGACGGCGCCGAAGCGCTCCAGGAGGCGGCGGATGCGGGCCGTCTCGTCCTTGGCCGGGTTCACCATGCCGCTGTTGAAGATGGACTCCAGGATCAGGATCTGCTCCGGCTTCGGAGCCCACCGAGACCTCGCGGCCGGCTCCGCCCCCTCGCCGCACCCTGCTCGCTGGGTGGGAGCTTGGGAGTGGTGCTGCTGGTGATCCATGGAGCTAGGCTTGGAGAGATGCTCAAAGGCTTTCCTAACCAGGGACAGTTTTGTGGAAAGGGACAAAGGAGGATTGATGGCAAGGGGGGAGGGTCATAATGGAGAGTCGTGTGTACTTATAGAAGACATTCTCTTTCGTTGGTTCTTGTCTTTTTCGTTGGCTAATGTGATGGTTGGGTGTCACTATGTAAAGCAGAGGGTGAAGGGAGTGATCAGTTTGCTAGAGATAAATTAGGTGGATGACGCCGTTTGTTTGTGTGCATAATTTTAGGAATGTTCACAATTTCAGGAACGAAAGATGGAAGACCTCGGTTCTTCTCTCTCTTTTTTTTAAAGATGGGACACCCCCGGCCGTATCGGTCGATGCACACAGCCCAACAAATTAACATATGTTCTGTTCATCTAATATCATTCTTCCCGTAGTCCATGATAGATGTAAATAATATTCATCTCCCTTTCTACACTATGTTGATATTGGCTCTTTGTATCTTCTTTGGATCGATGATATTCTAAATAACCACTCACTATGTTTATACCCTAATCCACAATTCCGTCGTGCTTTCTCTACACCGACGCATCAATTTTTCTCCACACTACACCGCAACCTAACCTTCACAGCTCGTCGGTCATATGTGGACAAACCTTCTTACGTTTTTCCTTCCATCCCGCCCAAATTTGGTAACACTATTTCAACGTATGTCCATGGAGGAGACACAACGCCATTGCAGCTCCATATGCTCCTAAAGAACGGTTGGGCCATCGAACCGGGATCTAGCCATGCTCGATCGACAATGCGTACAAATTGGTGATACGACCAATATATATGCCTATGCGCTTCGGTACAACCTCTTGGATGTCCCCTGCCACAGCTTGAAGTAGGAGGTTCAATTAAAAGATCTCCAGGATCTCGCCCATTTGATATGCTGAAGTTGTGTACTATAAGTTAAACAAGGAAATCTGTTCAAACCTGTTGTTCCATGAGTTAATAGAATTGTTTTTTGTTGATTTGAGACCGAATTTGGTCATGTACTGGTTCAAAGTATAAATTATTGTTCGTGGAAAGTGCGTAATCTGCAAGTTTTTTTTACCGGAAACGTAATCTGCAAGTTGATATTATTCTTTAGTAGAAACCCCTCTTTCAATCAGTTGAAAGTTAGATTTAATATATTTTTCAGTATTTTCTTGTGTGTTTGTGTGATTTGAAATTTTTGAAGAATAAATCATATTTTTCTTTAACCTCACCGCCTCCTCTCTCCTATGATGGACGCGCACTCCAATGTCAGACTAGAAGGTTGGAACCGGAAAATGCATACTGTCGTGGGAAAAAATGGTGTAGACAAACCTTGTATGTGTTAGTATCACAAATTAAACAGATGTTCTATCAAATTAATAAAAATATTTTTTCATATACACATGCCTAATTTTCAGTGTGTGTGAGCACTAAATTGAGGAGAGTAAAGGAGGAGCACTTGTGGGACCGAAATTCGGCATGATATATCAACTGCCCACGCTTTGGGGAGCTGGTGGGTACCCCTAGTAGATTTTCTGTTTTGTTGGGACAGGTGGCTGGGGGCTGTTCGTGTGGAAGTGCAGGACAAAGGTGTTTTCTCCTAGAATATTTTGGACTAAAATAATGATTGCATGTGCGGGTTTGGCGGTATGTATAGAGAGGATGCTTCCTACGTACCCTTCTAAAAAGTCTAATGTTTCATATACCAGCGGGCAGCCGGTCCACAAAAAAATTCAATATGTTAGGTTCTATACTAACCGGTGATGACTCACGGGATATTTATGTTCATCGCCGCAGTTTAATCCACTTGTCGGTGTGTCGTTTTGTTGCATAGATATGCCCTCCCTCCCTGATGCATGAACCTAGCTTCCTAAGTGATAGTCATAGACGCCAATAAACAGAAGTATGTAGTTTATCATTAGCCATGACCATGATTCGATGAACGAAGGAATTGATCTTGATTACGGAGGCACATATATATATGTTACTCTCGATCAGATTCCGTTTCTAGTTTACAAAATGCCGGTTATGTACATATGCAACATAATACAAAAAGGAACTCATGATGCCATTAAGAGAACTTAGGAAAATTATAAAAGTACTTTTCTTGTGGGAAAATATAGAAACATTTTCTTGTTCATTTTACAAACTCCAAGAACTTCTTTTCGGAGAATTACATCAAAGACTTCAGAGTTATAAGAATTTATTAGGACTTGGCATGCAGTCCCTTTGGTAAGTAGTGTATCCTTACATAATTCGTAGCTTCATTTCGAATCCTTTATAATTAATCCAAATTCAAATACAAGATCGACCACCCATGTGCATGCCCTATCCCCTATAGCAGTGGCCGGAGGGTGTATATGTGGGGCAGCTGCGCGCATGCAGCACAAAGAAATCCCCTCTTTGAATTCATGGTTCTCTCCTTCTTTCCAAAGACCGATCAGCAGCATGTAACAGTACTGTTTGGTATGTTTGGAAGCATTCTGTTTTCTGGACATTTCCCTGCCACCTTTGCAACACTGTTTGCACACATGCATGCCATGCACGCACTATATCAACCTCGCAGATAGGGTTTTTCCATCACATGTACAGTACTACTGCTGGGCGCTCTAGTACTGCAGGCCACAGCCTAGCTAGCTAGCAAAGCCATGTCCAGGATTATATGATACTTTTATCGTGGCACATACTGAAAAGCATTCGAACACCAAGCAGCAACTGGTTGGCCCAAAGATCGGCCAAGTTTGTGCCCTTCCCCCTATGCACACATGCATACGTTGTTTGCATACGATGACGCAGATATTCCTTTTTCTGACACGCCTGCGTGCATTTCATATGATCATTGCATGCATGATCGGCACGTACAGTGGAAACGACGTGACTTACGGCTCGCAGTGATCCATGCATATATGTGCAGGGCATGAATGTATGATACTATAAGTGTGCTGTGTCTATCATCTTGCAGACATGCAGTCTGCTTCTTGATTTACTTGCATGCATGCCTGTGTCCACATGCATAAATATGCCGCTAGTTAGTGAGATTCCTCCCGGCCCAATCAGCATGCACATCCAAGTGTAGGGAAAAAAGAGAGGACATCTTGACCGTAAGCACTAACAATCGTAGTCATCTAATGAATATTTTTTTATTCATCAGATCTACGTAATCTTACACGAATCTTAATATTTGAAACAAGAAATAGTTATCATCGATTAAGAAACAACTTTTTCTTAGTCGTCTAAGAAATAGCAACCGTATGATCATAGTTTTGCATACAAAACGTAAGCTTGTGCATATGGCTTGCGATCGAGCAGTGTACGTTCCGGCCGGCCGGTCATCGTCGTAACTAATTAATCAAGATCAAGATCTTGACAGGAATGAATCGCCGACCAGGGGCCGGCCGGCCGGGCAGGGACACGACACACTCGTTTGCATGCGTGCACATGCGTGTTTCCCGGTCTGGCCTCAAACGGTAGAACAAGTCGCCCGAAAGCAAAACATTAATTCCCGGCCTTTCCGTAGACCAAGTGTGCTGACTTACTGTGTGGTAGTGAGTGTGTGGCAAGTGCGCATGCATATTCACCGCATCGCAATTCGTGCTACGTACTCACGTACATACTGTACTGTTAATTTTGCATAGAAATTCTCTCTTTCCACTTACTATGCTGGTATGCAGCAAGGCTTTGATAGTGTGGATCGATCGAACAAGAGGCGCGTAAAATGCGTCCATTCATCTTGACCAACTTTTGCATGCATGCATGCATCCATGCATGGACACCTGACCCAGCGCATGCATGCACATACTATGTTCAATTTCATGCATGTTTGATCTTACCATAGCTCTTGTACTCTTCTATAATTTTTATTAGATTTAGTTTTGTGTTTTACCACATACAAGAAGGAGCCAGCCAAGTAGTAACAGTATCTGTGAGACTATAAGGGCTTCCACGGTGTGGGCCAAATATGGCATCGTTTTTCAACACTGTGAGTCCGGTGCCAAATCAGGAAATTTTGGAACCGGTGCTTCTGCTTGCTCCGGTCCTAAATTGAAAGAGCTAATAAAATAATCAATGGAGCAAAGAAGGTGGCCTGGGTGTGGTCGGGAGAGCAGGCGCATGCAGATATTTGGGTTTTGTTTATTACTACGTGCCTTAACTACGCTGGAGAGAAGAGATGGGAATTTAACACCGGTGCCACATTGCAGTTTTTGGATGAATTTAGTTTTGGCACATTATGGATGCTCTGAGATTATCTTTCTCCATCAGACTGAGCTTTTGGATGAGTTGGTTCGGTGCATGAAACTTTTCATGTTATCAAAACCAACTGGTCTTGAGTTAAGACTTGGCTGACGCAACTAAATTGCTGCTCACTTTTGGTCCATGCTTAGCCTTAAGGGAGTCACACGTGAGAGAGAGTGTTCAAGTACAAGTGGATTGTCTTTCTCCCATCAACTTGAGCTTTTTGATAAATTGGTTCGGTGCATGAATCGTTGGTTTTTATGTATATACCTTTCCAAATCTCAGAGTATCCATATATACAAGCTACGTAGTGGAGTAAGTATAAGTCGGATTGAAGAAGAAATTGGAAATAATATAGGTGCATGGGCCAGCCGTGTACCATGCATGCCTGCAGCCGCGCGTGCCACTTCAGTCCCCAACCGCACGCCCTCCTAGCTAATCAGCAATGATTGAGTCCAATGGAGCCTGGCCTGATTAGTTGGAGCCAATTAGCCAGTCTGGAGAGAGAGATCACACGCAAGAAGACAAAGCCGGATCAAACAAAGATGCCATCCAACCACGGATCCTTAAAACACATTGCACTGGACCTGCACGGCGCTTAAATATATCAATATAGCTTGGCGCGCCGAATTAGCTGGGTGCTAAGTGTTAATTAATTGGGATCCGACCGGACTGCGCGGCCATGATCGAGTGACAGACATTTGTGGAGGGACAAGCCGTCGAAAGAGAGGACGGACACGATCATCACGAACCTACCTAATTGTTTCCATTAGTACATGTGTGTAGAGATATCGATCGAGGGTAACGTACACCGAAACCCTTCTTTTGAGAGGCCAATTACCTCTGTCTGTAAATTCAATTAGAATGGATTCACAATTATTCTAAAAAATTTATTAATTTTTTATTTCATAATCCTTCCTAATTTGATTTAAAAAAGAATAAAGAACCTACGTTATACTATGGATTATGTGATTAATCGTTTACTATGTTAGTATCTATACGTACTTATTAGATGTAAAAATCCCTTCTTTAATTTAAAAGGATTTCCACTACCAAAACAACCTAATTAACTTAACTCGATTCGTTAGAACAGCTTCCATTGAGTCTCTGCACCTATCCTTTTCCTTTGGATTCTAGTTTGAGAACCCCTTGTTTTCTCAAAACACGGATTTGACTCAGGATTGCCCTTTTTTAATTCCAGGGTCTCTCTGAATTTGGAAGTTAACACTTAGCAGGTTTCCATACTAAGGCTCAATAATATAATGTGTTATAACTTTCTCTAAAAAAGGTACTCCCTCCGACCCATATTATTTGTTTCAAATTTGTTCAAATATGAATGTGTCTATATTTAAAAAATGTCTAGATACATGTAATATTTTGACAAATAATATGGGTCGAAGGAAGTAGTAATATCTATGATATCAAATAAGTATATGCAGATGTTGGTAAAAAAATATTGTAAACTTTGTCAAATTTTAACAAAAAAGGGACAGAGACCTCGAGTGGAATGGGTACTCCGTCTATGCCAACAGCTAGGGGTGTTCCTACAATAGGGCTTTTGATTTGTAGTAGTATTGACTCTATCAAAGTGCCTGAGAAGATGAGTATATTTTGTAATGAATAGTAAATTGTAGATCTTTTATTTTTTATCTCGAAATGAACAATCTTTTTTAATGAAATTTACAGACGACACGTGACATATGCTCATACGTGCATGTATATTTTTTTTCATGATTTTTAAACCTGAAAATGTAATTTTCAGAAAAGTTTTCAACCGGGCTCCTCGGATCCAGGGAGCCAAAACAAACACACCGAGTATATTGCATTGTTTATCTTTTGATCTTTCCTCACTTACACATTATTTGGTTGAACTGACAGGTGTGCCAAGCATGGTACACTCACTAATCGTGTAACTGTACCTAATTCGTTTGTGTGATGATTAGCATAATAGTCTTTTCTATGTTTGGTGCTTGTCGTGTACTGGAGGAGCATGTATGACCTCCCTTTAGAGTGACACGGAGCCGTCGTGATCTCTTTTTAGTCGTCTTATTTGAAGAATCTAACCACGTTGTTGCTTCCAAAGACTAGCTTGTCGGACGCGCGGAAGAACATGCACGAGTGGGTACCTATATGAAAATTGAGTATTCGGACAAGTGGAATCTTTTCCCAAAAGAAAAG
Organism: Brachypodium distachyon; assembly: GCF_000005505.3. Classification (NCBI taxonomy): domain Eukaryota; kingdom Viridiplantae; phylum Streptophyta; class Magnoliopsida; order Poales; family Poaceae; genus Brachypodium; species Brachypodium distachyon. Next base: position 17,444,803 of record NC_016133.3, read on the forward strand.
TGTAACTTAGTGGGGAACTATATTTTTTTCTCCAAAAAGACTATGTGTGGAAAACTAATTTGGTTGTAGCTAGCTAGCTACATGCATGCATGCGAGCTCATGTTATTTTTTTGGTCAGCTTTGCACCTTGTCTTTTCTCCCTGTTTTAGGACACCTGGTTTATAGGGCTTTGCTGTGCGTGCGTGTGCATATTACTATCGAGCTTTGAAGAAAGGTGACATGTCACAGATCGAGCGCCATAATAATGCAATGTTGGAAACTGTCAAATTATCAAGAGAGTGCAATCTTGGGACAAGAATATAACTAATACTTGAAATTTGGTCAAACTTTTTTTCTTGGAATAAAGATAGAACATCTTATAAAAAAACAGAAAGAACAGGTCGTATAATATTATGCAAAGGACTCATTATCTGCGCCAACTATTCCACTGAGAAATACTCAATCGATTAACGCCAACTATCTGCGCATGCTTATGTGTAAATACATATTAGGCTCAGTTTGGCATTGCTGAATTGTGCTGTGCTGAACTTATTTTATAATCTGTTGTCGAAAAATACACATGAAAATAGAAAAAAGTTGGATAGCCAAACATGAAAATAGTGAAAAACGGGTGAAAAAACGGGATTATGATAATCCACCGCAATGTCAAACGGAGCTTAGACCCTGTTTGTTTGGGCTTTTGCTTCAGCTTTTGGTGCTTCTAGCAATCTCAAAAGCACTCCTCCCGTTTACACATGAAAGTGAGAAGCACCTCTGGACGTGCTTCTCAGCTAGAAGCACCAAAAGCACGTCCGGAGGTGCTTCTCATCTTCATGTGTAAACAGAAAAAGTGTGAAGCGACCGCCCCCGTACACGGGTTCGATCTCTGTGCTTTAGTGCTACTCCCTGAATCGACTCACTAGCACACACTGTTTCAAGATGTAATATCATAGAACAAAGGTCTCAGTATTACAACGAATCATCCAGAATTTAAAAGGTACTTACAACTCGCATAACCTCACGGGTTAGCTGGAAATAATACAACTGTTTACCAGCGGAAAGCGAAAGATACAAGAGCACATCAACACCACGGTGAGAGCGTGTTGGAATGTAAGCCCGTAACCCGAACAAGCAGAACGTACATCTTACTCATCGTCGGAGCTTCCTGCATCATTAAACGATGCAGCCACTAGGGTCAATACATTGAATGTATTGGCAAGATTCACTAGGAGTTATATCAGAGCCTACCAAGTATATGCATAATGTGGTAAAGTGGGGTTCAAGGCTATTTGCATAAAAGCTTAGTTATTGAATCCTAACTTTTAATCAAATAGAAATTTATCACTATTGGACACGGGGTAGACACACCCATGCTCCTATTATCTTAGAGCACATTGAAGTGGATTCATCAAGTGCTCCTACCCTGTTCAACCATTCATTTTATTTAAGAAATTTGAATGAGTGAGACTTTCCTTACAGCTCCACATCTAGTTGCTCAAATTGTCCGTTGCCGGGGACACGGCTAAGTACTTAGTTTTGACGCTCTCAAGAGTTTGTACCCATTCCCCACAAGAAACCGACGTGTTAATCCCTTGCTGTCCTCAGGGTAGAGTAGCAACGGCATCGATTACGAGATTTTCAGAGGTAATTCCCTAAACCACGAGAGAATCACGCTCCCCCTACACGGCTACCTCAGTACAATTCCTCGGATCTAGGTTCATACAACTTACTCTTGTCTCGTCAGAGCCCATATAGCATTGTGGTTGTACTAGAAGCTTCTAAATAAGAAACTAGTCCAGTCTCGGTTACCCTAGGTGGCATTCCACATTTGCAACGTAGGCGCTCCCCGAATTCACGGGAGAGATGTCCATGGACGATCCATTCCTGAATCCACAGGAACTCGACTCAGAGGGACCCATAGAAATGGACCTGACGCTGCTAATCCTCAAAATCTTCAAAGCAACCCACCCAGGACGGTTCATTGGATTAATTGTTTTGCCTTACATCTAACAAAACATTTCATATCGCCAAAAGCATAACACTATCATAATGTAGTTATCTCCCCCACGATACTACCATAGCCTAGCATTCAACTACAATCGATGGCAATTTTGGTAGCAAGGTAATGGCGAGGGTAAACTAAACTACCTGGGATTTATAGCTAGCATAAAAGTACGAGTAATATTCCTGATGCATCTAATAAAACATCTAGTGCATAGTAAAAATATTTAGGAGAATGATCAAAGTGAACTTGCCTTTCCAAGGTTGTGATACTTCTCGCACTCTTCGCAACAACAAGGATTACACTCCACACAATCTAAAATAAAAGGAACACACACAATAAACACAACATTCAATACAAAATCATGCCATGATGCATATGCTATGATGATGCACACAAAGGTTACTTCTAAAGTAAAAAGTTTTTGTTTCTGTTTTGAAAAGTTTTTCAAATGATTTGGACGGATTATACAACAACAAAGTGGTAATTAATATGCATGAAACATGGATAGGGTTTAAATTAAAAGATCGTGTACCTTTTGCAACATAGAGCAAGATTTAAACCCGTATGCCATGATTATTCACAAAATAATTTCTTTTCTGGTCCTAATGGATAGAGAACAAGTTTAAATAGTTTTACAGCAAGATAACATGCACAAAACTATTTTGAAACAAAACATTTAAAATTTAAACCATATCCAACCATTCTGTAAATAGCTTCTGACTAAGTTGTTCAAAACTGATATTAAATAGTGCCAAAATATTCTACACGTTGTGACGGTTCCAGAAAGGTGCGGATCACAATTTTTGGACAAACGGTTGGAAAGATATGATGCTTTGAAGTTATAGGAGCTTTTCTGCAAAATTTGCATTATCTACTTCGGCCGAAATAAAATAAAATAAAAAAATAAAAAGGCCTCGCCACGTGGCAGCAACTGATTGGCCCAGGGCTAGGGTTTCGGCCAGCGGGGCTAGCTCGCTGGACGGCGGCGGCGGGCGGCGCGGGCCGGCGGCCGGAGGCGAGGAAGAAGACGGACGGCGGCGCGGCGGAGCTCCAATTTGAGGATGTCTCGCGTCACTACATGCGCAACGAAGAGAGGAAGAGGATTAGGGGGTCGGCGCGGGGAGAACCTCACCGGAACGGCGGCGAATCGCGAAGAACGGTGATGACAGTAACGAACTCCGGCGAGCAATTAATCTCTAACCGATGCGAAATTGAACGTGGGGTTTGGGGGAAGTGGAAGAGGAGTCTGGGGGCTTCGATATGACGCACAGGGATTTGGAGATGACGGCCCGTGCGCGGAGAAATCGGAGTGGGCGTCGTGGGCAGTTCGCGGGGCGTGCTCTGCGTGGACTCCGGAGGAGGCAGTTGGAGAAGATGACGCGCGGGGTCCACCGGTCAGTGAGAGGGACCGGGCGGTTCGGGTGCGGCTGAGCCGGTCGGTCCGGTTTTCTTCGGTTTTTCTTTTTCTTTTATCTATTTTTAGTTTTTGAACCTCAAAATTGATTCGAAGCTCCAAATCACTCCAAATAAAATGCAAAAAAATTTGTAAAATCATATTTTCATATGATCTAACTTTTGGAACAAGAATTGCTCAAAATAAAATATTTAAAAATACATTTTCTTATAAAATGGTTTTTAGGGCCATTAGGCTATCGAAAGAAATTATTTTTCAAAATACTTTCGAAAGCCAATTTATGGGATAGCTCTGTATATGCATTAAATCCCTTTTTAAACCAATAACCTCATGGGTTAAAATGCAAATACTGAAAAGCAAGATCAAAGCCCAAAATCAATTAAAGGCATTTTTGCAAAAGAGTTTTCTGAGCAAATCTTTGGGTTTTCAAATGTGGTTAAATGTAGAGTGACATGATGCTTATGATATGCAATGCATATGAAGAGTTTTAAAAATTGGGATGTTACAAAGTGCTTTTGAAATTGCTAAAAGCACCAAAAGCTGAAACAAAAGTACAAACAAACATGGCCTTCCGTGTGGTCTACCGAGCTTTTGGTGGGCCGGGTTTCTTGGTAATATTTGTTGACAGCCCTTTCTCCAGCCATGCAACAAAACATCCATGTGGCCCATGTGGGCTGAAGAAAGACTTTCTTTGGGCCTCGCTGTAAGTAGTTCTCGCTGTTGGATATGTTTGATCAAAGTATATATTTTCTCTTTTGTCGTGCTTTGAATGGTAATATAACACTAAACTGGTATGCATATGTCTATAGTCATACATTCATAATTCTCAAATACATTTCCTTTTGTACTCTTCATATGTACCACTGTTAAAAGCACGACGTGGCAAATCCAAAAGATATCATCCATCCAACTGACTAAATTCAACATGCTATGTTGCTTCAACAGCGGATGATGTACAATATGTTTCAATTATCGACCAATAATTAGTATACCGAGCCATTCTGACCCATCAGTTACGAAAACCCAACTAATTACAAATCAATCTCGAATTTGAAAAGTTTTCAATCAATTATGAAAACCTATAATTAACTAAAGTCTACAAGGCAATCTCGCTTAGTTAAGTTATTCGAGTAGTTTGGACAATTTTTTGTCAACAATAATAATGTTTCATGTATTAGTTGCAGTTACTAGCTGCTAGTTCCGAGTTGAGAGGAAGAGTCAAGCACTCCACTTAATAAGACAAAGCTTGAAAATAATACAGCGTGATTGTGCGCATATTCTCTTATTTTACTCGATCTCAGGGAGAAAGGTACAGTACTAGCTAATAAGTTGGAATTTCAACATTTATTAGAAAGAAGCCCAAACTAATCCTCTCAACAAAGAAAAGAAAACGAAAGAAGCAATGCTGATTCATCCTTGAGCAGTAGAGATCTTCCAAACAAGAGTCACCATCATAAGAATCCATGTCAAGTTGCTTTCAAGTCGAAACACAAGACCACAGAAAAATAGAGCTGAATTATTCTCGAGACAATATGACATTATGGCTGCTTTCAAGTCGAAACGCAAGAACACAACAAAATAGAGCTGAATTATTCTCGAGACTAAGGATTTTTCAACAAAAGAATTTTTAAGGCTACAAGTTACAATTTCATTAGTGAAATTGGGATTGCAAGGTCAAACTTAGGGTCCAACATGTTTGAGCCAGGCACCACCATCCAAAATTGCCTGAAGCACACAGCTTACCAAACCGTTTTATCAGTAAACTAACCCACAACAAGGTGACCATGAGAAGAATTTGGATATTTCACAGCATTCAAAAGCTCCTGATCTACTGAGCTTCATAAAAAAAGAAGCCTTTCCTGACCTGGTCTCTAGTTTATGATCATGGGCTCGTCGGCGGTGGCACCCTTGGATACGACCTCCTTCGGCAGGCCACCGCGGAGTATCTGCACCTGGAACACCAGCTCCTCCTCTCCGGCGCCATTCACCAACTCAAAGATACAAGCATCGTTGACCTGCAGCCGGTTGTCAACAGCAAAGTCCTTCCACGCTACATCAAGCTTCTTCATCTTCAGGTCACCACGGTAGCTCATGGGCCATGACTTCCCACGACAGATGAGGGTGGTGGCCTTGCACGCTTCCGGGAGGTGGTAACGGAATCGACTTGGAATGCCCTGGACACAGAAGAACAGGAGAATAATATATAATAGCTGCAAGCCATCCTAGCTAGTTATGAGTATTTCAGTATTTGGATTACAGCCTCGTACCAGCTGAAACGGCTTCTGAACATGAGACCTTGACATAAGCATGGTGAAGAAGGGGTGGTTGCCGGAGAGTGGGGTGGTCTCCCAATCCTCGGTGGCATCTGGAGCCGGATACAATGCTGGTGCTGGTGCTGGTGCTGGCTCCGGTGAGTCCTCACATGGCTCTAGGATTGTTTTGATAACATGAACATCAGGCAGCTGCTTTGACGGACATGCAGGGGTCTCCATCTGGCAAGTTCAATGCAAACAACTTGCCACAGTAAGTATCAAGTCTGTACAGATTTTTTAATACAACTCTTTCTCCCATTTATAATACTCCGTAGAAGAAAAAAATTCTGTTCATATGTACTAGCGGAACGGCTTTGGACCTTATCAAAATCTGCAAGCCACCCATCCTTATCTCGGCTAGCACAGAAGTGAAAAGGAAAGAGCGTCACTTGTTTAACTTCACATAATTTTACCCCACACCCTCCTTTCTATAATTCTCTACCAAAGTTTGCGGAATCTCCTTGATTTCTAGAGCACAGAGAAAAAAAAAAGGCACAGCAGCTGGTGGAAAAAAGAGATCGCTACGGGAAAGATTCAGTGAAGAGGAATAGTTCAGAGAGGTATATCACCAGCACCTGAGCAGAATGAACAGGCAAGGAAGGTGGCACATGTATTTCTGCCAATGGAAAGTTGGAACGAGTCAATCTCTCGTAGATATAGCTAGTAAAATCTGTAAGTCATAAGGAAATGTAAAATCTGAATAGGAAATTTATTACTATTGGAGAACATATAATAATCCCTTACCGGGCGATTCTGCACACCTTGGCTGCACTATCTGTTCACATCGGTCAACATCCTGCAAGAGACCATTCCTCAATTCGTACCGTTTACTGAGGATATACACAGGTATATATTCAAACATTTCATCTGGTGATCATGTTAGTTTCTAACATAGTTCTTCGTTGCTACAAATGCGCCTTCTAATCAGACACAACAATTAGTTTCAGTATTCTCACTAGGAAAAACTTTGAAACCATTATTTTACAGTGTCTGTAGTGTAGAGGTGAAAGAGTAGTGCTGATAGTGGGTCTGATTTGGATTTCAGATTATTATTTTTCAGGTGCATATGAATATGGCTTGCAGGCATTCCGTCGAACGGAAGACTGAAACCTCCAAAGCAGAGCCAGACAGACAGACAGACCAGGCCCGATGAACACTAACGAAGCAGGAATAATTAATTAATTTCTCACCGTCGGCAGCTCGCCTTGGGGGCCGTGCGGGGTCGGTGGCGCGGGCGCGTGCTCGGGCGACGGCGGCGGCGGCGGAGCCGAGCAGGAGGCAGCAGCGGCCTGCTGCCGGCGGCGATCGAGCTCGTGGCGGACGGCGTGGAGCGTGTGGTGATACGTCTTGCCGCCGTCGGGGAGGCGGGCGGCGAAGCCTACGTCGACGAGGCCCTGCATGCGCTGCAGCCTCTCCTGCAGCACCTGGTCCGGGAGCTGCCGCAGCTCTCTGCTCAGCGGCCCCTCCTCCGCGTCCGTGGCCGCATCGCCGCCTCCGTGGAGCGTCTCCGTCGAAGCCGCGGTCATCGCGCGCGTTTACCGAGGTGTGGTGAGACGAGAGAGAGAGAGGAAGGCGGAGAGACGGAAGGAAGAAGACGAAGAGACAGAGTGATGGGGCCCACCGGCAGAGGTTTGATTTGATAGGGACGGTGTATGACAAGTGAGGCCGGGTCGTGCTTCGATGCAATTTGGATTTTTTTTCAGGCTATCGAACGCAGACGCTGGTACACCCATCCCAATGACACTCTACCTTTATATAAGTATTTCCGAGAGACAAGTCGACGGTTTTAAGGAGATTGAAGAAGTCATCGCAGACAACTTGTTGTTAATGGATACGTCACCTGTACTGAAAGCGTAGCGCCGGTTAAATTCTGAAATTCAATTTGAAGCAAAATAGAAGTTGAAGCGTCCAGTACATTTTCTAATCCGAGTGTGTTTTGTAATCTTTGTTTTCAATCCAATTCCCACGGTATAGTGGAAACTTTTTTCCCCACATATTGTGAAGGTAAATGCAGTATATGCAACCAACATCGCTACACGTTCCATCAGATCTGTACACACAAAGAACGGACAAACATTTACTCCCTCCGTCTAACAAAAGATGTCTCAAATTTACCAAAATTTGGATGTATCTAGACATGACCTAGTGTATAGATGTATTCAAATTTAGTCAAAACTAAAACATCTTTTACAGAGAGACTCATCTGGTTTTGCCGGCCACGGTGGATCAGATCTTGATTCCCAGCTGATTCACCTTGGTCATGACAAAATCGTACCAAATATATAGTACGTGAGGTACTAGCGATTAACAACATAGCGAGAGCTCGGCGCTGAACAGACCGAGCGTTTTCATCATGTCCTCCTAGGTGTTTTCTTCCCGATATCTCTTATTCTTAGGCATTTTCCTTGTTTTGCTAATTTTTGTTGGTGCACAAGATGCAGGTGTCGAACCTCCTGAAATATGGAGAGAACACATTTGGATTGTTGTGATATATATACATTGTAAATTGCCTCTGTTGACAAACGGTGTAGGAGAGCAAGACAAACTGATGGAATGAGCATGGAGAGCAAACACTCTGATGGCTAGTGATAGAGTAAAATACACCCGTGGTCCTAATATTATTGACGAAGTGTTAAGTTAGTCCTAAAATTACTAAACTACATATTTAGATCCTATTTTTTGGAAAGTGTGTCATGACAGGTCTTAAGCTCGTCCAAGAACGTTTGATCAGCCTACATGGGGGCTGACCAAATACACATCAGTTAAAGAGCTCGCTGGACATGACTGAAGCTATAAAATTAGATTAAATGCACCCTCGGTCCTAATATTATTGACAGAGTGACAAGTTAGTCCTAAAATTACTAAAACTTCATATTTAAGTCCTACTTTTTTGGTAAGTGGGTCAGGACAGGTCCTAACCTCGTTCTCCATGACACCATGACCAACCCCACGGCTCCCCACAGTTTCTAAGCTACGTTGCCTTGACCGTTTTTCTCCGCCAAAGCTAGAGCCACAAGTCAGTCTCATTGCCAGCACTCCTCCAGTTCGCCGCCAAGCACCCCAACAACTCAATAGCTGTCCCAAAAACCCAGCAAGCCGCCCCAATTCTCTACTGTCCCTAGCCGCAACTACGGTGACTCACCTACAAGAACCGCGGTGATGGTGAGACAACACACTATTTCATAGCGCCAATTATGACAACATGCCCCTTAGCCGACGTGTATTCGGTCATGTCGGACGGTCAAACGCTCCTAACAGAGCTTAGTACCTCTTCTAACCCACTTAACAAAAACTTAGGACCTAAATATGCAGTTTAATAATTTTAGGACTAACTTTGCACATCATCAATAATATTAGGACCGCGGACGCATTTTTCCTCAAGTCAGTTATGTTCAGCGGGCTCTTTGACTGGCGTGTACTCGGTCAACACGTCACGTAGGCCGGTCAAACGCTCATGAACGAGCGTAGGACCTATTGTGACACACTCAGCAAAAAATTAGGACCTAAATATGCAGTTTAGTAATTTTAGGACTAATTTGACACCTCGTCAATAATATTAGGACTGCGAGTGTATTTTCATTCATAATGACCAATGATGGCTACCTCCGCAACTGTTGGATGAAATGAGTTGAGAGGGAGGGAGAAAGACATAGTGTGTGTTGAAAGATCTAAGGGAGAGAGATGTGTACGTGCTTCAGTGCTTGGATGGTCAGGATGTAGTTCTACCTTCCATCCACGAACAACCAAACTGTGTCGAATATCCTTTATATAAATGCAGATAGTGGTTGTAATTTTGGTTTTCATCCAATTTCCACTACCTATGGTTTTTTTTTTCAAAATGCTAAAGGATAAGATTTGCACGACCCTTTTACAAACTAACCGATCTAGACTCCACCCGAAACCTGTCCTCCTGCATATATAAAATACCAGAAGAGGGAACCAAGGAGTACAACTCTCTCCTCCGAGACAGATTCTCTCTCCCCCAAGATAGGTCCAATCTCTCATAGAGGCTCAGTCTCATACACCTCACGCCAGATCTAATCTGAGCGTCATAGTATTCATGGCAACATTGTAATCTGTTCATCAATACCAGATCAGACAACTAGAACATAGGGTATTACCTTTCGAGGACCCTGAACCTAGGTAACTCTTGCCTCCCCTTATTTGTTAGCTGACGGGATCGCCAACACACACGCATGTCGCTCTCCCTCAATATGGGCATTGTCGAAGTCACCCCTTCGTCACTACCTTCCATCCACCAAAAGTCAACTCAATCGACTATTCTTTATCTATACCAATATATACCAATATATTAAATTGGAGTTGGTGATGATGGTACGGTCGCAGCCGGAGGTTAACTTCGTTAAAATTACAATAAATATGCTATTGTCCGTTATTTTCTTTTCCTCTAGTTTTTTTCACGATTTTTCCTCCGTGTTACAACCGCCGCCACCACAACCGCATGCCGATCTCGACAACGCCATGAGTTGCCTACACAAAAAATAAAAATAAATAGTTTGTGATTTTGTTGACCGGTAGCAACGCGCGGGCACACCCTGCTAGTATTATATATATATATATATATATATATATATATATATATATATATATATATATATATATATAATTAGGAGAATCCCACTACTTAATTTCTCTCAACATGCAAGCATACCACATCATCATATCATTAATTTGTTCACACCTATTTAGTGGAAAACTCTTTTTGTTTTCACACGCATGCATGCTACTTTATACAAAGGTATCCTCACTAAGTGAAGAATCTATATGCTACTCTACTTCACTTAGGTATGTTAACCAGAAATTTCCGCAACAACACGCGGGACATCATCTAGTTAATTTAAATAGTGAGAGGTGCAATATTAAATCATAACGAGCTCTTTATCATTAATTTTGTTGATCTCTTATCTCAAGCCACGTGCCTCTGAGTCCTTTGTTTTTTAGAAGGTGACTCCGAGTTCTGGTCTTGAACCTCCATCATCCGGGGATAGAGAGAACATGCTTTTTCTTACGCTATTTCTGCTGACAGTTGGGATGGAAGGGAAGGAGAAAGGCGATGAAATGACTCATGAAGAATGGAGAAGACGCACTGCATCGGTGCTGGTGTATATTGGTGGTTGGTGCAAGGTGCGGTTGCTGAAAACATTTAAAACATTTATCTCAGATCAATCTCATGAGATATTTTGCACAGAAAGGTCTTTATTAATATGCTGTACTTCAAAGGTCTCTGATCTTACAACTCACATACTGTGGTACTTCTTCAAACTACTGAATTAAGCCATCCCGAACAAGATGCAGAGGATTGATTCGGACGATTCTTGAGAAGCAAAGGCTCATCCCCAACATGATCATCACTCTCCATCTCTGATTAGGCGTAGCAGGCCACTACAACCGTTGAGAAGGCAACGTTGTGCAATAGATTTATGGACCAATTTGAACCCCGTTCCTTAATTCCGGTACTTCCCCCTCTAGGCCGTCTTGTTGGTGTATATATTGCACAAGAATGTAGGTTTCCCCATGCTAGTAGAGGATGGTTGCTTGGCTGATCTAGATGTGATGGACCGTACTTTCCATCCACCAACAATCTAAAACTCTGTACTTTGCTAAAATGGAATATTCATTTAGTGGTGTCCAATTTGGTTGATATATAATTACAAGATATTCAGGTTGATTTTTCAATTTCCGAGCTCAAGCCATGTGTCTCCGGTTTCAGTCTAGACCAAACGACTGATGTGCGACCAAATTATATAGATGACAGTATGATTTATTTACAGATTCCTTTGGCACAGATACAGAAATAGCGAAGTGCAAGTTTTATGTCAATAGCATATGGAGTGTGGACAAGATGCTCCACTCGGACTTGGTTGCTTCTCTCCACCAAAAATACATCGACCCATCCATCACACAATTAATCGCCGCAATACGTACGCGAGACTAAATTATCGAAGAGCAAACATGAAATGGGGTGCAGCATTCTCACCAAGGCCACCATCTCGCTCACCAGCCGCCGTCGTTAGCTTCGACGCCACCAGCGGCCAGAAGCACTTACCGCTCCCTCTGCGGATATCTACGAGGACCGGAAAGCGTCGCGTTCGACGGACAGGCCCACGGCCTGTATAGCGGCGTCTCCGACGGTCAGGTTCTCAAGTGAAACAGCGACAAGATCGGTTGGTCCACCTACGCCTACGGCACCGACTACAGCAGCGACACGTGCACTGCGTCCAAGCTCCGTCCCGAGACTATCACCGAGAACCGTTGTGGCCGCCCACTCGGCCCACAGTTTCACCAAAAGGCAGGATACCTATACATAGGTAACACTTACAAGGGGATCATGCGGGTTGGCCTTGCGGTGGGGGAGGCAGCGGTGTTGGTAAACGTGGTGGATGGCACGCCTCTCCGATTCGCCAATGGGGTTGATGTCGACTAGATTAACGGCCAAGTCTACTTCATTGATAGTTTCATGAACTACCGGAGGTCAAAGCACGAAATGGTTATTCGAACAGGGGACTCGACGGATCGTCTTATGAGGTACGACCCACGGACGAATGATGTTATCACGTTGCAGTACCTAAACGTGGTTGCGTCTACCGGCCCATGCAAACTCCTAAGGTACTTGATCAAAGAGTCTAACGCTGGCAATACCGAACCATTTGGCAACATTCCAGGCTATCCGGACAACGTGAGGCAAGGCAAGAGAAGTGATTACTGGATGGTGCTGCACCACCAGAAGAATGAGCTTTCCTTTGGTTTCGATAGCTATTTGCTTGCCGCGAGGGTCGGACCCAACGGGGATATACTTGAACAGATGAGAGGGCACAACAGCGTGAGACCCATCAAAATAATGGAGAGAGGCAAAGACAAATATTATATGGGCTCCGTTGAGTTACCCTATGTCAGCGTAGTCACCCAAATAGGAATCTATTTAGTATATATGTCTGTTTTTTCTTATTATTATTTTGTCCGTAATTGTGCTTTTATGTTTTGATACACACTGGTCTCGAGAAAACATATACTACCTCCGTCCGAAAATAAGCGACGTGGTTTTGTATAAGAATCTATACAAATCCACATCACTTGTTTCGGGACGGAGAAAGTATTATTTTCTCAGTTTTGACATTCAGCCGTGTTAATTTTTATTTACATGTTTGTTAGACGTCGATGTCTTCTCCTTCCGCAAAACAAATCTTTCCTGGGTATCACTGTCTGATTGTCGTGAGGGTTGAAATGGTTTCTCAAGCACAAATCAATCGTTTCATTCAATTTTGTATGTGTATATGGTTCGAGTGAAGGAGAGCAAATAATTGTTTTCTGCTGCCGTTTCTGTAGCTTAAGAGAGTACAAATTACTAGCCAACTAACAAAAAATACAAAATAGAAAAATAATCGGTTTTAACAAAACACACCAAGTACAAAGTTGCAGCAAACCAAATGGATGCCAAATATGTTCATGGCAAGATCAAGCATTTTCATCTCTGTTATCTGAAAGTGTTCATGTCACATGTATTAGCAGTTCATAACCTTTATTATTAATCTGACAATGAAATGAACAACACAAGCATATTATTCACCAAAGCAACAGACGATTGGCCGCACAAGTTGCCATCTTATTTTATCATCAAACATGCATCCCATTCCCAGGTAGCAAAATAATCGTGCGTTACATGCTTAAGAATTGTGCCGGCATAAGGCTACCGCAGTTCATACAGCAACAAGATCAATCTACCTTCAAATGAAAATAGCTCAGATCTGTATGTGCGGTAAGATCGTGTATATCACCTTTTGGGAATTATGCATATTTCAAGAATAACTTGGATGATAGTGCCAAAATTCATGCAAATATCATCTCATGAATTATCTCGACGTGCGATTTGTAACCATCCATCTAGAAACTGGCATCCTCTGTTGTCGGCCTCCTCAAGAAATAGCGCAAGCTATTAGCGAGGACCTGCAGAAATAAACTACATCAGAAAAAAAAAACTCTGGCCTGCTATTTACATTTTTCCTTGGGAAAGTATGATAAGTTCACCTGTTGCAAAGCCTTGATCAGTGGCTTGCCCCGGTAACTGACATGGAATTTTGCTTTAGCCAGTAGCCCCTATGAGATAGAAAATGTCAGCAGAAGAACGACCTTTTAACTAAATAGAAAGCTCCAAATGACTGGTGTCACCTCAGTATCAAACTCTCCAGATTGGACAGTGATATTGATATCAGCGATGATCTTAACAAGATCAACCAGCAACCCTGGACGGTCAGCTGATTCCACAACAAGTAAGCTGAAATGGAACATTGCAGGAGTTCAAATCAATGTGATCTTAAGTGCGGCGAATAACAAACACAACAACCTTACTGCAGTCAAAGAAGTAAAGTGTAGATAACTCTAATGGATTGATTATAGCCAATAGGCAACACATTTTCTTATTCAAAATCCTCCAAACAAAATTTGGTCAATAGTTGTTGCAGATATCAAGTACGCCAATGACAGCTAAATCTCGAGTCAGATATCTTCTTTAGGACACAAGCTTATGTCAATAGAAGAACTTGTCCTTATAAATATGTACTTAGGATGAAGACTAGAGTATTCCTCTATCCAACAAAGGATGTCTCAACTTTGACTAAATTTGAATGCATCTATACACTAAGTCATGTCCAGATACATCCAAATTTTGACAAACTTGAGACATCTTTTGTTGGACGGAGGGAGTATATGAATTCTCCTTGCGCTACGAAGAATAAAGCAACACGAAAGAATACCTTCTTTCAGGACCATCATCATAGATGTCTATGTGAGTTGCTATGTCCACATCAACCTGCCAATTTATGAGCAAAATATATTTACATTCAGGAAAGACAACTAGTCTCAAGCACTTCAATAAAGAAATACATGATTATGATCACATCAGAGTATCAGACTGCATTTTCATGTCCGTAGTAGCACGTGAAATTCATGCAAGTTGCTCTACTCAAAGTATATGAATCTATCTTGCAACAAGGTTGTTGTCAAAACCTTATTTACCATAAGAACATTTTATGCTGTCAGGTTTAGCAATCAAGCATATATATATATATATGTATGTATACACACACACACACACACACACACACACAGCCAAGACACTCCTGGCATTGAAGTTGACTAGAACATGTGATGTTTCCTTCTCCTAAGACACGTAGATAAGTAGGAGTAATATTGTTTTGGGTATATCCCATAGAGAGATTGAGATGTTTTAGGTATTCAACATTGATGAGATAGAATATGTGAACTCTTTGATTTATAAATGGATTTAAGAAAGTACCACCTCTGTCGGGGGCTCTATCCCAAAAGTTGCACCCATAGCTAATTGACTGCTAGTTTCCTGGTGTCAGATAAATTAAAAGATGAAGCCTTAGTTTACAAAATTCAAGTTAAGACAGCTTAGAAAAGCAAAATAAAAAAAATACAGGTGAAGGAAATTACAGGATGATACTCAAGCATGTTGTTAATAATTGTCAGTCGTACTGCTTCTAACAACTCTGGATCATCAATTTTGCGGCCAGTCGACCTGTAGAGTATTCCTGTCACTCATTCTAGACAAGAACTGATAGATACAGAAAAGTACAATGAAGAAAGATGTCACGTTCTGCTATGAGTGGAAGATCAAACTTATTTAGAGATTCATCATACAAGCTTTACACATCTGAATAATAATAAGAAGATCCACTTACGATTTTGTTATAGCAAACTTGTTATGTTTGCCAGAAGAATCAAGACAAACACTAGCTTTCACAACATTTAGCCCTAAATTCCTCAGGGCACTCATCTGCACAGTAAACAAGGCACAAAATAATAAGCACGTGATGAATCTAGGATGGTAGAAATAATAATCAAACTGTGCTGAATTGTGAAAGCATACTGAAATATGAAGATAAACAACATACGGTATCAAGAAGATCCCCAAGACGGTCACCCAAGGTTACTTCCACAATAGTTGCATCCGGATCCGAGTCTTGATCTATTATAACTTTCGGGGTAGGAACTGTATCAGTGTTGCTAGAGCTCCCATCCTGCTAACAAAGTATATGCAGTTGAACATGGAGGTTCATCCAATGTTTTAGTAAGCTATGCTATCTACCTCAACAGCTGCAGGGGAAGCTGCTCTAGGAACCCTCAAAGCTGGAGAGGACAATCTAAACAAGAAAAAAAACAATATTAAATAATACACAGGGGAAACATATATCCATGATTGAAAATAAAAAGATTATGATGTAATAAGAAAACATAAGTAATGACTTATGAAGACAAATTCCGTAAAACTAACATCAATACTCACTTGAACATTAGATGGAATTTATAGCAGTTTAACATCCGAAATTAAATCCACGGCCGTTTTAACATGTTTAATCAGTTGATAGAAACAAACTGAATGCAGATAGCAAGTAAGGAAACATTTTAGCATCTATGTAAGTGTTTATTGCAGAATATAATACAATAAAGGAAAAGGCTTTTAACCTATAGTTTGTTTCAGCAGAAAATAGCAAATTTTGCCAAGAACACAAAGCAAAGATATAATATCAAGCTTCATCACAGAAGTGAGCACAAGAAACTAATATTACACTTCACAAGAAAAAACATTTGCAGCGTAAGTGACAGTATCTGCAAATGTAAGCAACCCCTTAGCACAAAAAAACTTCCATTGGCTGTACTAACCACTGTTTTAGCTAAACTAGCTGTAACAAAAACAATGAACTGACTAGTTGTAAACAAAATTGCAAGTCGACAAAACCCACTACCCCCGTTTAGCCAGGAAAGAGTCACATGACTCAGCTGATGTTATTTCTTCACTTCACCTGAAAAATTGTCCAAACTATCATTTATGCACGTCCCTGACTACACCATGTCTATAGAACTTATTATCTCCTTTCAACAGAGGAATTGGATCTGAAACCTGTCAATCCATATATCAACAAACCATAGGCAATAACAAGTATCAGCATTCTGAGTTCTGCCACAGCCAGCCACTTTAACCATAAAATCACCCAGAGCAACCAGAATTTCACAAAAGCCTCAAACTTTTTAACCAGAGTTAAGTAGACCAATTCTTAGTATCAGGTATATTCTCCAACTGAAAATAAAAAAAAATGGATCTAAGCATCAAGTTCTAATGCTCTATCATAGTGATGTAAATTAGCACCCACTTTAGCTGATGAAAACTAAGAATTCTACACATCCGACTGAGCGAAACCATGTTCTACAGTAGCAGCAGTACTCATTCCAAAAGGCACTCGGTTCTAAATTCCAGAAAAGCCCAAACCTTTGATGCCAAAGCTACGAATCTTCAAATCCAAGCACAGCATCTTACCATCCAAACACAATGAAACGGTCAAGAAAGCTAAGAATCTAATGCGCCAGAAAGAAAAGAAAATCTGGGCGACTGGGCCAGTCTCCTCACCTCAGCTTAGCGGGCGCCGCCGGCGCAAGTGGCCGCCACCCGGCAAGCCGCCGGTTGCCGGACGCCGCCGGCGAGACGCCTGAGCAGGGCCTGTGGGTCCCGGCGGCGACGGTCACGGCCATTTCTACCATCTCCCCTCTTGGCGAAAAGAAATCCAAGAAACGTGCTAGGATGGGATCAAATCTGGTCCAAGAAACTGGAGATGAGGTGGTGCTACAAAGGCGAAGGCGCTGCTGGGATCATGACGAGGATATCTATGGCTGTCGCGGCGGCTCTATCCATAGGATAGAGGGGGGTGGAAACGGGAGGTGGTCTTCTGCTCTCCCTCTCAACCTCGCGGCCTCACCTCAACCCTCCCTCTCCGGATATATATCTCACTCACACACACTCTTCTGTAAAGCTCTCTTCTCTCTCAGTGATGTCCCTTTCTGAGGGAGAGCAATCTGGAGTTTCTGCAGCTAGGAAAAATGGAGGGTGAGGACAGAGGACAAGTGCAGATAAGTTGGTTGGGGGTGGTTCGGTCCTTGATGAGGTTGGGAGAATAATCAGGACCATAGGGGCTGCAAGAATTCTATGTAGTTCTGCGGTATAATTACGGCGCTTTGTTCTGGTCTCGTGGATCCAGAGAGGAATAGCCCGTAGAATTGGTCTCGGTTTGGCACAAGCTTCATGAGATGTGCTATATTCCACGTTGAGGTATGAAAAAAGCACATTTTGAACAAGTCCGAACGTATTACTTTCTCCGTCCCATATCAACTGACTCAAATTTAACCAAGTATGGAGGTATCTATGTCTAAAAAGCGTTTAGATACATGTAATAGAAAGTCACTTAATATAGGACGGAGAAAATATGTTTTACAAACCTCCTAGAGTAGGTAGGAGCCTCCGCAATTTCATATATACCACTCCGTAAAAGTAATTTATATTGTTTATGAAGAAATCGAACTGAAATTACGTGGATGCCTAATAAATTATTGAAACATAAAAAATAAAAAAAAGCTCAAACATGCCTAGGAAAGAAACATGAACACAACCCCAAAACAGCAACTATAAATCAGCACAACATCGACGCTCCGGTAGAGGCTAGCGTCTTTATTGCGACAAAGAAAACGGGTATCCTCGCTCGGATCTGATGTGTCCCACACGATAAGGCACATCATTCATGACAAGCTCCTAAGAGAAACGGAAGATGCCGTGTTGAAAGTGCAGAGCCTAAGGGTGCGTTTGGTTAGGGTGCTTTTCTGCTTTTGCTTCCGAAAAATAGAAAAAGCTAACCAAAGGGTTATTTTCCATAGCAAAAAGCAAAAAAGCAATCTGCTTTTCGTAGTACAATTCTCAAAGTAGGTTTAGAGGTACTTTTGGTTGCTTTTCCTTGCCAACTTGGAGTTATTTACCCACCTTTGCCACCCATAAGTAAAAAACGATTCATTTTCTAACATGTCAGTGTCTCCCATCGAGCTCTTCCTCTGACCGACAGGGAGGAACCCTAGCTCCGGCGGCCTCTCCACTGGTGGCGGTCTCCTCCGGCGGCGTCGCGCACCGCCCGACCCCGGCCTGTCCATCCCTGGCCGCCCCGGCCCACCCGTTCCCGACTTGCAGACGCCGCCACCGCCCCTCCGATCCTCATGTACGTCTCATCCCGTCTGATCCCTCTCTGTGTCCCTTCTTCCTTTCTAATTTCTAGCAATTAAAGGTGTGCAATTATGGGATTGTGCTAGTATAGATTGTTGCATTGTCACTGAAGTAATGTTTGTCCCAAACTTTTTTATTAAAGTATGGGTGAGAAGGCAGTTTGGGATGAGGCAAATGTCAAACATTTTGTTGATATTTGCAAGGAGGAGGTATTTGCTGGAAATAGGCCTAGTACCTATTTGAACAACAAAGGTTGGAAGAATCTTGAGGATAAATTTGCTGTAAAAACGGGAAAGAAACTAACCAAGACACAATTTAAGAACAAATGGGACAACATGAAACAGTCCTATACATGGTTTATAGAGCTGAAAAGATCATAAATTTACGATCAATTCACATATAAACAGTTTTCAGATAATTACAAAAGCAAAATCAGTTGTCTTAACCAAACACACTTCCTGCTTTTTCACAGCAGGAAAAGCAAAGCAGCTTTTCCACAGCATAAAAAGCAAAGCAGTTTTCTCCAAAAGCAAAGCAGAACCAAACGTACCCTGAACCACCTCCAAGAAGCCGCTCCAGTACCTTTGTTGCTATTGTCATTGTGCGAAGAGATAGATGGTGTGTTTGCTATTGGAGAAGCCGGCTTAAAAAGTGGCGAGTATGACAACAAGTTACCGACTAGACCCATCCCTAATGCCCGACACTCGATCAACCAATAGTGGCAACATAAATGTGCTTGTCGTCTCATGTAACTCGAGATACCATCCGCACCACGTCATAGCTTCGTGACCAACCTCTTTGACACCGAAGTCTCGATGTAATTTTAATTATATTTGAGTGCCTAGGTGTGGAAGTTACCGAGAATCATCCGGTCCTTCCACATGATAACTACCTTTAGAAGACGTTTTGGCAGGCTAAATTGACTTGTCAAAATGTCTTATAAAAGGAAATGGACTTTATTTGCGGTTTAACACTACATTTGTTGGGGACGATGTTGCTCACTGCCCAGCCAGCCGCAGAGAGCAGGACTACCTAGGCAGCTGCGTCGCTGGTCATAGACAGTAGACACTTGAGCAAAAAAAGGAAACTACGATCAGTAGATTAGAGTCGAAGTGTAGTATGAAATGCGGGTGCAAGGGTGAAAACAGAAGATACAGCTCTTGCCCTTAGGGCACTGAGGAACCAAGCTGAGCTGAGGTAGCGAGAGCACTCCCTCCCGTGCCATTGGCCACTCCGGCCGTGGCGGCCACCCCATACCGCCGGTTCTCCGCCACCATGGCGCGCCCCCACTCCAGATCCGTTGGTTCCTCTTGCTCCTCCCCCAGATCCGCTGGGTCTGGCGCTTCCTCTCCTCGGCACGATGGTCGCAATGCGGCGCGCGTCGCTGGATCCGCCGGTCCATCACCGCCCTCGCCTCCACAGCCCCTCCGCTGACTTCGCTCGCCTGCTCCGGACCTCGCCCCTGTTCTCCGCATGCGCATCCGTGCGTGCCTTCGGTGCCCGCTTCGGACCAGCAGGTGGTGCAGTGCCCCCGCCTTCAATCGGTCGTGGTCGGCTCCATACCGCCCTCGTCTTTTGCGCCTCCAGCCGAGAATGGAATGCCCTGGTCCTTGGTGGTCTCGAGGGGCAGCCGGAGAAGCCGCACCCCCCCCCCTTTCGGAGTCGCAGCCTCGCCTGCCCATGCCGCCCGCTGGAAACTTGCGCCGCGCGCCCAGGCCCTTTGTCGACCACGAGGCCTTTTTAAGACGCTTCCGCGGCCGCTGCTTCCGCTGCCTCAGCACTGACCACCGCCGCGCTGACTGCCGCGACCCGCCTCGCTGCATCGACTGCTGGCAGTGGGGACACCTGGCTTCTTCTGGCCGCTGCAAGGCCGGCGAGCCTGCTACTCACCGCCTCCCTGTCCACCGGCGCTTGCGTTTCCCAGCCCCGCCCCCGACTGCCGCCATGATCAGCCGCGCCCTCACCAAGCCTGCACCGAGCCGCTCGGGCTTCAGCCACTCCATCGTCATGGCCTCACGCAACATCGAGCAGCAGGTGTTCTCCCTGTGTAGCCGCGGCGTCCTCGTGACGGCTGTCCCCCCACTGCACTCCGCCACTCCCATCCTCGTCGACAGGGAGATCGAGAAGGCCCTGAACATCCCTTCGCACACGCTCCGTGTCACCAAGCACCTACCGAAGGACTTCTACATCCCCTTCGACGCACCTGCACACTGCAACCGCGCCGTCGCCCTCGGCCGCATCGACATTGATGGTACTCCTTTCCTCCTGCGGCCCTGGCGGGAGTCTGAGCACGGCATTCTCCAGACATACCCTCTCCACGTGCGGGTCGTCATCGAGAAGATGCCCCTCCACCTGTGGTCCGTCGAGGGGGCCGAGTCCGTCCTCAACAAGAACATGATCGTCGACCGGCTTGATAGCCGCACTTTCGCCAAGGAGGACACCAAGCTTTTCAGCTGTTGGGTCTGGTGCTGGAGTCCGGACCACATTCCGTGCGCGCACACCTTCACCGTGTTCCCCGCCGGTGCCGGTCGTGCCGAGGAGATGCACGGCCACTCCCCGCCTCGTCGCCCAGTTGCTCCTCCGCCCGAAGGTTTGCATTTCAACGCTCTGATTCACATTGAAATGGTTGAGGACTGGACTGTTGTTGTGCCCCGCTCGCCACCGAGTCGTCAGAGCGGCCTGCCGTCCTCGAGCTCGGGGGAGTCTCCACCATACCCGGCCATCCAGCGCTACACGTGGTACCTGGGCGTGCCTGATGGAGAGGAGCCCAGCCTGAGCGACCGCCGCCGCCTCCACGACGCCTGCCGGGCTCCCCTGCTCGACGCCCGCCGTGACGACGCGGGCGACGAGGGAGACTGCGACCGACGACGGCGACGCGCCACACCCCCACGTAACGACGCCGCCCGGGCGGCCGCGCCGACTTCCTCCGGAGTTGGGCGTTCCTGCCGCCGCAGCCAGAATCCTACCAGCCACCGGCGCCGTGGCTGGGCCGCCTCCCCGCGTGAGGAGCTGCCGCCCCCGCCGCCCCTCCCCAAGCATTGACCTCTTCCTCAACGCCTGGCCGTGTCCTCGGTCATCACCGCCCCCGCCGTCCCTCCCCGAGCACGGACCTCTTCATCAACGCCTGGCCCTGTCCTCGGTCATCACCGCGCCCACGCCACCGCCCTGGCTCCTGCCTCGCCGGTCAGCTCTGCCTCCGCGTCCGACGAAGACCCTCTAGCTGAGCTGATGGTCGCTGAGAAGCTCGACGGCCTCTGCTGGCCCCTGCGTGGCGTTGACCCCATGACACTCGAGCTCGACGCGTTCTGCACCAAGGCACTCGCATCTCCGCTCTCCTTCCCTCTGGGCCCCGGCAAGACCAGCGGCTGCTTCAGCCCCTCCCAGCGGGGTACTGCCTCGCCACCACCGAACACCATCGACCCCGGCAACGTTGATGTGCACCCCTCTGCCAGCCGCTCAATCTTCGCGGTGCCCAATGCCATGGACTCGACGATGGGCGCGACACGTGACGCGCCCACAACGGCCACCGAGGATGCCGGCGACGTGCTCTCTACCCTGTTCTGCGTCGGTGCTGGGTGCTACTCCACCGCCACGCCCTCGCACCGCCAAGGCTCCATCGACTACCCCGCGATGCAGCGCTCGACAAGCCAGCATGCACTCCTCCACCTCGGTGGCGCAGCGTGCCACGGTCCGCCTCGCCAAGGAGTTGGCGATTGTCGATGACTCTGAGCAGCGCGTCGACGCTGGTGCTGCCGCGCTGGTGCAGCACTTCCAGGAGCCTCTCGCGGACACCGACATCGACGGCTTGGCAATCCTGACAAGGGTCGACCGAGATGCCATCCACCGCGCCGCTGCCCAGGCTGCTGCATCCAGAGCCGCCGCTACGGCGCACTAGTTTATCGATGATTAGTCGACTTAGGATCCTTCGACGACTGCCGGCCTCCTGCCGAAGCAAGTTAGTTTTCAGTTCATGTTTGGGTTCGTGGTTTGTGTTTACGGAGACGACCATCTTGCGGCGCTTGTGCTGGGTCCGTCTCCTCCCGATGTATGTGTGGATGGTGTACTGTGCTTCTTTTAGTTCATGTCTCGTCGTCGAATCTTCAAAGTTTGCTTCGTTTACCTATGATTGATGGTCTCTGCCCCATCTTGTGCTGGAACGTGCGCGGCTTGAACACCCCTGCCCGTCATGAGGCCGTTTGCGAGTTGGCTTCGGCGGCCAGGGCAGGAATTCTTTGTCTGCAGGAGACGAAGCTCCACCACATTGACGTTGCGCTGGCCTGCGACATTGCCGGCCCTCTACGGTCAGCCTACGCCTTTCTTCCGGCAGATGGCACCCGCGCCGGCATCGCCATCTTCTGGAATCCCGACACCGTCGACGTCAACAACTTCTCCTACCAACGTTTCTCGATTTCGGTCACCGTCTCCATTCGCGCTTCTGGCCTCGCCTTCACCCTCTCCTCGGTCTACGGTCCGGCAGACAACGCCCTTAAGCCCGACTTTCTGCAAGAGATGAAGGAGCTCACTCCCACGATCGGGGAGCCCTGGCTCATCGTCGGAGATTTCAATCTCATTTACGAAGCCCACGACAAGAACAACACCAACCTCTGCCGACGCCTCATGGGGCAGTTCCGACCCGCGATCGACCACGCTGAGCTTTTTGAGCTCCGCTGCTCCAATAGAAAGTTCTCCTGGAGCAATGAAAGAGAGAATCCTACCCTCCTCAAGCTCGACAGAATATTCTGCAACACCGCCCGGGATGCGCTCTTCTCCCCCTGCGCCGTGCAGGCTCTGTCTACCGCTCACTCGGACCACTGCCCTCTCCTCCTCGCTCCTTTCTCGCTGCCGCCGCGTAAAGCTCGCTTTCGTTTTGAGAACTTCTGGCCCAGGCATCAGGGTTTCCTCGAGGCCGTGTCAACTGCTTGGAACGTGCCGGCCCTGTCCCGCAACCCCCTTGTCCGTCTTCGCATCAAGCTTGGCCAGACTGCACGCAGCCTGCGCGCTTGGAGCAAGGGCCTCTTCGGCGACGCCCGACAGCAGCTCCACCTCGCCGTCGAGATCGTTCTTCGCCTCGATGAAGCTCAGGATCATCGGCCTCTCTCCCCCTTGGAGTTCCACGTCCGCAAGGCCCTCAAGATCCGCGTCCTCGGCCTTGCGGCGGTGGAACGTGCTCGCCGGCGACAAGCTTCCCGGCACGTCTGGCTCAAAGAAGGAGATGCCAACACCCGTTTTTTTAACGTCATGATCGGCACTCCTTCCGGCATCCACGTCTCCCACGAGGACAAAGCGTCCGCTCTCTTTCAGCACTTCGACGAGTCTCGCGGTAGGACAGCTCCCCGCACGCGTACGCTTGCCTGGCAAGAACTCCATCTCCCTCGTCTTCCCCTCGCCAGCATCGACAACCCGTTCTCGCTGTGCGAGATTTGGGAGGCCGTCAAAGCCTCGCCAACGGAAAAAGCGCTGGGCCCGGACGGCTTCATCGGCACTTTCTATCGGCGCTGCTGGTCTGTGATCAAATTCGATGTCCTCGCGGCCTTTCACCACCTCCACCGTCTAGCCGGTGACAACCTCGACGCTCTAAACACGGCCCTCATCTGCCTCATCTGTCACCAAAGCCCGATTAGCCTCATCCACTCCTTCGCCAAGCTGTTCGCCAAAGTGCTCGCCCGCCGTCTGACTCCCCTCATCGGCGATCTCATATCACATGCGCAGAGTGCCTTCCTCAAGACCAGGTGCATCCACGACAATTTTCTCTTCGTCCGCAACACCGCCCGCGCCCTTCACCGCGCTAAGAAGCCCACGCTCCTCGTCAAGCTCGACTTCGCAAAAGCTTTCGACTCCGTCTCCTGGGAATATTTGTTGGAGCTTATGCTCCACTTAGGTTTTCCGTCGCGATGGCGTGACTGGATTGTGATGCTCTTCTTTTCGGCGTCCTCCTCCGTCATCCTCAACGGCACCACTGGCAATCTTTTCTACCACCGTCGAGGCCTTCGACAGGGCGACCCCCTATCACCGCCTCTTTTCATTCTCGCCATTGACCCCTTGCAGCGCATCCTGCTCCGCGCCACCGAGTTGGGCGCCCTCTCCCCGCTCCCCCTGCAGTGTGTCTCTCTTCGAGCAAGCCTCTACGCCGACGACGCAATCGTCTTCATCAACCCCTCGCGCCCCGATCTTCAAACGCTTCTCTCCATTCTGGACACATTCGGCACAGCGACCGGCCTCGGCATCAACATGGCCAAGTGCTCTGTTGCTCCGATTCGCTGCACCAACATCGACCTCGACGACGTCCTTCAGCCCTTCCTCGGCGAGCGCGTCGACTTCCCTTTCCGCTACCTCGGCCTCCCCCTCTCCCTCGGCCGGCTGCGACTGGCCCATCTGCAGCCCATCCTCGACAGGGCTCGCACCAAGCTGGCCGGTTGGCACGGCAAGTGGATCAACGCCGGCGGCAGACGGGCGTTGGTGTCGTCGGTCCTCAGCTCTCTTCCTATATACACCATGACCGCCCTCCGGCTGCCAAGATGCTTCATCTCCGCTCTGGACAAGGCGCGCCGCAGGTTCATCTGGGGAATTGAAGAGGAGGAAGCCGCCAGGGGCAAATGCAAGGTCAGCTGGGACAAGGTGTGCTCTCCCTTGGAAAATGGAGGCCTCGGTCTGCTCAATCTTGATATTTTTGGCCGCGCCCTTCGTCTTGGCTTTGGTTCGAGTGGACGGCTCCCACCCGACCTTGGGTCGGCATGCCCACCCCCTGCGACGACCAGGAAAGAGACCTTTTTGCTACGATTACTGTGGTTTCCATCAGTGACGGGCTCACGGCGAGTTTCTAGGACTCCAATTGGATTGGAGGCGCTCCTCTCCGCATCTCTTTCCCGCTCCTCTTCGCCCGTTCGCGCCGCAAGGGCCGCCGGGTCGCACATGCGATCGCTGGCCACCAATGGATCGCCGACCTACGCCGCGGCAACACCACGAAGTTCATGTCCCAATTCCTCGCTGCCTGGCGCTTCCTTGTGCAGGCCCCTCCACTGCTCACGAACGCTCCGGACTCGATTCGTTGGACCCCCTCCCCCAACGGCGTCTACTCCACCAAATCCGCCTACCTACTCCACTTCATCGGCTGCTCGAGTTCCAATCTTCCCGGCTTCGTTTGGCGGCAGTGGGCACCTCTCAAGCAAAAATTCTTCGCGTGGCTTCTACTGCAAGACCGGCTGTGGTGTGCGGATCGCCTTCAGCGTCGCGGCTGGCCAAATTGCTATTTCTACCCCCTCTACCGACGGAATCTCGAAACATCGCTTCACCTCTTCTTTGAGTGCCCATTCTCCCGACAGGTTTGGTGTGGATTGGCCGCCTGGCAAAACTGCAATGGCATCGCGGGTGCCCTCAGGGCCGATCACCGGGCACTCACCGACTTCCTCGATTGCATTCTCGATCTATCCGCCGACGGCCACAAGAAAGGAGTCAACTCGCTCATCATCCTCACCTGTTGGACCATTTGGCAGGAACGGAATACTGAAATCTCTGGCAGGCAGCTTCTCGTGTTCATCAAAGACGCGGCCCAAGACTGGGCCTTTGCCGGCGCCAAAGCCCTGAGGAAACTTCTTTGGGAGTCTCCTTGAGTCTCCTCATTTCCCTTTCTTTTCTTGTCTTCTTCTTTTTTTTCCTTGGACGATCCTGTACAATTTTCTACCTGCTTAATATATGAAAGCCAGCATTTTAAGCTGGATCTTTCGGAAAAAAACACTGCATTTGTTGATATGATGACATGCTTTGCATTCCGGTCTCATCCACTTTAATTACGCGTACGGTTGTTCGATTGTATTCAACCCGAGGCTGATTGGTCACTCCTTTCTCATGCCCTTCCTTTTCTGTCTAAATTTGTGGTTTTAGTTGCACGGATTAAAGGGGAGGAAGTTGAAAGATTCTCTGATAGATTGTGCACGGATCACAGACGTGATCCGACGATCGAGACTGCCATAATCGCACCCTGCTTCTGTCGGATCAGACAGGCATAAACGGACCAAATTTTATCCACCGTTAATTAGTTGTCAATGTTTAGAATTTAAGAGCGTCTCTGGTGCTTAATTCGCCGTCGCCGTCGGAGTTGTTCTAGCCGACAAACCATCCACGTTGGACAGATCACAGATGAATACCACGTCCAGAGGCAAAGAGGAACGGATGATCTCGTCTTCTAACTTGATACAGTATTTTATACTAGCATTAGTGAAGGACAGATGAAGGGATCATTATCGCTTTGTTTATTATGGTGAAACGGGTCAGCTTCTGGCTTCTGCATCAGATCGGATGAAACAAATCATGGATCGACCATATCGTACCCAAAACCATGTAATCCATATTCTAGAACCAATTCCACTTCACGTCCCAAATTATAGCGCATATATATATGGCCAGATGGCCAAAACCAAACCATTGCTATGCTAAAGCATATTTTTACTGAGGATTTAGCTTAAAAAGCTCTTTTAGTGATGGATTTCAAAGAGAAATAATCCTCTATCATTATCAGAACCATTACAAGGTACTGCCTCCTTCCATGGTTGATCAGCGTAGGCAGGGGGGGAAGCCAGAGGCAAAGAAAATAGGAGTGGGCGATAAATGGAGTTCATAAATGGTTTCCCATCAAATTCGTAGTCTAACTAAATTTCACAAACTTCCATGCAAAGCCTGGGATGCATTAGGAGATGTATAAAGATACAGACATCTGCTACATCAGTAGCTATTAGTTCCGTCTCGAGTCTCCAGCATGAGACTCAAGATATGGCTATGTCCTTACACAGGCCCATTTTTTACATACCCTTAATCTGTGATCATGCGCACTTCGAGTACCAATTGCCCTTGCAGTGTGCAACAACAGCAGTTGACCAAACTGAAAATAGCAGGGGTATACAGCCAGGTGCAATTTACATTTCTAAGACAACTGAGTGCATATTTGGAAGTGCCAAGAAATAATTCTCTGCAAGACTAGTAGGTTCATTCCATAAGAGATAAGTAGCAGTAGCTAGGCTGTCATTCCTAAGGGATTACCAGTTAGCGACGGTGGATGAGATGCTCCTGCACATCATACTACAAAGGCTGCGGCAGGACTCATGCTACCATGGCAAGAACAGGTTTATCCTTGGCTATACTGCGGCAGTTACAAACACAAGAGACCAACATCACAGGTCGACATTGACGTGCATTGCAGCCTCAAGATTGAAATCACCAGGAACATATGTTTACGCATCTGTTGTCGCCTCACGCTCACCATCCAGGCCGCTTAACCTCCTGCTGTTGTGCATATGTGTAAATCATAGGAGTTCTGGAGTGAACAAAAGAAAACTAGAGAGATGTATCAAAACCACCTTGGTTTATCAGACTTGGAGAAATGCTTAGACATGATTGACGCCTGTAAATTCAGTTCCCAAATGTAGGTCAGTCAGGAGTTGACATGAGGGACAAGAAATGCACAAACTACAAATCAAACCCCATATGTGCAGTTACAATGTCAGAGATAAATTTGTGATAGACATGTTTAGACACATATTTGCGATTAAAATCAGAGATCGTTGTTACCTGCTCTTGGATGATGCTTCTGGCTTCAACTAGCTGAGCTTCAAGCTCAAGTTCCCGCTCAGTGACTTCTGAGGTCACTTCAGCACCTTTTTGAGCATCTTGAAGTTGTGTCATTCGTGCCTGTGCAGCAATTTGTTTTACGAAGTTCAGGAGCGTAGTGAAAAGGAGAACAGTTTGCATGCTGAAGTATCAACCATAATGAAAAAGTCAGTATCAATACAGTGATCCCTACCTTTACTGAAGCCATTTTTGTGCGCAAACTCTCCTCTATCTGGTCTCTGGCCATGTGAAAGGGCAAGTCAAAGACGTCCTGGCAGGAGGAAACACAACGAAATTGAGGAGGGTCTTGTGGCTCCAACATGAGCAAGTCATGTGACAGAAGAGAAGGGGTGGCACGAAAACTAAATATCCATTTCCCCCTTTTTCACCATTTATGATTCTATTCTGATATTATATCACATGGCAGAAACCGTGTGGATTTTTAAGTGAAAAAAGGAAACCAACAACAAACTCTGTAAAGAAGGTTGGCATCCATACCGTCTTGCCCCCAAGTGGGGACTGGGGAGATCCAGCGTCCTGCTTTCCATTACCAACAACAGCAGGCTGTGACGATCCATTTGGAGCATTAAGAAACTCACGCATATCCATCTGACATAGAACATTATTACTCATATAAGCACAGTTACCAATGTTTCGTACACAGAGATATAATGTGGTGATGACAAATATTAGTAATTTTTTCACCCATCTATTCATGGTATCCCCTCCGATCCATAATAAGTGTCTCAGAGTTAGTACAACTTTGTACTGAGTTAGTACAAAATTTGAGACACTTATTATGGATCAGAGGGAGTACTTCAGAATTCATATAAAACTGAAAACTATGGCAATCAATTGTCATTTTTTGCAGACCACTGAAAGGAGCATAACAAATATGGGATACAAGGAATACCTACAAAAAATGTGTACAATGCTAATGAAATTTTTTTATCATAGAAGGGATCATACAATATGAATCCTATTAGAAATTCAGCATATTAAACATCCAGATTAATAAACAAAAGCAAGGAACGAAATCTGTAACCCGGTTACCTGCATTGAGCGTAGCAGAGCCCGCAAATCAGCATTCTCCTGAACCAGTTCTTGCTTCTTCACTTCATATGCATCAACCTGAATATATGCTCAAGGTACTTTAGAACATATTCAACCAGCTATGTATCAGTATTACATAAGTGGCGCAATGCTTACAATCATTTTGTAATAATCATTGTCATTCTTTTTTGCAGTCCATGTTCCTCGTTGTCGTCCCTCTTTCTGTTAAATTAAATAACAGAATGTCAAACAAAAGCCTCTCTTAGAAAATAAAATACCACTACCAATATTATATTGAGAATATTCAGCACCTGTAACAAGTTCATTATTTCTATTCCTGAACGTGATGATTCCTTTTTCTTCTCCATGAGTACCTGGTTTAGCTTCTCCTGCAAATAGAAATAGATACATCCAATAGCATCAATTCAGATTAAACTTCCATGCTATGTTTGTTATGTATAATATGAAAAATGCAATAACTTGCCTGCAATTTGATGTATTCCTTTTCCTTCTTCTTTGTTTCATGAATTTGTTGGGTGCGTACTTGCTTAAATAAGACAGGTAACAAATTAGGACTCACGACCTCATCATCTTCCCATCAACAATAATGGTTGTAATTCTCCAGAAACAAGGAAAACAAACAACATGAACAAAATAATTTTTTAAGGAGTAGGAAAACCATTTCACCTGATTTCCAATAACCATTTTCTGAAATTCATCGCGTTCCTGTTGCAGCTTTTCAATCTGAGCTTTCAAAGCTGCAGAGTTCTTGGCCTCCTGGTGATTAAGGTGGGGCAGTTAGATTCCAGAACTGGTTAAGGACCCAAACAAGAATCAATGCACGGACAAACCGTTCGGGTCAAAGTGGCTAGCTCTCGATCTTTCGCTGCTAATTGGGCATCCATTCTTTCGATCTTGGCTTCCAGCCTTGAAATATCAGACTGCATACTGCATGTTGAATAACATAAGTCGCCATTAGACATATGTCACATAGCAAATTAGCAATATTCAGCAAAACCGGCCAAAGACTGCAATCAATTGCATTATTCTTGTCACCCAACAGAATGAACTGGTGCTCAGAATATACTGCCTCCATTCCAAAATATAAGGCGCATAAGTATATATGCAGTTAACGTTTTAAAAAATTTGACCACTTATATATGCAGATGCATATGGATTGGGCATGTAAGAATAAAAGCATTGTATTTGTCTTGCGATATACTTTTATGTCATATGTCCTTTTACTAATTTTGTAGAAATATTATAAGTGAAAGTCGTAGCCAAAATCATGCATCGGAGACTGAAAAGGCAAGCAGAGGGAATATACTGGAAAGAGCACACAAATCAACAAGTGTTTACCATATACTGACAACAGTTGTGTAGGACCATTCCAAATGTTGCAAACTTCCAATCAACTACATTAACCTAGACACAACTAACATGCAGGTATAGGATGAGCAGAAAATAGACTCATATTTGTGTACACATAAAACGAACAAAGATAGCAAGCAAATGATGCACAGATGGAATCAATGTATAGACCCTGCACTAATGGAACTGTGCAGGAGCAATTAATGATGACAAATAGGTCATTAAGTTGTTAGGTGCAGCTGATTACACGGTAATACATATTTCCTCATTGTCAGTAGGTTATATACTTATACTAAACAAATAGAAAATGCTTCCAGTTAAATTACAGTATGTATATAATGGAGAAAAACATTGTTGGAAGATGAAAACTAAAAAGGAAGAGTAAGGCAGACAAGAGGAAAAGGGTACACTTTAGGTGGTGACAGACTGACAGGGTTTGTTCATGCCAGACTGGGAAAGAATTCTACGGTTGGGCTGATGTCAAAGGCAATAGTGTTACAGAATTGCCAGATCTAGTTTTGATTCAATGGAAAAATAATGCCAGCTTGTCAGCAATTCGGCATAATGAAAACTCAACAGACAAGCAAAATCAAGATTAAAAGACATAGTTATAGCCAAACAGCAAGTACAAAACTGATGTTAGCTTAAGTCAAACTCATTGTGACAAAACCTCTTTTCTTCTATACGCCTTAGCCTGAGATATATGCATTTGTTTGGCTCGCAAGGCAAACAAAGGAACTCATATCAAATACAAGCACTAGAGAAGGAATTGTACTACCAATACTTGGAAAAGGAGTTCTTGGAGCCACTAACAACATTCAGAAAAGAAGTCCATTTTACCCCCCCTCACCTGTTGGGAAGTCCAAATTTGACCCTAACTCTAAAACTACTGGCCAGAAGCTGGAAGAAATCTCAGACTACTGGCAGCAGCACGGAGATTGAAAGGACGGGAAGGCACAGAAGAATGGGGGAGGGTACTGACCTAGCCGCAATGTCCTTCGCCTTCAACCTCCAGCAGCAGCCCCTTCCCAGCCGCCGCCGCCAGGGTCAGGAGGTCTAGGGTTCAGTGGGGAAAGAACTGAGAGAGACAGAGATAGATAGAGAGAGAGAGAAAGGGGCGCGGGAGAGAGATAGAAGAGCGCAGGGTGCGGTCCACCATTTTGCCAGCGGGGCGGTCAGAGGCGGATCAAAGCGCCAGCGCGACCACCAAAACCAGCCAAGACGTAGGGGAAACAGCCAGGTGGGTCCTCGTGGACGGTTTCAGGAGTTCAGGGGGGTAACTTGCCCAGTTTTGGAGTTTAGGGTCAAATTTGGACTTTCCCAACAGTTGAGGGGGGTAAAATGGACTTGCTTCTTCAGAAAATGCCAGTGCATAACAGGGGAGGAGGCACTATCGGAGCACACAGAAACACAACAAGGTTGCGCTAAAATTTTGTAGGACTCAATTTCACAGATCTATATCCTATACAACTAAACTTTAGCAGGAATTGAGAAAGAACGGGATACACTGTTCTCAGATCACACAGTTTCAAGTTGCATAATACTGGCCTAAATTCCTGATGTACAACCTCAATGATAAGTAACGCAAGAGAGCCATAGCATCATGCATATTGTCATGTCAAAGGTTAACAAAGTGAACGAATAGTGACAACGATATTATCGAAACTGGGAGACATCACCGACAACTATCAGTCTATCACTACTGTGCCGTGCCCTGAAGATCTGGTGGGCATTGCATAACTAATGGATAAACACTTCCATATCATAGCATCAAACACAAATGAAAGAATGGCAAGGGAAAAGGCTGACCGCTGCCGCAGATCATTGGTTGATTCCCGGAATTCAATGTCTCTCTGGCGCTGCTGCAGCAGTGCATACATGCAGTTGCACGTTCTTGCAATTGATACCTGCGCCACAGAGACAGAACAGCAAGGAGAATTTAGAACAAGCGCATGAAACTGAAAGACAACGACGAGCACACTGGTCACCACCGAAACAAAGTTGTCCTACTTCAAAGAAAAGAAATAAAATGCAATTTTAACACCAGAAGCACAACATCTAAAAGCCATAATTTAACTGGAAAACGAGCAGAAGGAGCTCCTGGAAAATCCCTGAACTAGCCACCGAAAATGCTGCAGAGAGCTAAAAAATATTAATGCATCAGCACTTGTCCCAAAAAAACACTCAAGAGGAAAAATAACATAAAATCAAGATAGTATATTCCAAAAGAAGACAATGGCCTAAAAATGGCAGCGAGACCAAACTTATTAATTCCGTTCCATTCCGGCTGGAACCCTGGATCGTTCCATTTATGTGACCAAAACGGAACGTAGAAGATTGTATTCCATAACGGTCAAATTTCCGTTCATCCCGGCCAAAATATACCATTTTGTCCGGAAATTCCATTCTAGTGACGCCGGTACCAGTTGTAGCCAGCAGTACTATTGACTCTATCCTGAACTCTAGTTCTCGTATAAAGGCATCAATCCCATGACAACCAACACTGATTGGTGATGTGGTACTAACGTACCAGCACCGGAACTCAACAATAACCAACAGGCCTGGAATACTGGCCTGTTCGTTCTTTGCAAACATTGGGCCGACATGAATATGCCTCTTTCAGTCATTCTCTTGCAAAAATTCAAGAATGGGTCTGCAATTCTGCATACACTAGTATGGATTCGGCAATGCTAGGCCAGACCAGCACTAATCTATTCCATCTCCCTTAATTTTCTAAATTTCCTTCTGATGCGCCTCATACAAAATCAAACGCATACAAATTACGAAAGTGTGGAACAGAACGTCGCAATGCTCGGGTACCGGAATGTTCCATTTCAAGCAGTAAACCAGAATGGAATTAATAAGTATGAGTGAGACCCCACACAAAATTGACAACAATACTTTAAAAAAAGGAACCAAGATCTCTTTAATCAGGGGGAACAGAGCACTGCCGATAATGAGACACAAGCGAGTGACAAATGGAGAGCAGGGGGCGTGGGTGACGTACGGGGTCAGTGGCGAAGAGGTCGAGGGAGGCCGGGAAGCCGAAGGTGACGAGCGTCTGGTTGAGGTACTTGGCGCAGTGCTCGAGGTTCCCCGCGTCCGCGAACGTCCCGCCGTCGCCGCTGCAACGACAACAAACAAACAAACAAACCGAGCAACCAACCAAACCCTCGCAGCCATCAGAATCTACCGCATCCATGACGGAAGGACAAAACCCTAGGAGATCGGTCGAGGCGCTGACCCCATTCCGACGGGCGTCGGCGGCTGCTGCTGCTGCTGGTGAAGGTACGAGGAGGTCTGCATTGGAAGGGGGGGAGAAGGTTAGGGCCTTAGGGCGCGTCGGCGGCGAAGGAGGTGGAGATGGGACGGAACGGGGCGACGGATCTGCGGAGTAGGGTTAGAGTTTTACCCGGAGCTCGAAGCGCGAAGACACCGACATGGCGCGGAGGAGGGGAAGAGAGGGAGATCTGGCCCTGGCGAGTGGGATGTGTGATGGGAAGGAGGGAGGAGCAGTGTGTGAGAGAGAGGCGATGGGGATGGATGGGACGACGACGGCTGCCTGTCTGTTTTGTATATTGGCGAGTAATTCGAAATGGTCGCGAGGGGAAGAAAGAGGCCAGGCCGGCCAACGGTATGGTGGGGCCGGCTGTCGGTGACTCACCCGGAGCTGTTGGAGATCTGGATGGACGGCCCGGTGCGGGGTCCACCGTTCAGTGGCAGAACGAGGACGGAGCACGTGACGTCCCGGGCCATGATTCGGTTAGTTGTCTGTATGTACGATGCCACGTGTAGGACGGCGGTCGAGCTCGAGTGGAGGTTTGTGCTTTACGGCTACGCATTACGCATGCTGTGTCGACAAATATTTTCTGCTGTTAAAATTCTCTGATTGCTTTCTTGTCGGCCCAAAATGCTAAAGGCATGTATACGTCATCTTTTTTTTTTAAGACTGGCACGTAGGATAATTGATGACGTGGAAAAAATAAAAGTCAAGAAAAGACACGAGCCTTTTATTAGCTAAGAGATGATCTCTTCACAAGAAGTATAAGGCAAAAAAAATATAATTACCCATTGTAATATATTCATTTTTTCTTAACATTTATTTGATTAATTTTATTCACCTAGACATTGATCGTGAGATATAGCAATAAGATATGACGTATTGGATAACTTGTTTTGTTGTCTTATCTAAATGACGTGGAACACATAAGAGAAGGCAGTCTTGTCAACCATTGTACATGGCCTAATCGACGAAATGGGATCGGTCTGACCAGGCTGTAGAGGGGGCAGAGTCGACGAGAATTCGTCTAAAAATACGTAAGGTTTTCTTCGTCGTATTCTTCTTTTTCGTCAAGGGCACGGCTTGCCTGCTCCCTTCCTTTACTTCCATTAGTGCTTCTTTCTCTCCTAACGGTTCGGAATTCTTTTAGGTTGAACCTACCAGCTCCGTCTTCTTGTCTCATTAGTGCTCCCTTCGTTCTTGACGGTTCGGAATTATTTTTGGGTTGGTTGAGCCTAATGCTCTGATCCATCTTCTTGTCTAACTTCCTCCACGTGCGACAGAACTGCAGATCGACCGGCGGCGGCTCCTCAGAGAACAGCCGCACCAGTGTCCAATTGTGCAGATCTTGGCACCACACACCGCCAAACCAGAAGGATGCAGGTGATCTCAAATCTATGTATTTGGATCTTGGAGTGTTCTTGGCAGAAGAGGGAAGCCTGTTGAACGAGAATAATCGTGAGCACATACATACTTCTGTCATCGACATTCATAAGTATACCTACTAGTAGCTTTCACGCATTTACCTACGCCAAGTTTGCAATAGCATCCACATCTTTTGGATAACATGAGCCGCGGCTCTTCTTCTAATTATATGTGGCGGAAGGGCAATTTCTAAATGTTGTTTGTTCACATTATGTTGCATATACGCAATTTATACTTTAGTAGATTTTTTTGTTAAAATGCTTAGGCGTGTTGCGCTGAATCTGTTGCGAAAAATACACGCGAACCTCAATGCCAGATTCACATTAATCTAATTAAACTGGATTATTATCCTAACCAAAATCACCCCTTGCGTAATTACTTTGCTACCCCTGTTATGTACTGCTAGCCAGAGGACCCTAGACCGGAGGCAAGTGCCGCTCACCACGCTGCGCCGCCGTCTAGCCCCCTGCGGACTGCCTCTGGAGCTGCGCCGCCGATCACGCGTCCCTGCCTAGACTCTGCACCGCCGAGAGCCCCACCCCTCCCCCCTCCCCGACGCGCCCCTGCCTCTGAAGCTGCGGTTGCAACGCCGCCGAGCTCCCCACCCCCGGCGCGGCGACAGGTAAGGCTCATCTGTTTTTGCATTTTTGGTTCCTATGTTCCAGTGCATGATTTGGGAAAGGTTCTTGGTAGCCAAAGGGGTTCTTGTTGGGATGTGAAACCACTAGAAATTTGACCTGTCGCTGTTTCTTGTTGCTCCGCCCACAGTCTCTCGTTGGATTCAAGAAACCAGCAGCCCCTTGGTGCCACCGGCTGCCCTCGCTATATACCAAACCGGGCGGGCAGATCCCAGCCGCATGCACCACCGCCTCCTCCGCTGCCGCGCGATGCCTCTCCCGCCGCCGCCGCCGAGGATGCCAGGGGTTTCCGGCGGGCGCCTCTTCGCGTCCCTCCCGCCCCCGCCACCTCTCCAGTCCCGGAGGTACGCCCTTCCTGCCTTCGTATCTTGCACGTATGATTTCTGGGGAGCCTGCTAGGACGATGGTAGATCTGGCCGCCATCTGGGGGAAGGTAGAGATTATCTTGCCAGATACGTGATACCAGTATGGCGATATGACATTTTCCAGTATTATTCATTTAGATACAGGAAGTACATTATAGTACTTGACAATATTAAAGAAATGTGAAGATTGCTGCTACTTCTGATTGCCATTCATAAACCTGTGAATGATGAATCCCTCGACCCTACTACGAAATTAAACAAATCAGTAATGTTGAATAACCAACTAACAGAGGATGAGCTGATTGTTTGCTTTTGATTTTCAATGGAAACTAGATTGTGCACTAAGATTGTAGTTTGTGGATTTCATTCGAGCTTGTGATGGGCATTCGCTCAAGGAGTTTTGGCCCAGATTTTTTTTTCTTTTTTGAAAATCCTAATTGCCCTATACTCCCTTACATGTGTATCCCCACGTATCAGCATATGGATGCATGTACGACATCTCCCGTAATAACGGAGTAAATGGAAGGTTGCTGTAAAAAAAGGAGCAAGGTTTTCATCGGTTCTTGGAGGTTTAGATTTAATCATGTTGATTTGGTGGGCGTGTTTTATCCATGAGTGGTATTCCTTTGCACTCCTGAAACTGTCCTGGAGTTCATTTTCCCATTTGGTCTAAATGGAAATTGTGCGACTGCAATGCCCTTTGCAATTTGAAATTGTACGACTGCACGGCCCTTTGCAACTTAAAATTGTACGACTGCAAGGCCCTTGTTTTGGTGCCAAAGATCAATGGCTAGTGAACCAACTCCTTGAGACGGATCGATAATACTCTCTCCATCCAATCCGTAATTGTGTATCTCAGATGATGCATCTTTTGGGGTAAATTTGGATGCTTAAAAGTCATATACATCAACTAAACTATATCTCTTCCTTCTGAGGACAAAATGAATCAAAACTATTATGTAGAACCAACAACTAAATCACTCGGTGATGTAGCCTTTCGTCGTTAGGTTTTCTCTTGGGTGGTGCAACCCTGTACTGAGTGTAATTCTGTCTTTTACACTTGTAAATGGTTTATGTTTCTTGTAACAGTGGTTTGGTGCATAATAATAGTTTGATGACATTTATATTTATTACTTTTGCAGAGAGGTGCATGTTTGGTATCTTTGCCCTGATGAGTTGAATGATCACTCCCAACTAAAGATGTATGCAGAAATCCTTTCTCCAGCTGAAAGAAAGTATGCTTTGTCAATGAGCGGGACAACGTTGCAGAAAGATGCTATGTTGTCCCGTGCGTTGTTGCGCACCACCCTCTCAAGATGTATGTAACCACCAACTGATCTAATTGTTGATCACATTTAGTTTAATTTTTATGCTTGTTACTATTGTCCAATGAATCTTGTTGCCTGTAATCTTGTTATAGGGGTTATTGAATCGAGAAATTAGCTGCAGATGTTAGATTTACTAGTGTACATTGGTTATGATTGATAGCACATAGAATCCTTTCCATGGTGGTGGTAACCCTATGATCAATTTTTATTAGACTGTATGCCTTGTAGTTTTTGTAATTAAGGAGAAAGCTTGGTATAATATAACTTAAGATATCTGGAGAGATTCAGCTTGTTTATGCAATTTATGGATTTTGGATGCAAGGAGTTGTTCCATTTAAATATACCTGACATAGTTGCATGGTTTCCATTTGTGCATTTGTCTGTTTTATATATATGTGAAAAATATATCATTCAAGATTAATGATGTAACTTTCAGCCCCTTGCATCGAAAGGGGTTTTCTTCTTATGTACTCCCTCCGATCCATAACAAGTGTCTGCTAGGTGCACTGTGTACTCAAGTAATCATGATTTGGTGATCTTGAAGTGCGATCGCTTTCTAATGTATATGTAGTTCTAGCATATATAAATGTCATAAACATGGACAATGAAATTATCAGCCATTTGACCTAACATGGAAGTTTGGGCATACTGCTCTGTATTTGGGTTCATCAGCATTTTATCTTGTCAATAATTATAAATAATATTCTTTTCTTGTTACTGATTCTATTTTATGCAGCATCAAACATGTCATGGGATAGCACTACAGGATTACTGATATGCTTATTGCTAATTTGTTTGAACTAGACTAGATACAGATTGTAAAATTGATCCGAGGGCATTTGAGTTTAAGAAAAACAAATTTGGCAAACCTGAGGTAAGAGGATGTTCTTCATTGTTTCTCTGTTATGTAATTTAAAGCCTTGTAACTAACCTACCTTTGATTGCTTTCCATGTTTGATCAGATAGTGTGGCCACCTGATGATAGCATTGTGGAACGGCCTTTGCATTTCAACATTTCGCACACATCTTCTTTGATTGCCTGTGGCATTGCCATGCATGCACATGTATGTTCCTTTTCCCCATGACCTCCAGAAGTGAGAGAAAGAAATTTCTATATTTCTGTTGCTGTGGAAGTTCTTCAGTTGATATTGCTGTTTAATGTGCTGTCTCAGATTGGCATTGATATTGAGGAGAAGAAGCGGAAGACAGCCAAGAGTATTTTAGCTCTTGCTCGCCGTTATTTCACTGCTTCTGAAGTTGATTATCTGGCTGAGATTTCTGATTTGGATGCTCAGCGGAAGGAATTCATAAAACTATGGACTCTTAAAGTTAGTGAGGCTCTCTTTGGTCCTCTACTTTATAGCCCTTAGCCCTTTCCTATGCAATTTCAATCACTACATTGTGCCGATTTACATTCTTTAGAACATTGTGACGGCATTTTTCGAGTACAGGTTAGAGTCAATCAACTGACTCGTCACATAATCTAATACATGACAATATATTAACTGAATCAATCTGAATGACACAAAGGACGGGCTTCTGCCTTATGATTAGTTTCTCACGGAAAAAGGAGATGGCAGTAAAGTTGGGTTTGCACAAACCCTAACAATACTAATTACTGTTATGATGGTGCAAAGTAAATTTCCTACAGGGAACTATAATTGATGTCTAAATTTATAGGAAGCATATGTAAAGGCTCTTGGAAGGGGTTTCTCAGGTGCTCCATTCAATAGGTTTTCAATCATGTTGGAAACAAGTCAGAGAATTCAGGTTTCCAAGGTATGTAGCTTTGAATTTTCCACTTTGTTGGTGTCTTTAACATACGCTATGTGTGAAAGGGAGTTCAAGAACTATGTATTTGAACAAAGTTCACACGATATGTTGTGACCTAACATTTGGATCTCCTGGATCCCCAACGTTTGTTTTGGCCAAACTGTCAGTTATCATGTTCAGCAAATTTCATAAAGAGCTGCCTTCTTATTTCATTGTTGCAATTTAACAGTAATCCAGTTTATCGACCTGCTTTGATTCTTATTGGATTTGCCAGGCATCAAATGCATGCAATGATTCTGATCATCTATCTGAAAATTGGCAATTTGCACTTGCCGAGCTAAATAGTTCTCATTACATGGCAGTTTGTATAGAGGACGACCCAAGAAATCAAGGTTTGTATTCCAACTTTCCAGCTTGGGGACAACAGTTTGGTTATCTTGTTTTTTCAGTCGCTCTATTATTATCGGTATTATACTGCAGGTTCTGAAAATGGTGCGGTACCAGTAGGATTAAAAGTATGGAAGACCATACCATTTGTAGAAGATACACTTGTCACTGGAACAGAAGCTGTAAAACTTATTGCTTGACTATGTCGGATCATGTGCTGCCAGCTTGTTAATTTCCACCTTAAGGTGGTTTCCGCCGGATAGTTCACTAGACGATAGGAATGATGCAAGATTTGGTTTAGCACCAAGTGGAGGCCAAACTGTGAGCATTCTTGAAGCATGGATAATTGCTGCTTGCTTCTACCAAAGACTGAAGTTCCCATCCTCGAAAGTGCACTCTGTGCCTAAGATGTTGTATTATCGTTAACAG
Source organism: Brachypodium distachyon (assembly GCF_000005505.3). Taxonomy (NCBI): domain Eukaryota; kingdom Viridiplantae; phylum Streptophyta; class Magnoliopsida; order Poales; family Poaceae; genus Brachypodium; species Brachypodium distachyon. The sequence continues at coordinate 17,485,234 of NC_016133.3, forward strand.
AACACCGGATATACGAGTGGGATTGAATACTGAATCTGTATGCTTTACACATTGGAGTAAAATGAAATGTGCTTCTTGAATAAATTATCAGCCTGGTCTACGGAAGTGGTTACAGCTGATGCGATTATTTAATCACTGCACAAGTTATTTCTTTATTTCGTCGAATGTTTGGATTGTTGTGTTTTTGTGAAGCAGCAACTTGCCGTGTACCTTTTCTTCCATGCGGTTGGATGTTGCAGGGCTGTCAGGCAGCCGTGCGCCGCCCCATCCTTAGCTGTTGGTACTTGGCTGCATCATGAATCGACATCCAGTTAGTTACAAGTGGTTGATCGCTGAGCAGCATATCTTCCCTTCCCGTAGTTGTTGGTCGAAGATAAAGCTGCTGCGTTTTTGGTTGAGACTTTAGACACGCATCAATGGCCGTATCAACTTGTAGCAACTGTCCATTCCACAAGTGGCTTAACTCTGTCTCTGACCCGTCAGACGGTTTAAGGCATGTCAGCGATAAACCATTATGCAGTACTAGTGCCGTGCAGCATGCTGCCACGTTATTGCGCCATGTTGGCAGAATACGATGGTGTTGTACTTCGGACGTCCGTGTGCCATGTTTTCAAGTTGTTGAACCACTAGATATGTCTTTCAAACAGCGTGCACAGAGCAGGGCCTGGCCCCCATGGTTTTGGCACACAAAACCGTGGGCTGGACTGGAATCGAAGGCTTGGTTGGTGGCTGGGCAAAACGGTCCAGGGCCGGCAGCAAAAAACCTTCGGGGAAACAAACATGTGTACGTGATGCATTCACAAACTAAATGAGCAAACCAGAAACATGTTACACTTTTGTACTACTAGTTAGAAACGTCGTAATATTTTATCGGTATATCGTTCATAAATGACAGCTTATCTTTCCTCCGTTAATCGGTGAGGGTCAAAATGTCAACGATACTCAAAAAAGAAAAGGAAAATTAATCTTCATCGCCCAGGATCGATGGTGATGACGTGGCCGGTGACCTCTCTCTCAGCAGCTACAGGCCAAGGGTCCTGTCCAGTAGAATCTGTGGAGCGCATCTCCTTGGCCACATCTGTTTCGCTGTGCTACGAGCCTGTGACGTCATTGCTCGCCTACTTTGAACGCCAAAACAAATGGAGGGAAAAAAGGGCTTTGGCTCCACGTAATAAGGAGACGAGAAGGTTCTGCCTGCGGGATGTTGTTCTAGAAGATCGGCGCCTGTCAGGCAACATACACAGTGCGAACGACGGCGATGTGGTCATCTAATGCGTGATGCTGAGACTCCCGCTACTCCGTGCCACAAATATGTGAATAGTAGAACTCATTTGTACCTGAATGCGATTGATTTTTTCCGACCCAGAGAATTCTGGCTTCACGTTATGAACCAATCAAAAACGAGCTACTAACGCGCCACATGTGCGAGTAGGACTGTAGGAGTAGTATTTTTGCTTCGGTCTTGACGATGCTTACGTGCGCTGAAAGCTGCACGGAGGGGGCAGGAGGCTGTAGTGCTGTACTACCTGTACGTGTGGAAAGGGAGGCGATCAGGACATTCAGGATCGGGTTGGTCGAGGTAGCGGCAGGGGTTAAGGCTCTTCGTTTGGCACGCCAATCACCGCAGAAATGAAATATCCTTCCGGCCGGAATTATATTTTGTACCGAATCAATGACTAATAACCCCAGGGAGAAGGAGCATATGTATGGAACAAACTCATGACCAATGAAGATTTCTTATTGGTTACTTCTGCAAAATCGTCTTTGCACGGCAGATAGATTCGCGGGCTCGCGGCGCGTGGCTGGCCTCACAATGCTGCTGCTCTTTTTGCGACCAAGTCCAAAAAGGAGTTGCGCATCTATTTCTGGGACGTTCTTTCGGTGGCATGCCAGCGGTACTCGATTGCGCCGGCTTGCCGCTGTTGCAGGATCTAGCTTCACTGTAAGATTTTGGTGGCGGCACATCATCTCGGCCCAAAGCCGGAGACCAAGAAAAAGAAAACTGCGATGGCTGCGATAATTGTGTGGCATTTGTGGAAGGAAAAGAACAACAGAGTGTTCCAACAAAAGGAGTGCAACACCATTTCTCTGTATAGATTTGTCCGCAAAACCACACGTCTTGTTTACAATGCCATTGGTAGAAAAAAGGCAAATGGTCCAATGAAAAAAGCGTTGTCAGACGACATGCAGGACCCACATGTAATAAATACCGTCAACTCTACTTAAACCGTTGTTTTTGTTGAAATGAGACAATTGGAAATATTTGATGACGGATAGTGTGATCTTGATTTGACATTGTAAATGTTGATACTTCTTCCGTGAACTTGGTCAAAATTTAGAGGTCTGACTTCTGTCAAAGAACCACAAGTTCAGTTTCAGAAAACAATTTAGTCAAAGCAAAATAATTTTTTCTATGACAAAAATATAATGTTTGTAGAATAAATTTATATCAAAAAATACATTCAATCCAACCAGCATCCTAGTGGAGAAATGCTCTGGTAGAGAAATGCCTGCCAAGCCTGATGAGCATGAATCTCAGACCGTCGCTGGGAGCATCTCTAAGAGTCCATGTTAACTACTAGTTGGTTCTTTTCAAAATTGTCGAAGCCTAATCCTTGTGAAATACATTATCTTAACAAAAACAATTTCTGGTTGGGGTGTGTCCCGCCGGCAATTGCCAATATTGTTGCTGTTGATTCTGTAAAGATTGCAATTCCTAATGATTGAAAAGCTCCTCCTTCTAGCAAAAAAAAAACAAGTGAATTAATGAGCTACTCCCTTAGCTAAAGCTCTTTGATCTCTGTCATCTTCCCTTTGACTAACAATCTAATAATGCTCCGATCGTGACAAAATTCTGGCTTGTATAAATCCTGAAGCGCATCGAAGAAGTATTAGTACTACCGTTCCGACAAATTTCATTATCTCAGATGCTCTATTGATTAATTTGCTGTATTGCTCGTCGATCGTTCTAGCTAGCTGTGTGCATCCATTATTCCAGTCCCGTTGATGATGGTCCTTCACAGCCTGCCCTTGTGTGCGGACCAGGTCCTGGTCCATGCCTGAGGTAGGTTTGTGAATTGTTGACGACAGTACGACGTACGTGTGTGTGCTCGCCAACAACCCACCAACAAGGTACAAAAAGACTAAAAGAGCAACTGCAAAAAGGAGAATACGCAAAGTAGAAGCCATTGCCGTATATCTAAATAGCCAAAAGCCCAAAATTATGTACCGTATTCAAATATTTTAGGCCACTCCCTGTACACCATCTTTTACTGTTACTGCACAGAGTGCAAGTGTGTAATCCCAAAGTACACTTTGTACATGCTCCCTCCGTCCCATATTATCTCATATTAAGTAACTCAAATTTATCTAAATATGAACGTATTATATATACAATACGTTTAGATACATGGAGTAAACCTCGTGGATCCACTGGCAAGAGATCACCAACGCCTGACACACTGACACCCTGGCCTGCCTGTCTCTCCAGTTCATGTCGTCCCCACTTCTCCAGTTTATGTATAGGTAATTCGGTGCGTTTATTTTGAAGGTACTCCTGAAGTTTTGTCAGCCTTAAAAGTTTCATCAACAGTGCAACAGAAGGATGCATCTGTATTTAATTGTATAGCTGTTTCCCGGTGGCCGCGGACGCTCGTATGGACCCAGCGTATTAAGTTGACCATTACTACATACGTATGGTCACATGCGTCTGAGTTCTGACTCCCTCACATATCGATCGAACGACCAGGTCAGCATGGACCGCCATTCCAAGCTGGAACAAGGAATACCTTCTCTTCCAAGTACCTGATCGGAATTCAATTCCCCAGTGGCTAGCATGCCATTGCCATCTTCTCTTGTCCCCCAAGATCAACTCAACCATCCTTAGTTTGCAACCGGATCTAGCTACCCACACAGATCTATAGCAAGACGGGTCCGATGCTCATTGGACTTTGTTTTTATTTGCACATATAGTGAACCCGGCGCGTTGTGTAAGAAAGAAACTACAACTAAACCCAAGCAATTCTCGAATCCTACTCGCCCGAAAAAAGAGGTACTTATGTATGGCGGAACGAGCCAATCTGGTCTTTCATAATAAAGAAATAGACGGAGCTGGTATGCAACGACTTATTAGTAGATTAATAGATCTTTTTTCGGAATGGGATATACATCCCATATATTGGATCAACTAAAAATTCTGGTCTTCCATCAAGGGGGAATTCGTACCTACTCGGCATTTCACAAGTCATGAAAATGCAAGAAAGGATGATAAATCAATTCGTTGACTGAATTCAGAACAGAAAGATTCAAAAATGAAAAAAAAGATGCAAAGTAAAGGTAGGCGGGGAATAATCTTATTTATGACAAGTTTCAAATTAACAAAGTACGGTTTACCGTCGACGCTCTTACACCTAAGCCTCTCCATCACCACCAGGGGAGGGAAGAGGGTGCTTAACTGCTTGACCTTGATGTCGTCACTCCCTCTCTGTTGCCAACCCCCATTGCAACACTGATCGGCCGGAATCTAGTCGGCTCGGATCAGTCCGGTGTGTGCGGTCATTTTGACCTTGCCGGGACCAGACATATGTACGCTGACATCACCCCCTATGCCATGTCAACCCTAACATGCAGGCCCGACCCCTTAGTTCGGTTGTCAAAAGCTCTGAAACGTCGACGGCGATCAATAAAATTTGTCATATATCTTTCCTCACACATGGTTGTTGTTGTTTTTGAAAAATTTCTGAGAACTGATCATTCAAAGACTAACTCCACTACTGTACACAGATTTTCAGCACGCGGCACAATATTTACACGAGTTTGACTCCCCTTTGGTTTCTCACCCACGCGAAAACACGACCACGCCCTCCCTCCTCACGCAGACATGCGGGCCCGGCCCAAGGGATTCGCCAAGGACCGGAGCCACGCAGACACAGACCTACCACCGGTACACCGGGTCCACGCATCCCGCTGCCCTTCCTGCTCCCTTCACCCTTCCGGCCGTGGTAGGTGAGTTGACCACGGCGTTGGGTGAGCCAATCCCAGGAGCCCCCTATATAGACCCCTCGCCACCCACCTCCGGGCAATAGCAGTTGCCTTTGCCGCGTCGCGCATTTACTGCCGCCCTCCACCACAAATCCACCGCTTCCCACCTACCGACGGAAGAACGAAGCACGCAGCCTCCGGCCGTCACGCGAGCCACGTTTCCCCCTTCTTCTTCTTCTTCTTCTTCTTCTTCTGCTCTGCCTCTGCTGCGGCGGCGCCGGCGCGTGGTGATTAGTTGAGTTCGAGATGGATTCGGCGGCGGGGCCGATGGAGCTGGTGGCGGCGCTGCTGCGCGGGGTGACGCCGGCGGAGCTGGCGGGCGGCGTGGCGGCGGGGGAGAGGGCCGAGGTCAGGGCGCTCCTCGCCACGCTGGCGGCCGCCGTGCTCGGGTGCGCGCTGCTCGTGCTGTGGCGGAGGACGGCGGCGGGCAAGAAGCGGAGGGAGGCGGACAAGGTGGCCGCCGCGGCGCCCGGGATGCAGGGGAAGGCCAAGGGCGGCAAGGAGGAGCCCAAGGATGATGGGAGGAAGAGGGTCGCTGTCTTCTTCGGCACGCAGACCGGCACCGCCGAGGGGTTCGCTAAGGTTGTACTGCCAGCCGGTCTCCATCTCTCTCCTTTACTTCTCTCTAAATTTTCCTCTTTTTTCAAGTTTGTTGCGCTGTTCATGAGCTCTAGCTGTCTAGCATCGTTGTGGTAGCTGAATTGCTTCTGCTGTTCATGTCATGTGGGCAAAAAAAACAATTCCAGCTTCCATCCAATGGGGCAGGGGAGACTTTTACGAAGAAAACATTTGTTTATTTTAGATGGAAATAATAAGGGATGCTTAGTTCTCGATATCATTGATGAATGATGATGGAGACGGGCAGGACTTCTAAATCTTTCACATCATTTTCATGCCGGCCTTGGCATCCAGCTTCATGGGAGCGAGAATTCCCCGGCTGCAAGAGTCCAGGAAAATGACTGCAATATTTGAGGAACTCAGCAATGAGAATACCATTAGATTGGGGTTGTTTAATCCAGATATGTCATTTGCTTACCCGAGCATAGAAGAGTATAACTTGTTCTATGTGCTAGCAGCCAGAACGTGTGACAGCGAAATCTTAACCAAATATAAAATACACGGGCATCCCAGTTGAGAGAATTTTTTTGGGTGTCCAGTACTCCAGTGTCAACTGTCAAGGAGTTGGTGGGCTAAACAACCTTTTAACCTTCTTTATGTGTCCCACTAGTCAGATCATTTTCTTTGATTTGTGTATCACCAGAAGCTCATGCCATAAGAACAAGGATTGAGGGGCGAAACAATATAAATTGTTTGGTATATCTGTAGATGGGAGGGAAAAAAGCAACTGTCTTTTGTATTGTGATGCCTTGTTACAAATCATAATGTGAGAGTCTCTTGAATGTTATTATCTTCTAATTATTATTGTTCACCCTAACTTACAGGCACTCGCTGAGGAGGCAAAAGCAAGATATGACAAAGCAACTTTTAAAGTTGTCGACTTGGTAAGGAACATTTAATGTCACAAAACCGTACAAGACTATCACTGGTATGATCAATCAAAGAGAAGTATCATCTCAGATGATCTTATGCACAAATGATGATCCTGTGTAGGATGATTATGCGGCAGAGGATGAGGAATATGAAGAGAAAATAAAGAAGGAGAAACTAGCATTGTTCTTTGTTGCGACGTAAGATGCTCATTCTTCTTATTGCATACTTTGCATTTTATACTTGACTCCAGAAAATGTCATAGGCAGATTTGGTTGGTCTTCAGAACATGCATTATTCGTGTAGAGCTTGTTGCCATCGATCGAAGCTTTCATACAGCTGACCAAAAAACAAAAGCAAAAGGCATATTATCTATTTTTACTATATTTTATTATTTTTATAAACAATATTAGTTTGGTTAACATTCAGGTATGGAGATGGTGAGCCCACTGACAATGCTGCTAGGTTCTACAAATGGTTCACCGAGGGAAATGATAGAGGTGTCTGGTTGAATGACCTCCAGTATGGTGTGTTTGGTCTTGGCAATCGACAGTATGAGCATTTCAATAAGGTTGCAAAAGTGGTTGATGAGCTCCTAACCGAGCAAGGTATGTCAAGTGGCTATCTTATCTTGCGTATTTTCTATAGCCAGTGTGTTCAGTTGGTCTAAAGTGTTTCTTGTCTGTTTAGGTGGAAACCGCCTTGTTCCTGTTGGTCTCGGAGATGATGATCAATGCATCGAGGATGACTTCAATGCATGGTATACATTATCTATTTATTTTCAGGGTTTTATTTCTTGTTTTTGCGTTTTTCCTTCATCAGTATCATTTACATTGCTTCTTGAATTCTGTTGTGCCCTCAGGAAAGAGGCTCTCTGGCCAGAGTTAGATCGGTTACTTCGGGATGAAAATGATGTTCCCACAGGCACTACATACACAGCTGCCGTTCCTGAATACCGGGTTGAATTTGTTAAGCCTGAGGAGGCATCTCGCTTGGACAGAAACTTTAGTCTTGCAAATGGTCATTCTGTGTATGATGCTCAGCATCCTTGCCGGTAAGAACACCACTATGAAGTCCTTATGTTTGCACTATGGCCCCATGGCTTTTGTGTTATGTTGGAGCTGGACTTAATAAGTTGCAAAATACTGTGATGTTTAGGGCTAATGTGGCAGTGTGTCGGGAACTCCACTCTCCTGCTTCTGATCGTTCATGCACTCACTTGGAATTTGACATTGCTGGCACCGGTCTTACGTAAGTCATCTGATGTTATTTATTTATTATCTTTGTTACAAATAGCTGAATAGGCTGTGGAATGAAGAATGAGTAGAAATACTGTTTATGAATTTCTAGTGTTAAATTTCTTGAGACTTGGAGGGTGTATAACACTAGAACATATTGAGTACTTGAATTGGATACATGATTTTCTCTGCTACTGAATGGAACTTAATATTGCACGAATACAGCTGGTATTGACTGCTTTGTTCAGACATCTCAATTGCTTCTTGAAACTTCAATGGGAGTTATCATAGTCTGAATTCTCTTAGAATTTTGGTTCTTCATGTTTTCTTCACTGTTCTTAACATATTTCACCTTGTTTCAGGTATGAAACTGGTGACCATGTTGGTGTATACACAGAAAACTGCCCTGAGGTTGTAGAGGAGGCAGAGAGATTGTTAGGCTACTCCCCAGACACATATTTCACCATCCATGCAGACAAAGAGGATGGTAAACCACTAGATGGTGGTTCTCTTCCTCCTCCTTTCCCTTCCCCAATCACTGTGAGGAATGCATTGGCTCGATATGCTGATCTTCTGAATTCACCAAAGAAGGTGATTATTTTAGTAATTCAGGGTATCACATGAGTTTTGAAGAGTTAAGTATTTCTGACTGAAGTGTTGCGTATGATTTGCAGAGTGCTTTGGTTGCATTAGCTACTTATGCTTCAGATCCTGCTGACGCTGACCGTCTAAAGTTCTTGGCATCTCCTGCTGGGAAGGTTAGTTTTTTTTAAAAAAAAATATCCTGTGGAGGTATATGCAAGCTTTCTTTGTTCTGTTAAATCCATGAACTCAATCCTTAACATGTATATCTTCACGATGCAGGATGAGTATGCTCAGTGGGTTGTTGCGAGTCAGAGGAGCCTATTGGAAGTCATGGCAGAGTTCCCTTCTGCGAAGCCTCCACTAGGAGTTTTCTTTGCAGCAGTTGCTCCTCGTCTTCAACCAAGATACTACTCAATTTCTTCTTCACCTAGGTAAATGATCCTGTACATATAATTTCCCACTCTTTTCAAATAGTTGTTTCGATTCTTGGTTTACATTTTTCTTCTTCTTCTTTGTCCACCAGCATGGCACCGACCAGGATCCATGTAACATCCGCGCTTGTGCATGAAACAACTCCTGCTGGAAGAGTACATAAGGGAGTCTGCTCAACTTGGATCAAGGTAACTTTCCAAGGATATTAAAGCCTTTACATGTTTTTTACCTGGATTTCATATGTATGAAGCACAGTAGAAAAGGGACCGACACCAAAGGTCAAAATGTAAAATGACCATAGGGGAGGGCGCTTGCTGGGGATATAAAGGAAATAAACTAGGGGCGATGACTTGATTCGCTTATTACTTACTCCCAATGATTATACGCCAAATTGTACATGGAAAACACTTAACAATCGAACTATTGTTTCTAGCAATGTGCGCCAGTAATATGTACCAACAAGTTGCTTGTGTTTTCTTTATATAAGTTTCTCATTTTTCCTTTATTTCGTATAGATTGTTTGAAGTATATCACTTTCAAAATCATTAAGTTCCTGTTCTCTCACAAAAGAAATCAGCTGCTTGCAATTTAGCTGTAAATTATGCTTGTGCTTTTTTAAAACATAAGGAGATTAACTCCCTGGCTCCTTTTCACTGAAACAAAACTTGGGTAAAAGAGGTTCAGAACATGGCGATTAGAGTTCATACTCACCCTCACAGGCCTCACAGTTTTGAGTTTTGAAATTAAACATCCAGCACTTAACACATGACTCAGTCTGCAGAAAGTAAACCTCATTACAGAAGCTTATCTGTACCTAAAAATTGCTTGCTAAGGCTTGACTTTGGCGATCATACGCAAGTAAAGTTCAAACAAATGAGTTGGAAATAATCCCTTGAATTGTAAGCATATTTATCTGAGACTGCTCTACTATTGCAATCAAATTTGCAGAACGCTAATCCAGCGGAAGAGAGTTGGGCTCCAGTTTTTGTGAGGCAATCAAACTTCAAACTTCCTGCTGATCCATCAGTGCCAATTATCATGATTGGCCCAGGAACAGGTCTTGCACCTTTCCGTGGCTTCTTGCAGGTCTGTTGGTGTTCGGTGATAATTTTACAACTCTACTGTTCATTGTTTGGTCAAATTACTAACGTATTAATTACATTTGTGATATCAGGAGAGGTTGGCTCAAAAAGAATCTGGAGCTGAGCTTGGTCGGTCAGTCTTCTTCTTTGGATGCAGAAACAGCAAAATGGTACACACTGAATGGAAACTGCACTTGACAACAGTGATTTTTGAACACCAGATAGTTCTTCATTTTAGCTGACACAATTGTGATCTTGTAGGACTTCATCTATGAAGATGAGCTAAACAACTTCCTTGAGCAAGGAGCATTGTCTGAGTTGGTGCTCGCCTTCTCTCGTGAGGGCTCCACTAAGGAATATGTGCAGCACAAAATGGCACAGAAAGTAATGGAACAACTAGTCACCTCCATACACCTCAATCCAATCACCCAACTTAATTGTTTGTTCAGTGGTTCTCATATTTCTTGCCTTTGTCTATGTACAGGCATCCGACATCTGGGACGTTATCTTCCAGGGTGGTTACATTTACGTTTGCGGTGATGCCAAAGGCATGGCCAGAGATGTACATAGAGTTCTCCACACCATTGTTCAGGAACAGGTATTTCTCACACGCTTGATATTCTTGGGGTTAAAAGTACTCCTTTACCTGTATTAATACCTCATTTGGTGTGCATCTGTCATTTCTCACACAAATTTCAAACATTTTCCCATTACAGGGATCGCTTGACAGTTCGAAGGCTGAGAGCTTTGTGAAGAACCTCCAGACGGAAGGTAGATATCTGAGGGATGTATGGTAAGAAGCGATCCCCGGGACACAAAAAATGCCCCATATTCATGGGCGACAAACATTCATTCATCAAATTACCGAAGATTCAAGAAACAAGTATTACTGGACGATGACTAACACGGGACTAAGATTAAATGTTTTAAGAGGCTTCATGTTCTCCTTTTCTCTTCTTTCTTTTTTTTGTTTGTAAGATTACTAGAGAGGTCTTTGTGCCTGTGTATTATATATTCTTTTGGGTCATTTTTATGTATAAGATGAGGACAATTTTGGCAATAAGCCTATGACAATGTCATGATACTGATTCTAGTTGGTGTGTCAAATATGGTGTTGAGGCCCAGCAGTTGAGCTTGACTGCTTGAGTGATGAAAAGCTTCCAGAGAATTGTTCAGAGAGCTCAAAGCACGTATTTTTAACCTAACTGAAACGTGCTTCATCAAAAGAGAAGGCAAGTTTATGTATAAGAGCCATCCTTGTTTATTAACAGGGCAAGGCTTGAAACCCCCCTGAAAAAGGACATGATCTACAGAAGTGCAGCAACAGTTTCGGGCTCAGAATTGCAGAGTACGCAAGATTCTCCATGGGGCCATCATATATAGCTTCCAAGTGTTCTGAATCTTTTGATGAAGCACTGTCTAAGCACAAAAAAAAAAAAAAAAAAAAAAAAAAAAAACTCGGCTCGGCAAAGGCACTCCAAATGTTTTGAGCATAGAAACGAGCATGAGAGCCTGAAAACTAAATGTGATAAGCACAACCACCACTGTGGGCTCAGCGAACTGACGGAGTTTGATTTGCAGGGATCCTTCTGTCAATTTTCCACCTCCTTCTGAATTGAACTGCTCTTTCAACGGCCCTCTTTCATGCCAATTATCAAGCGCGGCTAGAACTGCCGTGGTATTGACCTTCAGGATTCCAAATAAAAGTATAAAACCTCTTCTGATTTTGTCAGTACGTTTCAGCACCCATTTAGGCATATTAAAAACGGATTAGTAGAATAAGATAGCTTTCCAGATGGCAGCAAAAGAAACTCAGATCATGTTGAATCAAACCCGTGAATAGTCGTAAAAACGAGAGCTTCGCTAACAAGCCTTTCAGCATGTGGAGTGAAAGCACCTTGACACGCTGCCTACTCAGTAAATGAAGCTCTTAACCTGTTCGCCTTGGCAAACCGAGATGGATTGTGATTTTACCATGTTGTTGTTCAGTAGCTAAAGCCTGAGAAGGGCATCGCAGAACCTTCACTTTAACTCCCTCACTAACAGTATGCAAATACTAAATACAAGTGTTTTTCAAGTACCTAGGGTAAATTCCTGCTATTGTAATTATACAATGAAACCTTCACATTTGTAAATACAAACATGAAAATTAGTTTAAGCACACAAGTAACTGATGGGAGATTATTTATTGAAGTATGTAGTAGTTTGCTGTCACCAAATCAGACACAGCCAAGAATGGGCAAAGTGTAACCACTAACTCTAATGACAATGGCGGCATTGCAGCTAAGTAAATCACCCTGATTTTTGTTTTCATTTTATTTATTACTCACTAGAACCTCCCAGTCTTTAAAATAAATTTCATTCCTCTTTAAAAGGTGGCAAGCCCCATTCGGCCGGTATGAAATCCAACAGGGAACTGAGAACTTGGTCGGCTTCTTTGTGATAGGAAACATCCAGCCTCGGATTTGGGACCATCACCGCGTACCTGCAAAAGAAGAAATAGTTGCTGGGCAAATGCACAGTTGTTTGCGCAGATGAAACTGCAATAGCCACTCACATTCCAGCATTCTTAGCTGCTCCTACACCTGATGGTGCATCTTCAAAAACCAAACACTTGCTCGGATCTACATTGCCCTGAAAAGGAACATGCAAGTCAATTGCATCAGGGCAAAAGAGGAGTTCACACATTTTTACAAATGAAAGTGTTCCGAAATGATTCTAGTACCTCAAACCTCCTCATGGCAGCAAGAAAAATATAAGGAGATGGCTTGCCAGTCTTCACCTCTTGATCATCCCCCATGACTATGTGATGCATGAGGGCAAACATTTCCTGGTGGTTCTGTGTCTTCAGTGCAAAATGACGTTTATGGGATCTGAAAAACACCATAAAGAACAAATTAATACAATACTAACATGATTCTAACTTAGTACTCCCTCCGATCCATAATAAGTGTCGGGGTTTTAGTACAAAGTTAGTACTAGAAGAAACACGTGGTGCACACAATCAGAGCCAGATGATAATTTAGAGAAATTACCCTGTGGCAACACAGATAGGTATTCCATTTGCATGAAGATGATGAATCAAGCGCAGCACCCCTGACAGACAAACGATTCATATCATACGAAAAATTATGTATAAACGTTCAAAAATAAAATAAAAGAGAATCGCACGACACTTTTAATTTAGCATCAAGTAAGCAAATCAATGGTGTTTGAATATATTGTTTTCCTTCAATATGTTCAGTCAGTTGTACTCGTTGTATGGGCAAACCGTTGCATCTCAGCTTCTTTTTGAATGGATGACACACTTTTGAATTTTGATGATGGTGTATTTCAGCAAAAAAAAAAAATTAAAAATATGTTTCGTCAGCGAACACGTAAGATTATATGAACTTGGTCTTCTCTTCTGATTATATTAATTAAAGATAGATCTCAAAGCTACCAACATTGTTATGAAATACATTAATTACCTTCAATTCGACTTCCCTTCAACCCGAGCCTCTAACAAATAAGGTTCAGATGAAGGGTGAAATCTCTAATCACTTAAAATCGTTTCATAAAAACCGCCGCACGTGATTTGAAGTTAAGGTTTTTTCATAAATACTATACGTTTAAGTGATTAGATGGTCCACCTTTCATCTGATCCATTTTTTTAGGATCTAATGGTTATGATTAAAAGCTTTTCAAATTTTTACTGAAAGAGGTTTTCATCTAATACTTTCCCTTCTGAGATAGCACGATGCCCTAAGCAAATTACAATTGTTAGATTAACTGAGCTTCCTTTTCAGATCAAACCCTTTTCCTTGAAGCAAATTAAAATTAGTTTAACCACACAAGTAACTGATGGTAGATTATTTCTTGAAGTATGTAGTAGTTTGATGTCACCAAATCAGACACAGCCAAGGGTGGGCAAAGTGTTTTCACGAAGGATAATAACCTGGACCCGAATCCTGTCGTCGATGTCCTTGACGAAAAGATAACAGCAGCGATGAATGAGAACCTCTGCAGAGAATTCTGTAGAGAAGAAATTTCAGATGCATTATTCCAGATTGGGCCGCTCAAGGCGCCGGGCCCGGATGGATTTCCGGCTCGGTTCTACCAAGGAAACTGGGCTGTAATCAAGGAGGATGTTATCAAGGCTGTTCAGGGATTCTTCCAGACGGGCCAGATGCCAGAGGGAGTAAATAACACGTCCATCATGCTGATTCCTAAGGTGAGCCAGCCCAAGACTCTGAAAGATTTTAGACCCATCTCGCTTTGTTCAGTCCTGTACAAAATAGTGGCGAAATGCATGGTCAACAGGTTAAGGCCACTTTTGGATGAAATCATCTCGGAGAACCAAAGTGCCTTCGTCCCTGGTCACCTTATTACTGACAATGCTCTTGTGGCCTTTGAGTGTTTCCACTTCATCGAGCACAATGATAATCCGAACGGACAGTTTTGTGCATACAAGCTAGATCTATCTAAGGCCTATGACAGGGTGGACTGGGATTTTTTACGTCTATCCATGGTAAAATTGGGGTTTGCTAAAAAGTGGGTGGACTGGATCATGGCTTGTGTCGCTACAGTCAAATACTCAGTCAAGTTCAATGGTACATTACTGGAATCTTTTGCACCCACCAGAGGCTTGAGGCAGGGGATCCCCTCTCCCCTTTCTTGATCTTGTTTGTGGCGGACGGACTTTCAGGCCTGCTCAAGAAAGAAACTGAGACGAACTCCATCACCCCTCTAAAAATCTGTAGGCGGGCACCAGGGGTGTCGCATCTCTTGTTCGCAGATGACATGCTACTTTTCTTCAAGGCGGAGGCTGATGAGGCAAGGAAAGTGCAACAAGTACTAAACAGCTATGCTTGTAGCACTGGTCAGCTAATCAATCCCTCTAAATGTTCCTTGCTTTTCGGCAAAGCCTGTGAAGAAACTACCATCCAGGATATCAAACTGATTCTGCAAGTTGAGCATGATGGTTTCGAAGCCAAATACCTAGGGCTCCCTACTCCTGAGGGGAGAATGAATAAGGGTAAATTCCAGAGCCTACAGGAGAAAATGAGTAAAAGAGTGTTGCAGTGGGGTGAGAATAGACTTTCACAAGGTGGCAAGGAGGTTATGATTAAAGCGGTGGCCCAAGCAGTTCCAATTTATGTTATGGGTGTTTTCAATCTCCCTGCCGGCCTCTGCGAGGACCTCACAAAGATTATCAGAGATTTTTGGTGGGGTTCTGTACAAGGGAAAAGAAAATCTCATTGGGTGCCCTGGGATGTAATACTCCGACCCAAGAACATGGGAGGGCTGGGGTTTCGCGACATGCAGACTTTCAACTAGGCCCTCCTCGCTCACCAAGCCTGGCACCTCATTGATAAGCCTACGTCCCTTTGCGCCCGACTACTGAAAGCGAAATACTATCCCAATGGTTCAATTGAGGATACTGTTTTCACTGGCAACGGTTCCTTTTCCTGGCAGGCTATCGAGTTCGGGCTGGAACTTGTTAGAAAGGAATTATTTGGAGGATTGGGGACGGCCGCAATGTTCGCATTTGGAGAGATCCATGGATACCTAGAGATTTTAGTAGAAGGCCAATTTCAGCGAAGAGGAACTGCAGACTGAAGTGGGTCTCCGATCTGATAACACCTAAAGGCGAATGGAACCTGCACCTGCTCAGGCAATATTTTCTTCCGGTTGACATTGACTACATTGTCAAGATCAAGATTTCGAGAGCTGCTGAGTCTGACTTTCTGGCTTGGCACCCGGATAAACGTGGCAACTTCTCAGTCCGCTCTGCGTACCACCTTGGCCGCGAATTGTCGCCAAATATGCAGCTGCGGGGAGCCACTAGTAACTGTCCTGATGGCACTAGTTTAAAATGGAAGAAGCTTTGGAAGGAAATTGTCCCCAAAAAGGTAAATATCTTCGCCTGGAAGTTGAGCAGAGAGGGTCTCGCTACCCAAGTGAATATGTGCAAGAGAAATTTGGAGAAGATCCCAATTTGTAAAATCTGTGGGGCTGAGGAGGAGGACAGCTTTCACGCCATGACGCGCTGCCCTCATGCACGTGCATTGTGGGAAGCCATGAGCGAGAGCTGGGATCTACCGGATGTTAGTAGATTAAACACACCGGGCCGGGATGGATCTTCCAAGCCATCTCTGACCTTAACGACATCCAGACTGCAATGTTGTTCATGCTGCTTTGGAGAATCTGACATGTCCACAATGATATCACGCATGACAAGATGTCGGCGCCTTTGGAGGTATCCAAAAGATTCCTCACAAGTTACCTTGACTCTCTGCTCCTTGTTAAGCAACATTCCGTGGTCGATGTGGTGAAAGGAAAACAGAGCTGCTCCTATGTGGGAAGAGCTGTGAAGCATCATCGCCTGTCCGAAGATGATAGAAAGGAGGAAGTTTGCTGGAAACCTCCTGACCAGAACTCTGTCAAGGTGAATGTTGATGGGTCCTTCAATTCGGTAGATGGGAAAGCTGGTGTGGGAGTCATCGTCCGGGACCATGAGGGTAAGGTTATCGTCTCTGCCTGCCGGTCTCTCGCAGCCTGTGTTGATGCCCTGGACTCTGAACTTATGGCGTGTGAAGAAGGCATTTCAGTCGCCGTTGCCTACTCGGACAAGAATATCGTTCTCGAGTCTGACTGTGCTGAAGCGGTGTCACTCCTGAATGCCAAAGAGACAGACAGATCCTTGCATGCTGTGAACGTCCGAGAAATTAGAAGGCAGCTAGCTAGATACCGAGTGAAATTAAGTAAGATTAGTAGGAATCAGAATTCTGCTAGTCATGCCCTGGCAAACTTAGGCCAAACTTGGGGTAGAGATGCTCGCTGGGTCGGTTGTGGACCTCAGGAGATTGCTGAGATTGTAAAGCTTGATTTTAACCTCTTTGTTGGTTAATGAAATTTCCATTTAAAAAAAAAGGGTGGGCAAAGTGTAACCACTAACTCTAACCACAATGGCGGCATTGCAGCCAAGTAAATCACCCTGATTTCTGTTTCAAAATTTTGATTACTTACTAGAACCTCCTAGCCTTTAAAATAAATTTCACTCCTCTTTAAAAGGTGGCAAGCCCCATTCGGCCAGTTTGAAATCCAACAGGGACCTGAGAACTTGGTCGGCTTCTTTGTGATAGGAAACATCCAGCCTCGGATTTGGGACCATCACCGCGTACCTGCAAAAGAAGAAATAGTTGCTGGGCAAATGCACAGTTGTTTGCGCAGATGAAACTGCAATAGCCACTCACATTCCAGCATTCTTAGCTGCTCCTACACCTGATGGTGCATCCTCAAAAGCCAGACACTTGCTGGGATCTACATTGCCCTGAAAAGGAACATGCAAGTCAATTGCATCAGGGCAAAAGAGGAGTTCACACGTTTTTAGAAATGAAAGTGGTAGTTACAAGTGTTCCGAAATGATTCCAGTACCTCAAACCTCCTCATGGCAGCAAGAAAAATATCAGGAGATGGCTTGGCAGCCTTCACCTCTGGATCATCCCCCATGACTATGTGATGCATGAGGGCAAACATTTCCTGGTGGTTCCGTGTCTTCAGTGCAAAATGACGTTTATGGGATCTGAAATACACCATAAAGAACAAATCAATACAGTACTAACATGATTCTAACTTAGTACTGCTCAGATCTATAATAAGTGTCGGAAATTTAGTACAAAGTTAGTATAAGAAGAAACGCGTAGTGCACACAATCAGGGCCAGATGATAATTTAGTGAAATTACCCTGTCGCAACACAGATAGGTATTCCATTTGCATGAAGATGATGAATCAAGCGTAGCACCCCTGACAGACAAACGATTCATATCATACGAAAGAGAATAAAAGAATTAGTAGATCTGTTCCGCCAAAAATGGGAATGGGCGCTAGGGTTATGAACTTATAATCATGGAATCGACTCGATCATCAGATTATAAGTTCATTCCATACCGGACTAGACCGTGCACATTCTTATTATGAGAAGGGGTCATTCGAGCCTATGGAAATAGGATACTCTGTTTACATAGAAATCCCTACGTCCTTACATTCTATTTAGGATTAGGAATAGGTGTAAGCAGACCTGCTTTTGACATATCTATCCTATTTTTATTTGGGTACCATATGCACCTCTTTGGGCTTCTATTGAATCGAGAAATTGGATTGTACATCTTTCATCTTTTTGATTTTGATATCGATTTTGATACATATAAGGTGTCCTACGGATAATGCAAATCGAAGCTATTTGATGTCTGACTCAGGCCTATATGGCCGATCGATCGAAATACTCCAAGACTCCACCTTTGTCATATATTCCATATATCGCATTAGATAGATATCATATTCATGGAATACGATTCACTTTCAAGATGCCTTGATGGTGAAATGGTAGACACGCGAGACTCAAAATCTCGTGCTGAAGAGCGTGGAGGTTCGAGTCCTCTTCAAGGCATAATATGGAGAATGCTCATTCAATGAGCATTCCCCGTAGAAGTATTCCGCAAATCTGCGCCTGGCGCTCTCCTCTATCTTCTGAGGTCCTTAACCATCTCTCTGAAAAAAGTAGACAATAAAAGCCAAAATAGACTAAATATAGCCTGAACGATCCTAAAAATCCCTCGAAGGAGATAATAAAGAACCCAAAGCGGATGGTATCCTACTGCAAGGGTGGTCTTAAGAATCCAAAAGAGGTTGCTCAGAAGAGATAGATGTATCCCAACCTCTATTGCTCTCGCGTAAAGACTTTTTTTTACGCGACAGGAAAAAGTGACTACGAATTCCCCTTTTTGTTTGCGAATCCCTGTTTGTATCCTTTGAGCGCACGCCCATAAGTAGCGATCAAATCAAGGAAATCGAGCAAACGATCCCAATACCGTGAAAGAAAACTTCCCAGATCCAGGGAAGCTTTTCATAAAGGGCTTCGACAAGGGGTTTTATTCGTTCTTTGAGCAAAAAGATAAAGATCGGATAGATTCGAACCGCAATTGCAAAGGTAATAACTACTATGCCAGCCCAAATCATGATCTTCACCAACTTGGATTTGGTTCTCTCGCTAAAATCGCGAGTTGCAGAGATGAGAATCATGAAAAGCAAGATCCTGAATAAGAAAACAGAAACCGAGGAAACCACAAGAGTGAAGACTAGTAGAGTCTCGTCTTTTGTCATTCTTTGCTCCTTTTTCACTCAATGATTCTTTCTAATTTCCAGACCAAAAATTCTATATGTCTATTCTATGATATTTCTATATATAGAGAATATGATATCTAATATGACACCCGATTTGTCAAAGGGGTTGGATTGGTGACTTACCCATTCAGTGACTTTGGCACCGGACGTTCCAAAAACGGGTACTATCGGCTCGGGTGAATTAGAGAATAGATAGAGGTCCGTTGGCATTTCAGCCTTTCTTCTCCTTTCAGGGCCTATCCGAAAGAGAATCCAGTACCTCTTGGTCCTGAATATCAGAATAGGACGAACGAACTGGCCTCCGCGGATATCTTTGCTTCGGAACAAAACCCTGCAATCAAATGGATTGTCCCAAGGGCGCCATATTCTAGGAGCCCAAGTTATGCTATTGAAAATTCGTTCCTCTAGCAGTTCCGGTTTGACCATTCCGTTCCCTTTTTCAAACTCCACTTCTTTTCATATAGCAATCCCTGATCAAAGAGAGAACAATATCCATTTCAAAACATTTCTAACGGATTCCTTGGTTCGGACCGACGAAGTAATGGCACTCAATTATTATCAACCTGACTGCAATCTTTTTCTGTCGGTAAGGATTGCACCAGAGCACCTTCTACTTCTAATAGGCCATGAACTATAGATAGAGAAGAATCATTCTGAGCGAGTCCATAAGAAGCGATCCACTTTTTTTCATCGGTTCCAGGGGAAGACCAAAGATCTTGCGCGACAGGTCCGCCATAAAAACACAAAAGAGAAAGAAGTCTCGTTAATCTCTTCATGCTCGTTCCAAGTTCGAAGTACCTTTTGGCCAAAGAAAAACCCGCTTCCTGACACGATTGCCTCTTTATATAGATAGATTGATTCTATGGGGTTATTACTTATAAGTCTATTTTGTACAAGAGCCCCTCCTATCTGATAGAAAAAGGTCCCATGATCCCGAGCCGATCTTACCTTGGCTCGCAAACCACAAGTTTGTCTATGAAGAGTTAATCTAAGTGTATTTTTTTCTATAATGGATTTCTTATGTGGAATACTAATGGATAGGGCCTCGTTGCTAAGTGCCACAAGATCTAGTGCACTGGAACTCGTGGTTATGCACCCGAATCTTTTAGTATGGAACATTGTCTTTTCTAAGTAAAAACCCCTAGTATATGAAAGAATGAAAAGGTGCTTTCGTTCTTGTGGAATAAGAAGCCCTCGTACCTTAATGAAAGGAAAATCGTAATTTTTCGTTAGGTATTTGACCAAATAGGATCGTCCAGTTCTTATAGAACCTATCACTAAAATACCCGATAGGGCTAAGCGGAACGAAAAGGGTTTTCCATGAGATGGTAAATGAAAACGATTAGCCCCACACGAGGTTTGGGAATAAGTGATTGTCTGATAATGAGCAAGGAATATACGTCTTTCTGCTAAAGAGGATCTATTAAACTCATAATTCATTAGATCCTTGTTATCAATGCCAACTAGGTATCATAAGTAAATGGATCCCGGTTGTTCAATCCTTTGACAACCAAGGTCATTCTTTGCTAAAGAGAAATGGTCACTATGAGTCAGACTCAATAGAATTGGATCCATTCCAAATAGAGAGAATTAGGATTCTTGATCCCTCTCAATCTCTCTTTCAATTCGAGGATCCAGAGAGGTGTTTTCATAGTCATCTCCGAATATTTGCCATCTCCGAATATTTTCGATTTCATTTTTCTATGATATGTCTTTCTATATGAAAATTGGTTATTTACGATGTAGGATGATCCCTGTTAAGCATCCATGGCTGAATGGTTAAAGCGCCCAACTCATAATTGGTAAATTTGCGGGTTCAATTCCTGCTGGATGCACGCGAACGGGAACGTTTCATAAGTCTATTGGAACTGGCTCTCTATCCATGGAATCTCATCCATCATCCATACATAACGAATTGGTATGGTATATTCATACCATAACATAAGAACAATAAGAACTCGAATTCTTATCGATACTGGAACTCAGAGCATAGGAGGGAAAGTTGATTTATGGATGGAATCAAATACGCAGTATTTACAGAAAAAAGTCTTCGTTTATTGGGAAAGAATCA
The DNA here is from genome assembly GCF_000005505.3 of Brachypodium distachyon. Lineage (NCBI taxonomy): Eukaryota > Viridiplantae > Streptophyta > Magnoliopsida > Poales > Poaceae > Brachypodium > Brachypodium distachyon. Next base: position 17,506,336 of record NC_016133.3, read on the forward strand.
ATATACTTTTAATGTCGAATCAGGATTCACTAAGACAGAAATAAAGCATTGGGTCGAACTCTTCTTTGGTGTTAAGGTAGTAGCTGTGAATAGCCATCGACTACCCGGAAAGGGTAGAAGAATAGGACCTATTCTGGGACATACAATGCATTACAGACGTATGATCATTACCCTTCAACCGGGTTATTCTATTCCACTTCTAGATAGAGAAAAAAACTAAAGGAGAATACTTAATAATACAGCGAAACATTTATACAAAACACTTATCTCGAGTACACGCAAGGGAACCGTAGACAGGCAAGTGAAATCCAATCCACGAAATAATTTGATCCATGGACGGCACCGTTGTGGTAAAGGTCGTAATTCCAGAGGAATCATTACCGCAAGGCATAGAGGGGGAGGTCATAAACGCCTATACCGTAAAATCGATTTTCGACGGAATCAAAAAGACATATCTGGTAGAATCGTAACCATAGAATACGACCCTAATCGAAATGCATACATTTGTCTCATACACTATGGGGATGGTGAGAAGAGATATATTTTATATCCCAGAGGGGCTATAATTGGAGATACTATTGTTTCTGGTACAAAAGTATGCATAAACGTTCAAAATAAAATAAAAGAGAATCGCATGACTTTTAATTTAGCAGCAAGTAAGCAAATCAATGGTGTTTGAATATACTGTTTTCCTTCAATATGTTCAGTCAGTTGTACTCGCCCTAAGGGCAAACTGTTGCATCTCAGCTTCTTCTTGAATGGACGATACACTTTTGAATTTTGATGGTGTATTCTGGCAAAAAAAAATTAAAAATATGTTTCGTCAGCGAACACGTAAGATATATGAACTTGGTCTTCTCTTCTGATTATATTAATTAAAGATAGATCTCAAAGTTACAAACATTGTTATGAAATAAATTAATTACCTTAAATTCGACTTCCCTTCAACCCGAGCCTCTAACAAATAAGGTTCAGATGAAAGGTGAAATCTCTAATCACTTAAATTCGTTTCATAAAATCCGCCGCACGTGATTTGAGGTTAAGTTTTTTTTCATAATATAAGTTTACGTGATTAGATGGTCTACCTTTCATTTGATCCATTTTTTAGATCTAATGGCTACGATTAAAATCTTTTCAACTTTACTTTCCCTTCTGAGATAGCACGATGCCCTAAGCAAATTACAATTGTTAGATTAACTGAGCTTCCTTTTCAGATCAAGCCCTTTTCCTTTTCAGTTCTTTTCGTCAAGCAACCTCTGTCGACCCAATGAATGAAGTATCAAAGGCATAATGCTCCTACTATCAGTCAAGTCATGTCAAATTGGCAATTTAGTTGACAAGTGACGAAGTTTGATCTAAGTACAGGGCTGGGGGATTATACTAGTTCCAAGGAAGGAGAGAAGCAAACAAGGCGTTGCTCACCAGGCAAGACAGTGCAGGAGGGTAATAGCTCCTGCAGCATGCTCTCGCGCTCCTCAAGGAACTGCTCCGGGGTGAGCAGGCCGGTGAGGACGTACCCGTCGATAAAGAGGCACGCCGACTCCATGGCCCTCTTGCCCAGCATCTTGGCCTTGACAGACCAGTCCAACACCTTGCCGTACCTCGCCAGGATCTTCTCCTGCGCCTTCGAGTAGAACCCCTCCGTGTCTGCACCCCGTGCACTCCAAACGGGAAACCATCACTACTAAAACCAGCATGAAATTCCGCAATGAAATTAGATTGTACTCCTTCCGATCCATAAAAAGCGTCGTCCTAACTTAGTATAAAATGGTGCGACACTTTTTATGTATCGGAAAGAGTAAGTCTCCTTCCATCAGTTTAGACTTTTGTGGTTGAAATGGCTAGAACGCATTCAATTCAACATGGTATAAAAACTCTCGAGTTCAAATCCTGACCAGCGCAATATTTTTTTTTAAAAAGTGCGGCTCCACAAAACAAACGTTACAGTAGCAGACGTAGGATGATGAGATAAAGACATTGTTCAGTCTCTTTTCACCAGTATGCCAACTGCTTGGAAGCAGCAGATACTACCGAGGAGGAGGCCGTCCATGTCGAAGATGACGTGCGAGATGGTGGCCCTTGGGCTTGGAGCTGCCTCCACTGATGCCATTGGCACGCGGAGAGAAATCATTGGGAGTTCCTTTGTGGGAATGGTGTGTGTCCACTGTCCTCCAGCCGACGAGTACTGCTCAGCTCAACCATGAGTCCATGATAAATTGGTAAGGTTGGAGCAATGCGGGCCGAGCAAGGCCGGGCTGGGCTGAGCCCAAATTATGAATCTCACCCAAAACCTTAGCTCCTGGTCTAGTTCTTTTTTTTTTCATTACGGCTCTGAGCTATATACCTGGGCATTTCTCGGGCCGGGCTTGTAAAAGCCTGACTACCAATTCAAAAGCCCGAGCCCGGCCTGAAGCCCGTATTTTCCCCAAAAACGCAAGCCTGAAAGCCCGGCCCAAAAATTGACACGGACTAAAAACCAGGCCTGAATCCGGCCCGGATTTTTCGGACCGAGCTCGGGCTGGGATGCCCATGCCCAGGTATACTCTGAGCTGGTCCAACCGGAAAACCAAGCGTGATACATCAAGTGGCAAGCCAACGGGCCGGCCAGAAAAGAAAGCGGATGCATCTTGTGAAAAAAAAACGTAGCTAGGGTTTAGGGTTTGAGACGAGGACGACAACGATGTAGCCACCGCGGGAATCCCGGTTTCGTCACCCCAGTCGTCATATTTGTGCTGCAATGAATCTTCCAAGACATTTAAAGAAGTTTATAGTAAATTAGTAATTTGAATTATGTGCTTCTCGTAATGCTACGGTGTAGGATGCGGCATCAGTGTGAACAAAAGTATTATGATTAGTCCTCTTCTTGGAAGTGGCTTAACTGACGTGGCAGGGAGCGAGAGAGTTTTTCCGTCCTCAAATTCAATGTGTCTAATATTGTGAAATTTGGGTTCATCTCCTCGCAAAGCCGATACCGATTTGTTGAGTTCTTTTAGTGTGTCTCATTGATTTTATTTGGCTTGATCTTTATGGCTTTTGAGTCCTTTTCTAGTGTTCGGACGAAGATCTTGTTGTTCAACGAATCAACGGTCTATACCTTCAAGGGATCTCATTCATTTTATTTGGCTTGATCTTCTATGGCTTTGGATTCCTTTTCTAGTGTTCGGATGAAGATCTTGTTCTTCAACGAATCAACGGTCTACAGATTCAAGGGATCATTTCCGGTACATGTACGTTCAACACTCGTGACTTCTCGTCTTTTTGGATGGCGACTCTGAAACCTTCAAATGCAGTAAAGTTCATGCATGTGTTCGAGTGGCGGTGTTTCTGCTCTTGTTTGATTGCAATATCTTTGCTAAAGTATTGACGGTACTTCATGTTGTGAAGATTAATACCACAGAAAAGATTTCTTTTAAACACTTCAATGCATATGAGATTGAGATTTACTGTTATCAAATGCATATGAACCAACTGCATACTTAAATGACAACCACTCTACAATATTATTCGTGTACCTGCTTGGTTGAGCCGATATATCGAGCATATGCAAGGTTGAATCAAAAATCAAAGTATGGAAAAATAGTTTAAGCACACAACTAGCATGTTGAATCAAACCCATGAATTCATTGAATTGACGTAAAAACTAGAGCTTCGCTGACATGGAAGTTCCAGCAAAGAGTATTGGCATGTGGAGTGAAGCACCTTGACACGCTGCCTACTCGGTAACTGATGGGAAAAACAAGGTACGGAAAAATAGTTTAAGCACACAACTAACTGATGGGAGATTATTTATTGAAGTATGCAGTAGTTGCACCAAATCAGAAATAGCCAAGAATGCACATAGTGCAACCACTAACCCAAACCATATTGCAGCATTGCAGTTAAGTAAATCACCCTGCAAAAATTTCAATTATTTTATAACTCTAAATTTCACTCCTCTTTAAAAGGTGGCAAGCCCCATTCCGCCGGTTTGAAATCCAACAGGGAACTGAGAACTTGGTTGGCTTCTTTCTGATATGAAACATCCAGCCTCGGATCTGGGACCATCACCGCATACCTGCAAAAGAAGAAATAGTTGGTACTTTGCAACTCGTAGCCAAATGCACAGTTGTTTGTGCAGATGTAGCTGCAATGCCCACTCACATTCCAGCATTCTTAGCTGCTCCGACACCTGATGGTGCATCCTCAAAAACTAAACACTTACTGGGCTCTACATTGCCCTGAAAATGAACATGCAAGTCAATTGGATCAGGGGAAAAGAAGAGTTCACACGTTTTTCCAAATGAACATGGTAGTTACAAGTGTCCTGAAATGATTCTAATACCTCGAACCTCCTCATGGCAGCAAGAAAAATATCAGGAGATGGCTTGCCAGCCTTCACCTCTGGATCATCCCCCATGACTATGTGATGCATGAGGGCAAACATTTCCTGGTGGTTCTGTGTCTTCAGTGCAAAATGACGTTTATGGGACCTGAAAGACACCACAAAGAACAAATCAATACTGTACTAATATGATTGTAACTTAGTACAGAGCAATGAAGAAACACGTAGTGCACACAATCAGGGCCAGATGATAATTTAGAGAAATTACCCTGTTGCAACACAGATTGGTATCCCATTTGCATGAAGATGATGAATCAAGCGTAGTACTCCTGACAGACAAACGATTCATATACATCATAAGCAAAATTATGCATATATATATTTAGCAGCCAGAGGTAAATAAGAGTTCAAAAATAATAAAAGAGAATCACATGACACTTGTAATTTAGCAGCAAGTAAGCAAATCAATGGTGTTTGAATATATTATTTTCCTTCAATGGAGAGATTCGTTCAATATGTTCAGTGAGAGAACACATCAGATTATATGAACTTGAACTTCTTCTCATTATATTAATTAAAGATAGATCTTAAAGCTACCAACATTGTTACGAAATATATTTACTAAATTAATTCCCTTAAATACGACTTCCCTTCAACCCAAGCCTCCAACAAATAAGGGTAATATCAATTTGCTTCAATAGTGTAGGTGTAGTGGAGTACTGTAGCATTACTAGGTTGGTTTGAGAATGCCACATGACTACAGATGACAATAGAACCGATAGCCTAAGTCAGGCCAATGAAGCATATTATCTTTGCAGGATATGAGTTGCCAACACATTCCTAGTATTTAGATGGTTTAATACTTTCAGTTACTTATTTTGCTTGCCAGTGACAGTGAACAAGTTTCTTAGATAGCACAAAGCCCTAAGCAAATTACGATTATTACATTAACTGAGCTTCCTTTTCAGATCAAACCCTTTTTCTTCTCAGTCTTTTCGTCAAGCAACCTGTGGACCTAATGAATAAACTATCAAAGACTAGTATCAATCAAGTCATGTCAAATTGGCAATTTAGTTGTCCCAACCCCAACTGACAAGTGACAAAGTTTGATCTATCGCGTTACAAAGTACAAGTACAGGACTGGGAGCCTGGGAGATTATAGTTCCAAGGAAGGAGAGAAGCAAACAATCCTTTTCTCACCAGGCAAGACAGTGCAGGAGGGGAAGAGCTCCTGCAGCATGCTCTCGCGCTCCTCGAGGAACTGCTCCGGAGTGAGGAGGCCGGTGAGGCCGCACTCGTCGACGAAGATGCGCGCCGACTCCGTGGCCTTCTTGCCCATCATCTTGGCCTTGAGGGACCAGTCGAACACCTTGCCGTACCTCGCCAGGATCTTCTCCTGCACCTTCGTGTAGAACCCCTCCGTGTCTGCACACCAAACGGGGAAACCGTCAGCACTAAACCACCATGAAATCGGGCAAAGGACACGCAACAACGCAAGAAGCACCTGCCAACTGCCTGGAAGGCAGGAAGCAAGGGGAGCAAACAAGGAACGGGGGAAGAGGAGGAAGGGAAAGCAGATGGTACCGAGGAGGAGGCCGTCCATGTCGAAGATGACGTGCGAGATGGTAGCTCTTGGAGCCCGGGCCGTCGCCGCCGCTTCCACGGACGATGCCATTGGCGGGCGAGAGAGAGAGATCTGGGGAGAGTTTCTTCGTGGGAATGTCGGGCGACTGGTGTGTGGCGTTCCCGTCCAGCCGACCGGTGCTCCGCTCAACCATGGCAGAGCTTGGAACATCGCGGGATGGGCCAGGCCGGGATGGGCGACCTGACTATTGACCTAGATTATAGCTGGCCATCGGGCTTGGGCCCGTATAAAGCCCGGAGGACGGGCGGGCCAGGCCCAGGTGCGGCACGGCCTTTACCGCGCCTGTGCTTCATCCTCAGGCCGGGCTGGATTTCTTCTAATTCTGGCCCAACCCGACACGATTTTTTCTTCTGGCCCATCATCTCACGTTCTTCTAGCCCAGCCCATCTCTGTTTATTTACTTTTACACAATCAAGCCCATGTGCTGAAGCGGGCTGCATTGGCCCGTCGGACTTAACGGGCGCAGGCCAGCCCAGATGGGCTCAGGTGAGCCGGGCCGGCCCGGTGTCCAGCTATAACCTACAGTAGGTACTGCGAAATTATGGTTCGTCCCGGGCCGGAAACTATAATTGATGCCGTTTCGTCAGTTGCCAAACCGACGGGCCGTTCAGAAGAGAGCAGCAAATTCATCTTTGTTTTTTTGAAAGAGAAATCAAATGCATTTATGCACAGTGATAGGACTAGGACCACCTTCGCTCATTCGGCAGAGAAGATTCTTTTGAGGCCTGCAGGCGCTTGCAATGATTGTCAAGTTTGGAATCAGGTTCTCCCTCTCGATCTCGTCGAGTATTAGGCGGCGGGGCACACCCTTTGTGCAGAAAGGGCATCATTGTAAACATTGCGCTCTAGGCCTCTACTACTTACGCCGCTTGACTTAAGAGTTTCTACATGTTCGTTTATCCATTCCACTCATCCATTGCAAAAAAAAATAGTCCACTTTATTTGTTAATCGTAATCAAGCACTTAAGCCGAAGAAAGCAAAGCCAATCATGAATAAGTGCGGCACCACTCATCATCTTTGCATTGCATGTACGGAAGCAGTAGTAACTGGTTTCAGGCTTGACGGACACTCGATTTGGACGTTCTAATTAGCGTTACTCATGACCATTCTTACGCATGCAACACATGCAAAAAGAGAGAGCTGTATTAATTAATGGGGAAAGAGAGACCTAAATTAAAGCCAGGTGTTAGCTAGTAGTACCAAAATGTAGTCTGCAGGACGGTTTGGCTATCATGCCAACTGTTAGAGTGATTGCTTATCTTCGATCGCCACACTTGACTCGGAGCCTCTCTCAGTTTGCTTCGCATGGTCTCTAATACAATGCAGAAATAGAAGGGTAAACAAGACATGATTGCTGCCGGCGTGTGTCCTATACTCCTATTAAATATAGATGGGAAAACAAAACAGTAGTTTCTTCAGTCGTGGGCGTATAGTGATTCTCTCTCTTTTTTCTACAGAAGTAAAGCTCTGAATTATCCTTCAGATCGTCATGTTGATCCCCTTTTCAAATCTTAATTAATTCGACATCTCAGGTAATCCTCACGGTGTGACTTTGAGGATACTTTATAGACCAGTCTATCCTTCTAGAGGAATTTCTTCGTCCAGACGGTTTCCCTCTAGAAGAGGATGAAGGTTTTAAGTCCAAGACGGTAAACTAAGACAAGTCAGAGTTATTAGTAGTGTGGATTGATGGCGATCATGGGCATGCTTGCTGGATGCAGGATAGTTAACATATATTTTACTCACACTAAAAAGACGTAATAGGATAAAAGAAAGATAACAGTATACTAGTATTCTTTAAGCAAGGAGTAGGTTACAAATGGGGTTGTGTGCATTATTTTAAACTATCACAAAATTTCCAAATCAAAATTGGAGCTTAATTTTCCGTGTGCCATTGAGAAGTGGAGTACTTCCTCCGTCCAACAAAAAATGTTTCAAGTTTGTCAAAATTTGGATGTATCTAGACATGACTTAGTGTACAGATGCATTCAAATTTAGTCAAAATTGAGACATTCTTTGTTGGACGGAGGGAGTATTTCGTTTTCGCTGCTGGTTATTTCACTAGTTTGGATGTATTCTATGTAAAGCTAATTGAAACTACTGAGTGTGTACTGTGACATCTAGCAACGTGGAACAAAGTTGAAGGAGACTTTCAAAGGCCTTCATGAAATGGAAATGGAAATGGACCGAATTGTACTGTCCTTGCCTCTCCGGCCACCTTTCTCCTTTGTCTTGCCTTTTTTCAGCATGGTCACTGTCCAGACTTATCAAAGCATCTAGAAGCATTTGGAGTTAAATTAATAGTGGTTTGTTTCATGTGCACGTATGCCTTAAAATTAAGACCACTAATCCCTTGGTATGCAAAAATTGGCTATGTTCGTTCTTGTTCAAAATGTAGAGTTCTCTTGTATGAAGCTAAGCGTTTTTAAGTATAAACCATTTCTTGCCAAATAATCACCGAATCACACAACACTCTGAAGGAGTATGTATCACGAAACACATTTCTTATAGAGTAGAAAAAGAAAGAAAAATAAAATCCGCCGTTCATTCTTGGTTGAGTTTAGTTTTGGTTTCTAAATCAGACATGTCTAGATTTGGTCATAATGTAGTTTCAACACATGTCGACTTACGAAAAATTGAAAAATCTGTTATATTCCCTCAATTTCAAAACATAAGGCACATTATTATGTGTGCAGTCAATCTTTGAAATCGTTACCCATGTAGAAGACTCAGTTGGTGACGACAGTATGTTGCCTCCGTACTATGTCACTTGTTGATTTCACATTAAGATGAGAATGAATATGGATTACATGACCTAAACTAATACCCAAAATAATATATGGTAATACGAGATTCTCTTTGAACATGTAAATGTATTTATTTTTTCACTCGGTAGCAATGCAAGACATTGCGCTAGTAATAGTATGTATAGAAGTACATGGATTGAGTATATAATAATAATTTTATAGTATCTATCTTTTAAAATATATACTTTTATACCGTATATTTGGTACTCCCTCTGGCCGGAACTACTCATCGCAGATTTTAGGCATGCTAGAAGTAGAAAAGACCTAAGCTTGGGGACACGAAGTGTGTACATGGATCTCCCACATCCTGCCACGGTTCACGCGCCCGACACACGTCCCACCGTTCTATAGAATAGGTGATGCGGCGACGAGATAAGTTAGATGAAGCACTATATTTTGTAGATAAAGGATAAGTGAATTTCGCTCCGTCTCTACATCAATCGACATAATATATGTTATACTAATAGTATCATCAGCATATAATTTCCTATAGTTAATACATATGCACAACAGCATATTGTGCCACATGAACCCCTGTTCCAACAAAGTTTTGTACCGATTTTGATAGGCATTTTGCACATAGTTTCTTTTTAGAGGATTTTGCACACATTTAAGATCTCGAGATGTGGGAAGAATAATCAAGCCATGTGAATAAGGCATTGGGGGTGCTTTTTTTGCCTACGTAATATCAAAGCATATGGCGTGACGATTTATCAGCAAATAAAGCCCCGAGGAAAAAGGCAAAAACGGACGCCACGTACGGCATCTCGCGCACACTCTCTTGTCCCCAGAGCACCCCCTTCGATATCACACACCAACTGTTATATACACACAGACCAGCAAAACGCACACACACGCCTCTCTCTCTCTCGGTCTCTGGATAGAAAGAAAGAAAGGAAGAAGCAGAGAGAAATGGGGATCGGCTCGCGGCGCCGCTCAGCAGCTTCTCGCTCCGTCGCCGACCTCTCCACCGCCGCTCACGAGCACAGATACCCTGCCGACGAGGACGATTTCGAGTTCGAGTTCACGCCCCTTCTCCCCCATGGCCGGCGCGACCACGGCAGCGACACCAGAGCCACCCCGTCAAGAACAGCCAGCCACGGCAGCGGCACCAGAGCCAGCACCCTTCAGGCGCCGCGGGCCGAGCGCGCGCCGGCATCGGCATCGGCAAGGCGGCAGGAGAGCGGCAAGGCGCGGGGGCGGCGTCCGGTGCGGTGGCACGAGCTGGCGTTCGGGTCGGCGCGCGTGCCCGCGGCCATGGACATGGCCGAGATCAGGAGGCGGCTGCGGCGGAGGGACGGCGACATCGAGCTGGCCGCCGCCGAGGCCGAGGCGTGGGCGCCGTGGAGGCTGATCCGGTCGCTGAGCTGCAGGGGCGTCGAGGCCGTCGCCGCGTCGGCGGCCGCGTCGGCGTCGGCGCCGGTCAGGCTTGCCTAGATATAGTAGGTGCACCTGTACTGTACAGCAAGTAGGCGGCGCCGGCCGGCTGGTGAACACCGTGCCGTGCTGTGCTGTGCGTGGCGTCACGGGAGTGGCTACCAGGTTGGTGGAGGTTCAAGAGCACGAGACTGATCAGCGGTGCCCATAAATGTGTTTCTTTTTTCAGCTTCTTATTTCTATATATAGAGAAAAACAAATGGTTATCTCTGATTAAAAAGGATATATACTACTCGTATATATGTATGTATATTATACTAGTTGTCGTCGTATATGGATAAATAACTTGGACGAAATACAAATCCGTACTGTTATTGATCCCTTGCTTTGAGTTCACTCCTTCCCATTTGAAACGAGTGGCATGCATGCATGCATTGTTCAGAAAAGATCGAGAGATAGCTCGATGTATGCTATGCAGTGCAAAGTTTCGTACGAAGAACAAAATAAGAAGAATTGGTTTTCTGTTACCACTCCTCTATTTCAAAATACATCTCATATAAATCTATGCATTTAGACCAAGACAGTTCTCGTTTTTAGTGCTTGATGACTCATATTGAGTTAATAATAATTGGATGCGAGTAGTTATTGGCCGGATGCGATGCGAACACCAATAGAAGAAAGCATTTCTAGTACTACTAGGCTTGTTAATCATGAGATCGAGGAAATTAAAGGCAAAAGATGTGCGTGCCGCGCGCGTCCGTGCGTCTCGAGGAAAAGACGAAGCCTCGCACCGCCCAAACCACCAGTCTATTTAGCAACACCCGATCTTTAACTAATCTTGGAACCTTCTGCTCTTCTATGCAAGTTTTCTCCTGTCTACTAGAACAAAAAATCAATGACGTCTTTGCAACCGTAGTCTAGTCAACAAGGAAAATTCAATCAAGAGTTGCCTTGTCAGGGCAACCTGGAGTCATTGAAATGCAGTACCGAATTCAAGTCGTGCATAACATTTTCTGGTTGGATTTTACAACAGCATGGATGCAGGCTGCTATGGCCTATGGGCGCTGGAAGAAAGCCACGTGTCCCAGCGCATCATGCAGTGGCAAAATTTAAGCCCATTTTTTCTCCGGTCTTAATAGTTCTTCTAGACCTTTCCGAAGCACATCCTTCGTCCCGTCAGAGGAGATTTATGCCTACGTTTGAGAGGAGACAATTAGAAAGACAAGACGTAGCTAGCCGTGTCTTGCCGGATCGACAAGCACACAGCACAGCCCAGGCACGCGACTTGACATAGACATGCACTCACAAAAGACAATACATACGAACTCCGTTTTATAATTCTCGTCGAAATATTACATTATCTAGACACTATTTAAGAATAGATACATTCATTTTTAAACAAATTTGAGACAAGAATCGTGTAACGGTGGAAGTACTTATTTTACGGGAAGAGCAAAATTCTCCCTGTCTTGTCCAAATACATCCAAATACGGACGTCACTTGGAGATCAAAACCGACCAATTAGCGCTCACCGCAAGAACGCATTAGCAGCAACAGTGCATCCGGCGAGATTCGACATCGATGGATTGGATCGTCCGTTCATTCTTCCGGCCGTGGCTAGCTTTTGTGAAAGGAAAAGAGAAAGCGTTGTTACTGCCACATCTCTCTAAAAAAAAAGGTGAAAGCGAAGGAACAAAGGGAACCACCTTGCCGTATCATCACCCCTTGCTTCTGTAAAAACCTTCTCTTTTTTTTTCCGTTTACAGTAAAAGTGAAAACAGCAGTGCTGGAAACTTACTGCCACAGCCACTGCTGCTTCGGCCATGGATGGATCTCCCTACTCTGCAAGAAACGTTTCTTGCTCCTACTCGATGCCGACCTTGGCTCGCAAGCAAGGCAAGATGGCCTCCTTGTACCAAATACTGCAAGATATCGAGTGCGGCAGAAATATGTGTTTCAATTAGTGTGTCAAGTGACATCCCACCAATATCTCACTTCTAGTTTATTCTTTTAATTTTAGCTTAAATTTTGAGTCAAAAATTTCAAGTACTCTCTCCGTCCAACAAAAGATGTCTCAACTTTGACTAAATTTGAATGCATCTATACACTAAGTCACATCTAGATACAACCAAATTTTGACAAACTTAAAACATCTTTTGTTGGATGGAGGGAGTAGCAAATTCCAAATGAACTAGAAGTTGGACTTGACTGCGATCCCACTTGCATCCTAGGTTTCGATACTCAAACTAATGCAAATCAAAGGAAAAAACTGCAAACTGTTTGAACCAAACGCCAAAGAAAGAACAGATAGATAAACTTTGATGTAACTGATTGGACCAAATGCCATCAGAAATAGCAATAAGAACGCCAGCAAACACATAAAGTGAAAATGTTCATTACATGGAAATAAACCTGCTGGGGTTACCAGCATAACCAATTAACCATTATGGAGTTTTACAGCACCAAGCAAAATAACATGTCATGTTTGGAACCTGGGGTTCACTCCAGATCTCATATGTCAAATTAACCCACCCTAGGGTTAAGGTTAATTCGACATATGTCACTACAATCTTGACGAGTTTGAAAAATGCCTCTGCATAAGGCAAGCATCATCAGCAACAATAACAAAATTCCTTGACGGAATATGCGCCCAGATGATACAACAGGATCATTATGTCTCTGACCGAGGCAATTAATGACATCGTCCAATGAACAGAAGATAGAAAATTTGCAGAAATTCAGGCCCCTTCCACCACGATGGAGCCACCATAACACCCTATCGGGAGAAAACAGTTGCCAGTTAACGAAGAGATGAGCATAGGCTTCATGATGTACGAAAAAAATTATATTAGAGGAACGTACACATACTTGAGAGTGATGGTCAGCTCGGAAGACTAGACAGGAAGACAGCTGACCAGCTTATTACCAACAAAGAGAATCCTGGATTAGACACCCAACCTTGCAAAACAACACGGAGAGGTAGGTGGGAGCATTCACCTTCTGAACAGAGCCTTGATATCCCGACGAATGGCTTCACTCACCAACAGTTCATCTCCAGACTCACGGGTATAAACTTGATTCAGTTTGAAGTGTTCACGGGTGCAATTCCCATTCCATTCAAACCAAAGCTTTGGTATGACTTCTTTCTTTAGTACGGTTGCATGTGTTTTCTCCTCCAGAGAATCGGCAGCTACAAGCCTGTAGACAAACACTTTCTTTCGCTGCCCAGGTCTGAATGCACGCCCGATCGCCTGACGGGTGACTGAAGGGTTCAGGTGAACATCTAGAACAACAACTCTCGACGCGCCGACAAGAGAGATGCCTTCCGCGCACGCCCTGATCGAACCAAACAAAACCTTTGCATCGTTAGAGCTGTTAAATTTATCCATTCTTGTCTAGTGGTGCCAGATATCGTAAATATCTCCTTCCCCACATGCCATCCCTTCATTTGAACCAACAACCTCTCCAAAAATCTCATGGGAAGCAATAACCGGCTAAAAGCAAGTAGTTTCTCTCCTGCAGAGTCAGCAAGCGACAGGATGTTGAGGAAAAACCGGGCCTTCACACCATCTCTAATGTTGATAGACTCGATTAAACTATCGATCTCAGCATCCGTCCAGTTCTTCTCGTTAGAATCAGCTTCTGAAATATCTTTTAGGCAAGGATGGATGTACACTGCAGTCTCTACTGCAGCTCTTTTCAAGCTCCCATAGGCCTCTAAAGTGTCCAAAATGTCCTTCTGCTTTTGAGTGAGCTTCAAGAACACACTGAAGTCAACTAACCCGAGTAGTTTATCTAAGACATCGCCCTTATAATAGTGAAGCACATCTTCCGTCAGTTCTCTAAGACCACTAATGACATGAGATTTTCTCTCAAAGTTGTCATCAGCCAGCAAGGTAGCTTCTACTGACTCAGCGAATACCTCATCAGCCTTTTTGCTGCTGCTGCAACCCGCTACTATTGCCTGACTCATTATCCGTCGAACAATGCGACGGGATGAGCGCATCTTGAGAAACTTGGGGCGAACAAGATTCAAGATGTTAAACACTTCTTTGACGTGATTCTGGAAAAGTGTACCTGACAGGACCACCTTGCGTGGTGTTCGAACATCACGTAGTGATTGCAGAACATTAGTCCCCTCATTTCTTGACGTATGACCCTCATCCATTATCAGCAAGTTGGGGATTACAAGCAGCTTGTCCTTGTGTAGCAGCCACTGCACAACTTTCATCAGCATAGATAATTTGGGAGAACCGTTGGTATCCAAGAAATAGTATACTCTTATGGGATGCCCAAGAATTGAGGACTTTTAAGTGCCCTGTTCTTGTGTTGGCCTTAGCAGAATAAAAATCATACATAGGTATGTCCTCCACTTGCCATCGCTGGAATTCCCTCTTCCATGTGCCTACTATCCCTTTGGGAAGCACAACAAGTACCCTTGCAGAGGAATGCTTTGCAAGGAAGCTCTGAATAAAACTAATAACCATGAATGTTTTCCCTGAACCGGGGGCATGGGCAATAATGCAACCTCCAGGATCGCTTGTACTCATCAGATTCTTAACCAGGAATTTAAATCCTTCAAACTGATGCAGTCTTATTTCCTTAGCATGCATGGGATGAATGGCTGCATCTTCAAAAATGAAATCTTCATAGGCACTAGCAGTAGCACTACCAAAGTCTTCTATCTGATCAGCATTCTTTGACCCTGCTTCATGGGTCCCTGATCTCTTCCTTGAAAGCTAGTAAGAGATAAAACATCAAGTCACTTGCTTTCCCAAATATATTATTCCCTCTAATAAAAGCATCACAAATCTGTAACAAATTACAAACCTGTTTCCACCAACAATAATCAAATATTTTATCAGCACTTCTCACAATCATACCGCAGACACGGCATACCTCGCCTAGATCTTCATGAAGACAGATGTCATGATTGCAGCCAATGTCAACATTAATTTTTCTCTTTACATGTTTATCATTGGCTACCTCTTCATACTCATCAAGATGGACAAGTAATATAATTAAGTTATTTAGCAACTCACAAAGCCACACGGATTGGATAACACCAACTGAACTGAAAAGGAAGTGTCCAAATTTGTCCCGATAGAATTGAACTTTCCAATTACAAATGTAGTATATTTACTCAAGTTTTGGATAACGCCAATATATTTTTGGGAAGGAGCAAAACAAATGAGATAAATCTACCAGTCAACAGAAAAACATATACTTCAAATTGCTAACGCAACAAAACTCATGTACCTTTTTGCTTGCCATAGCAAGGTCAAAATGATTCCACAAATCATCCACTAAACAATCACTTTCTTTTTTTGGCTCATCACTGGCTACCTCTTCGAACTTGTCAAGCTGGACAAGAAATGTAGCAACTCAGAAAACCACATAAATTGGATAGCAATAATTGAACTGGAAAGTAAGTGTGCAAATTTGTCATGATATATATTTACCTTTCCTATGACAAATGTAGCATTTTTACTCAATTTTGGATAATGCCATATATTTCTAGGACGAAGGAAACAAATAAAATACAGCTACCGGTCAAAGAATAATTTCAAATACTAAAGCAATAAAACTAGCGTACATTTTTGCTTGCAATAGCAAGTTCGAAATGATTCCACCTATCACGCACCAAATATTCATTTTCTTTTTTTTGCTCATCATGAGTGACCTCTTCGGACTCCTCAAGCTGGAAAAGAAATATAATTAAATTAAATTATTTTGCAACTCGCAAAACCACACAAATTGGATAACAATTGAACTAAAAATGAAGTATGCACATTTGTCATGATAGAAATTGACCTTCCAATGAAAGATGTAGTAGCATTTTTACTCAATTTTGGATATATTTTTAGGACGAAGCAAAACAAATGAAATAAAGTTACCAGTCAAGAGACAAAAATATATATTTCAAAATGCTAAAGCAAGAAAACTCGCGTACATTTTCGCTTGCAATAGCAAGTTCGAAATGATTCCACATATCATCCACTAAATATTCACTTTCTTTTTGTGGCTCATCATTGGCTACCTCATCATTAGCGACCACTTCGGACTCCTTAAGCTGGAAAAGAAATATAATTAAATTATTAACTGACTCGCAAAGCCACACATATTACATAACAAAGACTGAACTGAAAAGGAAGTATACAAATTTGTCATGACAGATATTGAACTTTCCAATGACAAATGTAGCATTTTTACTCAAGTTTTCTAGGAAGCAGTAAACAAATGAAATAAAGATACCACTCAACAGGCAAAAAATATATTTCATCAAAATGCTAAAGCAACAAAACTCGCGTACATTTTTGCTTGCAATAGCATGGTCGAAATGATTCCACGTATCATGCACTAAACATTCACTTTCTTTTTGTGGCTCATCATGGGCTACCTCATCATTAGCGACCTTTTTAGAATCCTTACGGTGGAAAAAATATAAATAAAATTATTAAGCGACTCGCAAAGCCACACATATTAGATAACAAAGACTGAACTGAAAAGGAAGTACGCAAATCTGTCATGATAGATATTGAACTTTCCAATGACAAACATAGCATTTTTACTCAAATTTAAACAACGCCATACATTTCTAGGAATAAGCAAAACAATTGAAATAAAGCTACCAGTCAATAGAAAAATAAAATTCAAAATGGTGAAGCAACAGAACTCGCGTACATTTTTGCTTGCAATAGCAAGGTCGAAATGATTGCAGAGAGCATCCACAAAAAGTTCACTTTCGTTTTGTGCCTCATCATTAGCGACCTCTTCAGACCCCTTAAGATGGAAAATAAAATATAATTAAATTATTAAGCGACTCTCAAGGCCAGACAGATTGGATAACAACAATTGAACTGAAAAAGAAGTATGCAAATCTGTCTTGATAGATATTGAATTTTTCAATGACCAATGTATCATTTTTACTCAAGTTTGGACAATGCCATATATTTCTAGGAAGAAGCCAAACAATTGAAATAAAGTTACCAGTCAACAGAAAAAATAATTCAAAATGGTAAAGCGTCAAAACTCGCATACCTTTTTGCTTGCAATAGCAAGGTCGAAATGATCACACATAGCATCCATAAAACATTCACTTTCGTTTTGTGTCTCATCATTGAATACCTCATCATTAGCGACCTCTTCAGACTGCTTAGGCTGGATAATTAATTTATTAAGCGACTCGGAAGGCCACAGATTGGATAACAACAACTGAAATGAAAAGGAAGTATGCAAATTTGTCATGATAAATATTGAACTTTCCCATGATAAATGTAGCATTTTTACTCAAGTTTAGAATACTGCCATATATTTCTGGGAAGAAACAAAACAAATGAAAAAAAACTACCAGTCAATAGACAAAAAATATATTTCAAAATGCTAAAGCAATAGAACGTGTGTACCTTTTTGCTTGGAACGGCAAGGTTAAAATGACAATCACTTTCTTTTCTTGGATTCTTCTTTTTCTCCATGGGCTCATCAAAACCAAAATATGTTGGCTCGTTCTTTAGTTTTTTTTGTCTTGGATCATTTGAGGCATCTCTATTAACCTGGGAACTGACCTCTGATATCTTACGTTTTCTCTGGCAAGGAGGATTTCGATCCTCATCATATGAATCAAGAATTATTAACTCCTTCGTAGGATAAGGGGGAAGTAGTGTTTTTCTATCATTCGAGTCAAGAATTATCAACTCCTTCGTAGGATAAGAAGGAACTTGTGTTTTTCCAGAGTTTCCATCCTCATCATCCGAGTCAAGAATTATCAACTCCTTTGGAGGAGAATCAAGAATTAATAATACATTATACTTCTTTTTTTCTGTTTGCTCCATGAAACAGTTGGTCATGTTAGCATTGGGCATTTCACCACCCATTGCAGAACCTCTAGTGGGATGATGCAGAGTGGAGAAGGAACTAACTGGAGCTCGAGAAAATAGAAATTCACCTATCGCAGAGCCTCTAGTAGGATGATGCAGAATGGAATGGGATCCAACTAAGTCACCTAGAGGAGAACCTCAAGTGGGATCATGCATAACGGAATGTCCAGTCAAGTCACCTACAGCAGAACCTCCAGGGGGATTATGTAGAATGGAGCAGGGTCTAATTAAGTCACCTACTGCAGAACCACCAGTAGGATGATGCATATTGGGATAGGGACCAATTGGACCCCGAGGAAATGGAGAGTCACCTATCACAGAATCTCTAGTGCGATAATGCATGGAGAATTGACCAATTGGACCTTGAAGAAATGAAAAGTTTTCCATCCCTAGCTAACAATGTTGTATCCTACCAAAAATCCTATCTGCAACAGGAAGTGGAAGGCAGCTGGAACAAGTTGCAATTCCAGGTGTGCGTACACTATGCTGGATTCAGAAGCTTTCTCTTGCCTGTTGTAATACATGCCTACATAGAAAAGATTAATTGCATGTCATAGGAGAGACCAAGTAAATTTGCATCAACAATAGAAGCATAAATTATGTTCTCTTCTATAATTTGCATGAAAAACAAAACCTTTCTATAAAATTCTAATTTTCATTTAAAAGAATGGCACAAGTTAACTGAAAAAGCATAAATTTCCATATCGCTGGCTTTGCTGCGCTGGTGAACAAGGAAATTGATGGCATGTGTAGAAAGGCAACTATTTTTATATCGAACCCATGTAGAAGGCAATTATAGGTAGAGTGTAAACGGTTTGATGCAGAAAGGGGGATTACAAATTTCACAAGATAACCTAAATACAATGGACAAAAATAATATTTTACATTATAAAGATGCTCCTACAAACTAAACCACAAGAAAAGTAGCTCGGCATATTGCTATCCAAAGAACCATGAATCCTCCTAAGGTTGATCCCCTATTTCTCCCATGCACAAAAGATAAAACTAATAGTCAGATTTAGAAAACTTAATAGCCGATTTATGAAACTATAGTAGTCAGATCTAAAGAACTTACACGGAAATATGAGGAACTTACACCCTTTTCTTCATCAAGGTATACCGATTTCCATCAACTCTCCTCGGTTAGCTTTGAATAGTAACTTGGTATCAACTATCAACCCGATGGATCAGCGAAGAGTATCAAGAGAAAAGAGGGCGGAAGGAGGAGGGTGCTGCGCACTATCGGCGAGAAAGGAATATGGCTTAGGGTAAGCGCTATACCAGTTCCCTTTTATAGTGGTTGATGCATTAATCACATGTATCTGAGCCATTGAAAATAGTATCAGTGGCTGATGTTGTTCAAGCTAACCTACCAAACAAGGAATGAATTAGGATTACTAATGGGCTGGGCTTAAGGTTTAATGGGTCCAATTTTCCTGGTACAAAATGGCCTAATGAAATGGTTGGGTTGGGTTATGTACAATATAGAATTATGGAAGTTGAAATAGTAGCAATTGGAACTAACTCGAAGGAATAGCTATTCCAGTTGTCGACTTCTCATGGTAATTCGTATTCTTGGTTGCTTTTGCATCACCAGCAGCTTCATATGTTACTGACATTATGTTTCGAGAACAATTCCTCTTTTGGCAGTGGCAAGCAAAGATCATTTATACCTCAAGACCAAAGCTTTCATAGCACTCACACTGCAATGTGCTTCACTTGAGCAAATATTTGGCATACTCCCAACAAAAAAGCCAAATGAAGTTTGGAAAAGAAAGGTAACCCTTGATACACTTCTATGGGATGATGACTGGCGACATGAGCATCCAAGTGTCTTATTTACACGCCTCTAGTTTGCACTAGTGGATGAAATTTTTCTCAAATATTTGATACCAAATATTACACCAATGATACATCACAACAACATGTTTTAGTGATTAGAGCATCTTCAGCAAGTTCCCTAAAATCCATCTTTTCCTAAAAAACTGTCAACATTTCCTAAAGGTTGAAAGAAACAGCTCCAACAGATTCTCTGAATGGTTCCCAATCCCTATAATTTTTAGAAAATTTCCTATTTTCTCTCTCTTCCCCGAATGTACGGAATGGACGAGCCATTCCATAAACGAGGAAAAGCTCGTGCAGGAAATAAACCGCCCGATTGCAGGACGTTTCCGGCCCGACCCGCCTGGCCTGACTTGGCTGCGCCCGCCATCCTCCACCGGCGGCCATGCCCAGAGTCTCCGCGACCACCCCGCGCGTACGTTGACTCCCACGAACCCATCCTAGGCCGAATCGTGATCGACGATGCCTCCCACACACCCAAAACGCCGCCGGCTGCCGCCACGAATTCGGTCCGCGCCTCCATCGATTCTGCGGGTGCCACCCCGACCTCCTAGGCGCTCCCCTGGCCTCGCTGCCTTCCTCAGTCTCCCTGCGGCCTTCCCCGCAGCGCCTCTGAACCCGCCGGCCGCCGGTGGTGCTTCTCCTCCGACGAGAGTGCTGCTGGTGCGGCCGGCCGTGTTGCCGACGAGGACGAGATCCAGTCCTTCGGAGCAGGTCGAGGAGATCCAGTACGGTGTGCCGCCGGCAGTGGAAAGATGGAGAGAGAGAGAGAAGATAAGGATGCAGCGATGCAATGGAGAAGAGAAATAGACAATGACATATGGGGCCCACGTGTCAGTGGGATCTACAAAAATTATAGGGAATCAGTTTTAGTTAACCTGCTGGAGGAGAGTCAAAAGTTTTTCTCTCACCTATCCATAAAACTGGTAAACTGGTTTCAGGAACCTGTTTGAGATGCTCTTGCACTTCACACACGGTGACCAATTTTTTTACAAACTTTGCGAACAGCATTACAAAATGAAAACTAAAGGCTCTATGGTACTCTAATACCCCATATGCAAAATAGCATATGTATGTGATCTGATATCTCAAGATGTAGCACAAGCAGAAACAGTATTCACAACAAATTAAATGAACCTCATGGAGATAACTGAAATAGAATTGATGGAAAAAATCACAACATAAGAGAAAGATTTGACAAACCAACCACAAATTTCGTACGCAAAACCCTCTAAACAATATAATGTTATTTCCCCACATAGCTATGTCTAACCTTTCAAGATCCTCGGGTTCTTGCTCTACACAGTAATCTATTACGTAGTAGAAAATAATAGCCTAATTTTTGATCCTGTAATACGCCTCCGACGATTCTACCTTGTTTTAGACGAGATCATGACACTACAGTTGGTGTGCGAGCTTGTGCATATTGGTTGCTGAAATGAGACAGTGTTACCACTGTGTCCGGCAGGACAACACATGGAACCACATATACAGAAGAAAAACATGAGCAGGTTTTCATCAGGTTATGACTATACCTGAAATAGTATTTTCCTTCCCTTGTCTGTTTTAAGTTTCAACAAAGATTCTGCTTGTTAACATGATAACAAATCCATTTCTTCATGAGTATAAAGATGCAGATTGTCTGTTTCTGAGTTGTACAATGGCAGGAGCATTCAATAAATTTCTCTTAAGTAAAAGTTCAAAATTAATTATCAAATGAGCTCCTAGACTTTACTTGATGGAATTGGTTGAAACATAGCGGATCATCATGATGTCTGGAACAATACAAATTTGTGGTCTTGACGTCTTGTACTGAAATAGTTTAAATAGCACCTCCAATTTTAGGAGGTAAAAGGGAGGTGTAAAACTTGCTTGACCTTTAAAATAAACGGAGCCCAGTGCCATGCCAAATGCAAACGCTTAATTTCAGGTTCTATGCATGTTCGCGTCTATGGTGAAAGGTGAGCACAATTTAGTTCCAAGAGCGTCTAGTGATATCTAACCTCCCATGTCCCATCGCTGTTGCAAAATTTGAACTCATACTGTTCTAATGGCTAGGGTGTTTTTGTGTATATCTACATGTGATGTGGGGGCGCACATATAGGCACCGGCCACCTAGGGCAGAGAAGGACCCAATATCTGGGTCAGCTTAGTTAATTTGAGTAATTAAGAGTCCAGATTGGAGATAAAAAGGTTTCGTCCCGTAGAAGGTTTTTCCTACAATTTTCAATCTGATTAGGAGTCCTATTCCAATTCTGTAAGAGTCTAGCTTGTTCTCCAAGTTTGTAAGGACTATTTATAATTTTCTCTAGTCAATCAATAAAGCAAGCAATCAAAACCTAAACCATATTTTCCCTGCGCCCAGGGCGCCCCCAATTCCCTGCCACGGGGCGACGAGGTTACTCCTCGTCCTCCCATAGAGCAACCCTACTTCCTGCGATCTTCCTCTAGTTCCCAAATTCCCCAAGCACGTGACACCACAGTTCTGTAGTGTCTCTCTGAGACAAATCAATCAACATTATAGAGTGTATTTCGTCCAATTAGAATGTCCAGAGCATAATTTGGCAAACAAGAATAATAACAACAGTAGTGATCAACATTGTCATAAGTGTATGAGATGTATTTCGCTATACTTTGAGAGTTAGTTACAATATAATCTTGGGGAAATTGGCCAGAGGACACCGTTATTTCGTGGCCTTTGCCCAAACACACCGCCCGATCGTGGATTTGCTAGGTACCATTACAATTCTCTGGCCATTTGCTGAAACACACCGCCGGTCCAAAAACGGAAAGTCCCATGAAATTATTGTCTTGCCCCCGTTCTTTTCTTTCTCCAACCCGAATTTTGCCAACATCATATGAAAGTTAGTAGTGACATGAATTAGAGACTCTACTATCGCTAATTGAGAACTGAACTAGGGGAGAAAGGAGGACTTACCTGTCAGGCACCCAGGAAAGAGCAATGTCCATGGCTCCTGCCGTCGAGCTCGAGGGCGCTGGTGAAGAACCCGGAATCCACCTGGGGCAGAGCACCTTGCCACGCTGGTCTCCATTGGGGCAGGCAGCGGCAGGAAGGGCAGGGGCAAGCGACGACAAGAAGCTCAGGTGCCAACGATGGCGGGAGGGCCAGCAGGGGCAGGTGACGGCTGGAGGGAGGGCAGGCAGCGCTAGTGACGGCGGGAGGGGAGGCAGCGGAGGGGCGACGACTCGACGGCGGCAGCCCTGCGCCCGAGCTAGGGATTTGCTCAGGCTCAAGCTTTGGGGAATTCACAACGCTAGGGGAGAGGTAATTAGAGAACAGGGGCAAGACTGTAATTTCACGGAACTTTCCGTTTTTTGACTGGCGGCGTGTTTCAACAAATGGCGAGAGAATTGTAATGGTACCCAACAAATCCACGATCGGGCAATGTGTTTGGACAAAGACCACCAAATAACGCCCTGACCAATTTCGCCTATAATCTTTGTCATAAGAACACCCAGTTATTCACAGAAGCTTACAAAATAAGAGCTCGGCAAACCCCACATTGGCCCTAAAAAGAGCAGCAGGTTTTATAATATAAGGCAGATTTTCGCAATCCGTGTCAATGTGCACCCAATATTCTCTTTCCTCTTACTACAAAACTGGACAACTTAACAAGTTCAAGTTACGAAAATGTTTCAACCCCAGTAGATAGCATCATTGAGAAGTTACATGCTTCAAAGTCCTATGATCCTACAGTAGCTGTGTTTTCCCTAGTCAAAAAAATTTAAATGCTTGACTATGAAACCTCATTGACAATTTTCTATTGCCCACAATTAATTACTGATCCAAAGTTTCAGACAGCCATCTTTAAATCGCAAGAAGAGATCCCAAAGACAATACTTCCTCCATTTCATAAAGGTTGGAATATTTTGTTTCGTTAAGAGAAGGCTTTGACCAATGAAAACTCTATTGATTTGTATTTTTTCATACATGAAATTTATATCAACGGATTCGTCTTTATAACTTATTGCTAATGATCATGGTTTTGTATCATATAACTTACATATTAATAGAGTAATTCTTACTCAAAGACTTATCTTAACGAAACGAAATTCGCCAACCTTTGTGAAATGGAGGGAGTACTGCATAATCATTACACTCATAATTTTGAACTGAAATATGCAATAAGCAACTAACTTAGTTTGGAATTCCTATGAACAGATGAGGATACCTTACTTTGCAGCAATAAGGATGTGGCATAAGAACGTTCCGTAATGTCCAACAATATTCATCTAGTCAGCCAACAGTCCATTGTAAATCGACAATCAGTAACATGTCAACACCACAGCATTCCAAGAAATTCCGTTAATATTCAGATTAAACATACTGAATCACTGGTAACATGCCTCTCTCAAGCGTGAACAACCGAGGCGACAGAAAACCTGGGTGCACTGGAAGTACCAACAAAGAGGAAATCAACAAATACGTTACATGTTAAGCAATACAACATGTTTAGAGTTACATCTTAACAACATTATCATTAACAATCCAGCTTGCCTACAGTATTACTATAAGCAACATTCAGTACTCAGAAGGACTATGACCATGACTATTACCTCTAAATCAGTAAATCCTAGTGGTGCTTGCATACAATGATACAAATGAATTAGTAGGTACAATGACATTAATATAGGCAACATGAGGTCGTGCTAATTATTAGGGCTGAAGAATAGTAAACAAAAATGAAGCACTGTCATATTTTTAGTAAATGGGCAACAAGCTTGGGTACCAATATATATCCAGACTATCTTTCTCATCGAGTAGATAACTCGACATAGAACTAATAATAATATAATGTATGTTTGAGACCAATTCCAGAATATCAATCTTTTAGTGGAATAGTGGATATAAGTAAAAAAAGATTTGTTAGGACGATCAGACATATAGATATGTTGGTATACCTCTAGTTTATGACTAAAGCCATTTTTACCTTTCTGGATAATTTTCACCAGCAAACTTCTCACATAAGTAAAACTTCCAGTGGCATTTTGCTAAATAATTGGAGATGTCTTTCAATAGTGACTTGTAACCATGGTTCTCATAAGTCACGACTTCAGCAAGGGATTGTATAGACTAATAAAAAGGTAATGATTTCTTTCAACATTACATGACGAATTACTGTAGCTAAGTACATTTATCTTTGCATCCATGATGTGCAAAAGTATATTTTCCTCTTTGCATCCAATAATGAAATGAAACTAAATCACAGTTACTATCTCCAGATAATAATAGACAACCCGAAAACATGTTTTAAGTTCCAGCCTCACAAAACAAATAAGCTTCACTAGATACAATATCACCCTGCTGTAGAAGTAAACTGAAAAAAAAGGGGCAAAGTAACAGCTACGATACAAAGAAAGTACCAACTCAGATGCAACGATAACTCCCACTGGAAAATGTGTGACCAACTTGGTTAAATTGGGCTGTGCTGTTGATGGCTGGACAAAGTTTGATGCCAGATAATGTGAATGGTCCTTGGTAAGTAAACTTCACCATTCCAACAACCTCTAATTCACCATCCTTGGAATCCTGATCTACAGGCATCCGTGCTCTCAGCCGTCCAGCAGGACCTTTCAGGGGAATGTCTGCGATGTGCCACCTGAGCTCCCTCTCTGCGCGGTTCAAGACAGCCTTGGGCGACACATTAAGCAGAGTTGGATCCACGGGGAGCTTAACAATGAATGTAACATTGCTCAGTGGCTGCGGCAGTATTGGGTTCGACGCATAGTGTATCATCACTGAGAGTAATGTTCCACTATGGCGCTTTACAAGGCGCATCCTCAAAGGTAGAGGTGAGTGCTTGGGAAGGAAGCTGTATTTCATGATGGGGATGGGTTCCTCCTTCGATGGTGTCTTCACATGGAACAGGCCATTCTCGAGGTTACTCAACACGGTACTCTGCAAGGCAGCCCTCTTCATTCCAGAAGTACCCTCAAGCCGGAATGAGAACTCTGTGTCCCTCCCTGCTGCCTTCTTTGGTGGTAAAGTCCGCAGAAAGATTGTGCCTTTCAAACCAACCCGTGCAAGAATAGACTCCTTGAATTCTGCGTTGATCTCCTCCACAATGTACAACTCAGGAACAGTCATCTCTGCGCTCTTGGTCACCAATAAGTTCTCCAGAGGTGAACCAGCAGCTGCATTCAGTGCCTGCCCACCACCCATGGCTAGCAGCTCAAGACCAGTGATGCTCTTGTCCTTATGATCCTTCTTTGTTGTGGTGACAAACTCCGAAGCATCTAGCCCACCCCCAAATGGCGCATTGAACCCTTCAAATGCCTCAGCCAGTGAAGCTTCCTCATTACCGAACTCAATTCCACCGTAGTCGCCCTCAAATCCCTCAACCCCAATAAATGTGGGCTTAGTTGCCTCAGCTGGTGGCAAAGTCGTGACCTCCAACCCAGCAAGAGCAGCGGCGGGATCAGCAACCACGAGGGCAGTCTCTTTGTTCTTCTTGAACCCACCTACCAATGCCTCCTCTGGCTTGCTAACCATGTCACTAGCTGCAAAGGGGTCCTTCTCCACGGGTGGCGCATCCTCAGGTGGCGCCTCATCCCCAGTAGTCGCAGCAGCTGCAGGAGCAAGGCTGGATGCGGAGAACTCGTCACCAGCAGCGAGGGTCTCCAAGGGGAGCTCGAATGAAGCGCCAGTGAAGGCATCACGGGCGGCATGGCGGTCCTGGGCGAGGTGCTCTACGGTGGGCCAGGAATCAGCGCCACGAGCGCGGGCCTCCGCGTCAGGGGAGGAGTTGACCATGCGGGCGAGGTTGTCGCCATGGATGGTGGCGAGGATCTGGGAGAGGCGTACGGAGCCGACGCCGTGGATGACGAGGTCGAGGGCGAGGTACACCTCCGGGTACTTGCGGTGCACCTTCTCGGGGGTGACGTCGACGCCGCGGCAGGCGGCGACGACGACGGAGACGGCCTGGTTGACGGCGTCGGCGACGGCGAACGCGTGGACGGCGGGGGAGGCGTGGTCGGAGGCGGTGGTGACGCCGAGCACGTAGATGGAGTTGACGAGGCGGTACACCACGCGGTACTGCGACTCGACGCCCACGACGAGCTGCCCGGAACCGGCCGCGAGCGGGTCGTCGCCGATGGCGTCGAGCGAGGCGTGCGAGGCCGGCTGCTGCTTCCCGCGGGCGAGGTGGAGGCGCGCGAGGCGGAAGGCGGAGACGGCGGCGAGCGCGCGGGAGACGGGGAACCAGGAGCGCGTCTGGAGGAGGATGTCGGGCCCGTTCACCGGCTGCAGGGAGATGGCGAGGCACGCCATCGCGGGCCGCCGCCGGCGAGGCGGATCTGGGCTGTCGGTTAGGGTTAGGATCTGGGGTCTGGGAAGGGGGAGGTGAGTTGGTTTCGGGAGATCTGGACTGGGGAGTGGGTGCGGGAAGTAGAGGAAGGAGAAGGGTGCACGGGGCCGTGGGTGGACTGGGTGCAGGGACTACTGCCTACTGGCTAACCGCCGAGAAGCAGCCCACCAGAGCGGTTGGATCAAAGCCGAAAGTAGCTCCATAGATTGGCGGTGAGATCCAAAGAGAGCAGATACGGCTTCCGAGAAAATCAGGCTTTGGTCGTGGAATCATCTGCAGATGTTCCGAAAACAAAGGGGAACGATTTCACCTGATCTGCTCCCTGCTCCGTTCCACAAAGATTGGCAAGTGCCAATCTTTGAAACGGATGGAGTACTAAATTTCAAAAATAGAACCAACCAGTTTCATGTTTGTTTAAAAAGAATGGGGCTAACCAGTTTTCATGTTTAATTCGGGGCTTGCCTTCGTTGAAAAAATAGTCGTCATCGTCTTCCCCTCGCGATGCCTCCCCTTTCCCTTCTGCTACCCTGCCATCCTCTCTCTCCGTCAAATCTCGCAGGCCTGCCGCCGCTTTCCATCGCGCTCAAGGCCGTCGTTGCCGTTCGAGGCCGTTGCTTGCCACTTGGCTCGAGGCTGCTGCCATGGCCTCCCTTCCGTTAAGGCGCCGCTCGTCCTTGGAAGAAGCGGTGGCAGAAGACCGGCTCGCTGCACCTCCACCGGCGGCTGCGACGAGGGGACGGACTCCAGCGGCAAGGGCACGGTCTCAGGCGGCGGCTCCGGTGAGAGAGGGACGAGCTCGAGGGTGAGGGGAACGAGCGAGAGAGACGACGGTGGGAGGAAAGGGAGACGAGCGATAGAGGCTACCCCGCGTGAGTCGTACAATTCCACCGGCTCACACGGACCGCGTTTCAGGCTTTTTTTGGCCCATGGTGACCACGCCCCGCAGCCAAACGCGAGCGAATGTAGTTTTGGGCCACTTGGCACCGCGCGGGGCGGCCCGACCCTATGAACCCAACACACCGTAAAAAAACCAAATGAGATCTCGCCCCGATCATCGCTACGTCAAACTCTCACATCATTGCAACATTTTTCTCACGACCGTATGAGAGACTTTAAAAAGTGTTGCAGCATTCCAAACACATGTTTGAAGCAATTTTGTTAGTGCATGCAACAAATCCTCATTTTGTTATAACAAAAACATAGAATGATGCGGCCACACGTGCAACATAAAATACAGTCGAATGTAGCATAATGAAAACAACTCATGAGCTCATTAAAGGGCGCATTTGCTACACAAAAACAACCGTTTGGAACGAAAGTCCTAGATTCACTGCTACAAAATAACATGCACGCTTGGACCATGTGAAAACAATGTGTGCAACGATGAAAGAAAAAAAAATAACTCACCTCCATTGTCAACATTGCAGCTCCTGACTCCGTCAATTGGGCTTGTCGGCACTGGATCTAGCTCACGGGAGCCTCGTCGAGGCTAGATCAAGCGGCCTTAGAGCATGTACAATGCAAGATGCCTAGGTGGGTGTTTAGAAAAATTAACCGGTTTTTGTTAAGCACTAATGCTTATTTAGACTAAGTAGATGTCTAACTTGGCACCTCCTCTATACAAATAAGCACTGGTGCTTAAAAAAGTGATTGATTTACTTTCGTAAGCACCTGTCTAAGCACCTTGCATTGTACATGCTCTTATACCTGTCCCCATGTCTTCGCCGACCTCAGCAATGTAGAGGACTTCAATTTGAACTACAACTTGAGCTCTCTCCTATGATATCCGTGGTAGTGGGCTCCACCACAACCACGGAAAAAAGTTGGTGCATGAGAAGGGAACACTGAGGAGAGAAACAACGGAGGAGAAGATGTGCCCTTCATCGATAGTTGCCTGGAAGAAAAAGAAATAGGAAGGTGAAGGAGAATAAATGGTGAAGGAAGAAGTCAACTATAAATGACAAAGCAAGGTCTGAGAGACACATAGAGAAAGAGCGTCATGAACTGGATATCTTGAGACTCTCGAGGAACCAACGACAGGGTGGGGTGGCCACCGAGTCGTGCTTCCCCCACCAAACTCCCTGTTGACTCGTTTCTTCACCTAATAGTTTGTTGTGGGCTCTTATCCATTGGGCCTATATAAAGGAGAAAAGACTACGCTTTGTACGCATACTTGAGATCATAAATTAATAAAGAGATCATGTTCTTCTCTACTCCCTGGTGTTCATCTGCATTACTGTACTTCGTGATTGTGTGTGATCGACTCCTTCGACTACGATCTTGGTGTGCAACCCCGGGACCGGCCAGTCGGCAGAGGTTGCACAACACGTTATCAGCACGAGCCTCTACCCCGAGCTTTCATCGAGCCTACCCCAAGCAGGCTCTCGATAAAAATCACGGAGATATTGGATCTGAAATTTTATTGCCAAAATGGTTCCTCTCTGCGTTACGATTCCGTTTTTTCGATTAGTTTCTTTTCGTTGTATTTCACCTCAAGATTGGATTTTCCTCGCAGGTCGCTTGCTGACCAAGTCGCCGGCACAATTGCTGATCGATCCCGCCGCATGAGGGACTTGTTGACCATTTTTTTGGGGAGACGGCGCCATGCCGTCGAGCGTCGCATCGCCGGCCACCGTAGCCATGAATGGCCGCGAGCTGTGCCGCCCAATTTTTCCCATCGCGAGCGCCGCCACCGCTGCCTCCGAGCGCGAGCGTCGCCACCGCCCGTGCACCCGCTGCCGCAGCCTCGGGCGCGGGCCGCCGCCGCCTCAGGAGCGCGTCGACGCCGTCCGGCAGGCCGCCTCCGCTTGCGCGCAGGCCCCTTCGCCCCGGGCGCAGGCAGCCGCAGTCGCCGGCGCAGGCAGCTGCAGCCGCCTCGTGCGCGGGGCCGCCGCCGTCCCCTGCAGGCCGCGCGGGTGCCGCCGGCCGCCCTTGCCGCCAACCGCCGCCGCCTAGAGGGGAAACCCTAGGGGCTAGCGTGGCGGACCCAGCTGGGCCACGAGAGATGGGCCGGTGGGCCGGCTTCTGGGCTGTAAAAAAAGAGGGGGAAATGGGTTGGCAACCCCAAATACATTTTGGGCCAGGAATTTTGCGTTTTAGCTCCTGGATTTTACCGTAATTACGCACAAATATTTGATGTGCTGCGTTTTTGCGCGCAAATCCCTGGAAGTGTCAGTTTTTGCTGAAACTGCACATTTATGCTCAAAATGACTTCGGGAATGTGTTTTTGGGCCTAATTTTCACGTTTAGGAAACGTTAACTTGCCATCTCTATACACATGCTTGTATTATCATGTTTTATTGTTGTTGATTAATTGTAATTATGACTTATTGCTTTTAATCATTAAGTAAGACATGAACTCGCGTGTTTTAAATACTGGAACGTTGTCTTAGTGAATACATTGTATCACCATCGCATTTGTGCAAGGGATTGCTGTTGTAATCTCATGGTTACTTGCAAAAATGCAGATGGACGGAATAATCCATCGGGAATTTGACGCGCTTCATGAGGGCGGCGCAAGTTACCTCCAGTGGAAGTGTGATGTGGAGCTTTTCCTCGAGTCAAAGGGACTCCTAGGGGCGGTCGGTCACTCGACCCACGAGGTTACTACCACCACGCCTGAGGAAGATGATGAGGTGCTACAGTTTCTGTGGCGCCATCTCTGCAACATTCTGGAGGAAGAGTATATGACTGAGACTAGCGCCATGGCTCTTTGGACTACCATGAGGGAGCGGTTCGAGGAGGACCAACTCGCCAATTTCCAAAGGAAGGTACCCATGTTACCCATTTTGGGGCCTTTTATGGCGCCATATGAGTAGCGGCCAAGTCCAGGCTGAGCCTGATGGCGTGATTGCTGAAATGGCCTAGTCATTATTGTTTCCTTGATGTTTTAGTTTATTCATTGATACAATTGGATTGTAAGCTCTATGAGAGCAAACCATATTCTTTACAGCGATTGGATGATATCTGGTTCATTCATTAGTTCCTTTATTTAATACTGATGGCTTGTTATGTTCTGAAATGTATGTCGCATTTACTTAATTATGTTGCTACTTCCTCGCTTCATGAATTAATTAGATGCTATATTTTAGAACACGTGGCGTTCGATTGGAGGAAACATGCCTTGTGGATAGTTGTACCACAAACACCATTTTGAGAGAAACTCGTTATTTCGAGTCCATTAAAAAGACTCCGGGGAGTATCATGACTATCGCAGGGGGCGAGTCAAAAATAGTAGGCTCTGGACGAGCTACTATCATACTCCCCATGGGAACAACTTTGCTCATTGAGGAAACATTATTGTACCCAGAGTCAACTCGAACTCTCTTGAGTTTTAAGGACATCCGCGCAAACGGCCTCCATGTGGAGACCGATGATAATAATGGCAAAGAGTGCCTACTTATCACAAAGCGCGATGCCCACGGTAAACATGTTGTTGAAAAATTCCCTTCATTCGACACGGGGCTTTACTACACTAAGATTGTAACACTGCCCGTGTACACTACCTTAAAGACTATATTTAGAAGTTCTGAACTATTTTGCTTATGGCATGACAGGTTAGGCCAATTGGGTATTAGAATGATGAGAAATATAATTAACAACTCAAATGGGCATGGGGTGAATGTTAAAAATTTCCCGAATCATGATGATTCCGTGTGCTCGGCATGCGCGACGGGGAAATTAATCATTCGACCATCACCATTGAAAGTGAGGGATGAATCCCTGCGTTTTTGGAACGCATCCAAGGGGACATATGCGGTCCGATTCAGTCCCTTTCGGGGCCTTTTCGATACTTCATGGTGCTCATAGACGCTTCGTCTAAATAGTCCTGTGTTAACTTGTTGTCTACACGGAACCATGCCTTTGCCAAGTTGATGTCGCAAATCATACAAATGAGAAATAATTTCCCGGATCATCGTATAAAGTCTATTCGAATGGACAACGCTGGAGAATTTTCTTCAAAAGCATTCGATGATTATTGTATGGCACTTGGCATTAAGGTTGAGCACTCTGTACCGCATGTCCATACGCAAAATGGACTAACGGAGGCATTGATTAAGAGGATTAAATTCATTGCCAGACCACTCCTTCGGGGTTGTAATTTACCAACCACGTGTTGGGGGCATGCAGTGTTGCACGCCGCAAATCTCATCAACACTATAGACCCACGGCCTACAACATCCATTAACCTGTCCAACTAGCGCAAGGGTCGGCACCGAAAATTTCCCACTTTCGTAGGTTCGGTTGTTAGGTATATGTACCGATACCACCCCCTCAGCGATCAGCAATGGGACCGCTCCGTAAGTCGGGGATATACGTTGGTTATGAGTCTATGTCCATAATCAGGTATCTGGACCCCATGATAGGAGATTGTCATACGTCCTGCTTTGCTGACTGCATTTTTGACGAGAATCTCTTCCCGACTTTAGGGGGAGGAAATCAACCTCTTGATGAGAAAAGTCGAGAATTGACGTGGCAAGCCACGGGGATCCACGCAAATGACCCGCGCACAAGTGAGACACATAGAGAAGTCCAAAAGATAATAGATTTGCATGATTTAGCGAATCAACTACCTGATCACTTTAGTGACTTGAGAAGTGTGACAATCACATGTGCCTGCGCGCAATGTACCGAAAAGGGTAGAGATACCCAAGGATCCTGTGGGTCTACCCGCTCGAGTCCAAAGGACTAAAAGGACGAGAAATCCGGTTCCTCAAATCCCAAGTACTCAGGGACGCCTGACAAAAAAGACAAGAGGGATTTATCACACTCGGTTACTAAAAAGCCCCGAGAGAGTGAGGGGAGCCAATTGAGACCTGGCACAAGTACGGAATCTCCAGCGCAAGTAATTCCGGACTTTAACCTTCCAACAGTGGAAGCACCCAGCGGAGATGTGAGCGCACACATTGGCGCGGAAAAACTAAAGGACCTCGCTCTAGGACTGGGAAATCCTGTGGAGACAGAGGATGCGCATGATGCGTCCCATGACAAAATGGCCATAGATTATGTTAACACTGGAGAATCAATAAACCGAACGACTGCTAATGTCGACATAAACTTTGCTAAGAAAATTGCCGCAATCATCGATCTTGACCCCGAGCCTAACTCACTCGCTGATTGTAAGAAGAGGTTGGATTGGAAAGATTGGCAGAAGGCAATAGCTACCGAATTATTATCTCATCACAAAAGAGAGGTTTTTGGACCTGTGTGTCGAACCCCTCCCCACGTACGCCCTGTCGGCTATAAGTGGGTATTTGTCCGCAAGAGAAATGAAAATAATGAGGTAGTACGGTACAAAGCAAGGTTAGTGCTCAGGGGTTTACTCAACGACCTGGGGTCAATTATGAGGAAACCTACTCCCCGGTCATGGATGGAATTACCTTTAGATATTTGATCTCAATGGCAGTCAATATGAACTTAAAAATGAAATTGATGGATGTTGTTACTGCTTACCTGTATGGTAACTTGGATTCGGACATTTATATGAGGATACCTGATGGTCTCCCGGTTCCGAACCAAGACAGAGCAAATAGAGGTCTATACAGTGTTCAACTCAGAAAGTCATTGTACGAACTTAAACAGTCGGGTAGAATGTGGTATAATCGCCTGAGTGATTTTCTACATGAAAAGAGCTACACGAGCAATGAAGATTGCCCATGTGTATTTATACGGCGATCCCAAGATGGATTCTGTATAATCTCGGTATACGTAGATGATTTGAATATCATCGGTACACCTGAGGATATTGAGGAAGCAAGTTCCTACTTGAAGTCGGAATTTGAGATGAAGGATTTGGGTAAAACCAAGTTCTGTCTAGGTTTGCAACTAGAACATTCCAATGATGAGATTCTAGTGCACCAGTCTACCTACACTCAAAAGGTGTTGAAAAGATTTGGATTTGACAAGGCATATCCTTCAAAGACTCTCATGATTGAGCGGTCATTACAGCAAGACAAGTACCCTTTCAGGCCGAAAGAAGAGGGGGGGGGGGGGGAAGTTCTGTGTTCAAAATTTCCTTACCTGAGTGCTATTGGAGCACTCATGTACCTCGCGAATTGTACAAGGCCGGACATTGCGTTCGTCGTTAATTTGCTGGCTAGGTACAGCTCTGAACCTACCAAACGGCATTGGAAAGGTGTTAGGGATGTCTTTCGATACCTGCAAGGGACCAAAGATCTTGGGCTATTTTATAGAAGGAATCAAGACCTATCTTTAATAGGCTATGCCGATGCTGGATATTTGTCAGACCCGCATACATTCAAGTCTCAGACTGGATATGTTTTTCTATGTGGTGAAACTGTTGTTTCATGGAAATCGTCAAAGCAAAGTCTTGTATCGACTTCGACGAACCACTAAGAAATCATAGCACTATATGAAGCAAGTGTGTATGGCTTCGACGGATGGTTCGCCACATTCAGCAGACCTGTGGGCTGAACAGCATCCAAATCCCCACCATTATCTATGAAGATAATGCAGCTTGTGTTGCACAAGTACAAACGGGTTATGTGAAGAGTAATCTCACCAAGCATATAAATCCTAAGTTTTTCTATGCACATGAGTTGCAAAAGATGAACGAGGTAAAGGTCTTGCATACTAAGTCGTGTGAAAATCTTGTTGATTTGTTCACCAAGTCACTACCGGCATCCACTTTTGAAAGGTGTGTGCGTGGAATCGGTATGTTGAGACTTAGAGATGCAAGGTTCAGGGGGAGATACTTCACGTACTCATCGTTAAATCTTGATCATGGCCATCAAGTACTCATCTTGGAGATTGAGTAAGTTGTACTCTTTTTCCCTTAGCGAGTTTTCTTGTGTTTCTCGCATGAGGTTTTTAACGAGGCAATCTGTGCAACATAGCAACGTATCCTATACTCTCTTTCTTCATGTGTTTTTCGCATTGGTTTTTTTGGAGTTTTTGAGGCATATGGCATACGGATTATCCGCCCAAGGGGGTGTGTTGAGGAACCAACAACGGGGTGGGGTGGCCACCGAGTCGTGCACTCCCCACCAAACCCCCTGTTGACTCGTTCCTCCACCTAATAGTTTGTTGTGGGTTCTTACCCATTGGGCCTATATAAAGGAGAGGAGGCTACCCCTTGCACGTACACTTGAGATCAGAAATTAATAAAGAGCACCTGTTCTTCTCTACTCCCTGGTGTTCATCTGCTTTACTATACTTCATGATTGTGCGTGTGATCGACTCCTTCGACTACGATCTTGGTGTGCAACCCCGGGACCGGCCAGCCGGCAGAGGTTGCACAACAGAGACAACTAACAAACGTGAAATTGTAACATTTCATTTGCGGTTGCACGGATGGCTCGTGGAGCTTGCAAAGCAAGCCACTAGTATGTTGGCTGATATACCCTGACCAAAAAGAGGGTGATGCAAAAGAGATGAATGTAGCAACATAAACCATGTAAAAAAAATATTTTGGCGGAACCTCGTCAGAGGGAGGGTGCTCCTGCATTTCATTAAGAAGAATATAATGGCTCCATTTATGAGGAAAACCGAACCAAAAATCATACAAACACACAATGACAATAGAAAGCCTCGTCACCACATGACAAGAGACCGAAGCCGCAACACAACCCACCAAGATCCGGAACCGCCATCCAGACATCCACCACTCGCACGCGAGGCACAACGCCGCACGACCGGGAAACCTTGTAGCCCTAGCTACACAAGAAGACCGCTCGCAGACCACGGCCGAAGCGCCAAGATCCGGGGCCGCTGCCTCGACATGCCAGCTAGAACAAACCCACACGGATCGAGTCAACCGGGCCGACGGAACTCGCTACCCACGTAGCACAGCGCCGCTGCCCCAACAAAGCTAAATGACGACCCCACCTCCTAAGGCCGCAACCGCAAAGTTTTCCAAGGCCGCCGCCTCAACTTCCAAAGAGCAATCCGGGACCGCTGCCCCGGCATCCACATGCCCCGACGACAAAGACCCATCCACAACCACAAGCCCCTGCCGCCCACAAGGGATGGCTCTCCAAAGATGATGCCTCCAAGAAGGACCACGACGCAAAGACGCCGTCCTCACCCGCTGATCCAACCGAATCTTGGGTTTTCACCCGGAGAACACAAGAACCTCCAGCCGGCGGAAGGAAAGGAGCTCCACAGCGATGCCTTCAAGAAGGAGAAACGACGCCGAGGGCGCCATCAACGCCAGCACCAACCAAGCTCGGTGGAAGGATTTCTCCCGAAGCTCCTCTTCCTTGACCGAGCCCTCACAAGAGCCCCAGATACAGGAGCTCAGTAAGTTGGACATGCGCATCCGCCGCCATCCGCCAAGCACCACCATCGAGCCACGCACACCGCGGCACCTCTCTCCACGATGAACGCCGCTGCGCCTATCCTGGGCAGATCTGCAAGCAGAAAAAATAATCATGTTTGTTAATTTTTTCTCATAATACAAAAGACTTTTCAAGTATATGTTAAAGACTCAGTGCGATATCACTATAGCAGATCTGATGTGCAGAGTGAAACTTTTACAAAATGCATTGCAAAGTGAGACTAATGCTATCATTTTTGGATTTTAATGAGGAAAAAAAATACCATGAGAATCCACGAGAAATTGCTCAACTCGGCGCTGTTTGCTTTGATTTTAGCAGCCAATCACCAGAACAGAGAGCTTTCGTTGCGGAAAAGCCGAAAAGAACAAAAATTTCGACGCCTGAGAGATTCGAACTCTCGCGGGGAAACCCCATGTACTTAGCAGGCACACGCCTTAACCACTCGGCCAAAGCGTCTTTTGTGTCGTTTGTTGATTCCTCCTATTAAAGTAAAAACTAACCCAGCTACAGCGCTCCAGCCACCAGCCCACCAGTGATTGTTGGCTGCTGCCAGCATATTTTGCAAAATGGATGGTTCGGTCAACTTTGCTTAGGAGTATCAGCTCGCTCGTGCCGCGGTTCTGGTTGTCCTGGACTCATGAGTGAGCTGGCTACCCGAGCGTATGCCTCGAGAGAGCCTGGCACTAGAACATTTGGTGCCTATCTACGACCTAGGAGTATGAGACCGCTGTATTTTTTGGCGTGGGTGTTGAGGCGACCAGAGTGCAACACATACAGGTAAAATACACTGGCGGTAACTAAAGTTGACTCTAGGGTTGAAAAAGTTAAAATATCATTATATTTTGGTGAAATGTCTCACGTGCTGTCTTCCCCACTGTCATATCCGCTGAAGCGGCATGCCTTGACCTTGTTTGACCAGCTACCTACGCTTGAGCAACAAACAGTACATGGATGTAGGTTAAATTTCAAATCCACGAGAAGCAAAAGAAAGACAAATCCAATTGTGAACAGTGTCACAATTTCAGACAACCCAGTCACAGGATATGCTCACGTAGCAGCATATGAGGAAAAAAAAAAGGTTCAAACCTAGAACAGAAATGAGACAATTGAGTCAATGTTCTGCAATCTGCGAGGTTGTGAAGGAAATGTACATGCATCAAGGGTTCAATGAATGCAATAGAATGAATAACCTTCGGATCGTTTTATTTCACTGGAACTCGTGGGCACACAAGTATATGTTCATATAGCACATTAATTTGCTCCTTTTTTTCTTTTCCAGCAGCTCTACATCTTTTTACAGTTGCCTTGGTTACTGCCGAGGAGAAAGAAGAGCTGCCTCCAATTGGCAGAAATCATCCATCACAACAGATTCCAAATTAGCCACAACCCGGATTTATCTCAGGAAGATTATCCATCGGCCACAGCAAATTTTCCATCTTGAAATTAGGGATAGCACATATAAAATCTTCGCCATTTAGCTTCTGTTTTCGTCTCCTATATGCGTGCCACATGTAGTCCACCCACTTGACTTGCCCAAGCATGTGAATAGCACCGATACGATCTGAAACACAGTTCAGGATGCTTTTTGGATCACAGGAGTTGTTTTAAAATGTTCCAATGCACCTTCACCAGCAAACACCAATCTGAGCCTTTCACGCAGAGCAGATGAGAAATGGTACTGCAAAAGACAGAATTAGATGTTAGAATGTGTAGGGATGAACAGCGATTCAGATTCATGTCTTTTGCTTCTGGTAAGAGTTCCCATCTGTGCAGTTTCAATAACTACGCCAATAATGTTACAAAAATATTGTATTATATCCATCAATATCCACGGAACCGAAGTATCATGGCAAACTTCTATTATTCTATGCTTCGTTTTCATAGCCAATTTAACTTAAATTCAATAGCCCTGCCAGGTATATGTATATGTGTGTACGAATACATCTAGTGAAACCACCCTTTGGTTTGACATCATGGTAACGTCTAAAAAGTACAAAAATTTCCAATGTTTCTTGTTAGATATGTCAAGATATAATGAAGCATCCTGCAAAAATTCTATTAAACCCGAGATGCATATCATGAGAAACAAAAGGGACAAATTTCAGTAAATAGTGTCTTATTTTTCATTCTTTTTCAGCAGATTTTGTCTTCTTGCTCTTTTGTTTCTCAATGTGTAGACCAAAGTTCGATTTGA
Organism: Brachypodium distachyon; assembly: GCF_000005505.3. NCBI lineage: Eukaryota > Viridiplantae > Streptophyta > Magnoliopsida > Poales > Poaceae > Brachypodium > Brachypodium distachyon. The sequence goes on from NC_016133.3 coordinate 17,545,027, forward strand.
AAATTTATGACATGATAAGTTAATATTGTGTCAATGTATTTATTTTAGATTTTTGACACCATTTACACCACCATACATCGGTATCATCTACAGAGTGGCAAAACTAGATATGTTCTCGTGTGGGCATGGAACTTCAATTGAAGATATGCAATACATTGTAACTGCACACACCACCTATGACCATGACTTGATTTGTATATTACGCGTTACCAGATAAAGAAAATAACAATTGGAACCATCCTTAGCTAGGGATTTAGAAGCAGTGGATGCTAAAGCAATTATGGTAAACTACGTGACAAGTATGTAAAAACTAAAAACCATGGAGGACATCTATACATGTTAGGACAGATGTACGTGGATACATTCTGAGAGACAGAGAAAAAGAAGACTGAATTTGACACTAACCAATCAGAAAGATACTCAACACCAGTAAGAGGGTGATCCGAATCGAACGACCACCAAACTGAGTATTATGTTGCTGGCTTTGTATATGAAGCCCACCGGTTCTTCCAGAAATTCTAGAATTTTCCTTCCAACTGTTGAAACAACTCCTACTTCTTTCAGTTAGCCCATTAAACCGCTGCAAAAGCATAGTGAACAGCAGTTGTTGGGAATTAGCAAAAAAACATGACAACATTTTCTCAAACAAGCTTAGACTGCAAGCATCAATTATTTCTCATTTATAGCATGTAAGCAAGGGACATAATAATAACTACTACGGAGTTTGTTAGTTCAAGCCATGTATCACATAAGTCAAATCAGACAACATTAACATACTTTATATCTGCTTAGTCTGCAATATCACAATGCAGTAGGTTAGTAGTTATACCTGTGCTAATAAGGTTATACTCCTGAAGTCAAGGTGGTTAGGCACATCATATCTTAACGGAAGATGTTCATCACTCTTGGGTTTCCACAAGCTATTCCTGAACCATCTCACTCTTGTTAAAGATTCTGTGCTTTTGAGGATACCGGACAAAGTAGTAGTTTGGCTTGACACCTCAATCCTCTTTGGGGACAACTTCTTTCCATCATCCTTCTCATCAGCAATATTGATCTTCCAATGATCATCACTAGAACTCAAATTTGTTTTGTGGGCATTTAGCTGCTCGGCTAGACTGCGAACTTCACTCTCAACATCGGAAATTTCCATGGGTGATGCTTCAAATGTATGTCGGTCTTTACTGATCGCAGTGATGTCCCTATGGTTGTCCGCACCAACTAGCACATTATTTTGCCCGGGCGGACTATGGTAACTACTTTCTCTTTTCCTCGTTTCTCCCGATAACTGTGCAGGTGCTGAAAGGAAAGCTACAAGATCATCTTGCTCACCCTCATCTAACTTTACCCAGTTGATTCCTCGCCTGCCATTCTCAATTGAAGAATCATTTGTCGCTTTCTCTACTCGAGAAATCTGGTCTCCAATTGCTACAATGAACTGCCGACGCCTGGCCACTGTACCCTCTTCCAATGAATACTTATCATTGCTCGATCTTACAGCTCTTTCAAATTGCTCCAACTGTATGACAAAAGAAGATAATTCATTAACAAGACCACAAGAAATTATTTTACTATATGAATATATGGATGTCAACAACTAGATTTTGGGGGAAAACCCACCTGCCATTTTGCGGTCCCTAAAACCGTCTGGAGCTCCCTTCGCAAATCGCTTAGCTCCTCAGGACTAGCTCTACTGCTACGCTCATGCATCCAGGTTCTATAAGTAGATTCCATCCTGAAAGAACAATTCAGCAAACTTAAGAACTTCACATGGAAAAATAGGAGAAATGTCTAAAACAAAAGCTCACAATTGATGTTCTGGAAATCCAATTAAAGCTAGATGGCTAAATTGATACACACAAATTGCCACGCCGAACAAATTAACAAGTTAACAAGGAAGGGGAAGACCAGACATTAAAAAAGGTATCGCAAAGAAAACCAAATAGGTCAACTCAGCATGGAAAGCAACACATTTTTTGTAGTCCTAACTCCTAAGAACAGGTAATACCATCAACCAAGAAATTTAATCTATTCATACTGCACATAGAACATCTAGTCAACTAGAGGTGAGATTGTCAGGCTGCTAACCTGGGCTGTTTGACAGAGATGCCACCAAAAGACATAAAATCAACACTCTGTGTACTAAGCTAGAAATACATACACAATTAGCTACTCCCTCCGTCCCATATTAAGTGACTCAAATTTGTCAAAATATGGATGTATCTATGCCTAATAGAAAGTCACTTAATATGGGACGGAGGGAGTAGTATTTTGTACAATATTAACAGCAGTTTACCAATCAAACCACGCAGCTGAACTCCCAGCAAAGCATAAAATCCAACAAAATTTATGAACAAACACTCACGACTCATCTAAATCCACCAGCAAGCAAGCACACACGGAGATCACATCTTGATAAAGTAGAATACAACGCTATACAAAAGTATCCAAAATTTCACCCATCCCCACCTCCCAAAACAATCCCAGGCGAAACAAATTGATGGCAAAAAGTAAATTAGCCTGCGATAAACACGCATCAAAACCCAATCTTTTGGATCCTCAGGGAAGGAAGGAAAAGGCGTAGGAACTAGGAAGGCACTCACAGGTCTGCCGACTCCTGCACCTCCTCGGCAGCCTGGAAGAACCCATCCTTCTGCCACTGCTCGAGCCCTCCCGGCGCTGCCATGGCGGCGGCGGATCAAATCAAGAGGCGGACAGCTCCAGACGCCAAAGAACAGCTGCGCTTCTGGGGCCTCCTCTTCCGCTCGCTTCTCCCCAACTCAAGGGGCCTCAAATCTCGCACGCCAACCGGAGAGATCTCGGAAACCGATGAGGAAAGGGACACGACAACCCACGGAATTGAAAGACGGCGACGCCCGCGGCTCCTTGTGGGGGGTTTCGCCCTAGCTGCCCGCGTTGCTTCACGGAGAGGAAGCGGGGAGTAGGAGAAGGAGGGAGGCGTGGGAAGGGAGGCGGAGATGGAGTGAACTACTCTCCAGCTACCTCTCGGACCTTCTTCTCCTTCCTGGCGTTGTTCGGGTTTGCTTCTCTTCCTTCATGTACCTGGATCTCTGCTTCTACCTTTTCTTTCCTTTTCCTTTTTTTTTTGCTACGGAGTAGTAATATTTTATATCATGGAGTATTATAGCGATCTTTTTCTATCTTGGTCAAGAAATTTATGAATTCCGATTTTCTTTTATCTTGAACCAACGTGAATGCCTTCTTAAAAGAATATTTTACAGCCTTTGAACATGTCTCAGTCCAATTTTAACTTTGAACATATCGTTGACGAAATTCCACTTAGCCGAAACCATATTATTATAGGTGACGTGGCACTTGGTTTCACCAGATGTGGATCCGAAATACCAGTAAAACAGTTGAAGAGAAATTTTAACAGTGCTTTCTTTTCCAAAAAACAAAAAAATTGACACAGTAGTATACATTTTTGTCTCTAATTTCCTTTTTCTACTCGCCTTTCTTCCCATTGTTCTCTCTGTATATTTCGTTTCGAAGGATAAACGGTGCTTGTAAAGATCAAATACTGGGACCGAGTAGAAGTATAGAAGGACCTCAATGGAAATTCATGGAACTCAAGGAACCGGAAAGGCAAACCTAGAAAATAAACAATATGAGTCAAGTAAAGTAACACGGGGTAAAACGCAAAGTAAAGAAAGGCGTCGGCTGTTGGCGGCTGGCGCGGCGCCAGCACCACGCCACCACACAGGGGCAAAAACGGGAAACAACAAAATAGCAGCTGGTTCTTCTGACGGCGACGCGTAGTAGGCCTGACTCGTACGACCAGCCAGCCAATGGGGACGTTTGGCTCGTGCGTGCACCAGCCAGCTTCCTCCCGCTGACCCGTGGACCCGGATGCCCTTGCCCATGCCTTCATCTGCCACTAGTATCCCTGTCTTTGGAGAATGTTTCTTTTTTTTTATGGTAGGAATGTACACTTTTCTCTTGTCCATTTGCAATGTTTTGTATTTATTCATTTTCTAAAGGAAAATACATTGTTGTAGTCCTATAGATCCGGAAATATACAGAAGATGTGGACTTTGACATGTATTGTACTCCGTAGTATTTTCCGGAATACTTTTGATCACCTCGATCTATACTTTTCCTTTTATTACGGTAATGCCTCGATCTGCTTTATATGTATTTTATTATCAGCTTTGTAAGGCATGTTCATCCAACTATTTTAAAGTAAATCAGATGCACAAACCTGTCAGGAAAAATGTGTTTTCCTAATCAGTGTAACCTTGTCATTTGTCAGGCTGGCAATCTGGCACGATTTGCTTGATCATTAGATGTAAACAAGAGATAATCTTGGGCTATGATCGGATCACCGGATATCATTGCCAAGTCCAATCATTTTTATTCAGGCTGTGCTCTGGAGACCAGCTATAACACTCTGTCTGCCTTAGCTTTATATCCCCAATTACAGGCAACCGAACCAACTGAACTGATGCCGACACTATTCTTTTCCTTCTCCAGCAGGATCACCTTCTAGTCGATTCTAGTTATATTTTTCCAACTTCAATTACAAATTTAGGTTGATTCAAAGGTGAAGTCGATAAGTCTGAAGGAACAAGAGTTCTTAAATTTCTGTTTTTTGGCGTGTAAAGATAAATATGGATACTTTCTTCATGCTGTATGACAGAGATACCAACAAGCACCACTTGTGGCCAAAATTCAACACTTCATCTAAAGATTTAAGAGTACGATATGTAGTAAACTTGTGGCCACCTGAGAAAGCACGATATGCAGATTTATTGTAGTGGTGTACACAAAAACCTAGATCACTGAAAGTGCCATCCGTGTCATGCTCTAGTGGATGGTAGTACAAAGGCAAAAGCAGTGAGGTAACATTGCCATTTACTTTTCTGACCAAAGAACAAACATTGCATCCAGATAATTGTTTTGGCTTTGGCATAATTGCTTGGTCCCCATTTTTCTTTCCTCGAAGAACTCCAGTATGCAGCTTATTTTTTCAAGAGCTGGAAATCCAACTGTCTGGTGATTGGACCACGCAGGAAACCAATTTAGATCAGCCCAGATCCAGGTCAGCAAAATACTCCCTTCTGATAAACAAATGGAGAAGTCAGTCCTATCGGTCGGCGACATCACTCCATCGCAATAAATTATCTCAAAAGTAGCTTTCTTGCACCAAAAGCAAGTTTGCATTAATTATCAGGAGGAACTAACTTAAATCTCAAGCCACAGCAGCACAAACTTATGCCTGGATTTCGCACAATCGGTCAGATCAAATATCTGATGTTGGAGCATCTTCAGTAAGGGGTCATGTGTCTGCATGCCAGTTCTTGGATCCTAATCCACGAGAGCAAATCGCGGTTAGTTGCTGCAACTAACCCATGTGCAACAGCCTCACCATCCGCATGTCACCAAAGGCATTCCCAATGTACTCTCAGTTCCAGTGTGGTCTCAGCTTATTTAATTAATGAAGCACCTCCAGCTAGGAATCAAGCAGTGCCAAGCCCGAGGTACATGACGTGACAATGGACGAAATTATCCTTCTCTTTAGATCTTTGTAAGCCAATGCTAGCTTCAAGTCCCAACTAGCACTCTCCCTGCAACAAACCAATAAACCATAAGTCCGTGATGAGTAAGTGATGCTTATGTCTGTCACAAAAGTAGACAAAATATGGCTGTTTAAGCATGAAGTGGCACCTGTTGTAGTCATCTGGCTCGCCTAATCCTTCAAGCATGGGAGAAAATATGGTAATGAGTGTTTCCAGCACCATCCTGTCATTTTCCTTGATCTGAGTACAGAGAAAGGGTGAGCATTAGCTGCACGTCTCGCTTTCAGTTTCAGCTATTTGTCAAGCATATGGCATGCTTCACGCATCATTCAGGTAACAGATTACAAATTCTTACATCAGCTTTTGGAATAGATTCGTTGTGGCCACAATTTAGAACAGTACGAAGATGGGACATCAAGCGCTGAGGCAGGCCATACGTGGGAGGTCCTCCAGATCTGGACAACCATGTCCCACGAACCATATGAGCAGTTACACTTGAACTCACAGACTGGGCTGTGCCATCCTCCTCATCAACAGACATATCAAGATCTGCATATAGGTGAACGTTTGTAAAATGAACATGTGCAGTTCACATGGATTCACAGAGCAGGAAAAGGGGTCCGCAATGTACTGGCAACCATGGAAATTGTGCCTAGTCCCTTAGGACTTGGAAGGCCTATTGTGGTTTATATAAAAGTTAAGATCACCAGACTAAGAAGTGTTAGTCAATAAATTAGTCATGAGTGTCATAAGAACCAGGGCAACCACCATCACCAAGATAAAGTAATGGTAACCTCTATGATATTGCTTAGGCAAAACATTACCTAAAGGTACAACATCATAAGGGTTGTCTTCTCTTGGTAGAAAACCATAGAAGGTAATAAGATGTGACCCTGAATGTTTCCCATAACTTAGAAAACATTGTTGCCCTGCTTTACAAGGTCTTGATAAAGGAAATTTCAAAGACTTTGTAGCTTGATCCACTCGACCATAGTTAAGAATGTGCGGATACACCTATGTAACACATGAAAAGGAAAACATGATAAGCAATTGGGTAGATCAACGAGACAAAACTTTTTTTTTTAAAGGAGACAAAACTTTGAACTGATCCAGGGACAGAGTTACAGACCGAGTGGTTCAATAGTCCAGCAACAGGAATCAAGCATGTTGTTAATTTCCCGCTACTTAAAACAACCATCATACTGTTAGAATACCATAATTCACATGCCCACAGAAAATTATCCCACGTGTATATGTCTTGTGTGAATATCTCAGGAAACTTGGTGCATAGCATTGGAAATAACTCATCATACTGTTGGTGCAAATGCTGAAATAAAGAACCAAAAACTGCTTCATACCAGTTGAATACAGAAAACTAATTCATAGAATTAATAGGGCAATTTCACAAAGGTATTACCTGCCTAGCTTGCATTAGCTCATCGAAAAGCAGGGTACCTTCTAATGCAGCAAGTGCACCAATTCCAAAATTCAAGCCTGGAAATGCACAAGAAGGATCTTAAGTTGAACATCGTAAAGCTGCAGCCTTCCACGCCCCCAGGATAACATTGCACCCTTCAATGTTTAACACTCTAAAAGAACTTAAAGCAGTTACCCTAGGAAAACATTCAGACTGTGTTTTGTTCGGTGTTTAAGTATTGTGTTAAGAGCAGTTGAGTTTACCCAGTGGAAGCCTTATTTAACACAGGATTAAGTAACCAAATTAGACTTTCCTGGTTCTGTTTTTATAATGCTAACCAAACTAACCCACCCAATCTAGCCAAACAGCAATTTAGTCTACTACTCCCTCCGTTCCTAAATTCTTGTCGAAAACGACAAGAATTTAGGAACGGAAGGAGTAGCATTTTGCGGAACACAAAATCTGTATAGCTCACCTAGTTACCCTAACCCCAAACCAAGGGTAGCTCTAAGCAATAGATCAGAATATGAGCATCCGTGTACTCCATGCACACACATCTGCTATGCATGTCTCAAAGCATTGTGGAGAAGACAGGGGTAATTTGCCATTGGCATTGTTTGATGGCACCAAACTAAAAATCTACTTCATGTGAGGATGTTACTTCAAGAATGTTGCTTGTTTAGATATATACTTACCCCTGTTTCCACCCATTCCAGGTTTGGATGCTATGAGAATAGTGTGACGAGTAGGTCAAGCGCACACCATGCAAGTACACGCTCATACATATAATCTCTCAACTAAGGCTGCATTTGGCATTGAGGTGGATTATCATAATCCCGTTTTGTTCATCCGCTTTTGGCTATTTTCGTGTTTGGCTAACCAACTTTTTCCTGCTTTTGTGTATATTTTTTAACAGCAGATTATAAAATAAGTTCAGCACAGCACAGTTCAGCAATGCCAAACTAAGCATAAATCTTTTACAAGTGTAACAGCTATAACTCGTTTGAGTATTAAAAACATTGTTGTTTCCCAGTTAATACTTGTTAAAATTTATTTTAAAATGTCGTAACTTGTGGTGTACTGGGTACTAGTGAAAACTTGGGTCTCGTGGAGGCTGGGGTGTTACAAGCACGGATTTGCTTTACCGAAGATAATTAACTATCAATACCTGTATTAAAATTTGATGGAAGTGTCTCAAAGAACATCTTAAAGTTTGAAGATGGATTATGCCGCTCTCTCATGCTCCACAACAATAGCATAGTCTCAGTGGTGATGCTATTCAAATCTTTCAATGCAAGAAACTGCAAAGCATGGCAAAGTTTTCAAAAATGAAGTAGGAACTCAAATATAGGGACATCCTACATCAATCTACCAAAAACAACTGGCGGTAATGGCCAAACAGTGTTCTGTCTTCACTTCATAAAATATGCCGAGCATGTGTTCTTAAGTTATAACTACAACCAGGTTTCACTTCATGCTGAATATCTAACTGTAAGAATACATCAAGAAATAATACAATTTTGATGTTCCTTGAGGGTTACATTCTGGGGTGCTAGTCAGAACTATTTTAACCTTTTTAATTAACAAAGGAGGAACGGTGGGTGTTTATGAAGTGCGGAAATGAGATTGAGGATGAGCATACCATGTCAGACTGACAGAGAAGTTCCTCAGATATTATGAGGGACTCTGGAATTTCAAGAGCAATATGACCCACACCAATGTTTTCAGAAGCTACCATTCCTCTCCCAGCTCCTTGAAAAACTAAATTTCTATAATCAGATAAAAAAATAGGCATGACAATGAATATCTATGAAGATACCAATAGGTAATTCGTTTCAAGGGAGATCAAGGTGAATAAAAAGATCAAGTTAAAAGTTGAGAATTCTAGTAACATGGTGCACAAACTTATCTGTGGCATTTGCGTTACATCCACTAATTCCTATATAACTCAAGTATATGATTGTTTGTCATGCAGTCTATAGTACTGTAGTAGGTTCCCATTAACCTAAGGGTTATCCTCACTTTTTTGCTAAAATAGCATGAACATTCCAAATTCTATAAGAAAGAGTTGTTTATACAAATGCAAATAATGAAGAAAAGATAAAGCTTCATTCTATACAGAAAGCTTACATCATCCATACTTTCTAGTCAAAAATCTCATGGCGCTTGTCAATTTTCAATGACTTGAGTGCAGCATGGAGCACTCAGGATTCGTATTAGTAAAGAATGAAGATTGACATACTATCTATCAGATTTATGGAGACTTACATGCTATCTGCAATTTACTTTTAACACCTTGATCCTCCCCCCATTTAAGAAGAGAATCTTCAGTATCCTGGTTCTGTTCTTGAACTGCCATTTGGTTATTGTCTGTCAGTCCCACAGATCTCAGCCTAACAACTATCTCATCCTCTAGTACTTGCAATACTCCCTTGGCACCATCACTGGCAGTTACAAGCAATGTGTTCATGATTTTGAGCAGCAGATTTAGAGACTCAAGTTCATTCCTTGCAGAGAACGGGCCATAGTCATCATCTCCAGCAAAATAAAGCTCTAACTGCAGTTAATCAACACAACTCATTTGGTAAGAAGTTAGAACTAATAAACCCCAGTGTCTTTTCTGTTATGTCAGCAGGTCACTAATGACTATTGAGCAACATAACATGTAATACCTCATCCATATGAGCTACCCTAGCAGCATGGATCATCTTATCAAGTAATCTGCAGGCATCCGCAGTGGATGATGAGATTGGGACTTGAAATAGACAGGATAGGTTCGCCCTCTCCAAAATTCTCTGCATTTATAGAAGAAATGAACTTGGAGAAAATACTCAAGATGTCCATAGAAGACCCAATGCACATGAGACTCGCACTATCAGTCTATCAAGAAAATGAACAGATCTTGTTCGGAAAAAGAAAATAAACAGATTCTGGGTCATCCAACTTTAGACTTTTGCCTGAAATTTTTTGTCACAATAAAGCTAGAAGATAAGCATATGTTTTTTTTTTTGAGGAATAAGATAAGCATATGTAACTGTACGAGGCCAAAAGTATTTATCTCGGAAGCACGGATTTGGCCCTTATCGGGCGTATCGGGGTCGGATACGGGGATACGCCCGGATACTCCAAAATATGTATCCCGTACGTATCCATCATTTTCCGAATTAAAATAAAATAAAATAAATCCCGGATACTCTATGGACACCGACGGACACCGGGCGTGACACGGGAGGCCCTCATTAGCCACATCTAGGGCATTCTATCCCCAATCGACCACTTCCCCACCCTCTCCTGTCCCGAGCCCGCCAGTGCCGCACGCCGCCACTGCCGTTGCTGCACCACCTCCGTGGGTTCATCGCCGGCACCGGCCGCCGTCGCCGCCTGCCGTCACCACCTCTGCTGCCGCTGCGTTGCGCCGTGCCACCGTCCCCCACCCTGCTGCTCCCTCGCGAGTCGCGACCTGTGCTGCTACTGCGTCCATGCGCAGTCCCCCACCTTGCTGCTCCCTCGCTGTCGCCGACTCGCTGCCAAGCACTCGACCGGAGCAGGTCGCAGGTAAGCTATTCTCCTTGCTGGCTTTCCCCTTCTCTGTCTTCTCTATCCTCTAATTCTCTGAATCTTGGCTTCCCCTACTCTGTTCCTTCTTCTCTGTCTCCTCTATTCTCTAATTCTCTGAACCAGAGTTAGAGGCATTGATAGATGATGTTCAAGCATTTGATAGTATTTATATTTATAATATATATACAACCGTATCTCCGTATCAGGGTTTTTGGAAAACCGCGGTATCGGTATCCGTATCTCCGTATCCGTGCAACCTAGGTATTTATCATCCCAGCATCAGACAAGGACATCGCCAATGAACTACCATTACTCGCTGGCATTCCAGAAGCACCATGCTTGCCATCATTTCAGCATCATCATCAGTCCATCACATAGACGGACACAAATTGATAACATCTGTATTCCCCCCCTAACCACTTACTCATGCACCTATTCAACTTGTCCAGATGCAGCCTCGCTACCAATGAAAAAGCTAAGCAGATGGCCAAAACTTCTCTACCCTTTTAGAATAATGGCCTCTTAAACTGGCGAAATCCGAACGTATCAAGTATTCAGGCGCAAATATGCCTCATGTGCTGTTCAAAAACCACAACTCAACCCTACCTTCTTGTCACGGTGCAGAGGGTCCTCCTCCGAGATAGAAGGCAGGCGAACGACGACCACATCACCTCCCGATGCCAGCTCCGCCTCGGCCGCCATGGTCGCCGCCGCCTCTCTCCGGGGCCGCGGAACTGGGTTTTGGGAAGGAAGAGCACCGCTAATCTGGTGTGGTTTCCCGTGCAGGAATCCGCTGGCTAGACCTAGCCCATCACTGCTAAGCAGGCCAGGCCAAAACTGTCTGGGCTCAGGTTGGGCTTATTTTTGCTCAGATCATTGAGAAAGTATGCAGTGCTGCCTAGTGGAGTAAATTACACAAAACCACCGCATTAGGGGTTGGGTTTCACATAGGTATCAATTTATGTTTTAGTTAAAAAACCACCGAATTAGCTTAACCTCTCGCTCGCTAGCTTTAAACCTGTTTTCAACAGATATGGCCCCCTGTCGGACCAGCGTGCCATGCCAGATCGGCCTACCCGCGTGGCACATCTACAACATGTACTGGAGACCGCCTCGACATCACCAGCCTGCTCAAGCAACCGCGTTGAGGTGGTCCAGCGACGAGTCCTCCGACGACATCTCCCTTGTGCTCTCCTTCAACCACCCTTTCACCCCTGTCCACCTGCTGACAACTCCAACTCCGGCTCCGTCTGCCACGAACGAGCGTGGCTCGGCTTCCTCCTCTAGCACGATCACATGACGCCCAGCAACAGAAACACGCCGGCTGCTGCAATCTCCACCCCGACCGCGCTGCGGCTCCACGCGCCTCTGCTCGCGCCGCCCCTCGCCCCCGATGCGCCGCCCGCCCCCCTGCTCGCCGCACGGCGCCGCGCCTCCGCTCGTGCCGCCCTCACCCCGCTGCATCGTGCCGCGGCTTGCCCCTGCTTGTCGTGCGCCGCTGCTCGCCGTGCGGCTCTCCGGGGGGCATGGCCCGTGAGAGCCCATCGGCCTTTACCTCTGCAGCTTTTGGATCGGGAAGAGAGACAGAGTTGCCATGATGATGGACGCCACGTTGGCCTGATCAGTGGACCCATCTCGTCAGAAACGGGCTTAGACACTAGCGAGCGAGAGGTTAAACTAATCCGGTGGTTTTTTGCAACTAAAATGTAAACTGGTACCTATGTGAAACCCTAGCCAATAATGCGATGGTTTTCTGTAATTTACTCCTAGCTAGTGCAACCGTGACACCACAAATTCTCCAATCCAAATAGGGTCTACACTCTGAGAAAAAAAAAACACAAAACTTGTGTATATTTTCTATCAAGAAACCGACAACATGTTTATAGAAGCTTGTAGCAAAGGGAAAACCTAAAGCCCCCAAGAGAGACATGTGGACTACTCACTAAAGAAAACACCACTAGAGTTGCGAAGACAGAAAAACCACGTTCATTTTGTGGCATGTGGAAAATTCACTGTATTATAATCATGATTATTGTTTTTCTTTTCTCACTCCTAATGCTTTAAGATTAGTTTTAAACGCCAATCTATCCAGGTGGCATATAATGCACATGGCTTCTCGAGAGACCAGGTCTCTTAGGATTATTTTCCCCACACAACACATTCATTAGGTGTCTTCTTCGAGTCCGGAACTTGCTACTTGAGAGGTATGCCAAAAGATCCTCTCCCTCTATTAGTTTTTGGTCTAAGAATGCACCGCCGTCTTCAGCTTCGGGAGGCCAAGTCGAAAGTTGAGAGTATGAGCATTCCTGGAGGTCAAAGACTCATCGCTAGTGAGACTTGACAAGTGGCAGGCAGGGTTATGTTGTGAACCGTTAGAATACCAGATTCCCATGAAGGACTACCCACATGAAAAACTTGCATTGGATTGAGCTTTTGCCTTCCAGATCAAGTAGCGAATATTAAATGAGACACACGTGGTGTGAAAATTGGGGATTGATCACGACCTTACTTGAACAGGATCTGTTCTATAGGATCGTACCGCTACATCCTTTGCCAAAAATTGGGATTGATCACTTGTGTTCTCGGGGTATAACCACCACCTTAACCATCCAATCAATTTATGGAGACAATTTTGAAGACCTTTGTGTGCTAGCCCCAATCCACTTGTCATGCCAAAAACTGGTCGTGGAATCATTGCTGATTGCGAATTTTAATGTGTATTAATTATCCATGGTACATATCTCAAAGTAACAGTAGCGGGCAACATTACCACAATCCATTGAAAATGCCTCAAACTGACTGATACCATCGCATGATCGCATCGTTTACAAGAGATGCACGCGTAATTCGGTAAAATTCTTGTTTGACCATATCTCCGTGAGACCGCGGGTTATCCTCCTTTCGGAAAGAAATATGAGAAAAACATACCCCTGTTCCGAACAAATTCGGCATGATTCTTGCGCTTCGATCACCAGGTGAGCTCTAGAGTCTACTAGACCTGAACAGTAGGCCTTGGTCTAAGGCTCGTTCTACTGGGCCACTTGATGGACATGGCGGTCCCCTTCTCCCTCCCCACAGCCACAGGCACCGCAGGCGGCGCACGCACCGGCGGCACCGTGGCGCGGTACATCCTGTAGAGGTTGAAGTAGGAGTCCGGCGAAATGGGCGGCCTGACGGGGGTGACCGGGGAGCAGTAACGCAGCTCCAGGGACGCGTTGCGGCGGAACCTCTCGATGAACTCCGCCGCGCGGCTGTCGATGTCGGCATCGCCCGCCTGGGCCGGGCTGCCGCTGCCGCCGCCCAGCTTATCCGTCTCCCCCGGCGTGCTGCTAGCGCTCGGCGCCGTGTGGAAGCTGGCGCCGTCGTCGTCGGTGCAGTCCAGCAGGCCCGGTGGGGATCCGTAGTATGGCGTCCCCGCCGGAGACGGAGAAGACGATGACGGGTGGAGGCGGGCGATGGTGCAGGCTGCTCGCACCGCCTTGCGCAGGATCCGCAGTAGAACCGTGCGGTTTTCAATTGATCGCTGATCAAATGCAGTAGCAGAGCGCGGGGTTTAAATTGGATGGGAGATGCATGCATGGAGAGCTGTCATTGGGCCGCTGGGGAATTGACGGATTGACTAGTTGTGTTGTGGTTGTTGGGGCCATGAGGACTGAGGCCATGAGCCGTGTTGTGTGGTGCTAGAACAGCGCCACTTGGAGGAGTCAATTTTCCCTGATTAATTTCTCCTCTGTACGAGCTCCGAAACTACCAGAGAGCGGCTGCTGTTTTGGAATCGGGTTGTACAAGTGTGAGTGAGGATGTGGACTCCGTGCTGAACTGCTCAAACCTCAACCTTTTCTCCTCTTTTGGGATGCATGGGGCTAGCTGGGATGTGTTTGTTTTGTTTTTTCCTGACAGCGGATAGGGGAAGAGAGGTTTCATTACTGTTGGGTTACCTTAATTATTAGTCTCTCTTTACATGTTGCATTGGGACAGCTTGAACTTTTTAAATTTAAACTGTATAAGAGATGCGCGATTGCATTTCGATAGTATATTTGTTCCGAAGAGGAGGGAGGATAACCTTGGACCTTATATAGATACATACATTAATTTTACCAGAATGCGACCTTCGGGGATCGAACTCCGGTGGATGGGCACCCAACGTACCTCGCTGGGCTGAGCACCAAGCTAAGTTTGTTTCTCAGCACAGCTTGGACATACAAGACAGCCCCGCTCTGATTTCATCAATGATGACGCCTATGTTGATCTTAACCATTCCTTCCTTCCACCTGATGGCAGTGATAACTTCCAAGTTGTCAGCCTCCACAATGATATGGGCATGCATGTGTGACTCGTTCGACTGCATGCAATTTGGACCCCAGCGGTGATTCGGCGTAGTCTAGCAGTCAGGAAATCGAATCAGGCACTGTTGCACGCCCTTTGCCTTTCACAGTAACTAGATGGAATAGCGCGCCAACGATCTTCACGGAATAAACTTAACAGGATTATTTTCGTGAAATAAGTTTAATAGGACGATTTTTACCTTCACAGGACCAAAAGATAAAAGATAAATTAAATAGAACTAAAACCATTAGCATGGAAAAACCTGATTTATACGCATTGTTCAGATCAAATACATTCCACTCTTTGTTTGTTACCTACTAAGTATTAAGCACCAATACACTGTACAGCACGCATGAGTAGATTCCTTCTGGCTCGTGCTAGGATTGCAAAGTCCTACAATAGCAACAATGAGTCAGAATTAAGTAGAAGAAAAATCACATATACTAGATCTGAAAGGAGAAAATCACATGATGAGGGGATGTCCATCGGCATCACCTACCATAGGTGGCCCTGGACATTTGCAGTGTCTTCTTGCAATGGCTGTATGGAAAGATGCCACATGATACTTACGATACAATGAAGATCATGGTGAAAAACATACTTCGTTGGATGACCAAAAATACCATGTATTGACTGAAAGTGAAAAAAAAACCACGAAGATAAACCTTGGTGCTAAATTCGCAAGATGGAAGCCAGGAACCATCTTTAACAACACCGTCAAGGCTGGAGCAGCAGCTGAACCAAATTCAAGAGCAGTGGCAACACAGTTAGCAACTATTGACAAAATAAGCACTACCGAAATATGTAGTGTCAAAAGAAAAGAAGCAAAGCCATGCTAATCGAAAACGTACACATGGCACAACCTTGCTAAAAGAAAAGTTTAAATGTGGTACAAAAAGACCGTAGAAGTAGCTGAGTGATTAACTCATCATATAGTATAGTTAGGTTCCATATGTTAAGTAATCACAAGGTAACTTCTACAATAGATTCATCCATAGGTATTGTAACACACATGAGCAAATGTCATATTCTCCTGACATGGATGGATAAAAGTAGTTTAATACCTGGTGCTTTACATATACTGGCTGGAGGCTACCCATGCTTACTGGCATCAAAGATGAAGTGAACTCTACCATTTGGTTGTTAATATATAAAAAAGAAGATAGTAAAAAAAAGCTAACTCTAGCACCATGACAAGAGGAGCTAAAATTAGATATTAGAGATTGTAGATCTCATAACAACGTTTCTCTCAAAATACCTAGATTGTGACATATTTCATTTTCAATAGTTTCTGATGACCTCCAATCATATGCGGGTAAACTACCAATCTAATGTCCAGGTACTAAACTAATTCAGGTAAAGCATAATTAGAAACCACACGTGCTATCTTGCTAAATATATCGATTTCCCTAGTCAACATCGTACTTTATGGAGCTGCACTTGCTGTCATCTCGAACTGGCCAATAATGCTTAGTGGGCCTCAGCACCCTTGAAAAGAAATCGTAGTAATCACCAGCGTTATTGAATCACGAGCTAGGATATACTTACCGCTGATTGACCATGCTGATCCTTCAATGTAGATCTTGTATCTATAATCGAACATCACAGTTTCAACACTGACGAAAGAAGAAAGCTATCTTATAACAGAGAAAGCAAACATGTGTGTACAATGACCGGCCAAATCTGATTTTTTGTATCCTACCTTGCTATGTTTGATCCAATCCTAAATGGGAAAACAAAAGTAAACCAGCTAAGCACTAATCAGTCATAAAACCAACTTATTTTATTTGAAACCTAGATCAGAAGGATTATAACATTTTCAGAGGTGCCTTAATTTTTTATAGTAGACAATAGTAGGATTTTCTACTTATTAGAAGGAAAAAAAAAGGAAAGATAGATTTCCGTATAACAGAGTGCAGTATAACGTAAACCCAAACAATTACCTGCCCGTAAATCCCTGCATTCCATTCTTGTTTTACTGGAAACAACCAGCTCTTGCCTTATAGCTGTGACGTCTAGATTTCATTTCCAGTAAGCGTAAGGTTCTCTATCTACCATCTCACCCTCCTATTGCCAGCATCCAAATCTTTCTGCAGTGCATCCCACGGCCTTATGTTGATGTCCGCCCTATTACCACACATAATTAATTTAAGAATTTCTATTTTTTTCAAAAATCAAAGCATACACGACAAGGAGTATGAACTTCAGAAAAATATACTGTTTTTGTTTCTCTTTGGTTCCTGCTTGCTCTCTTAGAAACAGAATCGCAGGTCCAGTCGATACTGAAGTAAAACTGAGCATCCATGTTCATAGATTCACATAATGTACTATGGATAATGTACTCCACGAACAACGATACACTTCATATACGGAGTACATGATTATTTTGAGAAATTGGCCTAATTTGGGAATCCTTCAGTCTGAAAGCGTATGTACTCCTAATTTGGGAGTAGTTCAGTCCTTTTCATCTTGGATCAATCAAATGACTACCTATCTACCCGCAAAAAAAAATGACTACCTATACTGAACAACGTAGATTCAAACATGTATATAATATAATCACTGGATAATATATTTCATGAATTTTGTTACCCGATATGTTTATGATAAACCTGCTTTTTAAAGAAAACTACATGTGTAAAGAGTATTTGAACTCCTGAGATTGACACAACAGCGTGGCTTGAACATTCAGCAGAACATTTAAAAAAAAACTGCATCTAGTTCTATTCTAGCTAACATAAACAATGGTGTGGATTAACCGATTAAGAAACATTACCAACATGGGGCTACCAGAGATTTCAATATTGGCATCAAATTCTGAAAGAACATAAAAAAATGAAGCTTCCTGAGTAACAACTACACGGAGAAGCATACATTCCCATGAACCTGAAATTGATGAAGGGATGTGAACAGGGAACCACTTAGTGTATGACAAAAGCATCGAAGTATTTATTGTTTTCAATAAAGAAGTTATGCCTCATTAGGTCAAATATCCAAACGCGCCCTCTAACATGCCTTTGTCCCCGGTAACACATAAACGAGCAGATCAACTATAAACCTGCATATCAACGGAAAAAAAAAAGAACAACAATAGATTAATCACAGAAGAGGAGGAAGAGCAAGATCAGTGAGGCCATGGCGTTGCTCGTTGGCGGAGGAATACCTGAGAAGGGAGGATGTTTCTCCATATATACGAGAGTATGGCTGAGGAGGGGCAGCTGCGGAGTTAGGGGAGGCCTCGTCGGTGGAGAAGGTAGGAAGGCGGAGGAGCTGGGGGTCCCGAGAGATGGTAGGGTCGGGAGGGATCAGTTTGGGCAGACCTCGTCGGTGGAGAAGGTAGGAAGGCGATGGAGCTAGGAGTCGCGAGAGATGGTAGGGTCAGGAGGGATCCAGATGGTTCGACGGCTCGACGCTCGGTGTCCACCGCCCAGCCCAACAGATCGGCCCCACAAAAAAGAAAATCATCGAACGGCTGGAACGACGACTCTCCAACTACGGAGATAAGGACACGTGCATGCAGGGATAGGGCCTCAAATCTTCCGCCTTTAGATAAGAGAAATATATCATTTCGCAGATCCCAACAAACACTTCTAGAAGTAGAACAATAGCAAAACATAACCTGCAAGTCTCCTCTGGTATCGATCGAGTACTCCATCAGTACCAAAAACTAAGTACGTGCGGCCTAACCAAAAGCACATGGCACCGAACCTTATATACGAGCAATGAAAATATCGCACTTATCATTCGAGTTGATCCAATCGCAAGAGCTTCCTTCCTTGCGCCCATATAGTCTTTCTGATTCATAATTCTTGCGAAATATTACATTATCTAGACATTTTTTAGCAATAAATAAATTCATTTTTGATCGAATTTGAGACAAGAATTAGAAAACGAAAGGAGTACTATATATGCATGCCCTACCTTCTTGTCATGGTGCAGTGATCCTCCGGCGAGATATATAGAAACCAGGCAAACGGACAACCATATCACCTCCAGATGCCAGCTCCGCCACTGTCGACATGTCGCCGCCGCTCTCTCCAGGATAGAGGAACTGGGTTTTTGCATTTTTGGACGGAAGGGAACATGCTGTGATTTCCCGTGCTGGAATCCGCTGCCCAAACCTAGCCTACCACTGCTAAGCAGGCTAGGCCAAAACTGTTTGGGCTCAGGTTGGGCTTATGTTGTAGCTCTGCATCTCTGCTCCATCTATCCTGCAGGCCCAGCTGGACAACTCTATTCTTTTCTATCCTGCCAGGAACTGTTTTTATTTTTATTTTGAGAGCACCTGCCAGAATCTGGTTTGGTAAAGACGGGAAGCATCCCGGATGGTGCCTTCTTCATTTCTCGGGTCTGTGGACGAATTATGTTGGCGTATTTACAGATCATTCCGTATACTTGTACGAACTTATGTAAAAACCAAGTAAACTTACTGAACATCGTTTCTACCATCCCTGCCAATGCCTCAGACTCGAGACGAGTGATACAAGTTACAAGAGAGGGCACGTTTTGATTCGGCAAAAATATTGCTCTGTTCTTCTTGGCTAAATCAAGCTGCGTGATTGACCAAACTCCGGACTGCCGATCGAAGCCATCGAACTCGACTCCTGCTGTCCCGGCCGATTGATCGAACGTCTAGACCTGAACGGTAGGCCTTGTTCTAAGGGAGTACCTGCTACTGGGCCACTTGATGGACACGGCGCTCGCCCTCCCCCTCCCCCTCCCCCTCCCCACAGCTACTGCCGGCGGCGCCGTCGCGCGGCCGGCGTGCATCCGGGAGAGGTTGAAGTATGTCTCCGGCGACGAGGGCGGCCTGGCGGGTGTCACCGGGGAGCAGTAGCGGAGCTCCAGCGACGCGTTGCGGCGGAACCTCTCGATGAACTCCGCCGCGCGGCTGTCGATGTCGGTGTCGCCCGCCGGGCTGCCGCTGCCCAGCTTCGACGACCGGAGGCGCGCCGCGGTCGCCGTGGTCGTCTCGGGCCCAGGCGGCGTGCTGCTCGGCGCCGTGTGGAAGCTGGCGCCGTCGGTGCAGTCCAGCAGGCCCGGCGGGGGTGATCCGCCGTATGGCGATGCCGGAGACGAAGGAGACGATGGGTCCTGGAGGTGGGTGATGGTCCTCGCTGCTCGCGCGGCCTTGAGCAGGATCCGCCGTAGGAGCGTGCCGTTCTCCTCCATTGATTGATGCGGACTTTGGTCTGGAGTGGACGGATTGATCAAATGTAGCAGAGGGGTTTATGTTTGGAGAGCTGTCAGTTAAGGGCCGTTGAGGGATTTTATATGCACACATGGTGACGGCAATAGATTGATTAGTACACAGGTCACAAGTGGATGGGTTTGGTTGGGGCCATCTGTCATCTTGTGTGCTGCTAGAATATGTATATAGTAGGGCGACTTCGAGGTCAACTTTTCCTTCTGCTTAATTTGTCTACTTGTGCTATTCCTCCGTCCAATAAAAGATGTTTCAACTTTAACTAAATTTGAATGCATCTATACGTTAAGTGTCTAGATACATCCAAATTTTGATAAATTTGACAAATTTGAGTACAAGTTCTGAAAGAAACTACCACTATGTGGAGCCGAGGAAGTGGTCTCCGCGCTCAACTGCTCGCACCCCAGCTTCAAGTTTCTCCACCTTAATTTGGGCTTGTTGCGACATGTCAAAGTTTCAACAATTTAGGGACTTTACACCATGGTAAAAAGTAAAAACCTTTTAAGAAAGAAAGGTTGTCTTTCTGTCAACATTTTGAAATTTCTTTGATAAAAAAAAACATTTTGAAACTTCAAAATGGCAAGGTAGCATCACTCCCAAAGTCCCGTGTTGGTTGTTCTTTTCCTTCTAGGGAGAAAGGGAAAAAATAGTCTCCGGGTTGAGGGTGATAGAATGAATCTTCTCAAAGAGGCGGATGAATTGCTGGAGCGCTTCAGTTGATGGGTTACGGTTGATACATGAGATTCATCTGTTGCTAAGCAAGCAAAGGTTCAGACACTGAATATTGCCCATTGCCTTCCTCTGCTAAACTTGAAGAGATCAGGGTATTCGCTCTTGAGGGAAATACGTTGATCCAATGGTCATGCCCGAATTTGACGGTCTGCCCATTTCCCAGCGATCCAACTTGAAGGGATCAGGGTATTCCGGCGTATTTCACCTCCACTACTTTATTGGAAGTGCCATAAAAAAAAAGACTGGGAAGGGAAAAAAAAGTAAGTGTCACGCCCAGTGGGACTCGAACCCACAATCGCCTGATTAGAAGTCAGACGCCTTATCCATTAGGCCATGGGCGCTCGTTTGTATTAAATTGAATTTACATTTTAAATTAATGTTTACATCTGCGCCAATTGTTCAACACCGAAATCGATCTGCTGGCAGCAACCGATGGAACAGTAAAACCACCATCGCAGTCCATAATTCATTTGCACACCTTCACACCCCCAACGAAACATCGATCACACGGACATACCAGATATACTTAATCCTGAAATGTCTGCTCAACCATCATGCCACTTATTTTCTCCCAATAATGTCACGTCCCTTATGCAAACCAAGAAACAAGACCTCGTAAACACGAGCAGGAAAATTCACTTAATCCTTTTCAGCCTCCCTCTCTAGTCTCTACACTAGCAACAGTTAAAATGCCGGTGCCTGTCAGGCACGAAACGGCCTCCTTCCCCAGATAACAGATCTCTCTCTATTTGTCTTGACGAGAATGTGTAGGCCATCATGCACGCACCTTGTTCATGAGAACTGTACATGTGCCCTTCACAGACTGAAACTGCAAATCAGGCTTGATCTTGCTGTTGCTGCTGTAGCTGCTTCCTCAGCTCCTTCCGCAGGATCTTGCCCGACGGCGCCTTCGGGATCGTGTCAACGAAGAACACCTTGCGGATCTTTTTGTAGTAGATCACCTGAAACAAGTGAAGAAAAAGAATATAGAAAGGTGCAAATAGCATTACATTTCTTTTCCTATACAGTTAATCACTTAATCGTTTCTCTTCTCCTTTTTTATTTATTTTAGATTTGAGGTTCTGACTTCTGAGAGTAGAAGAAGCAAGCACCTCTTTGGATACGAACTGCTTGATGTCATCCTCGCTGATATCGCTCCCTTGAGATCTCGCCACGAACGCCACCGGTATTTCTCCGATTTCAGGTTCGATCTGTTCCCTGCACATCACAAAAAAATGATGTCATTTCAAAAGATCTCTGTTGGCTGGCTGCTACAGTAAAAGTAATCCAACAGTCCTGCAAGTTATTTTTGGGGACTTGTAAACAGTGGCATGGTCATACGTTGTTCAGAAGTGTACTTACCCGACGACGGCAGCATCGGCAATGCTTGGGTGCGTGATGAGCAGGGCTTCAAGCTCGGCAGGGGCCACCTGAAAGCCCCTGTACTTGATGATCTCCTTGAGCCGGTCCACGATGAAGATCTCGTCGTCGTCGTCAACGAATCCGATGTCGCCAGTGTGCAGCCACCTGTCGGCGTCGATGGTGTTCCTGGTGGCCTCCGGGTCATTCAGGTACCCTGAAGAACACATCCACAAGTTTTCATTGCGTAGATTTTGCTATTAGTCAGGTCTAATATGTATACCAGCTAACCGAATGCCATGTTTGGGTACTTTTGAATTTTCCGTCTCATTTTCTAATGTTTCTGGAACTTCAATGCGTGTTTGAAATATCTGGAAGTAGCTACCGAATAATAAACTTTGTTGTAAAACTCCCATTTAATTTCGATATTCAGATCAGAAATATGAATCCGGGGGTTATCCTCCTTTCTGAAAAAGGATCAGAAATATGAATGATTTTCATCCAAATCTAAGTAAGCATGGTCAATTTGAATTATAAAAACCTCGAGCTACTAGGCATACGTATGCATTTCGTTGACCAGGATTTATTGTACGTTATCATTTTTTTCGGTGGAACATCATTGAGAAGACAGTAGCTAGTTTAATTATCGTGTGATTGACTTGGCAAAGGCACGAGCTAATTATCTAGTGCAGGTGGCTATCCACTTGTGCATATATAATCATATGCTTTGTTTCAATGTCAGCTTTGATCTCGAGATCTAGGCTAGAGATCCAAGTCAACTGTTTTGACATGCATCTGTAAGCGTCCAATGATGCCAACGATCCTTGTACGTACCCTTCATGATCTGCTGCCCCCTGATGCAGATCTCGCCGTTCTGGTTCCGACCGAGCGACTTCCCGGTGCCAGGGTCGACGACCTTGAGCTCCCCGTTGCGCACCACGGTCCCGCAGGCGCCGGACTTGACCTTGAAGGGCTCCTTGGCGAACGCCAGGCTCATCGACAGCACCGGGCCGGCCTCCGTCATGCCATAGCCCTAAAGAAAACGTAAAAGGCGTAAAAAAAAATGGTTAACTGATTAGCACCGGCAGGCATTCAGTGCGCGGCCATTATATTACCTGTCCGAGCACGGCGTCGGGGAGCTTGGCCATGAAGGCGTCCTCGATGTCCTTCCCCATGGGCGCGGCGCCGGAGAGCACCATCCTCACCGACGACAGGTCGCGCTTCGCCACCACGTCTTCACCATCGCCGGCGCCGCTCTTGGCGACGGCGACGACGATCGGCGGCACGAGCGGCGCGACGGTGATCCGGTGCTTCTCGACGAGCTCGGCCATGTCGGCGAGGTCGAAGCGGCGCATGAGGACGATGGCGGCGCCGGCGCGCAGCGCGCACATCATGATGGTGTTGAGCGAGTAGATGTGGAACAGCGGCAGCGCGCAGAGGATGACGTCGTGCTCCGTCAGCGCGATGTTGGGGTTGTCGCCGTCCACCTGCTGCGCCACGCTGGTGCTCAGGCTCCGGTGCGTCAGCATGACGCCCTTCGGCAGCCCCGTCGTCCCCGACGAGTAGGGCAGCGCTACGACGTCGTCCGGGTCAAATTCCGGGTCTTCTTCGATGTCTTCGTCTTCGTCTCCGGCGGAGGACAAGAGGTCGTCCCAGAAGTGGAGGCAGCCGTCGCGGCGGTCGTCGATGAGGATGACAGTCAGGGGGCTCCCGTCGTGGGCGTGGGGAGGGAGCTTGTGGGCGGCGAGGGACTCGGTGAAGACGACGGTGGCGCGGGAGGCGGCGAGCTGGGCGGCGACCTCGTGGGGCGTGGAGGCCGGGTTGGCGGTGGTGACGGCGGCGCCGGCGCGGGAGGCGGCGAAGAAGGAGAGCACGAACTCGGCCGAGTTGCGGAGGAGGTTCATCACCACGGCGCCGCGGCGGACGCGAAGGACACGGCGGAGCGCGGCGGCGAGGCGGCGGGAGAGGGCGTCGACCTCGGCGTAGGTGAGCACGGCGGCCGTGGGGCCGTCGATGAGGCAGGGGCGTGAGGAGACGGAGTCGAGACGCTCGAAGCAGTAGCGGTGCAGCGGGAGCGTGTTGGTGATGGCGATGTCGGGCAGTTTCGACCGGAAGATGATCGGCTCCGGCGTAGTAGCGACCTCGGCGACGGCAAGCTCCGTGGAACCCATCGGGTCAATGGCACGGAGGAGCTTGGCACCACTTTGTTTTGACAGCTCTCAGGGGGATCGGAAGCACGTTGATTTGGCAGCTGGGTGTCTCTGTGCTGTGCTGGCTTTCGAGTGTGGCCTTGCTTTATAGGAGTAATGTCGTTTTTATTAAGGAGCAAAGAAACAGATCAAGTAAACGGCCGGGGCGGGACGGGGGAAGGGAATATTTTGTGAAATGCATGTGAGTAGTTCGTGATTGGGTTCTATGAATGGAAGAAGTAATTATCGAGCGAGTTCATGTTTTGAAAAAAGAATAAAAGATGGACTGTGTTTGTATAGAAGGACGTAACTAAGAATTAGGTGTAGCTACATATAATTCGAAAAAATGATGTGGAGCGTCCTGAATTGATATTCCCTCCGTTCGTTCCAAAATGTAATGCGTCCTGCATTGATAGGTGAACGTGAAGTCACTCTCGGACGGACACATTTGCCAGTGTTCAGAAAGGTGATGCATGCTGGAAGATGAATCGACGACCACCGAGTGAAGAAAACTTTATAAGTAGGAAAGATATCTGGTGATAAAACCAAAAGACCAAACCTTCTATCTCTGCTGCAACCGTGACGAAAAGTGGCACGATCGCCCAATATACCCAAGGAGTGACATTCCCAGACAAGCTTTGATGCCCCATATTGCATCGTACTGACGAACCAACATGCACAATTGCGAACGCTTCATCACCACAAGTTTAAGCCTGCATGCACTACAAGCTGTTCCAACTTCCACATGATCGTAATAAAAAATCGTTGTAAATGTGATCCAGTCTGACCGGCCTACATCTCCAGAAAGCCTCTAGCTTTCTGCTACAGCATGCACATTGTCTGCTCACAGCTATCCTCAATGGACTGGGTTGAAGCTGCTGATTCTGCGGTACACTTTGGAGAGTTGTTCAGTGCAGCTATCTCGAGCTGTGCAGGGACCGCACATAAGGTATATCACATTACCCAGTGGCCTTACATAGAGATCATCCTCTTCACGAAGTTGTTGGATCAGGCATCTCGCGTACAATGAAGCGTACCTGCATGAGTGATGGTGTAGAATTACATAGTAGCAAGCATAGTCCAGTGATTGCACAATTAACGTTTTAAATTTAAATAGGGAAGTTATCCCTAACTAAGTTTAATTGAATGGTAGAGCTCTTTGTTCTTAATATCTGGGTTTTTGGTTCTTGTGTGTTTTTTCCCTAACTGGATTTTAAGATCCAGACATGGTGACAAGGTATACACCATGGGCAAATCAAACAACAAGAATTGAACAGCAGAGCGCCTGCCATCTTCCTCCAAGAAAAAAAAACATGAATCAAGTTCGTCCAGTGAGTAGAGTATGAAACGACAGGTGAACATTCTTGCAGTGTTCTAAAAACAACGATACAAGGGCATCATTTTCTGTCTCGGGTCCTGGTTGAACCGTGGATACGAATTGCTAAAAGAGCAAGTAATATATAGTCATGAAACATTTAATGGATTTGGGAACTGATTGATGACAGTTGCTCTCACAACTACAACTACAACTATGCAACATGAATTGCTTCAAATTCACCAATGTTTAAAACAATGACCATAACTAAACTGATGTTAACTGAGGCAGAACCAGTAGTCACAGCATCCAAATATAAATAGGAGATCAGGATATCAACTATGTGTACTACAGCGAGTTTGCCATTTTTGTTACCTGTAAACATTTCTATCTTCCTGCATTTTGAGAGCCATACGGTAACTTAGTGAAAAGTAGTAAAGATTCTCTACAGCTAGGAGCAAACAAGAGATTCTCTCTGGAAAACTGGATTTCATAGAAAACTAAACGGACCAGAGGATGAGCGACATATCATGCTTGACAACCAGATGTTTGTGAGTAGGACTGTGAGGGTGGGGGCAGGCCAGAGAGTGTTTTGTGTTTGCCAGACGGGTCCAAGCTAGGTACATATCATGTTGGGAGTAGTTTGCAGGAGGATGTGTATGGTTTTGGCCTGGTTTTCCTGCTACAAGCCATTTTCTTCTACCTAAAAATGGTCCATTTTCTTAACGAGAAAGCAGAGCACTCATACTGTTTTTTTCTTTTCAGTTTGTGTGTGTTTGCATCTATGCCTTGCCATGTCCGTGTGAGTGTTTTTCAAAAAGTTATAATCATTTGCACAAAGAAGTTTTATCCATAAAATTCTAAAATATCATAAATGATCATAATAAATGATTCAGGTCTCAAGAATATCGTACCCAGCATCAGATCCCTCAGCCTTGAGCTCAATGGCACAGAGAGTTCCCAAGGAGACTACTCTTGACACATTTGGTAGCGATGACAATTGGTTCACAAGTGTGCCATCCCATAGCTGCAAAATTCAGTAAACTTTAAATCTGCAAAACTACATATAAGAATTGACAAAATATGGCATAAAGATAGGTACCTCTTCATTTATATAATATTGTGTAATGCATACTATATTATTTATTAGATATATATGCCAAATATATGTCTCCAAAACATCAACATATGTCTCTTGTGAACTTAATACACCATTTCTTTCAAACAAAAAAATGGAGAAAAGGAACTATATCAATTTCTATGTTCTTACAGAAAAGAATGGGAACCATGTTAATAATTGAGAGGAGAGCTTCCACTTCCAAGAGTCATGAAAATATACACAGAGGATTTCCTCGGTCAATCTTAAAATGGATTTACTTTAAACATGTCCTACATATTCAAACAATTAAAATTCATTACCTCCTTGAGCCTCTTACGATCAAGATCAAGATTTAAATTTGTGGATGGATCTCGAAACCATTGGATAGCTTTTACTGCTGCAGAACAGCCCATGGCATGAGCAGTATAGGAATGACCATGTAAGAGTGCTGTAAGCTGGAACAGAACAAATAGTTTATAAGTGTTAACCTTAAAACGCTGTATTCATGGTAATGCTTTTTCACATAACATAAAAAATGGCGTTTTTAGACTGTTGATGCCTGAACATACAGAAATACATTCAGGACGTACCTTAGAGTCACTTTTAAAGGCCTCAAAAACTCCTTCTGTTGTTACCGTTGCAGCTAATGGCACTATCCCACCAGTCATCAATTTAGCATAGCAGGCAATATCTGGTAAGCAGCCAAGCAACTCTGAAGCAGACTGAAAATAACAGTAGTTGTCAAGGTTTCGGGAAGACATGAGCTAACTTTATTGTGTATTGTCCTTAGAAGATATATTGTGATCTATTACCTCCACACCAAGACGCCAGAACCCTGTGAATACCTCATCAAATATGACAGGAATTTTTCGATTTCTACACTCCTTAACAAGTAATCGCTGGAAGAGTGGATCTATCATGTGCATTCCCCCAGCACCTTGTATTACTGTTTCACAATGTTAAAATCTCAGCCGTATTGGGAACAGAATAAAAAAAAGACTATCACACAGTTTTCCATGTCCATTCCAACAAACAGGAGTACTAGATAAATGTCTGAAAAGCACACTGAGGATGCAATGGTACAACCAAACACAAACTACACATGTATCTGATTTATTTTCCAGAAATCATGCATTTTACATACTTACAGGCCAGGACAGGAACCACAACTGTGCTATTATGAACAGGGTAGTCAGTCATTCCATTTTAAGTTTCTACGACCCTATATTATTGACTGATAGATCCTAACAATTATATGTTGATCCTACAATTTGAGATTCTAGATTCTGCAGCTATCATATGGTCTGCAATCCTACCATGGAACCTCCAATTCAATTGTCACAACCTTGGATATGAAATTATTTTACTCTATACAAACAACCAAGGAGTATACATGTCAAACAATCAATACCCAAGCAGTTCAATGTGATGATGGAGAACTATGTACTTGCCTGGTTCTATAATAAGTGCTGCAACATGCTCTGTGTTACTTGACAGGGAGTATTCTGATAGTTGTTGTGATATGTAGGTTGAATATAAATCAGCTGCATAGGATGAGTCCCTAGTATTGCAAAAGACTTCAGCTAGTGAAGGAATGCCTACAATGTCACTTGTCAGTCAAAGCATGCCTTCAATAAATACCACACATAAATATAATCTGACACCAACTCATTTTTACTGACATTTATCACCAGGGCTCAGATGACCATGCTGTATCGACTGGGGCAAAGAAAGACAGCAGGTCTCGTTTCTAATGAACACTGTTGGAGGATCTAGAAAAAGTCCTCGGCCAGAATACCTACAGAAGAAAAACCACACAGGAATGAATCCGGATTTACTGACTGTGAAACTAACAGCAAGACTGGAGTTCACGGAACAATTGTTCCGTGTCTCGGTAAAAACACACTGTTTTAAAGACAAATCCAGATAGAAAATAGAAATAGTAGTACTACAAAAGGGCAATAGTTGAAAAAGATAATCAGCAAGGGTGCAATATTTCTAGGCATGCAGCATAGTAAGTATGGAGCTCAAACGATGTACCATGGCTGCTGAAGAAAAGATGTATAGGCTGATGGAGCTTGAGCTTCCATCGCACCCAGAGTATCACCATGATATGAACCTTGTAGAGCGAGAACCTAGAGACCAAGGAATTCAATTAATAGGTCAGCAGATCAGAAGGGGCGAACAGGGATTTATAAATCTTAGGTCGAAACTACCTTTTTGTTTCTCTAGATATAATTATTGGATACGAATCAACAACAGAAAAAGAAGTCAGTCGTTGTGCTCGTGATCAACTAAGTTTGACAGCAGTGAATAAATGAAGTGAAGCAAAAACATTATTGATCCTTCGAAATGAATAGTTTGAATATAGTTCAAATTGGGATTAAATCCTAAGGATCCAAATCGAAGTCCCCCTATCCTATCCTATTTACTAATTTGGAACAATATTACCTGGTTTTCCAAATATATAAACTCAACATGTGCAGATGACTACAGCAACCACCATGCATGTGTGAGCTCCTCTACATCAGACAAAAGAGTGCCCATGAAGATTTCTAGATGTGGCGGAGATAGTTAAAGATGGCGAGGGGTTGAGGAAAAAAGCATAGATGTGATGTTTGCCAAGGACTTGCGAAGGAAATGGGGGTGACTGAGTCAAATGAAAAGAGTTAAGGGGCTCATGGTGTTTGCCAGTGTTGATAGCATATGTAGGGCCCTGGCAAGCGGCAGTGGCAGAGGAAACCTTAGCACCTGAGAGGTGTTGATGATCCCAGGAATGGGCCTGAAAACAGCTTTGGAAACTTCCTACCACATACCACACCTCCTCAGGTCTTTCGTGATTACCAAGTTGACTTTTGCACCCAGATCTATACAGCAGGATGTAAGGAAAGGAAAGCATCGCTATGGACGGATGCAAGACCCTGAGGCTGGCGAGTATGGTAACAGAGTTGGAGCATAGCAGTTGCGAGGGGAGTGGTAGGAACCCCAGAACCTGAGCTCAGATTGTAGCTATGCTTGACAGGAGACCAAAGGCATGTTCTCCTTCATTTCTAACTAGAAATGGGGATTTCCAAATTTATGTAGCTCAAGAATTTGTTGCCAATGTGAATTATCTGGGAAATTATTGGAATTCTTAGCAAGAGAAGTGCTTCCATGCTTTTCCAAAAAAAAAATCACAAATCTTAAAGCACTATTAGTTACCATCAAAGGCAAAACCTAACCACTATCCACGTCAGGCTGTTATCCACCCATGTCCAGATCCGCTTCACCCACCTCAAATTCAGCCGTTTTTGCATAGATTTGGGGCACAGGCTATAATTACTGCCGCCATCTCCGCATCAATGACTGCAGTGGCGATGGAGGAGGAAAGGAGAATGTGCCCTCGCTGCTGCCAAGGGTGTTGATCGTGTCGGCTGGTCGTCATCGCGTCGTTGGAGGCCTCCGTCGACAACTAGCTGCTGCTGCCGAGTCGCCCATGCTGGCGCCCGTGCCCCACGATGACGACGACGACCAGCTGGATGGCGAATTGGCGATGAGAAGCCAAAGTAGTAGCACCTGTTAGGAGCTGGAGGGCACGTCAACGACTGGGGGGCTGTGATCCAATTATCTGGTGCAAAGTGGGTAAGGGATAGGCGGGATTAACTCTTCTTATCAGGGCCTTTGATTTGCTTTAAAGGTCGTTCAATTTTTAATTTTAATTTTTTTGCGGAAAGCATAGAAGCACCTGCCTCTTGGCAAACATTCAAGTAATAGTACAGAGTAATGCAATTGCTATGCCATTATGTTAAAATCCAAACAGATTTTGTAAGAACACAGTCCTACCATTTATAGTGAATAAGAAACTCAAGTCCTAACTAATACAGACTATGTCAATGTCAGCTGTTGGGGTCCAGGAGAATTTTGAAAAATCTGTCATGCACTGAATGTCAATCATTCATTTACAAAATGAAGTAATGGGATAAGCATGTTTTGTACAAGAGCAGCAGACCTTTAACTGAATATTTCTTTCATTGGTCATGCTCTTGTCACTGTCCAGCAGAATTCCATGATCAAATGAAAACTTACGAAATGCCATCTTCAGAGCTATTTCAATTGCAGTTGATCCATTATCCGAATAATAAACTCTGGAAGCCCAATCTGACCACGCAATAAATGATATGTTTCTCAGCAATGTGTCTTGGAAAGCAGGACACAAATAACAAAACAAGAACACTTGAACAATTATGAAGGCTCAGATAAGCAATTATCGTTTCACACATGTCTGTTTTACTGTTTCCTTTCTTACGCTAAGCATAATTATCTTCCAATCTCACAAGTGTGGAATTTTGTAGCTAAAAGTATTTAAAACTAATCAGTTTTTGTAGCAATGCAACACTGTTCATTAAGGGGTGACATATATCCATGCAGTTAAATTTTTATAGCATTGTAGTAGATGAAGAACAAGTAAAAGCACTAACCTTTACCAACTCCACCAAGCAAAAGTTCAGCACAACGAAGAGCCGGCTCATGAGCATTCTCTGGAAACATCACATGGCCATACCTACCAGCAGCATAACCCATATCTCTTGCAAGTTCCATCTAATGATCAAAGAGAAGTTTAGGCTACAAAAATGGCCTGTCAATAGTTCAACGCACACAACTTTAGCAATAGAGCACCTGCAATGAGAGTTCCTTAGCAAACCAAGGTAAAAGAGGTTTTGAAAATAAAGGAAGCATAGGAGCAGTAACCTGCAAGTTAGAATCAGGTCCTTGAGTCCACCAACTTGCACATGCATCAAACTGAGGGATCATCATCATCTTGTTGTCTTTAACCTACAACAAGAGTCCACAAAAAGGCTGCTAATCTTCCAAGTTTTATTTCAAAGTAAAATAGAAGTAGACATTGTACAAACCTTGTATGTTGAGAAACTCTCACCACAACGTGAATCAATTACTGTAACAGAATCTACAGGGACAAGATTGTGCTGAGTGAAGGGCCACCACAGTAAATCCTTTGATTTTCTTTGCATACTATTTAACCTCTGAATTCTTCTTGAATGAAAAGATTGCAGGGCATCTTTAAGCAAACCAAAAACTGAAGAGGATTCAGAAAGCCAATCAGTCAGGTCATCTGATGGATCTTCTGGAATAGGTGGCAAGACAAGCACAGGTACCCTAAATAACACAAACACTGGAAAGCTGTCATACCTAATAACACTGAGCCTGCTAGAACATATTTAACGAAATGTAGGACTAAAGTCTGTTACCTATTTCTCAAGTAAGAAAGCAAGAACATGTCATTTGACAAACCGCGATCCTCCAAAATTACTGCACTAATATCATACCCTCTGAGCAACAGAGTTTCATATGCAGATAAAGTGGATGAAATGCCACCAAGACGACCATCTCCAACAAGAATAGTAGGCAACCTAAAGGGCCTGTCAAGAGTTTCAAGTAATCAAAAACTGTGGCAATGCAAATCAATCTAGTATAATGACCTTTAATGAAGTTTGCGTCAACAGCTAATAGGACGTGAAGTAGTATAAATAAATGTAAACAATTCAAGCATAGTTGAGTGATGCCCTGAAATATTTCGTAAGATCACCACAGGTGCTAAGTTCCCAAGAAATGAAAACGTGTCAAAAGAAGAGATGGTAGCCATACATCAGAAATAGTTACGAATGGTCGCCAATATATGTGATTGTTTCCAGCACTCGTAGAATCAAACACACAAACTGCTCCACTTCATAACTCAGCAACTCAACATGGTATCCAACATAAAACCTCAAAAAAAAAAATCAAAGCGGCGAACTGTTAATCACAGTTCGTGTGCTCATTAACCATCATTATTATGTACTTGTGCCAAGTTGCATGCTGATCCTTCCGTCTATACTGATTTCCTTGTAATGGCCTAATGAACTTTGGTGGCATTGAGATCTCTTGTGATTGTGAATATGGATGAAGAACAAACACCACATTAACTAACTCAACCAAAAAGAGTTTTAAAATGGGTGTATATCGCACTAATTGCATTATGCTAAATTTGCACATCATTTCACTTCCTGAATTAATTCAGACTAAGTAGACAACCGCAAAGCCGCAATACACATACAGTATGCAATTCACAAATATTGAATAAATAAAATACAGTAGCATATTTGAGGGTTGAAGAAGCATCGGAACGCACCGGTAGAGATCGCACTGCAGCGTGCCTGACGGGCCTGGGCTGGCCACGCCACCAGCGGTTTCGATCAGCTTCCACACCTCTCCCTCCCCCTCCCCCAAATCCTCCCCCTCGACAAGGCACGCCGCCAGGCGTGACCGCACATGCGCGTCCTCCACAGCCATCCCTTCCCTCTCCACCGCCAGGTGCGGCGACACAGCCTCCCGCCACGCGTACAGCGTCCTGCAAGTCAGAATCTTCCTGACCGTCTCTCCCTCCCCAGCGTAGGAAAAGGCCGCCTCCTCGGGGGAAGGGGGCGGGGGTTCCAAGGATGGGGAACATGAGAGCGTGTCGAGGGAGGCGACGAGGCGCGCAGCGGTGGAGGGGCGGAGGAGCGCGGGGACCCTGCGGAACAGGAATCCGGCATCGGAGTCGGCGGGGAAGCCGGTCTGGAGCGGCTTGAGGTAGAGGACGGCGGAGGGGGAGGCGGTGGGGGAGCGGAGGAGGGAGGCGGCGAGGCCCGCGGAGACGAGGGTCTTGCCGACGCCGGTGTTGGCGCCGAATACGGCGAAGGTCGGCGAGGCGAGAGGCAAGGCCGAGGAGAAGGAGGAGGAGTAGTGGCGCCGCCGGCGAGCATGGGCGAGTAGGAGGCGGCGGAGCATGGCTGCTGGCTTTGGGTTTTGGGTAATGTTTGACGGGGTTTTGTGGAGAAAAGCAGAAGCGTGTGCTACAGAAGTACAGAGTCCATTTGAAAAAAAAAACTTACGGAGTACTTCTAGTTCTAGAGATCAAATGGTTAGATCTGAATATTTGATGGAAAACGATTACTATCTACTCTCTGCTCTCTTGTTTTATAATTTTTGTCGAAATCTTACATATATCTAGTCACTTTTTAAGAATACATACATCCATCTTTAAACAAATTTGAGACAAGAATTATGAAAAAGAGGGAATACTGTATATTTTCTCGTCTATACATTTTCTCTCTTCATGTTCTTACAAAAAATCAAGAGCACTCAACGAGCTACATCTGAAAACAATTCTGTATGTTTGGTTTTTGTAATTTATATTGTATGAAGAATGGTTGGGTTTTAAAAACTGAAACTTTTTTGGCTTGGGTTGAATTCACGCACAATGTGGATTAGTTCAGGTGCAAAAGGATAACTAATGTGGGGTTTTTCAGGTGCGAAAGGATAACCAAGGGTTCAGTTTTAGTTTGTGTAGTTGGAGCAAAGTTCCATGGTTTGGTTTAGCTAGAGAATTTTTACGGTACCCTGGCACTCCATTGTATAGAAAGGAGTACCAAACAAATCCAACCGTTCATATGGGAGGGATATGTTAGACTTTTTAGTTGTCTTTTTTTTTTCAATCGTCCTAGCCTGGTGTTCCCTTCGCCCTCGCAGACACGCACTGCCGTCCGCAGTTCTAGTTTTCTCTCAATCCTCGCCGGCAGGAAGAGTGTTTATTATTTCAACAGCTTATTCAGCACATGAATTTTAAGAAGAAGGAAACATGTATTTACACATTCCGTTTAATTACCGCTTCGAGTGAGACGAGGTGCCAAAATTCCCTAGTTTTGTCAATTGAGGAACTAAAGTCTATGAAAAAAAAATTAAAAGCAACTTCTACTTGGTGCCAATCGAGAGATGAAAAAAAATATTTTTTCCCTTCTACAAAACACTGTAACAAAATGTTGTTATGGTTCTTTTACTCTTATTATAGATAGGCCTGTGAATGGTCCATGAATTGAGCCATAGCTAAAGAGCTCTTTTACGATACTCCGAAATTACTATGGACCGTCTATTCGATGTAATCTAATGGCTAATACGGCATGGTACTCCATCAGAAATTTTTAGGAGTACGTACTAAAAATAGGTGGAGTACCTTAATGTGAAGGGCAAAATTGTGCCAGTTGGGAGATCGTGTGGATGATCAGATTTTTTTTGTTTCCTAAATTACTGTATGATCAATTTGGAAAGCCAATAGGGAGATCGCATAGGAGAGGCCGCTGGCTTGCCGTAGAGTTGCCGGTGGATGGAATTAGATCGATCTGGCCATAAGAATTGAAGAAGAGGAAGTACTAAAATTATTAAGCGGATCTGGGCTAAGGAATGAAAGAAATCGGAGGTTGAGTCTGAGGATCGAGAAAAAACTAGAACTGCGGACGGCGGTGCGTGTCTGCGAGGGCAAAGGAAACACCAGGCTAGGTCGATTGAAAAAAAAAGACAACTGAAACGTCTAAATTATCCCTCCAATATGGACGGTTGGATTTGTTTGGTACTCCTTTCTATACAATGGAGTGTCAGGCTGCCGTAAAAACTCTGTCAACTAATCAGCTAACGATGTACTAATAGGATGTTGGAACTTTTCATGCCTGCGCAGTTTGCCCGCAAAGAAGCATGACCATAGCTGTTGGAATTGGATCATGCTAGTTTTGCTTTCTTTCCCTTTTCTGCTGGCAAAACCGGTCAGGAGTTGAGATTTCTGCACAGGCCGCCAACGCAAGAAATGAGTGACCCTGCTTAGTATACATGCACATCCGGATGCAAAAAACAAAAGGCATCTCTCAATATAAATATGGTGTGATACGTAGACACATCACAGGTCTTCTTAAGTTATATTTTTCGATAGAATCAGTCCTAGTGCGGAGGGAGTTAAGAAATATTTGATTGCCATGGAGGACTGGAGCTGCAGTTTTAAAATTTGAACCACATGAGAAATTGGAGCAAAACAAATCCACTTCATATTCCCATGTTAATAGTTTGCCGCCAGTCTCAACCACAACATGGACACGGTACCTGGTTTTCTCTGTGTTGCTGTCAAACTTCTCCTTTGACAGTGCAACAACATCGTGCCCCGTGCAGAGGCTATGTGCAACTAATTCGTCCTGTAGCAGCAACCAGATGAGCACCTTGTCCATCCCACTTTGAGCTAGCTTCTTAATGAAAGAACACCATTTTCTTTGTTTAATAGTAGAAGATCCCCATAGTCCTTTTTGCGCAAAAAATATTGACTTATTGAGCGTCACTTGCATATTTCTCTGGTTGTGCTTCCACGCTAGCCTCTTTACCTTGTACACACTTCGCCCCATGCTACCATAGCTGACAATGTCGGTCTAGATTGGCAAATCACTCCATGTTGGCGGCAAGAGTCTTGGTCTCTTGCACCGTTGGCGAATAGGAGATGGTGGACAAGAAAATACAATTAATCATGTTTAAA
This sequence comes from Brachypodium distachyon, assembly GCF_000005505.3. Taxonomy (NCBI): domain Eukaryota; kingdom Viridiplantae; phylum Streptophyta; class Magnoliopsida; order Poales; family Poaceae; genus Brachypodium; species Brachypodium distachyon. Next base: position 17,581,129 of record NC_016133.3, read on the forward strand.
TGTGTGAGCGTTATTTTGAAGAAATTCTATGCCAACCTATAACAATTGATCAATTGCATGGATTGGATCAACTGATCAACAAGATGATGTTTCTGCCATATATCCATGGTTATATGAACCATATTGCCGCAAAGAAATATTGTTTTCTTAAAATTTCTTGCTATTTTGAGATCTCAGCTGAAATCATCTCAATTGCAGTTCAGAGTCTTGTGACAAGAGGCGAACTGAGCCCACCCAGGTTTCTTGTGGTGAAATCAGCCCACCCAGGTTCAAGTCCCAGACTTGGCATGGGTGCTCGCATTTCCTGAATTTATTCTAGACTTTAACTGAGGTTGTGCTTTCAGTGGGAGTGACGTACCCATCAACTACGAGGCGCCTGCGGTGACTTCGTCAATCTCAAGATGATCGGCCGGTGGCTCAGTCTCTCGGAGCTGCTCATAGGGGTAGGGTGTGCGTGCGTCCGTTCATAGGGGTGAGTGTGCGTGCGTGTGTGAGTGCTTGCGTCTGTACCGTGTTTCCTCAGGAAAAAGGTATCGTGACAGGAGGGCAGAGGTTCTCTGCTGAAATAAAAGAGTGAATTCCCTTTGTTTTACCTTGTGTTTTATTTTATTTTTGACAGCAATTACCTCATTTAGTGAAAATTCTATTTTCTTATCCCATTTAGCAAAAGTTCTGCTCCCCCATTTAAAAATTTCACCCCATGAACTTCTCCAAATTATGACAAATCAAGCCACGACGCACCTTGAAGCTGCCTTATTATATAATCATCTCGAGCTCCGTCAGCATCCTCTTCACCGTCGGGATCCCATAGCTCGGAGCTATGAATGTGTCTGACAGGGATTCTCCATCGTGTTAAGCCTGATCTACAGCCTGGCCGCGTGCGTCTTGGCGGTAGGAGCTCAGTGCACGTGAGATCAGGGACTGCAGCATCCCCGGCGACGCCTCCAGCCAAATTTTCATGACGTAACACTTTAACTACGCGGAAAAGTACTTTCCCTGTGCCCGCGTCGCTCTCGGGCGCGGCTCGGGCGAAACCCTAGCCGCCGCCCCCTTCCCCCCGGGTCCTCCTCTCCCCTCGCCCTCGCCGGGACGGTGGCGGGACCTTTTCCCGTGGCTCTTGCTGGCGGATCTCGTACGATGCGGGGCCGCGCGCACGAGGGCTTACGGTGGCGGGGGCCGGCGGCGCGTGGGCGTGCGGCGGTGGCGGCACGGCGCGGGCTGCGAATGGGCCAGCGGCGGCGGTTGTCGGCGTAGAGGGGGCGCACACGGTAGCTGGCACCTGTTGGTGGTTGGCGGTGACGCGGTGGTGGATGGCAAGCTCCATGTGCTTCTGACGCCACTCCTTCCTGGGTGTGCGTAGCGTTGGATGTCCCTGCTGCAGGTCGGTTGTTCGCGTGTGCGGGGTGGAGAGTGGCATAGCCTCGGTGAAAGCCGTGCTCTGGCCTTGGCTGGGGCCAACGATGGCGATGCCCGTGGGCGTCGTTACCTTCTTGAAGGCATTGTTGTTTCGGCCTTGCTACTCTCATTGATCGGGCTCCGAGGGAAACCTAAGATCCAGTGTCGGATCGAGCGATGGCAACGCTCTCTGCGTTGCATTCCTCCTTGGTGGCATCGCTTTTGGAGTTCGCACCTGCCGCGGGTCCAGTGATTGTGGGTGGCTCGTCTGTTGGGAGTCTGTTGGCGGCTTTTGTGGCAGCGACGACGGTGTTGAGCGGAGGTTGGGCTGCGGCGATGGTTCTGGTAGTCGGTCTTTTCGACATGTCCGTTGGATTTCTAGGGTTGGTTTTGCTTCATCGTTGCGGAGTTGGAGTCGCCAGCTCAGAGCAGTGATGCGTGATGACGATGACTTGATGAGAGGTGGTCTGATCCCTGGGTTCCTTGTTTGGCGCAGGCCTTGCATATTGCCCCTCTGAAGCTCGCCATCAGAATCGGCGTCTTTTGTTCGCTAACGAGGGTGGCCGACTGTTTGGCATGGGCCGACGCGAGCTTCGGTGCCTACAGAGGAAGATTCTCCGTTCTTGGATGTTGGTGGGGGGAGTCGGAGTCGCCAGCTCAAGAGAAGTGCTTGTGTGATGACGATGACTTCTGTGTGCAACCGCGACGACAATTTTTCCTTTTGCAGTGTGCGTTGAGTGAGTGTGGGTAGCCAGGTCGGCCAGTGTGGTCCTTGACGTGGTCATGTTCCATGACGGTGCTACGGCATTTGTTACGGTTTTTGCCCGGTTTTTCGTTAATTAGCTGGGCAACTCTATTCTTCTTAATCAATGGATAGAGTCCTTTGGAATCCGGTTCAAAAAAGAAACTCATGACATTCGGCGAGCCTGTTATTTGGATATAACACCGGGAAGCTGCCGCCGAATCTAAAAAGTGGGCCTGCCTGGTCAGAATTTTGGGGAGATGAGATTAAAATTTTAAATGGGGTAAAGCCTTGTACAACTTCTGCTAAATGGGGTAAGAAATTGAAATTTTCGCTAAATGGGGTAATTGATGTGAAGAATTTCAAAATAGAGGGTAAAAAATGGAATTCACTCGAAATAAAATAAAACGGAAATGTGCACCTTCTTTGATGGTGTTTTTGTGTTACACATACGTGTGATATTTAGAAGAAAAGAAATCCTACCATTTTTCCTCTTTCTGATGCATCAAAGGCGATGTTCTCATATGACTCTACTCTTTTTCATGGATGCGCATCCTGTTAACAATGTCTTGGTCAACAATTCTCGTAGTAGGTTGGTAAGATTTCGATCTTGAAACGACCTTTGCTTTTGGCCGATTAGGGTTTTATTCCTTTCATGTGGGCCTTTCGATCTCCTTATTTGTACTAACTAACTCTCTTTTGAAATTTAAGACATTCCCAATGTGTTTGCTTGTTCTGATGCTTTCTCCTCCCCTTTCTGGAAAGATGTTTTTTGGGCCTCCCATGCAGCAAAACTAGGATATTTTTGGAAAATTGGCAATGGGAAAAATGTTAAATTTTGGGAAGATCAATGGATAGGAAGCTCTAGCTTGGCTAGGAGAGGTTTCTCACCCCATCTTATGCAACTTTGGCACGATCTGGTTGCTTTAATATCCTCTGCTGCAATTTCTGAAGATCCAGACCAACTAGTTTGGAAATTGAACAACAAAGGTGTATACACCACTAGCTCTTTATATGCCGTGGTCAATTTTAGAGGGATCACACATGTATTTGTGCAAACTGTTTGGAAACTACATTTGCCCCCCAAGCTTCACACCTTCCTCTCGTTGGTTAGCCATAACAGGATCCTAACTAGAGATAATTTGCATAAGAGACAACATGTTAACGATCTTACTTGGATGTTCTGAACCTGAAACTATACAACATATGTTCTTTGACTGTGTTGTGCCCACACTCATTTGGGAATTCATGAGTTTACTGCTGGGGAAAAACCTGGGCCCTAGCCTAGAACAAATTGCACATTTCTGGGTGAGAAATAGGAAAAATGAAGTACTCAATATGGCTACAGCAGCTGTTCTTTGGTCATTATGGAAATGTCATAATAATCTCTTTTTTCGTTCCTCTGCATGGTCTTCGATGTAGGTGATCTTGCGAATGGTCCTGCTACACCTACGGTCATGGAAGCCTCTCTGTTCAAGCGCAAATCAGGACGTTCTAGCACGTATGCTTCGACGGTTGGAGGACAAGTCGGTGGAGATCCCAAGGCTTCGCCTGAGATGAAGAAGAGAAGGGCGATCTCGATGCTGACACTCAACGCCTGCCAGGGTATCATGTCGATGTCCCTCCAAGACTCCTCCCCGTGAAGACCCAATCCTCGATGATAACTCTGCTGTCATTTTGTCCAGCTCTCATGCTGAAACTGTAATTGCCTGGTTAGAGGTGCTGGAACTACCCATCGTTGTTTAGCAATAGCATTAGGGCCTTTGTGGCCGGAAGCTCGTTGGAACCCAAACCGCCGAGAGAGATATTTTGGTCTGTTTCGTTCATATGAATGGAAAAGGGCCAGAAGCCCTGACTTTCTAAAAAAAATTAAGACATTTTGGTAGGCTATCGTGACTTCTTGCCACAATTGGATGGACATAGCTCATGCCACAAGTTCAAAGGGAAAAACACATATTAGTAAAATAAATATTGTTTGGGACTTGTTTCATGTTTCTTGCCTGAACTTGCTTACAACTTGTAAATAGAAAAAGAGGGTTACTGGCTTCAAATGTACGCCCTAGATAAGTAAAAATGCAAAAAGAGAGAGAGAGAGAAAAGAAGATCGAATTGAATTCTTCAAGTCTTCAAAATTACATTTGTATACTGTTATCAGGAAAAAGGATTATATTTTCATGTGGGCCCTGGTTGTGGCAGCCTTGTGTCTTAAATGATGGTTAGTCCTCGGTGTATTTAGATTATTCATTATTTAATCTTTTAAGGCTCTGTTTGGAACTAAATAAGTACTGGGGAGCACAGAAAAATTACACCCAATCCAAGGTTGGCTTAAATGGTGAACCATCCTCTTTTTTTTAGAAAAAGACCATCCGGTTCTCCAAGTCAGTTTTTTTTTAGGTGAAAGACTGTAAGCAAAAATGCCTACAGACATATATTAAAAATGAAGGAACTGTACAGGAAAAAAAATTACAAGATTATCTCCAAGTCAGTTTTGAATCCATTGTTAAGTTAGCTATTGCCTATTGGTCAACATGAATCTCTTGCCTAGAAAATGCGTGATTACACACGCCCACATTTTGCTAGCATGCAAGTTTCTGCTTCTTGTTGCAACATAGGTGTCTAAAACAGAACCTCATGAACGAAACCACGTGATGTGTAATGTATGCATAAACAAAGGTAAAAACGGGATGATCAAGATTGTATCCAAATAAGATGTCGTAGCGCTGTTATCAATAGTGAAGCTAGAGGGGGATGTCACATTGTTTCATAGTGATAGCGAGTTTCATAATGCTTTCTTCTTTTCTTCGCCCAATAGCTGTGGACATATATATGGAGTTTCGAAATAAGTAGACATGAGGTACTGGAGTAAAACAAACAATTGCAACATATCCACTGAATCATGTCCAAAAGTAGTTGCATAGTGTGGTGGGCATATTTGTCCTGGTGAGTTGTTAGGCTCATCATTCCAATCCAACCAGCGCTGCAATTTTTTCGAACCGGGCTAAACCCCCTTTCCATTAAAGCAAAACAGAACATATATATAACAGTTTGTCAAAGAGTTCGAAGCAATATCAGAAAACCCAGTACTAGTCCGGCGATGGCACCTAATTCAGGAAATGTGATCGAACACACACGTCAAGTTTAAGACTTGAATTTGGGTGAGCTGGTTTTACCAAAAAAAATCAACCATTTGAGCTATGTTCGGTTCGCTGTTCGTGAATAATTTGGTGTACTTTCTGTCATGTTTCTTGTATTTTGAAGTTAACGGCGATTGTGTCGTCCGCCGCAATGGCTGCCCAACGTCGTTGCGGACTGTGGCAAAATTATCCTCTAATCTTGATTTATCATCCATGTACAAAAATATCCCTTCTTAAGTAGTTTTGAGATCGGTGCGCTTTGATTAAAGTGACGTGCAGAAGGATGAAATAGCATTTGCACACGCCAATTTCCTCATGGAATGGGCGACCAAGACATTAGATCATGGTTCAGCCATGCGGTGCGTGCGTGAACGAACAAACTCAAACTCTCGGTGATTATCACACGAGAAACAATTATATATCATGCTTTGATAGAGAAAACGGGTGCCACGTGAGATCAAAGCCGGCCTTATGGTGGTTGGTTCCTTGTGGTGAACCAGCCCACCCAGATTCAAGTCTCCGACTTGACGTGGGTGCTCGCATTTCCCTGGATTTATTGCAGGAACTAACCGGCGTTGTGTTTTCAGTGGGACTGACGTACCCGTCAACTACGAGGCGCATGTGATGACTTCGTTAATCTCAAGATGATGAGCCGGACCAGTCTCTTGGAGATGCTCATGGGGGTAGAGTGTGCGTGCGTGCGTACTTGTGAGCGTCTACGTCTGTACCGTGTTTCCTCAAAAAAAAAGAGCTGGCCTTAGACCAGTGCTTTGGTATGTGACGGATTTTTTAACCCTCACGCCTGAAATTCGCTTCCAATGGGCTCAGGACTAAAGGGGATGATTTCAAAAACAAAACAAAAATCTCGGTGATTAGTTCTCAGGATCACGTTTCAACAACAATCGGTGTAATTAGTGGATTGAAACACCCTTTTTCAATTAAAGGGGCATGTTTTAATTCCCACCCGTGATCTAGATAAGATGGCCGGGTGTCCGGAAGCAAAGCTCTTCTCATATTTCATCGCGCATGATGCAATGATCTCTAGGTGGTAATTGAATGAAGAGGTATAAAATAACTTTTGCTCCTTATTCAAATAAATAATCACTCTATTATAAAAAAACACTCTTTTATTAACTAGCTAAAGATGTACTAATATGCTTGTTCGCACGAATTAAGGATGCATGACCATACCTGCCTGATCATGCTAGTTTTGCTTTCTTTCATCTCTGCTGGCAAAATCAGTTAGGAGTTAAGGAATCTGCTCATGGCCAGATCGAAGGCAAGAAATGGGTGACCATGTTAGATAGTGTACAAAAGCCATTTCCCAGTATAAATATGGTATGCATGATACGTAGACAAATCACATGGTCTTGTTAAGTTAAGAAAAAAAAATTATTGTGATGGAGGATTGGAGCTTTCAGTTTTACGTTAGAACCATATGAGAAATTGGAGCAAGACAAACTAACTTTATTTCCACGTTGCTACTTTGTTACCGGTCTCGATCACGGTATGGATGCAGTATCTGATATTCCTCGTGTTGCTGTGAAGCTTCTCCTTCAATGCTTCAACGCCGACACGCTCTGGGCAGAGGCTATATGCAACCCGTTTTTCACGTACCAGCAAGCTGCTGAACACCTTGTCTGTCCGGTTCTGAGACTCCTTTTGCACGAACATTTTTCTTGAGCACTTTTACAGTATCCCTAAATTCCTATGAACTCGGCTGCTCACCTGGACTCTTTTGTCATGCTCTGGACTCAAATTTCTCGGATCGATCTGACGGCTGATTTTGACAAGATTGAGTGGCTGGTTAACTCGACAGGAATTTACCCTGCTAATTCTGCATATAATGTGCAATTCATTGGAAGAACCCCTGCGCCACACCTTAATGCAATATGGCATATCAAGGCTCAAGGAAAAGTGAGATTCTTCTTATGGCTGCTGCTCTTAAACAGCCTTTGAATTGCAGATCGCCTGGACGTGAGGGGATGGCCCCATGATGATGTCTGTTGCCTATGTGATCAAGTGATGGAATCTGCCTCTCACATCTTGCTGAATTGTTTCTTTGCGAAACAAATTTGGTTTGAGATTAGGAATATTTGCTAGAGTGCTGCCTCTATTCCCGGATCTTCTTCTAACCTGAAATCGTGGTGAACTAGGCTGCTGAAGATTGGTCTAAAAGGAGAATGCTCATGTCTTCACTATAGCTGCCTATACGGTTTGGAATTTATGGACAGAGAGGAACAGAAGAATTTTTCAGAAGGAAAGCTTGAGTGTTAAAGGTGTCTTTGTACTAATTCGCGAGGAAATTCGCCTCTTTCATGATGCTTTCCAAGTTTCCTGAATTTATGTCTGGTCTATATTCAGTTTGTTTGTTTTTGTTCCTCACCCTTTCAGATCATTTCGTTTCTGATCTGTCTTTGTAAAGATCTCCCCTCTTCTTATTGACCCGCAGTAATAAAGTGTTGTTTGTCCGTAAAAAAAAATCCTATAGACCTGTTGCATGGATTGGTTGAGCCGCCGGCCGCCGCTCACCCACCCATGTTGATCTGTTCATTCCGTTTCGGTAGAAATCACCATGCGCAACCGTCACGGTTTTGGTCAGTAGAAACCTAATACTAGGTTAAAATTCCTTCCAATAAAACAAAAAAATTATAAATTTCTAAAATGATAGATAACTATCACGAATAAAGCCACTGTGAACCCCATAAAAGGAGTAGTCCCCAACCTTTTTCATGGTGTTTTGTGTTTTTCTTGTAGAGAAAAATATATTTTGGTCGCTAATTGGCAGCAAAGTATAGAAATAGTCCCTCATATCAACTCTAAATCGCATACATAGAGTACGTGTAATGTATGCGAGATTACAGAGTGCACACGCGTTTTTGCTACTCGCATGCAAGTTCTGCTTCTTCATGCGAAAACTGGTCCGTAAAACAAAAACCTCATGAATGAAACCACATAACAAGCACGTGTAATGTATGCGTGAATGGAGGCAACAATGGGCTGATCGAGATGGCACCCAAATGTGAAAATATCACAGGTTATAAATGGGGCATCACATTTTGTCGTAGTGATAGTTCCGCAATGCTTCTATTTTTTCTTTGACAAATACGTCGGGTTTCAAAATATTTAGGTCCCTGTCCTTGAGGTACTGGAGTAAAACAAAGCGTTGGCACATGTCAACAGAAAGCTGCCCAAACATAGATACATTCTATGGTGCTCATCTTTCTCATAGTGAGCTGTTAGCGTTGGTACATGCCATTGATGATCGTTGCAATGGCTCGGTGTGTGAATGACATCAGGCGGCTGGTAGCTGTCCATGGTTGCACCGTCAGTGTACAAGCTCTTGAAGAGCTCAATTGAGACATAAGGGCATCGGTTTTGTTGTGTAGTATGACAATAACATCATCTTCCTTCCACTTCTTTATGCCTGCACTGCCACTGCCTCATAATAATTTCCGACCCCAATAATATAAACTACACTATGAGGATGTTCTTCGTTTTGTGAAAATATTCACGGGAGGGCATCTATCTGAGATTTAATATTATTCCCACACGTACGTTAACGACTGGCTTATTTTCGTTTGTTTGAATCATATGATTGAATTTCAACTAGTACTTGACCAATATAACCGGGAACATATTTTTTGAATCTGACCAACTTTTTTTACACCGGGATTTCTCCCCTTTTCATTACTTAATTTTTTGTATTTGATTAAAACTCGTGAGCCACTGATAATTCTCTTTGAACCAAAATGTATTATTTTTATCAGTGAAATTTCTGAAACTTCTGTAGAATCTCGTGAAAACAAGAAACATATTCTTACTGTTCAAAAAAAAACATTGTGAGGTTCTCTTCGAGACAGGAGGAATTTGGGTGTGATTACTTCAAATGACCCCAGCAGCCCCAATTCGCGCGTTCATCTTTGGATCAGGCTTAGCTAGGGATGTTCAGCCCCAGACAAAACCTTAGAGCATGTACAATGCAAGGTGCTTAGACAGGTGCTTACGAAAATAAACCAAACACTTTTTTAAGCACCAGTGCTTATTTGTATAGAGAAGGTGCCAAGTTAGGCATCTGCTTAGTCTAAATAAGCATCAATGATTAACAAAAACCGATTAATTTTTCTAAACACCCACCTAGACATCTTGCATTGTACATGCTCTTATGGAGATGGTTCCCTGACGGTGGTCGAGCACGTACGCCGCTAGAACTGCATGCGAGATGCAATTAGCCGGCTTTTTCCAGTTCTTTAAACATTTGGAGAGTAAATATCAAGAAACCATATTTTTTATGGCAGCACAACTTTTAAATCAGTTCTTCTCGAGTGACCCAAATCTCGCAGTTGAGCATGTTTGACGGGATTTCCGACAAACAGGCCCATCAGTCAGCGTCGCTTGGAATGGACCTGGTCCGAAGCACCCCAGGGCCGGCGGGCGGCCGTCCAGGGGGCCTATCCGTTGGCTTCCTTTTGTGTTGTTGCTGAGAAAAAAGAAAAGGCCTATCCGGCGGCCCAGTTCAAACCTAGGAGGCAGCAGCGGAGCGGCCCAGTGGTTTTCGGGCCCCCAAAATCGCATGGCCAGCCCGGCCCGCCTTGTAGCACCCCTTTCTTCTTCCCGTCACGGGACCAGAGCGCCGCACGGCGGACACGCCTCGCCCCAGCGCCCGGAGAGCGGCCACGGCCCTGGCCACCCGGCGCGAGGCCCCTCCGCTGTTGGTCAATGCATCCAGAACCGCCTCCGGCTGCACGCGCCGGCGCCGCAAGCCGCGCGCTCGGACGACTTGGAGGCGTACAGAGGAGACAGCCGGTCAATTCCATGGCCTGCAGAGGATCCTGACGGTCGCGCTGGTCAATTCCACGGCCGGTGGACGCAAAGTCGCCGTAGCCGGCCCCGCCATCGGCCGTGTCGTCGTGCGAGCCGCGCGCTTGGAGGAGCTGGCGCCTGCCGCGTCACTTGGAGTTGGCCGGGGAGCTCGCGCATGGAGGAGGAGCGGGTCGGGCGAGTCCCGCACAGCCGCCGCCGCCGCCGCGCGCTCGGACTTGGAGTCGTTAGGCAAGCTGACATGTGGGCTAGGGGGTAAGATGCAGGTTAATGGGCCAGGTCTATTCCGACATGGCGGTGGGCTCCACCTGTCAGAAAATCCCGTCAAACATCCTTGACTGCGAGATTTGGTCTACTTGAAGAGACATGCCTCTGAAGTTGTGATTTTTTTCACGTGATTAGCGACAAATGTGGTTCCTTATTATACATCCCTCTGAAGTAGTGGTCCCTTATTTGGAAGAAAAAAAAATCAAATGCGGATGTACAAAGTTCAAAATATATATTTTGAAAAAGAAATCTTTTGGGAAGATATTTTACCGACGTATACTTAACTGGTATATGGAATTGTCATGAGAAGATACATTGATGGACTTGTAGTGTGTGTAAAAATAACAAGAATAGGGAGCCAAAAAAATTCTTAAATTGCCTTTTTTTGTACCCTTTTCACAGATCGGAAAGAAGTGAGAATTGTTTTTCAGAAGAACTCTTTGGAGCACATAGTACATGCTCCATCATTAACATGTGAGATTGTTCTCATATTAAAATATTCTCGCACATACAGCGTTCAGCTCACTAATTAAATGTACATGACAGAAGTTGCCGGTGCCCGGTAGTTTCCTTAACAATTAGGAGAAAAATAGTTCTTGCAGTTCTAAGAAACTTACTCTACGTTTTGACTGTTCAAAAGAATACACACACAAAATGTTACCTTTTCGGGATTCGAGGATTAGGAGACATATATAATTTTGAGTCTATGTATGTCTTTCTTTGTGTTTGTCTTTTGCATGGTGCACTGCATTCATGACTGATTCTGAGTGGACAATTCGTGTTGCAGGCCAGGCCGGATGAGACTCGCGCGTGCTGGTCTCAGTTCAGCTCGATCGACCAATCCATCAGGAGAGATTCTCCGCCAAATATTACTACTCCACACAGAGATCTTCAAAGTGAGCGTGAGGCCATGGTTTCTTTACGGCGAGTTCAGGAGGAGAATTCCATACACGTACGTACAGCTATAGCACAACCACTGAGCAAGACAGCAAGTTCAGACTATTACCAAATGTGCATTTGACCATGCATCATCCACGCACCTTTAATTACTGCAGGGCTTTGCAAGATATATCTCCTGCAACTATTGGTAGACTAGATGATAGGTAGCTAGCTAGCTAGACTACCTACATGCATGCATATGTTGAAACGTACACAGTGTGACACTGTCCCCTAACTATTGTTCATAAAGATCTTGTTTTGTGTACACGTTGAAAGATGCATGCATGCATATAGGAAGGTAGATGGTTGTGAATCCAAAGGCGAGGGTGCACGTTTGCTTTGGCTTTGGCCCCCGGGTGTCATGTCGACCTACAGTAAGGAAAGAAAGCTAGCCCCTGCACCCTGCACACATTCCAAGTATACGTCAATCAGTATTGCCTACAATAGGTGGTCTTTGCCCTGCTAGAATCTTGGTTGTGTACTGTCGATGGACATCTCTTCTCTCTGGCTGATCTCTCTATCTCTCTCTATAGATCTCTCTCCATCCTAAACATGCCCAAACACATACACCACGTAAATTGACAGAGATATATCATTTATTGTAAATTAAGATCCACTCCTCCCTTCCTAAATGTAAGAAGTCATATAGCTTTGTTCTAAATTAAACTTCTTAAACTTTGACCAAATTTATAGAAAAAATCCACCAACACCCACAACTCTAAATTAGTTTATTAAATCCATCATAATTTATTTTCATAGTACACTTATGATATTGTAGTCAGCTTGCTTTGAGCCAATGAATATTTTGAATGGATAGGGGCCGGCCACCCTTCCCGAATTTGCTAAAAGGAATGTATATGAATCGGATTTTGTATCCTGTTGTTGTTTCTAATGTGGAGTCTTAGCTTTTCCGGAAGTTGAACTTTTTAAAATTTGACCAAATTTATTAAAGAATCTACGTACCAACACTTCATCATAATATATATTCTCATAGTACACTTATTTGATATTTGAAGGTGTTAGCTAATATACTAAGTGCATGCATCCATGGGCAACATTGGACCACCATGCATGTAAGTGCAGCTAGCAGTGATGTGATGTTATGCTCTCTAGGCTCTAGCTAGGTGTGCTTCTCCTGAACTCTGCATGCAGTGCAGCCCTAGCTGCTATATAGTGCCCATGCCAGGCTCTAGCTAGCAAAGCATGCATGCACAGTGATATATACCCCGCCTCACGTGCATGCACCGTACGCCAAGGCAGGGAGAGCCACGATCGAAGACCGGCCGGCCGGTCAGTGTTTGACGTGGGTTTTTGAAGCGATTTGTTTCGTGAGTATAGCATGGGAGAATGAGGCCGGGCAAGCCTCATGGTTTGCCCATTTCCATGTTGGTCCGCACTTGTCCAACTCGAGTGGCTGTTACACGAATACATGCATGCTGGCTTAGTTGATCACACGTGCACAAGTATATACTCCCTCCGTCTCATATTAAGTGACTTTCAGTTACATGTATTTAGACGTTTTTAGACATGAATACTTTCAATTACATGTATTTAGACGTTTTTAGACATGAATACATTCATATTTAGGCAAATTTGCACTTAATATGAGACGGAGACCGTATAATATATGCATGCACGGATAGAAGAAATTAAAGTGGCCATGGATGGATGGATTGAGAGATCTCGAGGGAGAGACTGGTGCATAATCAATCAATCAATTCTTGGCATGGCTACGCAGTCCAATACTCCAATGTTGAGCTAGTCCTGGATAGATGCGAGCTTGGGGATTGCACGTGGTCAAGAGAGAGAGATCAGCATTGGTGTGTTGCGTCCTGCAGCTTGTAAAGGTGTGTTGGATGATCCTGGACTGGAGTGGCCCTGCAGTTTGTTATCCAAGGAAAGATTTTCGCTGCACACGTTTGACAAAGGGGAGATGGCATTACCGAGGTATCCATATCTATATCTAGGTCAGTTGAATGGCCCGGTCACGCACTCAGTTGGACCCACATTGCAAGCACCAAACAGTGAAAGGCAACTAGTAGTACTCCATACGTGCGTGACCTACAGTACCCACCGCTGTTCCCGGCCAGGACTCTGTCTTCTGCGATAACTGATCTAGCCAAGTCCAGAGCCATGATAGCACTGCTCAGGGGAGAGAGAGGGAGTAGTGGACTCATCCATGAAAGTGACCAACACAAAAACAATCAGGGGGTCGATATGATCTAGTACAAATACCAAGTGCTGCTTCACTCCACTTGTCACTTTATTCATCTAGTCCAGCTGCTTCAATTCTACCTTAGCTAAGCTAGCCAGCAACTTCAGTGAAGCTCAAGCTGATCAAGGACGGCCATGGAGAGCAGGAGCACGAGGGAGCAGCAGCCATGGAGCTACAGCTGCAGCTTCCCCACGAGCTTCGCGTGGCCGCCGCGGTCGTACCAATGCAGCTTCTGCAGGCGGGAGTTCCGGTCGGCGCAGGCCCTCGGCGGCCACATGAATGTCCACCGGAGGGACAGGGCCAGGCTCAGGCACGGTTCCCCTCCTCCTCCTCCTAACCCTGCAGCTTCTGCAAACCCCAACCCTAGATGGGCTGCAGCAGCAGCAGCGATCCCCAATCTCAACTATCCTCCTCCGCCACCAATGGCGCCGCCGCCATCGCTGTACCGTCCGCACAGCAGAAGCAGCAAGAGCCATGAGCGCTCGTTGTCGGTGGCGGCGAAGGCGAGGGAGCTGGAGGTTGAGGTGAACCTTGAGCTTGGGGTGGGGGTTGGGGTGCAGTGCTGCGCGGAGGAGGAGGATTGCCTGGACCTTGAGCTTAGGCTCGGGTACTCCTGAGTCCTGATTGGCCTATTATTTTCTAGCTAGCTCAGTTTGGTCGTGTTAGTTTGTTGCTAATTCTATCTTCTATTGAGATCTGTCTATTGAGTCAGCCCCCTGTCTGTCTGTCTATTGAGTAGTTAATTATTTCAAACTAGAAGAATGCCTGAACTATAGTTATTAGTTATCATATGGGATGCTTAGTTTAGTTATTAGTTACCAAGATCTGTAGCAATGCGCTGTATATGGTATGCTTGATTTGTTTTTGTTTTTTTTGAGGAAAGGTATGCTTGATTTGGTCACGATGGGAAAAATTGATGATGTTGTTGTTCTGTTTGGATTATCGATCTTCTTGTAAGGCTAGGATGTTTATAATCCGCAAGTGGTACTTCCTGTAAAATTGCATTTATCACGGAAGAGTACAGATCGATGGATATCATCTGCATAATTGAGGGGTGTGAACTGTGAATAGATTTATTGTTGAACTTGAACACAAGTGCAGGGTGTAGTATCGGGAGCATGCATGGAAGCTTAAAATCCGGGAACCCTTGGAAGCAAATTAATTAAAGTAAAACGTGCAGGAGGATTGTCCCAAATCCCAATGACTGCGTCCACCTTGATCCATTTGAACCTTATACATGGATGTATTTTCTTAATTTAAAATGGTCATAATTTGAGTTTGAAAAAACAATTTTGCATAGTTCTTTTTTTCAAACTGGTCATCATTTTAAGGAGGAGCATCTGAGCGCTGCGCTGCCTTGCCTGGGCTGGCTCGGCCGCTCGGGTGGGCTTGCTTTGGGTAGGTCAGATAAATGGGCCTGGGGAAAAGGGAGCCCATGGGGCAAAAAGAAAAGAGAGGGAGAGATTGGGTGGCTGTGGTTTTGTACTAGGCTGGGAAGGAAAGAGAAAAGAAGAGAATGGGCTTCCCGTGAGAAGGAAAGAGAAAAGGGTACGGCTGACTTTGTACTAGGCTGCAGGCCGAGTAGAATAGAGAGATGGAAAAATAGGTGGCTGGGCTGTCTTTAGAAAAAATAATCTACTTTTGTGTTTTTTAAGAAGCATATCAATCATGAGAAACTAGGTTTTCAGGAGCGCACTGCCGTAGCCATCGTCGTCGAAGGTTTACGGTTCCCCTCGCCTGCGGTCGCCGTCTTGGCGCTGCAAGGTGAGGGGAATCTCGGTTTCTCTTAAGAGTATTCATAAGTGTTTGTTTATACCAATTGTTTGGTTTGCAATGACGGAGGTTGCGATGCCATCGCGAATTCAGGTACTCTGGTTCTTCCTCTGTTGTGGTGTTGCCTCAAAGGGTGTTGCCGCGGAACCAGAGAGTTTTAGTCACCGTAGATTTAGTGTACTCAATCTTGCGGATCTTGGATTAAGTACTGTAGGGTCAGTGTACCCGATCTTGCGAATTTTGGATTTGTGTACTCACAGATCCGTCTACACATATATGTTGAATTTGTTAGTGTATCATAGTGATTTTGTTGATTTTATCTTTTTGTATCTTTGGAATCCTCCCATGACGTTCCGGTGAAGATCTTGCGGTTTGATGACTCGTACCTTTAGGGATCAACCCCTGGACCAAGTATGTTCAACGCTCACGGTTTCTCATCTTTTTGGATGGGCGACTCAAGGGGTTTTTCGAAACATTTGAAGATAGTCAAATCCTTGCAAGCCTATGAGTGGCAATGTTGTTGTTCCAGTCTAATCTAATTGCAGTCTTTATGTTGAAGCCTTGACTGCATTTAATGGTGTCTAATCTAATTAAAAACAATTTTAATCACGTTCTTTTGATTTAAACAATACTTTTAAACTATTTGTAGCGGAAACTACGAACAAAAATCATAAATTTGAACTTTTCAGAAGCAATTACTTTATACTTTTCTATTTTCTAATACAAACATCTCGTTGGTTCAGTTTGAATAGAAAAAAACTAGACAAAATTCGCAAAAACTGAACAAAAATCGTTGAAATTGCTCCTGTAAAAAATAAAAGGGGTTTTTGAGCCCCTGTGTGTGTCGGCCCAGCGGCCGGCCTTCGCATCTGCATGCTGTGGCCCACGGCCTTCTTTTGTGCCCGCAGCCTGCCAGGCTCTCGCGCGCGGCCCCACGGCCCAGCTAGCGCCCGCAGCCCACCAAGGGCTCCCGGCCCCGCCAGGCTCATCCACAGCCGTCCGATTCACACGGCTGGGAGTGATTTTCGCCCGAGTCAAAAACTGTCCCCGGCCGAACCGTAGCCGAACCCTAATTTCTTTTCTTCTCTCCCTCCTTCTCTTCTCTGGCGGCGGGGCTGGAAGAACTTCGGCCCGAGCCGCGCTGGCGGCTTCTTCTCTCCCCCCCCACCTCCTCCACTCTTCCTCTCTTTTCCGGCGAAGGCGCACCCCAATGAGGGCCCCCGACGGCACACACCCTCCCCGGCCGGCGCCATCCCCGGCCTCTTGCCTGCACGCGTCGCCGTCAAGTGGCCGGTGGCCGTGCCACTGTCCCGGGAAGAGTGACGGCGACCGGCGGCCATCCTCCGGTGAGCTTTTAGGTTTAGGTTTCTTTTATTTTTCTTTTGCGTTTTCTTTCTTCTTTCTCTTTTCTACCCGACGGACGGATCTATTACTCTTAACAGAAACTCTGATACCATTGTTAAGTTCCTAGTTATCTCTAGGAGTAGATCTAGCCGGCAGAACTTTCTGCGATTCGACTTGTTTTCGGTATGGGGATCGAGAGAGAGAGAGAGAGGGAGAGATAGATGGAAGAGGAGGAGGATGGTTACCTTCTCCTTGGCTCGATGAGGCCGGCGTTGTCGTCATGGTCGGCGTGGAGGGAGTGATGGCCAGGGTTGGGTGAAGCGGTGGCGGAGCTTCTTGTCGCCTCTGCGCCTTTCCTTTAGATCAGTGTTAGGTGTGACGGCGGGGTGGCGGCGACGCAGAGGAACCTCATGTTGCGTCGCCCGGCCCCCCACCTCTTTATATAGCGCAGCGCGACAGGGGCCCGCCAACCATATTGGGTTGGGCGCCCCCTATCAGGGCGCATCAGATCTAGGCCCGGTGGGCCGTTGGGCCCACACGGTGTGGAGATCACTCTAACAGATTCCTCCTAAGAGTATTCATAAGTGTTTGTTTATACCAATTGTTTGGTTCACAATGATGGAGGTTGTGATGCCATCGCGAATTCAGATAGTCTGGTTCATCCTCTGTTGTGGTGTTACCTTAAAGGGCGTTGCCACGGAGTCAGAGAGTTTTAGTCACCATAGATTCATTATACTCGTTCTTGCGGATCTTGGATTACCGTAGTTTCAGTGTACCTGATCTTGCGGATCTTAGATCTGTGTTCTAGCAGATCCGTCAATACGTATCTGCTGAGTTTGTTAGTGTATCACAGTGGTTTTGTTGGTTTTATCTTTTGTATCTTTGAAATCCTCCCGTGGCATTCTGGTGAAGATCTTGTTGTTCGACGACCTGTACCTTTAGGGGGTCATCCCCGGCTTAAGTACGTTCAACGCTCATGGCTTTTCATATTTTTGGATGAGCGACTCAATGTGCTTTCCGAAACATTTGAAAGTAGTCAAGTTCGTGCAATCATACAAATGGCAATGTTGTTGTTCCAGTCTAAACTAATTGCAGTTTTTATGTTAAAGTCTTGACAGCATTTAATGGTGCAAAGAATGATACCACGGAGAAGATGTCTTTTAGAGATTTAATTATAATTCTTCATTATAGGAGTTGCCTTGTATTTTCTAGATTTTATGATCCAAAATATTGAACTTGTAATGATTCTCCAGTTTGAAAAAAAAGTACAGGTTATTCTCTCTCAATAAAGAAAAGAAGCATATCAAAATTAACTTGCACTGCTATACGGAAATAAAGATTGGCGGTAAATGATTGGCTATGCATTGGTGGTAAATGAATGCCTCTTTCTTTTTGTTGGCAGCAACATGGTCCATCTTTGATTGTTACAGGTCTTCCTTTCACGGATTCTTTTTCTTCCTTCTCCTGTGGGTAGGCTGGATCTGGATTTATGGAAGGTTGGATCTGTATTGCTCAGCCCAAAGTTCTGGGCACCCTTTAACCCATTGTGCCATGTGTCACATTCATTTCATAGGCCGATCAGAGTTGGGAATAAAACTCATGAAGACATTGCAGAATCGCATGACTACATGGGCAAAATGTGGATGAAGCTGTTATATATGTCCACTGTGATCCCCATTTCTTATTGAAAATGGTGGGCGTCTTGACCACTCGACCGGTTCTTAATTTATTTTTTGAATGATACGTGATTATGTCAGATATTGGAGTGAACCAAAAATTCTAGATGAGTAACATGGGTGTCAGATCTGACGAGCTCATGGATAAGCCAGAGTTAACCGAAGTCACCAGAATGGGCTCCCGCATTTGGCGGAGAGTTGTTACTGGCGATCTTGGGCAATCGCCGGCGAATCTTCCGATGAGGAACCAGACGCAGCCATGAGCCGCGGGCGAGCGCGGCATCAAGGCAGCGCCTAGCGGAACGGGCGTGTCGGCCGGCTAGGCGCCAGGGGGTCAGCTGCGACAGCCGGGCCTGCCGTTCGGTTTGGAGCCGGGATGGCAGAGGGCCTCTGCACGCGATTTGATACGCGCCCCGAGGCACCATCGACACGGGAGGAAACAAGGTTCAGTTCAGGGGCCTCTGCGTGATCTCTCCGGCTCCGGCTCAGGACGAAACGGCGGCGCAGCAGTTCGGGAGTCGGGACGAGGCAGCGGCGGCGCATCGCTCGGGAGGAACTAGCGGCGCATCGCTTGGGTTCGGGAGGAAAAAAAAAGGAACAGGGTGGTTGGGTTGGCCAATTGGGCCTTGAGGAAATAGGAATGCATTCTCGTGAGGAATAGGCAGGGGCAGTATTGAGCCTTGAGGCCTTCTAGGTTGTTCTTGGCTGGGCCACTCAGTTGATTTATTGTGGGCTGAACCGGGTACGCGCGGATGCGGGTCCGGGTCCAATTACAGACTCGTGGGGATTTTTCTTTATCAGACCCGCATACTAATCGGATCTATACCCTTCGGGTATCGGATACCCATTGCCATCTATAAGATGTGACACGAATATACAAGTTAGACGACTTAGAATCCGATTCAACAAAAAAAGAGAAAATACGCAGACCAACCCCAGGCCAATAGAAGCAAGCCCTATGGCCGATAAGTTTGAAGGGTTTCCTAGTTTGTTGCCATTTTGAGTTGTAATAATTGAGATTTGTTTGCTATTTGCGACTTCAGTAACATGTGACAGCCTGAGGAATGTCTTCCTTTTCAAAAAATAAAATAAAATAAATGTTAGAGGTAACAACGGAATGTTGTTGTCAGGGCTTGGATGTCAGATCATTGGCAGCCATTCTCCAGCACCGGCTTTTCATTCTTGGCAAAGTGCAGAGCGTCTTCAGGCCCTCAAGACATGCAGTAATTTCAGCTTTAGCAGCCGATGTACAAAGATCCCAGAACCCCAGGCAGAAGAGATAGCTTGACGGGCGGATAACACCCGAGTGAAATGCATCCGTGGTCCTCTAACTTGGTGGCGCAGCCCGATTTATTCCTTGAAGTTGCAAAATGCCCGTTTAGTTTCTTATATTTGCATATATGGTTCATATACGGTCCTTCTTACGGTCCGTACCGTATCTGATACTTCGGCCCCACATGTTAGGATGCCTGAGTGACTTGGCGCAGTACTGATTTTTGTGGAAAACGGCCTCGTGTCTGTAATTTTTCCGCTTGCCTTCCTTCCCCTGCTCCTTGTTTCCATCTTTTATGCCTCTCTCGTACGTGGTCCTCCTTTTGCTTTGCGCGTGAGCGATGACTTGACGTGGTGGAGTAGCACGTCGGTGCCAACGCACACCGTACGCAGCAGCTGCATGATGGTGAGGTTGTCCACTTGTCCTCGGTGGGCTCCTCCTGCCGCATAGTGTACCCGATCGGGCAAGTTGTTGATGCCCAAGGCTTCGTCGGCCGTAGCCGTGCTCATCTCGTCGGCTCGCCGTGCCTAAGGTGGCTGCTGCCGCGCTGTTCCTCCGCCATGCTCACCTCGCCGCCGACCCCTTCATTCTGTGGCTGCTTCATCTCCGGCGGCAAGGCGTCTGTGACGTAGCTCCACGACATCGGGGATGCCGCGCGTCCGCTCGCGCGAAGAAGTTGATGAGACGGGGTCAGCAGCACCGTTCTCCCTGCTGCGTAGCTCGTTCAACGCCGCGAAGCTGGGCGTCATGGCTCCCCCTACGGCCTCCTAGCTATCGCACAGCCACCACCATGCCGTGGCTCGACGCGTGCCCCTTCATCCCCATGCCAACCACCGGCGCCGCCGTCGGGATCATCTAGAGGAACGGTAGACCAGACGCACGCCGGCCGGCGGCGAGCTCCTTGAAGCCCCGACTATTTGGCTTCTTGCGTGGCCACGGATCTAGGAGCACTGGAGCAGGGCTACCATCGACGATGGGCGGCCGGAGAAGCACGACAGTTGGCCAACTCCTCGAAACGGCTGGCCAGAGAAGGAGATGGACCTGGCACGGGCCGCAAGTCGGAGTTGGAGAAGAACGCACGGCAGAGGAGGAGCACTTGAGCACGACGGCGTGGTCAGCTCGGGGTCGCGGATGCATGCCGTCCACCCCATACGCTCGCCCTCAACGCCGCTGTGAAGCTAGCGCCCACGTTCAGCTTTACCCAGCCTCCATTTAGGAGGTGTGGGAGGCAGGGTGTGCGGCTGGATCTGAATTTATGGAAGACTGTACTCAATTTAAGGGTGCAAAGGGGATCCCGCAAAAGTCTCGCTTCTAGTTCAATTCTCAAATCTTTTATTCAAATTTTGAATAAAAGATTTGAAAAACAAACTAGAAACGGGACTTTCGCAGGATCCTGTTTGCATCCCTAACTCAACTGCTCATCCCAAAGTTCTGCACACCCTTTAAATCCATTCGGTTGCACCCTGCCATCCGTCCCATTCATTTCATGCCGATCAGAGTTGGGACTAAAACTCATGAAGAAAGTGTAGAGTCACATGACTACATGGCAAAATATGGATGAGCTCTGCTGTTATATATGTCCAATGTGATCCCCATTTCTCACTGAAAATGGTGTAGCGTCAAAGGGCGTCGTGACCAGTATTGGTTCGACGAAACACTCGAGTGGTTATTTTTCTTTTTATTGAATGATACGTGCTTATGGTAAAGTGTTTAGAAACAAAAATAATGTTGTTTATGTGAGGTATTGGAGTGAACCAAAAAATCTAGATGACTAACATCGGTGCCAGGGGGGTGTCAGACCTGACGAACTCGTGGATAAACAAGAGATGACATGGGATGTTGTTCTTAGGGCTTTGATGGCAGCTCATTTCTTGCTTGAGTTCATCCCAGGCATCCGCTTCATCAACAACCAAGTCGAGTTAATCTCCAGTTTCTGAATTGATAACTGAAGAAAAAGCTTCAGAGGATGAAGCAAACCGTTTCTGCAGATGATTAGCAACCAGATGAACGTAAACATATCACAAGCGATGTAACAGATGACTATCTCCCGCAAGGTAAAATTTCACTCATTATTTTTACTTCTGTACGGCCATTGTTGCCATTCCGCACAACAACAGTTGGATTGCTCCGGTTTTCAAGGAAGGTGGCAGTCCTCTTGATATGCATGCACCGATACCCCTTCTACACAGTAGCGAACTGAGGTTTGCTTTGGTACCCGCCCTTCATATCACATTACACATCTTAAAGCAAAAGTGGTTATTTATGAGTAAGGGCAATTTTGTATTTCTTCTTGTGACCAATCTTTAATGTACTCTCTGACTGCCCGTCGAATTAAGATGTTTCATCTAAAAAAGATAAGCTTCTGTTACTAATCAAAGATGGGATTAACACCACGGCACCTGCACGCTTCTCTCCTCCAGTGAAACTCATGCATGTTTTTTTAGATAAAAGGCTTTTCATAGAAACGAAACTCATGCATGTTACGTACGTGTAGCCATTATAAAGGAAAACCATGTGAAAAAGTGTTCATACTTCATAAGGGTCATGAACTGGTTCTGCGCAGAGGAAGCATCCGCAGCGGCGCAGCTATATATCTACTTGCCACGGATTATATCTATCATGTAGCAAACGAGTATATCTTTGAATTAGCGTTCAAACAAGCATACATGATCGGTAATTTTAAATATGACGGAGAAAGAAAATAATTAATTTTCAATCTACTAGTAAATTTTTTAGAATATATATTTCATTGTGCTATCAAGGACAATACGGACGGTTGTGTCGTTCTCTCTGGAGTCTCGACTCCCAGTTTACTTGTCACAATTTGAAGACCATGTTGGAATGAGGAGAAGACATCAACCAAAAGTGTCGCAATTTTACACAAAAACTGTGTCTTGACACTTCTTTTTTCAGGAATCGTGCGAAATTGCACGCCTATTTTCATTAAGAGAAGGACGGAAGAACCGCAACCACAATTGTAACAATACAGTACAACACCACTCCACCACAACACAACAAGAACACCCTAAAAAAAATTCCTACTCTCTTAACAGGCCTACCTCCTTCCACCTACTTACCTCAAAACGAATAGCATCAAGCAAAATATGAACCGGGCTATCCAAATTACGGAAAATACGAGAGTTACGCTCAAGCCAAATCTCCTGTAGCAGCAAAAGGATGATAGAGCCCGCCTTGTTACGAGCTGCGCCATGGAGAGAAGAGAGAACTCTGAACCACCAAACCTTCAGTGTATCCAAAGCCGATGGCATCCAAAGTCCCCAACCAAAGATAGATAAAACCTCGAGCCAAAGGGACCGGTAAAAGAGGCACCACAACAAAAGATGGTCAATGGTTTCAAGCTCTTGATCCCAAAGAGCACAAGTAGCCTCGCTGCTAAGCCCCTTGCGCTACCGACGTTGGCCCATCACCTTATGCTTCAGAGGGGCGCGTGGCCGCCAGATAAGCTCAAAGGAAATGCAAGAACTGGAAACCAAAAACATAACCTTGTAGGCAGAGCGGAAATCAAAACGACCGGACGAGGACAGCTTCCACCTGAAAAATCATCCACGTCCGCGCTAAGGGGAATCAGAGCCAAGATACACTCCCAGAGCACAAAGGATCGAGCAATCCCGGCAGCCGACAGGTCCCCTGAATGTGATAGTTCGCTGGCGCTAAAACCGCAAGACGGTTTAATAACATTCCAATGGAAACAACGACGTTGATTTCACCGAGATTGATGAACCCCAGAACTACTCTTCTTCAGGTAAGATGCTGTTTCACTCTTTGAATAAAGCCCCATGGCAATGAGGAATTTTTTTTTAGGAAAAGCCCCGTGGCAGTGCATGTGTCATCATGTTTTGTTCAATTTTATACCTTTTCTTCTGAGGGATATCTACAATTTTGTGTAGAATGTTCCCTTGTGAATATTTGGGTTATATTGTATTGCAGTGTTTAAAGCGAGCCGGGTATCATGCAATTAACGATGGCGATCTAGATCCACAAGCGTTGAGCTCGTA
Source organism: Brachypodium distachyon (assembly GCF_000005505.3). Classification (NCBI taxonomy): domain Eukaryota; kingdom Viridiplantae; phylum Streptophyta; class Magnoliopsida; order Poales; family Poaceae; genus Brachypodium; species Brachypodium distachyon. Next base: position 17,604,724 of record NC_016133.3, read on the forward strand.
CATTGCAGTGCCCTACACTACTTAATTGCATCACGGTCTAGACGAGGCAGATCGAAGGAAGGACATCAACGTGATGTGACACAACACGATTAACAAACTTAATTACAAAGACATGGTACATATAAAAACATGCATGTATGTCTCCGTTTTAAAATTAAGCAATTTCAAGAATAACAATTCAATGAATTCCAGAATATAGATCATGACGACAGTAGCAACTAGCAGATGCATCTCGAAAATACTAAAAGTATTAAATAGCCCAACGAACAGCAATATGAACTCGCAGATCATAACTAAACAACAGATCGAATCACAATGTACGTACTGTTGCGGTGGAGAGGAAGCCGTTGCTGTTACGTTCGCTTGACGAAGTTATTGACGAAGAAAACGGCGGCGTGTCGCGCACCTGTCGTATCGAGAAATCAGACGACCCGTGGTTGCAGGGAAGCGAGCAGTCGCGCGGAGCGCTTCCCAAAAATCTTATTCGCCCTCTCCCGTTCAGGATCGCAAAGGCGAAAGGTTCCGGAGACCTGCTCTCCCGATCGCTGGTGCACGCCGGCGCTCGGGATGGAGTAGACTACGACGACGGCACAAAAGCGAGAGACAGGCGAAACCCTAGCGCGGTTGTGTTGCGTACCGATCGGAGGGACGGGCGACTGTATATATAGTCACGCAGGTATAAGTCGGTTCGGTTTAGGAAACCTGAACCGACTTCACAAAATCTGCACGCGTCCGTAACAAATTCCAAAAATACCTCGCGCGCGTGACAAAAAGAGAAGAGCCCCGGCCCGGCCCGGCACGGCTCGAACTCGATCCACGAAACGCGGCGCGTGCGCGTCGTGACGAGGCGAGCGGAGGAGGAGGAGCGCGCGTGGGGATTTCTCTTACTCACTTGCTCAATAGGTGAGAAACAACATCCCTTATATGTTGGTCTCACTCACTCTAAACTAGTAAGGTGGGACTATTTTCTTCCCACTCCCCTCATCCCACTTTATGAATGGGCCTTTGAGATTTTTCAGAAATTATTATAATTGGGCTTGGGCTGATCAGGCCCACAACACAAATTTTAACAATCCCCCACCAGATCTCAAATACCAATTTAGAGATTTACCTGTTCTCGCTACGTGTTTATATATACTAGTGTTTCAGCAGAGACTGTTAAGTTAAATTTCTACCTAGAACTTTAAGTTAAATCCATTCACACTCACAATAGACTAAGCCTTGAATTGCAAACCGGCGTGAAATAGATTTCACTCACAGTCAACCAATACTGGGCTATCAGTAGTCTACCCCTGGGGTGGAGCATATGCGTCATACTCCGTGGTCTCTTCATGAGTTACTACAGATCACCAAAATCTCATAGACTGTGACGTTAGACAGTCGGACTCATATAGGTGTGTTCTTTCAAGAATACTCTGTAAGACAACATCTTTCGCTACTCATAGCCGCAATGAACACATTAAGGCATGTCGCCAACCTGCCTTACAGCAATTTGAGAGTCACACATCTTCACATAGAGAGGGTTATAACATACTCTCCTTTGTTATACCGATAGCTTCGTTCTTCCCAGATCCTACTTCACGGGATCTCCGATCATATAGGTTGGGTTACCACTGTGGCACAACATTTATGGGTCTCAACCCCATCTCCCTCGATGCACTCTCTATCACATTACATGATAATCCCTTGGTAAAAGGATCTGCCAGGTTTTTCTCTGTTTGAATATATGTAACAGTTATCACTCCGGAGTTTTTTAATTTCCTGACAGACTGCACACGTCTCCTCATGTGTTTTGATGACTTCGCGTTATCCTTTGAACTGTTTACTTTAGTAATAACCGTTTGATTATCACAGTTCATCAGAATAGCCGGCACTAGTTTTTCAACCACCGGCAAGTCCATCAAAAGATCTCTTAGCCAGTCTGCCTCAAAGGTGGCTGTATCTAAACAGCAAGCTCTGCTTCTATAGTTGACCTCGTCAATATGGTATGTTTGCAAGATCTTCATGATGCTACACCACCACCAAGTATGAAGGCATACCCGGTTGTGGCGTAGAGATCATCTGCTTCAGAGATCCTGTTCGAATCACAATATCCCTCAAGCACAGCTGGATGCCCTGAATAATGTATTACATAACTCATCGTACCTTTTAGATAGCGCAATATCTTTTCTAGTGCACGCCAATGATCTATACCCGGTACGTGAACCTACTCAATTTGCTCACAGCAAAAGAGATATCAGGCCTCGTAGCGCTAGCTAAGTACATAAGGAAACTGATTATTTGAGAGTATCTCAATTGATCTTTCCCTTCTCCGTTGTTCTTTCTGAGTATCACGCTGGAGTCATAAGGTGTTGGTGAAGGTTTGCTGTCAGTAAAACCGAAGCGACTCAAGACCTTCTCAACATAGTAGGATCGCAACAAAGTAATTCCACTCTCATCCTTAACCAGCTTAATGTTAAGAATAACATCAGTCTCTCCCAGATTTTTCATATCAAAGCAATTTGATAGAAACGACTTGACCTCATTTATCACTTTTATGTTTGTACCAAAAATCAGAATATCATCCACGTACAAACACAAAATAACACCTTCGCCCCCACCATGGCGATAGTACACACATCTATCAGCCTCATTAATGACAAAGCCTGCAGAAGTTAAAGTTCTGTCAAACTTCTCGTGCCATTACTTAGGTGTTTGTTTTAGTCCATACAAAGAGTTTAGTAACTTGCACACCTTCTCTCTTCACCTTTTACCACAAATCCAACTGGTTGTTCCATGTAAATTTTCTCTTCCAACTCTCCGTTAAGGAAAGATGTCTTTACGTCCATTTGATGAACGACAAGACCATAAGAGACAGTCAGGGATAGTAGTACTCGAAAAAAACAAATTTAAACTAAAATTGAAAGATTGCACTAGAAGTGGGACTTACGTGGGCTTCCACTTTCAACCCTATTCACATGGTGACCGATGGCCTTTATTTATTGCAACAACATTAGAGAAAGACTTTCACACTCTAGTGTTAGACGTGCCGGATGGCAATAGATCCAATTATTCAACACAAAGAAATATATATTCACACTTGTCTAGATTAGGATGCATGGCATTATATGTAGATCAAGTAGCAACAGACCGCAGCGTTCCGCGTCGACTTTCAGCCCTTGTTCGCTGGCTGGTGACCAAAATGTATGTATAGGGCATGCATGTGAATGAATTGCTTTTGTTTTAGAAATTTCACGGAAGCACAGGTTTTGAGTCAAGCTTTCTCAACAAGCACCTACTTTTGCTAATTTGTCCACAAAATCACACGTTTTGTGTCCATTGTCTCACATCACCAAAACAACGGTTTAAGGCAGTTGACGGTATTTCTTAAATGTGGATCCCGCATGTCAAGTGCGATGTCTTTTTCATTTGAACTCGCTCGTTTTCTTTTTTTTTCCTCTCCTCATCTTCTTCTCCGGTGAGCTTAAGAGCATCTCCAACAGGTTTCCTGAAAGGCCCATTTTCTAAAAAAACTGTCACCACCATTTCCTAAAAGTTGCAAAAAAAAACTCCAGGTTACCTAAATGGTTTCTAATTCCTAAAATTTGAGTAAACTTTCCTATTTTCTCTCTCATCTTTCAAAAAATGCAGGAACCGAGTCCCCGTTCCATAAACGCGAACAAGCCTGCGCGCGAAAATAACTGCCCGATTTCCCTTCGTTTCCGCCCGACCCGCCTCGCTGACCCGGCGATGTCGCCGCCGTTCGTTGCTACCGGCCATTCCGACCGCTTCCAAGCCCTCCACGCGCCACCAGGAGCACCCTGAACCCATTCGCGGGAAGAATCGGGGCCGACGGTGACGGAATTTGCCACCGACGACGCATGCCGTCACCGTCGATTCGGCCGGCGCAGGCGTCCATCAGCTCCGCCGCAGCTTCCCAGGGGCCACCGCGACCTCCCGTTGCCCTTCCCCAGTTCCCGGCCGCTTCCCCACGTCGGTGCAGCAAGACGCGCGCGCAGACGTGATTTCTCTCCACTGCTGGCCGGAATCGATGAGCTCCGCCGCCCCCTGCCTTGCCAACACCCTCTTCGTCCCCATGTTCCACTGGCTGGCGGCCTTCTCGACTACAGCGAGCACACGGCCTAAAGGGATGCCGCGCGGGCAGGCAACGGCGACGACCGTGGTGGCGTGGGGGCGCGCGGCGGCGGGGCGGAGCACGGCGGTAGGGCGTCGCGCGGCGGCCGGGCGGCGGCAGAGCAGCAGGGCGTCGACCGGATTTGGGACAGCAGGTGAAGGGATTTGGGGGAAGGAGACGGAGGAAGAAGAAGAGCCAGGGAAAGGATTGTGTCACTGATGGATGGCCCACACATGTCATTGTGATGGAAGAAAAGAAAAAAGGAATGGAGTTTAGGAAACCTGGTGGAAGAGAGGCAAATTTTGTACACAATTTTTTCATTCTCCTATCCCTAGAATCAAATTTAGGGAACTCGTTGGAGATGCTCTAACACTAACCCATTCCTTCCATTTTACTATCTGCTTGTGTATACGTAGCTAAATACAAAAAAAGGTCGATCACTTAGCACTGACCGATTGTTGTTGCTTATGAAACAAGGTCTCTCGCACTCGCAAACACTTTTCTACCAGCTCCGCTACGTACGTAGCGGAACCTGTAGAGACCATGTGCTGCATGCAACCAACCATGTGTTGACACGGACATTCTATACCATATACCAATAAAATATATCATACACCATTGACTGACATCATATACCAATATCACATACATTGACTGATACCATATATCAATACCATATACCATTGACCGATACCATATATCAATGAAAATATCATTCACATACCATATACCAATATCATATATCATTGACCCACACCATATATCATTGACCTATAACAAAATATAATAATAAGATGGGCCGGCCAACACCACGTGGCAGCTTTTCTTCTTCCGTGATGGGCCGGCACCGCTACAGTAGAATCTCCGTTTTACTCTCCCACGGCTCCTACTTATAGGAGAAGGCGATGATGATGTGCTCTTGTATCAGCCACACGAATATATCAATATATCATATATGTGGTACATGAATGCCATGTGCTGCTGTCTACAAGATAATGCCATGACGACGATGATGTGCACTTGTATCAGTTCTCACCCACACGATACTGATTGGGTACTCTCATTGACAGGGGTAGAGTGGTAGTACTACTGATCAAAATTGCTCTGCGTCCGCCATTTCAGCTATTGAGTGGTAGTACCTCTTGTTGGTCTTTCATATCCTTCTCGTGGGGGTAGCAGGCCTGGAACTGGATCCAGGAAAGACTAGTTAGGCCATATTTGATAATATAGTTTTTGGGGTGTTTTTAGAGTATAAACCACTCTAAATTAAAAAACACTACAAATCTCAAATGGTTGTTTGGTAGAAATAGTTCACTACGCCAGAATGGGTTACTGGCGCACGAGCTCCAGTGGCGGTTCCGCTGGTCCAAAAAATTCACCGCCATTGGATGTCGTTGAAGGAATCCAAAACGAATACCAGTGACGGTGAGCAACCACCGCCACTGCTAGTAGAGCACCAATGGCGGTGAAAGCACTCGCACGACTAGCACCGCCACCGGTGCTCTAGCACCCGTGGCGGTGGTCGTTCACCACCACCGGAGCTTTTTAGTGGTCATTAGCGCACGATACAGTGGCGGTTAAAGTGGTCCAAAAAACAAACCGCTACTGGTAAGTCGTTCGAAGAATCTGAAACGAATACTAGTGGCGGTTAGCTTCCACCGCCACTGATACTAGAGCACTAGTGGCGGTGCGAGCACTCATACGGCTGTCACCGCCACTAGTGCTCCTAGTACCAGTGGCCGCATCAGTCAACCGCCACTAGTGCTCCTAATACCAGTGGCCACTTCAGTTAACCGCCACTAGAGCTCTTCAGAGTTTCCCATCCTGGTTATCATTGACGGGCAAATTCTTTGAACCGTCACTGGTAAGTTATCTATAAAAACAAAGTTATCGTGGCCTTATCTTCCTCAGCTCGCGCGTCTCTAGACCAGTTGCGGCTCCTCAACACAGGCGACGGCGAAGCTCTGCCAAAATTCCATGGCGTCGGCGGCCGGAAGGTTGCTCCCTTTCCCTCTCCTTCTTCCTCCTCTCCCTCTCCTTTCCTCTAGCTCCTTCTTCTCTTCTCTTCTTCCTCGATCTGCCTCAAATGGCGTCAGCGGCCGGGAGGAGCTCGATCTCTCTCCAAGAGCTGTCCCGGCCGGCCCCCTTGCTAGTGAGCTCCCCAACTCTTCCCCTAGCTCGGTTTCTCCCTCTCTTTCTACTGCTGGTTGCTGCGCGCCCCCTCCCCTCTGTCTGTCTGGTCCCCTCTCTCTCTGTGATTAATTAAGCTCTCTCTCAATAAAATATGTGTTGGATGTGCATGTTCCGCGGCCATCGTGCCGTGTTTGTAAATTTTTGTTTGCACATGTATACGGCCCATCGTGCCGTGTGTGTTCACATGTGGGTGTGGGTGGGTGTTTATTTGGCAATTTTTTGTAAAATTTGTAAATTTTATAGCAAAGGTCATGCCGAATTTTTTTGTGATACTATATATAACTCTATTTATGTTTGTTTATCGTGTTTTAGCTCGATGAGCCATGCTTGGATGTACGAGGTGACAATAAATTGCGAAGATTGGATAAGAAAACTGAAGAACTTCACTAATGTCGCCACGGAACATATGCTGAGAAAAGGGGACGACATGATATGTTGTCCATGTAGCAATTGTCGTAACACAATGATGCTTCTGCCAAGCGATGTGGAGTTGCACTTTCCCCTACATGGTTTTGTGTTGGGTTATGCAATCTTCTTCGCTTCGTACGTGCTCTTAGGCAACATGTTGCCCGCAAGAAGAACTGTAGAAAGGTAACTCAAAATATCCGTGAATTCCGAGTCCACGATGTTATATTTTGCCTTCATTTGGAGAAGTTCGAGCGTTACTTCCAGCACACTTTTGTCCACCCCTGCATTTTCATACAACGGTGTCTCTGAGTCCTCTCTCAGCTTCTGGAATTTACGAGACACTATCTCATCGTCTGCGTCATCTAACTGTTTCCGCAGGTGCACATCATCTAGCATTTCGGCCACCCTGCCTTGCGGAACTTCTTGATCTTCGCCACGGCATCCCGATACAAGGTGCCATGCTTGTCCGTTGGACTGCATCATATACAAGGGTGACTACAAAGACATGCACAGCTGTCTAGTATGCAAAACATCCCGATACAGGAATAAAGACCGCAATCCTGAGGGCCCCCCAGAGGAAGAAGTGACTCGTGGTCCAACGGCGAAGACGGTATGGTACCTCCCATGTGGTAGCCGGCTGGAGCGTTGGTTTCAAAATGAGAAGGAGGCAAGGTGGTTCATCTTCCACGACCCGACTCAGAAGGATATCGATCCTGATGGGGTGTACCGTAACGACGATGGTGTACTCAGACACCCCGCCGATGCGGCTCAATGGAGGACCCTGGACGAGAAGTTTCCAGACTTCGGCGCAGAACCCAGGAACATCAGGTTCGGGATGAGTACGGACGAAATCAATCCGTTCGGAAACATGAGCAACAAACACAGAACATGGCCGGTGATCCTGTTCATATATAACCTTCCTCCGTGGCTTATCATGAAGAGGAAGTACATCCACCTATCCATGCTCATACAAGGCCCTAAGCAACCAGGAGCTGATCTGAACATGTATCTGGAGCTACTGAAAGATGAATTTGCGGAACTTTGGAGTACGGGCCGAAAGGTTTGGGACGCTCACAAGAAGGAGGAGTTCACCCTTCGGGCAGCTCTGCTGACATGTGTGCATGACTACCCTGTGAACGGGAACTCATCTTGCCAACGCACACATGGGTACAAAGCGTGTACAAAGTGCGGGGATGAAATGAACTCACAGAGGCTGCCAGTTTCACAGAAGATTGTGTACGTGGGACACCGAAAGTGGTTGCAACCCGATGACCCATGGAGGAAGGACAAGAAAAACTTCAATGGGAGGTCAGAGCCTCGCATGAAGCCCAGGGAAAAGACTGGGCATGAAATCTATGAAATTTTTAGGAACTTGGAAGTTGTTGCTGGGGAAGCAAATCCGCAAGCGAAAGAGAAGGATGGCGATGGACCTGTGTGAAAAAGGAGGTCTGTGGTTTGGGACCTGCCTTACTAGAAATTCTTACAAAGCTGTCACACCATATATGTCATGCACGTCGAGAAGAACGTCTGTGATAGCTTGTTGGGTTTGCTAATGAACAATGCAGATAAGACAAAAGATGGGCCAAAGGCACGTTAGGACCTGGAGTTCTTGGGCATAAGGAAGAAGCTGTGGGCGGTAGAGGAAGAGTCACCGGAAGACCACAATGGTGAAGTCACGGTAACGACACAATGTAAACCTGCGTGTTATACTTTGAGCAAAGCCCAGTTACATAGAATGTGCCAGTGTCTCCACAGCATTAAAGTTCCATCCAACTACTAGTCCAACATTAAGAGACTCGTTGACATGAAGAGTCACAAGCTTGTTGGTATGAAGTCTCATGACTGCCACGTGATTATCACGCAGTTACTTCCAGTTGCAATAAGAGGTGCCATGAAGCCATGGGTCAGAGAGACGGTCATGAAGTTTTGTGACTTCTTTGACACAATCGGGCAAAAGTCCATCACGGTGGAACGCTGCCTCCAGCTGAAGGATTCAATAATACAAATTTTGTGTGAATGTGAGATGTTCTTCCCTCCAACATTCTTCAATATCACGGTACATTTGATGGTCCATATCACCAACGAGATAATCCTACTATGGCCCTCCTTTCTACACAACATGTATGGGCCCGAACGATACAATGGGGTGCTGAAGCAGTATGTTCGTAACACAGGGCATCTGGAAGGTAGCATCATGCAAGGCTACCATGCAGAAGAGTGTGTGGAGTACGCCACTGATTGGTTGGCGGATCGCAAACCCATAGGAGTACCCGAATCACGACATAAGGGCAAACTAGAAGGTGAAGGTGGGCTTGGCCGGAAGGTTCTGGATGTGTATTCATCGAGGAGAGAGGACGACTATATGAGAGCACATACAATGGTGCTGCAACATATCTACGAGGTCCAGCCTTTCATCGACATGCATATGGAAGAACTTGAAAACCGGTACCCTTACAGGAGTGCTGATTGGATACACAAGATCCACAATGCAACATTCGCCATGTGGCTCAAGAGTTTTTGGTATGCCAGGGTGGCGGCAAATGAAGAAGACAGGACCGCTCAAAAGTTCTCGCGGCTACCCGACGGCTGCGTAGTGACTTACCAGTCGTACGCAATGAACGGGTATACGTACTACACCAAGAATCAAGATCGTAAGAGCAGTTACCAAAATAGCGGTATAGTGCTGGTTGCTGAGACTAGTTCTGATAACCAAGGCACTACAGAAGCGTATTATGGCGTGATCGAAGAGATCCGGGAGCTTGACTACACCTTCACCACCATCCCCATGTTCCGTGTCAGATGGGCACGCGATGTCAGACAAGAAGATCATAGATTCACAACAATGACCCTGCCTCGTGAGGTTCCTTGTCATAAAGTGGACGTGAAGAAAATCCCAGCAAGATGGGAACCATGGCAATTTGCTTCAAAATGCAAAGGATTTTTCTTCATCGACGACCCGACAAACAAGAACCGTGTTGTTGTAAGGAGAGGGAAAAGAAGCATAGTTGGCGTCGACGGAGTTACTTCACAACAAGGCTATGAAGGTTTTTCTAATCCAACGTCAAAGCAAGAAGAAGAAGAAGCATCACGGACAATCCAGACAAGGAAGTCAAGACCTGAGGCAAGAGAGGGGGCATATGCTAGAAGCGGCCACAGCGAGACCCTAGCATATAAGAGGAAGGAGAAGACCAGAAAAAAGAAGAAGGACAAGATTGTGGAATAGTTGAATATTTGTGTATCTTTTCATAGTTGATGTTTAACGATGCTTTTGAATGGAAAATTGTAACTTGTATTATGTCAAATTTGAAATCAAAAGTCTTAAATATGTTCTGAATTTGAAATAACTTGTTCAAATTTGAAATAAAAAATATGTTCTAAATTTTAAATAACTAGTTCAAATTTGATAGCAAAATGTCTTAAATAATTTGTTCAAATTTCAAATCAAATGTATTAAATATGTTCTGAATTTGAAATAACTTGTTCAAATTTGAAATCAAATAAAAAATTAGCCCACCCAGTCAACACGGCTTTTCGGGTTCGGGCCCAGCCCGACGAACCATGGAGCTGCCTACTACCTACTAATGCCGGTTTGACCGGGCCCACAAGGATTTGACTGAGCCCACCAAGTACAATCGGACAACCGGGCCCACAGGTCAGGAACAGAGCACAACCGGGCCCACAGGCCAGGAGCAGAGTACTACGGGAAATTGAATTGGAAGTGATGACCGAGTTGGACAATCCTATTTATGGCGATCGAAATGGCTGTAAACAAGCGAGGTGGGACTAAACTCCCAACTAGCTTCGCGGAAGCTCGTGTTGAGGAGCACTAGTGGCAGTGAAAACGCAAGAACCGCCACTGGTGTGAAGCACGGGTGGCGGTGAAACGAATTGAACGGCCACTAGTACTGAGCACTAGTGGCGGTGCAGGCAACTAAAACAGCCACTGGTATGATTTTTTCTTTTCTCGCCTATTTTTTCTGACATTTTTCTTTCTGCTATTTTTTTTCTTTCTATTTCAATAATAGGATGTTTGAGAGATAATTCACCCAAAACTTTAGGAATTTTGGAATAAATTCGTAAGCCGCTGATACGCTTTAACCACTAGTGGCGGTGAGTACACAGCAAACCACCACTACTATTGAGCACTAGTGGCGGTGCTTGCAGCTCGACCCGCCACTGGTATGATTCGCAGTATCATTGGAGACCCTAAGTTTGTGTACCACGTATCAGTGACGGTTCTCACGACAAAAACCGCCACTGGTGATGAATTTCCAATAAGCGATTAAATTCATATTATATTCTCTGGGTTTTAAATAAATACACCACCTCTTATTTTATGTGTATAATAATATTGTTTATCCTCAATAAACCTTTGAACCATAAATTCAAATGTTATATACCCTAATTTCTATGCATAAGTGTCATTATGTCTGGCTTTTGTGCTATAAAAATTATATAAAATTCAATTTTTCTCAAAAAATTGTCAATTTTGGTGTGGACACTTCCTATTGCTATGGAATACCCTTAAAAAAATTGAAGTTCAAAAAAAGAAAACATGTCACATTTGGTTCATGGGGTTGGATGGTTTCTTAGAGATCTATCCTAGATGGTTCCAAAATGATGAACCAAAGTGAAAAAAAAAGAACCAAGGTGCATACTTTTGAATTTTTGGACAAAAATTTATATGTAAGATTGTTGATTGATAGAAACTTTCTATGCAAATTTTCAGATCATTTTGAGCAAAATTAAATTTTAAATAAATTAATAACTTGAATATGAACAACATAAACATATAAATTGTTGATGATATTTCTGTATTTAGGTTTGAAACTTTGAATGGGACATGATATTAGTAGTTTACACTCAAAAGGATAGGTGTTTTAATTTTTGGGTGTACACAGAATATAATATGAATTTAAAACTTGATTCAGAAATTTGTATCAGTGGCGGTTTGCAGGTAAACCGCCACTAGTGCCAGATCCAGGAGCACTGGCGCAGCACCAGTGTCCGATTTTTCAAATAGACTGCCACCAATGCTATAGGCACTGAGGAGCACTGGTGGCGGTTGGCGGAACAAACCGGCCACTGGTGCTAGCTCCAGCGCTACAAGCAGTGAGGAGCCCGGTTGGGGGAACGGACAGGCCACGGGTGCTCAGCACGGGTGGCGGTTGGCAGAACAAACCGGCCACGGGTGCTGGCTCCAGCGCTACAGGCAGTGAGGAGCACTGGTGGCGGTTGTTTACTGTTTGCTGTTCTAGGGTTTACGGTTTACTGTTTACTGTGATATACTAATGTGATATAATGTGATATACTGTTCTAGGAGGAATAGGGTTAGTTTTAGGGTTAGTTTTAATTTTAGGGTTAGTTTTAGTTTTAGGGTTTGTGAATGTGAATGTGATACAATTGAATATGCATGACGGTAGGGTTAAGGATTAGGACGATTAGTGTATTTTTTTTATACAATTGAATATGCATGATGTGGGCCCGGCCATCGTGCCGAGGCCGTTGAAATTTAAGGGGCTGGCCATCGTGCCGAGGGGGTATATGTGGGTGGGTAATTTTCATGCAGGTTTCATTATCGGGTAGACCAATTCGCTAGCTTTATAACACGGGTCATGCCGAATTTTTCTAGATTTACATTACGGGTCATGCCGAATCTTTCACTTTTTAAAAGTAATCCATGTAAGGGCATTGTATAGGATGCTCAGGGTCGCAATGGAGAATACCCTGAGGACTCACCTCAGGGTTTTTCGTCGTCGGGCACACCAATAGCCCATAGCCAAGACGACGAGCGTGAACACGGCGGCGGTGATCCTTCAGGCTTCAATGCAGGCTCTGAGGCTACCACGTCGCAGCATACTACGAAGAAGAAGAAGAAGAAGAAGAAGAAGAAGAAGAAGAAGAAGAAGAAGAAGAAGAAGAAGAAGAAGAAGAAGAAGAAGGCGCCGCGTGGGTCTAACAAGCCGACGAAGGAGAAATTCATCGTCACCAGGACTGACGACGTGGGGAAACCCGCGAGTCCAAAGAGGGCCGCGTCGTGTTTCGCCAACATATGCAATGCAATCGTTCGCGAGTTCACGAACATCAATCAGAGATGGACCGAGGTTCCTGAGAGCGTAAAGCAAGATTGTTACGCCAAGGCATGGGAGAGGTTCGAGGTGCCTGATCCCGTGCTCCGTGAAGAAGTTTTCAGAGCGATGAAGACCACAATGCGTAGGGGTCAGAGCAATTGGGGCACCAAGGCCAGAGCTTTTTTGAACGAAGATTGGGAGTCGGTGATTCATAAGAAATGGCCGAGGATCACAGAGGAGGAATGGGAGGAGTTCAAGGAGAGGGAAAAGGATCCAAGATTCATAGCAACCCAAGAGTGGTACGCGGCGCTACGTGCCAAGAGGAAATTTAACCACCGCCTTGGCAATCGTGGTATCGAGGGAAAGAAGCCGGTGTGGGCGAAGGAGGACGCCGAGCTTGCGACAAGAGGGATAGTCCCTCCTGTCCCAACAATGCTCCGTCATGACCGATCCACCACCTTTGTGCGGAGTACCATGACCAAAGAACAGTGGGCGGGCCTGAAGCCTATCTGCGAAGACCAGAAAGTTTTAATCGTAAGGCCTCAACCGCCACTTCTTTTTCAGTTTAGCTTCCAACACACTCACTTATAAATTGGCACCGACTTTGTCTTATTTCAGGACAAGGTCTCCGAGTTCGAGTCAGAAGGCTCCCACGACGATCTCCGTGCACAGTGGGATTCACCACTAAGCTATGCTGTAGGAAGAAATGAGCACGGGGGCCATATTCGAGCCTTAGGAACCGGGGCCCTTCGCCGCAAAGTCTTTCCTCAAGAGAAAGAAGCCCGGAGCCATAAAAGAAAGGCCGGGAAGCACGAAGAAATAATAGAGGTGGCGAAAAAGGCGGCGAGGGAGGAGTTTTTCGCTTGCTTGAAAAAAGCAAGGGACTCCGGCCAGACTATGGAGGAGTTCGTTGCTACATATGATGGCAACTAGGGCGCGACACCGAGGCCTATGACTCCGAATGATCATCAGTCGACTCCGAATCCTTCGCCGCCACCGTATAAGAGCAGTGTTGGCTCCGGCACGGAACTCCCGGATGACCCTGTTGGCTCATCTGATTACATCCCGGTAAGCTCCTTACTGGTACCATAGTATATATATACTCAATTACGTAATTCTTCACACCATAACACTAACATACGTATGTTAATTTGTTTGTCACATTCTTCCGGCTTCCGCTCGATGACTTCCCTCTCCATCGCCCCTTGGCTCATCCCCTAATAAGCCGGCACGTCCGGATTCACCAACGTCAGGGCAAGGAGGCTTCAATTTCGAACCAGCACAAGACTGCAGCGATGATGACGCTGCACCAGCTCATGTGCCGCTGCCTAATCCGTCGCCATTGCTAGCTTAATCTTGATCTTTGTATCCGCATGTTTAGTTTTTCGTTTGCATGTAGTTGGGCGTCCGGCGAGCGGTGCGTGCGATGCGTACTAGTGCGGCGAAGTTTCAGCTAGATGAGCGTGATGGTGAGATGCTAGCGCTATGCGAGAAGATGGCGCAGAGGCGAGATGCCAAAGGCACGAGAACCTGGTTCTGCATGGTACGTGTTAGCCGATGGATATGCATGTGTCTACGTATGAGTTGTTAGCAGCAATAGATTAGCTAGGCAGCCAATAGTTATGTGCGTGCAGTTTAAGATAAGGCCTGGTGCTGTTAGTGGATTAGTTAGAGGCGCAGGATCCGGTCAAGTTGTTGCTGCCGCTGCATGCCTGTTAGCTGGCTATTTAAGCCTTGTAATCTTGTTGTGAACAAGACGTGAGAGAAGGAAATATAGAAGAAAAGAGGCCGGCTGTGCGAGGCAGCCATTGCAAAAAAAAAACTCTTCTTTGATCTTGTGAGTTGAGAGATTCAACTCCAACAGCCATCCCACCGTAAATACAGCCAACCCTCACAACATCCACGACCTGCACCCGTGCCACAGAAATCTATGGCGGACGCGCTGGAGTACGCGTCTGGCAAGCAGGTCTCCCAGACCTTCAAGAATTAAGAGAAGGCCAAATTTTTGAAATGCCGACGCACCAATAAGGGAGGGTCCAAAATCAGTAAGAGATCCAATGACTCGAAGAGTAAAGAGTTGGACTCAACGGGCAAGCAACCCAGCAATCCGCCAATAATCGAAGGGAATTGGAAAAACCGGCCAGATATTTTGAATATGAAGCCTCCCCCTGTAGCTGGTGATTTAGTCGGCGGAGCCTACTTCGTGGCCAGGGAATTCGAAAAAGTGCTGATGTTCTATCCTGGACAACCGATGGTCAGCCTTAAGGACCTAAGGAGCCTGCCACGAGAGATGCAAGAGCTACATGGCTACTACATGACATCATCAGCTAATTCTGCACAACATGGTCAACAGATGAATGTGAAGGTGCCAGAGAATTATGGCTTCTACGATGCCGAAACAGGGGACCTGCTGACAAAAGAATTTACCTTCGGCGTGGACTTTCTTGACTTGTTTCACGTCTTCAACCAAAAGTGCTTAGACAACAATATGTTAAGACTCTGGTGTGTATACTTCACAAGGGAGTCCTTCCGCCTAAAAGAACCACACGTTGCCATCGTCGATCATCTCCTGTTCAGCAAAGCAACCATTGGTCTAGAAGAATGGAAACGGGGTTCGAGAGAGAAGGCAATTTCATACCTATCTAAGTTCTTCGCAATGCACAAGCAACGCCGTTATGTTCTTACACTGTACCATTTAGAGTAAGTTGTTCTCACGACCATTGCTTTCTTTCTCGTTCCACTAAGTTGTTCTCTTTTCGATTATAAATATATGTTCTTTTTGTAAACAACGAACATTGGGTGGTGGTGGCCTTCTCTTTCGAAGAAGGGTCGGTGACGTATCTTGATCCCCTCCGACGGAAGAAAGGCTATGAGCAGCACGACTTCAAAGCCGTCAGAACACTCTTCGAAGAGGCGTGGAAAAAGGCGGTGACTGAATATGAGCTGCCAAGCTACGACAGGAAAAAAATAACCCATCACAGAAACTTCACATGCATACAACAGCCGCAAGGTACGGTCTTCTGTGGATACTACTGCACGTACATCATCCGCAATTGGATCACCAATGTCAAGTCCAAGACAAAAATGACCTACCAGCAGATGATGGATTACTTCAAGACTGAATCAGAATATGGACACAACCAGCTGTTCTTGTGTTCGGTATTCAGAGGGAGATAGCCACAATTCTCAACAAAGAGGTCCTCAAGGAAAACGGTTATTTTTATGAAGGCGGTGTTGTGCCAATGTATTGAAACTTTGATGTACAATGTTAAATATTGAATATCTGTGTTTTTGTAATAAATTTTGTGAACGGATACTGTTATCTATCATGGATGTGTGATTTTCTCATATATATTTTGCTGTGTTGTGATATATTGTTGTTCAATGCTACTGGAATATTTGAATATAATTTATTTTTTTAATGTTCACCGCCACTGGTAGAGTACAGTGGCGGTGATAGAGAACCGCCACTGAGGTAGAATACAGTGGCGGTGACAGAGAACCGCCACTGGTGCCACGAAAGCATACCAGTGGCGATGAGTACCACCGCCACTGGTAGTATACCAGTGGTCGTGAAGCCTCACCGCCACTGGTACACTACCAGTGGCCGTGATGACGCACCGCCACTGGTATGTAACAGTGGCTGTTCTTCACACGGCCACCGGTGCACTTTCTGACGCTCCCTACGGATTACCAGCGGCGGTTGTGCGAACCGCCACCGGTGCTGGCTAGCACCGGTGGCGGGTATCATCACCGCCACCGGTGCTCGTTAGCACCAGTGGCGCAGGCTTAGTGGCGGTCCGCGTTACCGCCACCGGTGTGTAATTCGGACCGCTGCTGCTAATCTTTTCCCGAGCAGTGGTTTGGAGGGGATTATCCCTAGTTTACCCAACAAAACACTCCATTTTTGTACCAAATTAAAACACTTCTCAAACTAGTGTTTTTTAGAAAAACATTAGTGTTTTGTGTTAGTGTTTTGGGGGTATTTTCTAGGGTAGAAACCATTAGTGACTAAAAAAATACATTAACACCAAACAAGTACTTAATCGAAATTCTGCACAGCTTTTAACCCATTGGCGCACTCAGCGGCCACCTACTATATCCCATTCATTTCTTGCCGATCATAGTTGAGAAAAAAATCCCATGAAGAAACTGCAGACTCGAATGACTACATGGTAAGATGTGGATGAACTCTGCTGTTATATATATCCAATGCGATCGCAATCCCCATCTCGATCTCACTGTAAATGGTGTAGCGCCAAAGGGCATCATGTGTCTTGATCCAGTGACACAAGCAGTGGTTCGGTGAAACACTCGAGTAGTTCTTAAGTTTTTGAATGATACGCCGCTTATGGTCGAGTTTAGAAACAGAAATATGTGGCTTACGTGAGGTATTGGAGTGAACCAAACATTCTACATGAGAAGCATAGCGTTGAACATTATTCGCACTCGAGTGTTCAGAGCCCCCAGCACAGGAGTGAACAAGTTATGTGGATTCGGTTAGCTTCCATGAGAAACATGAATACGAGGAATCCACTTCTTCAGATAAGTAGGGTTGCCAGCTATTTATCTCCTTCTTCAAGATCTCCTTCAAGGTCCATAGAATTAGAAACCAAAGATTGAATTCGCTTGTACGTGTTAGAATACAGAGGATATCTCTTTCGTTCCTGATCGACCAGGCACACACATCTAAAGGATCAAGAAGTTCTAAATGATCTACGCCTTTGCAGGAACATTAAGTTCTCGCGTTGACAGCCGGGTCATATTGACCGTGGAATCAGTGGGTCGAGGCTGAAGAGCGTGGATGCGAATCTGTGGGTGTACTGTGTATGGTGCCGTCGTAGGAGGCGATGCTCTCCCTGCCGGAAGTAATCTTTTCTCACCATGAGGCTGAGACTCAAGGTTTTGGCTACCACGAGCAGGGTTTTTTTTTAACGGGGGCCGGTAAACACGGTTACGGCCGGAAATTTACCGAATGGTTACGGCGGTAACCACTGCACCACAAGCTCATTCATTGTGTTGTATATGATGCAAACTATTTATCCTCGTATTAAGCGTTGAAATTAAAAAAATTCAAATAAATCTGGTATTTTTTGCAGTAAGATCATTTTGCCGTGGGTAGACGGTAAACGCGGTTACCGGTAACCAAAGCGTTTTTCTAATAAAAAGGTAGTGTTTTAAACAAAAGTCTGTATTGTACTAGTACTAGTAGTTCATACGATGATGCGAGTTAGTTTCCTAGTTTATTGTTAGGCAAAGTGTTTTATGTGTGGTTAGTTGAGTCCTTCTCTATTTGGTCACGGTGCCCGACTGTATTGGTATTTGTGTGCAGAACCGAACGGCCTTGTAAGGTTGTGCATTCTTCTAATGCTGCTCCTCAGAATATTTCTCCGCTCACCGGTACTAATGAAGTTCCAACTGTTCCATGCATTAATTTTTTATTCATATAACTAACTAAACAAAGTTATAAATATATTATATATGCCGAGTATATGCCACAAATAAAAAGATGATAAAAATAGGAAAACTTATTATAGAGGATTAAGGAAGGATATTAAAAAAATACAAGTGCAAGACTTCAATGAGTAGGGCATATTAATTCTTGTGTACGGAAAAAATTCAAACAGTCATAAATTAATTTCCAAAAACCGTAGAAGGAAACAGTGATCGGCGCTCTCCTATTTGCATGTGAACAAACATCGAGCCAGCGATTGGGTTCTTCTATCCCTTCTCGTGGGGGCAGCAGCCTTGGAACTGGATCCAGGCAAGACTTACAACATTGGGCGCACTAAGGTCACCTCCAGCGGGGTGACCCATTTGGACCGGCGCGGTCCGTTGCGGGACGCATTCCGGACGCAAATCTGCGTCGGATTTGCGTTCTCATAGGCCGAGAAACGGAGCGCCGCTCGGTCCGCGCGTCCGCTTCGGCCAAAGCTTTTCGTCTTCTTGTCCTCACATGGCGGCCGGTGACCCATCAGTCCACGCCGCGTCATATAAAATGGGGACCAGCCCATCCCCATTCCCCACCGTACCCACCCACTTCGCATCCGAGCCAAAACCCTAGCTCCTCGGCAAGCACCAACCACCGCAAATGGCGCCCAAGAGGATGTCCCGCGACGCCCTTCAGCCTCACGCCGGTGAGGAGGAGCCGGGAGGGGCACACGTACATGGACGTGCGCACGGCGGCGCACTACTGGGACCACGGCATTCCGCTGCTGTGGTCCGACGTCCACCTCCCGCACGGGTGGCATTTGAGCCCCGAGCGGGTTCGTGTGCCACTGGTCCCGGCAAGCGGCTGCGTGCGCCAGGTGGAGATCTGGCGGCGCCGCTCCGTGCTCCCCGACGACCTCCGTGACGACCCGGACTTCACGGAGGACTCGCGGTACTGGGACACGTGGTTCGAGACGGAGCACGACCTGTGTCGTCACTCATTCTTCGCCGCCGTCCCGGCCCACCATGGCGTGCCCCCTCCGCTGCTGCCATCGTCGTCAAGGAGGAGCCTGACGAGGAGATGGCGCCAGCGCCGCGGTCCGCCGAGGAGGAGCGGGCAATGCTGACCGTGGCCATCCAGGAGTCCGAGGGGAGGAGCTCGGGCACTGGCCCGACCTTGGGGCGGCGCTCTACCTCTCCCGGCTCCAGCAAGAAGGAGCCACAGCACCATCGCCGCCGCCGTCGCCGGCGCAAGCTCCACCGGAACCCGAGGAGGACTGGTCTCCATGGTCGGACGACGACATGGAGGCTTGGACCCTGGAGTCTCCGGAGCACGAGTTCATCGACTTGGATTTGGATTCCGAGTAGATGACCGCATAGTAGAATTATTTTAAGTTTATGTTTAGTTTTAAATTTCTAGTTTAATTATGTAAATTATGAATCTATATAATGAAAATGAGTCGTCCCGTTGGACACACCCCGCTATCTAATCAGACAGTGCCCGGATATGTGTCCGGCCCGCGACCCAAACGGACCAAAACGACCACAAAAGGTGGTCCGTTTGGGTCGCGTGGCTGGAGTTGCCCTAAGCTGTCACCAATACCATTCATTTCTTGCCGATCAGAGTTGGGGAAAAAACTCATGAAAAAATTGCAGAGTCGCATGACTACATGGTAAGATGTGGATGAGCTTTGCTCTTATATATGTGCAATGCGATCGCCACTACTCACCGTGAATTAATGGTGTAGCACCAAAGGGCATCGTGTGTGTTGTTCAAGCGACCAGTAATGATTCGGCGAAACACTCTTGAGTGATTATTAATTTTTTTTAGTGATGTGCGCTTATTTTATACTAGTTCTGAAACAGAAATATGTTGTTTATGTGAGGTATTGGAGTGAACCGAAAATTCTACATGGGTAGCATTGTGGCTGCACGATTGGCTTCAGATTCATGATCATACTTCGCGCAAGAGTGGTCTGAGCCCACAACACAGGAGTGAACAAGTTAGGCAGATTCGGTTAGCTTCCATGAGAAACACAAATGCAAGGAGAGACAATATTCTTCTTCAGATGTCGCCAACAATTTGCTTCTTCTTTCAAAACCCACAAATTAGGAACCAAACATTGAATTGAGTTATTGGATTGAGTTGTGAGAGTGCTCATCCTTCATACCTGTGAGATTATGAGACATTTAAACGGATCTAAACTTGATTAGAATTTCAGATAGAAAGATTATGTAGCTAAACTATATTTAAATTCTAGATAGAGTCATCTTCTTGTACTCAGTCTTTAATAACTATTTCTCTTGGTCTCAATCATGTACCGATTTCTGCCATATTCATTTTTCTTTCCGCCTAAAATCGCGTTAAAAAGACTATGCATGTACGTTTCAAAAGTTCTTGAACTGTGCCAAGTTAAATTTAAGTGAGTATTTGATTAAAATGCCATCATTCTTTACCACACTTGGCTCATTAGCTTGATAACGAAAGAAGATTCGCATCTGCTAATCAGCGACTAACTATCATTCATGACTCACACACGACTAATTGGCGTCATGTCCACCAGTGGAGACTTACCCATGGTGGGCAGAAGCCAGCTGACCTGGTCTCCACCGAATGGTGGTGATCTCTTTCCGTCAGTCGCGGGGTCCGTCACACATGGTACGTGTTGCCATCCTTGGGCGCTATGGGTTAAAAGGTTTTCTTTTTTCATAGATTCCATTGCATTTAGCACAACACATTTCGTTCTAGAAATATTTGTGCATTGCAAAATGGTGCGTTCCAAACAGCACCAGCGCTTAACCATATCATTTAATTCAGCACTTCTTACAAACACACATATATACGTCTCAAAACAGCTAGCAACCTATACTTCCCGGTCAAAAGTTACGCAACGAAGAACATGTAATTTGGTTTTTCAAATCCTAGAACTGAATTAGGCACCAAAGTTATCAGTTTCGGTTTAATCGGGATTATTTCGGTTCGGAAGTTTGTTTTGAGGTGAAAATGCCCACCCCTACCATGATCAGGCAGCTACCATGAGAAGGGAACTTTTGCATTTGTGGCTGAGAGTTACTTTTTTTGAGAGAGAGAAGCGAGGGCTACTTAATTGGGCCAAATGCCCACACACCATCTGGCCCAACAATCGCTTCTTTCTTTAATTATAAAAGGCAGACATTCTAAGTCCCTCAAAACAAACATGGCATGATGATAGCTGTGGTCCATTTCTTGCTAGACAAAGTCTTGGTCAAAAAGTTCTTGCTAGACAAAGTAGGTAAAACAGAACTCAAGAAGGAGTAGAAGCGTGTGACTAGAGTGCACGAAGTGGATGATGAACTTGGCTCTTATTTGCTCTTATATATGTCAATCCAATTTCCATTTATCAATGCAAAATGGATGGTGAGGGCTATAGGCAGAGGAGGGTGTCGACTCATCTCATATGCCCTGCAGTGACAGGGAGTAGCCTGGGCATGTGGCCCCGAGTTAGAAGAGGAAATGTGATTTCTGTGAGGTATTGGAGTAAAACAATACTTCTAAACGGTGATGGATAAAGCATCCTTGTACATAAACATGAACAACCTTGCAGCTGCATCACCCGGAATATATAGAAAGCAGGGACATGGGCCTTTTAATCTTTTATTCAACCTACACTGTGATCTCCTGTCCAGATAAACAATGGTTCGGCCGTTTTCCTGGCCTTTATTTGATACAACTGCATCAAATACCATTTGTATTAGAAACTGAGTTGTGACTTTTCAAGACCTGCCTATCTCCCCTTCAGAGCTTGTCTTCAGAATCAGAGATGCCTTGTCCTCGATGTGTTGGCCCGTTGTTTGGCATTTGTGTGGCCTTTCCATCTTGTGTTTCGTTGGTGGTCATTTGCGGTGAGGTTGATTGGAGTTGCTAGCTAGTGTAGTGATGTGTGATAAAAATGACATCTGCGGGTGGCTCTGACAGTCCTTCGTGTTGATGTGTGCTGGTATCCAGGTCATTCTGTGTTGCCCAGGGTGTTTGTGGGCTTGTTTGTATCGCTTTTTGTTCAGTTTTCTTTTAATTAACTCGACAATTTTTTCTTTATTAATAGAACAAGGCAAATCTTTTGCCTTTCAGGAAGAAATGGCATGGATGTGAAGGCAAGAAAAATAGTTAGGGACCGGCATTAGTTGAGTTAATTAGCAGTAAGCAAGCAAATTAAGCTAGCTGGAAAGCTACTTCTACGTTACAAATTTCTCTTTCGAGAGCTACTTTTACATTCCACTGTCGCAGGTGAATAAGCGATGCAACAAAGCACCCTTTTAACTTTAAGACCCACGGACTGGACTGGACTAAGGTGCATTCCAGTTTTCTCTCTCTCAAAAAGAAGAAGAAAAAGAGGTTAGTCCAGTCCAGTCTAGAGGTTTTTTACGGTACCCGGTACTCCAAAATTGTATCTTAGAGTACCAAAGACCGTTAATGGCAGGTAGTTGGGTCTTTTCCCCTCCTAATCCAATCGGTACGTCCAGCCTAGCCCGACTCCAGAATCCAGACGGTCAGACTGATCCCCATCGTCGCCGGCAGAACACCCCGACCGATCTCCATCGCCGCCGCCAGAACACCCGGCCTGACCTCATCGAATCGATTCGCCGCCCCCAGCAGATCTTCAGGACCACCGCTCTCAGCCCGCGCGTTCCAATCGAGCGGCCGCAATCGAGCAGCAGCGGCAAGTCCCCTTGCCCGATTGATCGAAGGTCCTCAACGCCAGCTGTGTCGCCTCATCTCCGTGCCCGCTGGAAATTGTCGTCGACGCAGTTGGCCCGCCGGCCATGTCACAGTCGTAGACAACATGCGTCCTCGTCCCCTCCGCCCCCTCTGCCGGCGTCGCGGCGGCCAAATCGAGCGGCGCGACCGCCCAAACCGCGCGGCGGCCTCTGCCCAGCCGATGCAGTGCCTTGTCCGCTCCACCCTCGGACCTGCCGTTCCTTCCTGCAGCGGTGATTTTGTCCGCTCTAACGGCCCGGCGAACAAGCATAGTGCGGCGACCTCATCCCCTCCGCCGGCGCAAGTTTTTTTTTTTTTTAATTACAAACGACCAAACTATCCGACACAATTACAATTTTGCCTTCCGCGGTTTTCGACTCGATACTCCATGGGACTAAGGATGGAGTAACATCTAATACTAACCACCGGATCGGAACAAATAAGCGGACCATATTAAATCAGGAGTATTGTAAAAGAGTTCTATGTCAATATGTGTATCCAATCAAAGTAGCTAGATGACTTTTTCAAAAAGAAAAGCCAGACGACTTCCTTAAAAATGTGTAGTGAAACTTTTCAAACTTTAACTAGCGATATATGAAAAGATTACTAAGATAGGAAAAATTAATGTATTTTTTATTTTCCATTATATTAATCAACGGAGATTCTAAGTGGGGCACGTGCCCCACTTGGTCTTATCATACGGCGCCCGTTGGTCCGTCCGATCACATTTCCTCCTGGATCTCTTCTCTCGATCCCCTTCTCCCGGTAGCGAGCGCTCCTTGGTTCTCCTCACGATTGGAATAGGGCGCAGCGGCATAATCCCGAGCAGGGGGCAGTGGCGAGCAGGGAGGCCACGGGCGGGGGAGCAGCGTTCGTGCGGGTCGGCAGATCGGGTGGTGAAGAAGGGCGCGGCCATGGCGGCGGAGCATCGTCGAAGCAAGGTGACGACCACAGCGGCCGAGCAGACGCTGCCCCCAAATCCCGAGCAGGGAGCGGGCGCTTCGGCGGCAGTGCCACACAGCCGAGGTGTAGGTGTTTTGAACTTCTTTTCTTCTGTTTCCTTCCCTTCTTTTAGCATCCATGGCGCCATGGATGAGGTTGAGCTAGCTAGTGCTGCTAGGCTCTTGCGTGGGAGCGTGTGAATCGGAGGATATCGAGGAGCGAGTCGAGATTCTGTGATGATGACGAGTAGGAGATTTGCAAAGCATCTCTCTGCAGAGCTGGCCACATGGAGACATTGATTGTGTATCAACCGTGAAAAGCTCATCTAAAAACTAGCTCGTTGTACACGCAGGATGTTCGACGTTTTGTCTCACCCAAATGAGCTTGCATGTACCACCGTTGGTTTATGCCTTCTTCAGATTATTGTACATGTATACAACTTTGTTTGTTGTATGAATTTTGTGAGGTCGTAATTTGCTTGATCGGCTTACCATCGTGTCAAAAGGCCACGGCTGTCATGACTATAGGAACAAATGGAGTTGGAAAGATGATTTTGTTTTGTATTGACGATCCATACACTTCACTGTGATTTTGCTTCATCCGTGAAATGTGTTTTATTTCTAAATAATTGTCTTCGAAAGTTACATATAGAAGCAATGCCGTAAATTTTTGCCCCCATCTTGATCATAATTGCCACATTGTTTAGGACCGCTCAATTGCCATGTTTTTTGTCCCTAGCGATCAGATTATTTGATCCTATTTGTCATGTTGTTTACCATCGCTCAGTTGCCATGTTTTTTTGCACCTAGCGACCAGGTTATTTGACCCTAATTGTCATGTTGTTTACTACGGCTCAATTGCCATGTCGTTTACTCCCCAGCGACCAGATTATTTGATGCTAGCTGCCATGTTGTTTACCACCGTTCAATCGCCATGTTTTTTGCCCATAGCAACCAGGTCATTTGATCGTGCTTGCCATGTTGTTTAGCACAACACAATTGCCATGTTTTTTGTCCATAGCGATCAGATTATTTGATCCTAGTTGCCATGTCGTTTATCACCACTAAATTGCCATGTTTTTTGCCCCCAGTGACCAGATTATTTGATCCTAGTTACCATGTTGTTTACCACCACACAGTTGCCATGTTTTTTGTCTCTAGCAACCAGATTATTTGGACCTAGTTGCCATGTTCTTCACCACCGTTCAATTGCCATGTTATTTTGTCCCTATTGACAAGGTTATTTGATCCTGGTTGCTATGTTGTTTACCATGACACAATTGCCATGTTTTTTGTCCCTAACGACCAGATTATTTGATTCTAATTGTCATGTTGTTTACCACCTTTCAAATGCCATGTTGTTTGTCCCTAGCGACCAGGTTATTTGATCCTAGTTGCCATGTTGTTTAACAATGTTCAATTGCCATGTTTTTTGCCTTAACGACCAGGTTATTTGATCCTAATTGGCATGTTGTTTGTCCCTAGTGACCAGGTTATTTAATCGTAGTTGCTATGTTGTTTACCAACACACAATTGCCATATTTTTTGTCTCTACCGACCAAATTATTTGATCCTAGTTGCCATATTGTTTATTATTGCTCCATTGCCATGTTTTCCTCATAGGGACCAGATTAGTTGATCTAGTGCATTTGTCAGTATTTCACCGTAACGTCAGTTGTCATGTTTGACATAACTTCTCAGGCCAGTGAAGAAATTGAGGTTCATGGGACAAGACTAATTATTCCACTGTAAGCTCATTTTCATCGAAGGATGACACAAGTACAACACCGCCATCAAAAGCATAAAAAAGACGTAGGACATGCAAAGACTGAAGCAATGGAAACCTGTCCGGGCAGTGCATTTGCAGAATTCAAACAAACGACGGAGTAGTTAGCTAGTTGTGTTGTGTCTAGCCGGTTGATTCCTCGTTTGGGGCCTTTGGGCCGTGACTGGGGCAAGAGCTGGCGGGTGGTCAGGCCAACGGCTACGCGGCCTTCGCGCGGCAGATTGCTAACGCGTACGAGGCGTTCGGAGGCCGTACCGCAACCGCCACCAGCTAGCCTTAGGTGGGGCACGCTGCTGCATAGTCTCGTCCATTAATCAATCTATTCATATAGAAAATAACAGTCAAAATCGCATTTTGGAGTCTTGGTCCTTGTCCAAAACATCAGGCATTTTGGCACAAAGGTAGTACTTGGCAATAACGCTCGCTTTGCTCGCAACAATAACCTTACGAGCAGCAAAACTAAAGTTCGTACAGTCAAGAAACTCCGACAGAAGAAATCCAGGATTATGTCATGTCTATTCACGCGTTGGTGCAAGTACATGACAAATAATTTCCTTTTATTTCCAATTGTAATAAGGAAGCACTAGTCAAAAGGCACGAGACACTTGTACATACATAACGTTCTTGCTAGCAAGGACAAGAAAATAGTTAATTGCATTTATATTATATAATACTAAATCTCTTCAAGTTTACTTACTTGATCTGCGAACAGCACCACTACAAGCTTATCTTACTTCCATTGATCAGATCCCTGAATAATGTGGTCAACTCAACCTTATCCCCAAGAAAGATTATTAAACTAGGGACAGCAGCATAGCTTTGGTTAATTAGATTAATTAATCTGGAGGGTCTTGTGAAGGTCTAAATGCCCTTGTTTTTGCAAGTTGTTTAGGTGAGTCTACTCCATGGTGTATTATGAAGCAAACTGCTTCTGCTTGGAGGCTACTGGCAGAGTTGTGATGCTTCATGCTTTGCTACTAACTTAAGTGTCTTCTTCTGGGATCAGCACAATGGCAAGTTGGACATGCAATCTTGCAGTGCATGCAATCTTTTTCTTCTCCAAATTTAGATTGTTGAGTGGATGTGTCATTCATTCGTTGCGGCTCGACGAAGCTTTAAATTTTTGTTCCCTTTTTTAGGGCCTGTTTTGCCTACTGACTGCAGCAACCAATACCACTGCATTTAGAATGCTTCCTGATCAAAGTTAATATCTACATAAGTGTATACATCAGAACAAGACATCTGATAGCATTTTGATCATCAAATTTTCTTCATTGCTTGCTGTTGTGTTGGCAAGATACAAAGTAGCTAGTACTACGGACACGGAAGTTGCAACAACTTCATACTTGGTCAAAAGTATACATCTTCCCCTTGTAAAATTGTGCCCGGACCTGCTTCTCTCTGACCAGATGGAGGATTCAGACAAGATGGTATGAAGAACAAATGCACAGGCCAGCTGTGCCAGAAGACCAAACAGTTCTGCAGCTAGTGTACTATCCTTAAAGATACGGAAGGGGGAACAAAAAGGATCAACAGAAAGAGAACATGTGGCACATCTCTAACAACTGAAAGTACTGAAATTTTAATGACTTCGATATAATTTTTTTGTTTCGGGCATTATGTACGGTACACATTTCCATTGTTCAGAGATCAATGCTCAAAGGAAATTCAGCTAAATCAGGCTATCAGACATAGCTGGAATAAAATTGGCTTGCCTCGTTCATAACTCGTAACAAACGATTAAGTTCAGCAAATCAATTCCCATGCTTCTTCTTTTTTGGTTCCACAGTCTTACTCTCGTGCCAAGAAAACGGTGTTACTCCTCAGCGCTACGACCAAATAACTATTCTAATCCTTCCTTACCTTTCATTTTTATTATCATCTACTACATTATTGATATCATTATTTGTCCAAAATGGTGCGAGATCACAAGTTCACAATACAACAAGAAGCCGCTCTAAAACCAACCACTCCAAATTGCAGCGATCCTTTTTTCCTTTTTCTTTTGAGGGAAACAATGAAACTTTTTTCTAATAAAAAGGTAGTGTTTTAAACATAAAAAGGTCAATGTCTAGTAACATAAAAAAACAAAGTTGCATGCTCCATATATTAATAGCTTGCCTTCCATGACCACATACATATGCAAAGAGAAAGGGAACTGAAGTCCAGTATGATTGCACACATAAGAATTGACATGACAAAAAGGGGCAATTTCTTATGGGGTCTTGAGGGTCAAAATGGATGACACCATCCAGAAGGATACTGCTGCATTGTCAGTTACAACTGCCCATGGACTTTTGGCAGGTCAGCTTAGTTCGTATCTGCTTTCCATTCCACCATGGTCCAGCCTTAGTTAGGGTTCTTGACTTGAGAGGAGAGGAAGTACAGAAATAACTGGGAGGAGTAGACTTGGACTGGTCACAGGCCTGTTATCTCTATACGCTGCATGTAGATTGTAGAGTACACTCGTTGTCCTTGTCCATGCAGTAGTTGTTACATAATTGGTGGGTTGAGTCAATTCACTTTTCTGTTCCCCCATGTTACTTTTTGAGTATAATTTTGATGCCTCTTTCTGGCATATGGAGATTCTATAGTACTAGTAATTGACATGTATGGCACTTGATATGTAGTTCGCTTTGACATCAAGAGTGTTTTGTTCAAAATGACACACAGGCTATTTGAGGTGACAAACATAGCAGAAATCTTGCCTGATATAGGATGGCCCAAATTGAGAGAGGGTGAGAAACTGAGAATAAAGCTCCCCGGTTGGATTTTTAACACAATTAGTAAGTTGACAGCATCTTTTCTACATGTAACCATTAAATCTACTGGAATTAGTAAATATCTCCCAAATAATTAAATTTCACGGAAGAAACTAACCTTCGTGCTTGAATTCTGTATTCTTGTCCACAATGTTTGAAAAAGCGGAAAAACTCATACATTTTAAGACGAGGGAGAGGTGATTTACCTTTCACTGAGGGTTAGCATCGATCAAGGATTGATTCACATCCTCGTTGCCCCATGCGATTCTAGTGGATGCTTGAAGACAAAAGGAGGAGACTGAATTTCCCTTCATTCTTATCCCTGGGCGTGCTTCATTGATTCAGTAAAGGCGTCACTCTAACTAGACCCTAGCTATGTCCTACGTAGTTAATCTAACTATGTTCATAGGAGTTGGTTCTCAAAGTACAGGTGGCCGGTATAAGCAAGCTTCCTCTGCCAAATTAATGACTCCATGTCCTAGTGCTAGCATAAGATGATGTTTAATCATGCACCGGGGAGAGTACTAACTGTTCATCGTGATTCGTGCGCATTAGTCCTAACCTCTGTGTAATCCTCATGCTGAGTTCCATTCACTATACAAATGACAGGACGGCCGGAGTCAACAAGGAAATATTACCAAAAAGGAGACAACAGGTATAGTACTATTCTGCCTGCAATGCATAGAGCAAAGGTGTGGCCGGCCAAAGGAAACAAAAAGGTCACACAAATTTTAAGTACACGAGCCGGTGTCATGTCATCAGCTAGCATCTCGATCAAGTCAAACCATATCCGTTTATATATTCTAAGCGTCCCCCGTCTGCCCCTATAAATCCCTCGCATACCATCACCACACCCAGACCAACTCAACTCAACTCATCACACACTGTCTGACTGATACAACAGAGGTTGACACATTGAGAAAATAACAGAGAACTTCTTTGAGCAACCGATAGAGAGATGGGTCGAGCACCGTGCTGCGACAAGGCGACGGTGAAGAGGGGGCCATGGTCACCGGAGGAGGACGCCATGCTCAAGGCCTACATTGAGGAGCACGGCACCGGGAACAACTGGATTGCGCTGCCACACAAGATTGGTAAATTCAGTTGATCCTTTTCCATATTGCTGTTTTTATTGTTTATCAATCTTGATGTGGTTAACTAAGTGATGATCATGCATGGGAACAGGGCTGAAGAGATGTGGCAAGAGCTGCAGGCTGAGGTGGCTAAACTACCTGAGGCCCAACATAAAGCATGGGGACTTCACCCCGGAGGAGGACAGCACAATCTGCAGCCTCTACATTAGCATAGGGAGCAGGTACATACAGACCACTAGTTAGAAAATTGTGGAGTACCTAGTTACCTACTTCTTAGTCCTTTACAAGCACAGCACAAGTTATATGTGTAACTCAAAAGTGTGTTGCTTGGCATTGATTAACCAGGTGGTCAATCATAGCAGCACAGCTGCCAGGAAGGACTGACAACGATGTCAAGAACTACTGGAACACCAAGCTCAAGAAGAGGCTCCTCGGCGGCCGCCGCAAGGGCCGGGGCACGCACCACCGACCCCAGAGCGATGCCACCAACGCCGAGACGGATGGCGGCGCCAACAACGACGGCGAGGAGCGGTCGCTCAGCGCGTCGGCGATGGAGAGGATCCAACTCTGTATGCAGCTGCAGGAGATGCAGAACCCTCTCGGCATCAGCAGCCACCAGTACAACCCCTTGCAGCAGCAGATGTGGCCTAATAACCACCACCAGGTGCCCACACAGAGCAACAGCAGCGGTAGCAGCAGCCTCAATGTAACAGTAGCTGCCGAGCAGGGACAGTCTAGCTCTATGAACGACCAGTGCAACGGGTTTCGGCAGCTGGAGACCGCTGCTGTGGATGACGGCCTGGCCTCTCCATCGAGCCCCAAGAACTCAAATGTCGTCACCATCGAGGCAGAGCTTCAGGAGCTGCTCTACGGCACAACATCGACGACAACGACCGACAGCGTCGCCGTCAGTCAGCAAGGGGGTGCGGACTGGTGGAGCTATGATCAGGACAGGTCAGCCGTGAATTGTTGGGACTTCACCCCTGAAACCAGCTCGGTGTTCCAGGACTACACATCTGTGTATGACATCTGAAAGTGTCAACAATGCAAGTTGTGCAAGTAAAATTAGGGGTGGGTAATAGGGATTTGTCTAGGCTTGGTTCTTGGTCTGTGGCATCTAAAACAAACTGTAAGGAACTCTTGTAAGAAATTTGTAGTAAGCTGTAAGGCATGGACAAATAAAGGTATGTAAGAATACCAGGTTCCAAGAAATGAATATGCTTAAATGGCACCACTCCTGTCGGAGAACATGTAGTAGATAGGAACCTATCAAAGCAGATTACTCTTAACAGTTCCAGGTAGGCATGCAAGTGGGATCTCCCTTATGTCCCGTTGTTTCTAGACTATTCAGCACTTGCTAGCTCAAAAAATTTGCTTAAAATTTGACTTGAGATTTAGAAATTGTCTTAGAAGCGGAACATGCGTGATCCCGTTGACATCCTTAGTTTCAAGGTTTACAGCAGAGGTTTTTAGTGTTCAAATCATAAAATTGCAGCATCTTAATCCCTGGTTGATTATTCAACAAGAACCAAGATTTTGCTGGAAATGTTAGTGGATGTGTGTATAATAAGCCACACGTTGGGCTCATGTGTGCCTCACTGACCGGCATTGTGTGTGCAAATGCGGTCTGTTCCAGATCCAGTCTTCAGTCTTGTGAATGTTAAGTTTTTTTTTATATAGTTGCAATATCTTGATAATGAAACTTTGTACTACTACATAGCTAACCACGTTAATATCTGTTTGAAAGAAAAGTTAAAGTGTCGAGATGACGAAGCCAAAAAAAAATGGTTGCAAAAATCCTCTCTCACTAATGGTCAGCAAAAGAAGGGCATGCTGTCATGAAGTGCGAGGTACGTGGAGAATTGCAAGAAAAACGTGTGGGCCGATTCGTGCCTGTGTCAGCATGCGGACTAAAAATATTCCCTTTCGAGGCATGAGATATATGGGCTCACCTCACATAGCCGCGTATGACGCAAACCTGGTCTCTTACGGTCAGCATTAAAGAAAGAGTCAACCTAGAATCCATCTAAGATTGCCAGTAGTACAACTTCTCAGTTTCATCCGTGATACAGTTACGTGTTGCAGAATCGATCTCCACTGTCAAAATCGGATGACATTTCTTTCATTTCAGGCAGGAACCAGTCTGGCCATCGTGTATTCTGCATGGAGCTTGAGCTTTCCGCTAACAGCCAGAGCAAAACTAGGGAGCGCATATAGTCTCTTGGGTTCCAAAATTTGCTTTAACAATGACCAATGCACGCCTACCGTTCCAAATCTACAAAAAAACCGTACTAAGATACCCTCCGGAGATATCTTAGGCTCTGGTTGGATTGTCGTAGAAAGAAAATCCTGTAGAACTAATATTTTAGGAAATTTTACTCAGGAACATATTATGGCAAGCACGTGTGAACAAGTAAAATGATCGAAGATGACAGGCACTCCAAAATAGAACAGCCAAAACAATTATTCAAATAGGAATACAGAAATTCTAACATCTAAAGAAGTATACTCAAACCAAAAAGGCAGCAACATAGGTATCTCAAGGGTAGATCAGCAATTGCCAGAAAACGCAACGAAAGGCAGAACAGTGCTGAACATCATCAGCTCTGAAACAAACTTTTGTAATATTAAGAACACGGAATTTTCTTGCGCCACCCAAAACCACTGCATTCAATCCTCAGCAAAGGATGTTCAACATTATGCCAGAAAATATTCCTTCGGAATTTTAAGCATACAAACATGGCTTTATTCTCGCAAGGATTCAACCTACCTTGCACAGCACCAGGGAGTTGAGTTACATTATCTGATCCCTCGAGAAACGCACAGCTGGCTCAGGCACTAGGAATAGCTGTCAACGACCAACAAGCAGAAGTTTGAGCAGTGCCATCCGTATGTAGAGGCCATTCTTAGCCTGCCTAAAATATGCAGCCCTTGGATCGCTGTCAACATCTACTGTGATCTGCAAAACAAAAAACATTGCATCTTATATGTTTCAATATAACACAAGAGCTAGGAACCATGTCAGGGTAGACAAGCTATCGCCAAGAAATAGCCCCCAACGAACCAAGCAAGAAAATGTCAACTGCTAATCCTGAATACTAGCGGCTTCCCAATGCGAAAAATCATAGGCAAATCTTATCAATTACTATAAATTATTTCCATATTGTTCTCTTGTAAAAATAATTTGCATCACAGCGCTTCTTGCACGTGGAAACATCCGACTCAAAAAAAAGAGAGAGAAAGGTATATTTTCGGTCTCTCAATTGTCATCAAAGTCTATAAATGGTTCCTAAACTCAAAATCATATACATTTGGTCTCTCAGCTGCGTACCATGGCATTTGAAACATTTTAAACATCTGCCTACACCAAGCCACATCATTTATCTACAAGCTAGACAGATAGCTTCAGCTCCTCGATTCAAAGGCTTGTTAAATATTAAGCTTTTGAAACTCAAAAACCTTACTGGTAACGTTGTGAAATTCAGAGGCAACACAAGGATTGATAACAAAAAGAAGCAAACTCAACTCCTTGATGTGTTTAAGGATAATTGCTAACCTCATCAAGCCTTGGAAGTGGATGCATGATAACAGCATGCTTCGGCAGCACACCTAAAACCTTTCTGTCCACAATGTATTTACCACGAGCAGCTTCATAGTGGTCGATCCTCTCACCAAATCTTTCTTTTTGAATGCGTGTTTGGTAAATAACATCACACTTGGATGCCACCTCCAACAAATCTGAACTTTCCTCCCATTCAACACCTTGTGAAGTTAAGTACTCTTTGATGTCATCCTTTGAAACAGAAAAAAAAAAAGGTGCCACTCCATTTATTCCATCACACTACAATAGAATTCAGAAGAACAGAGCGCAAATGATATTTATTGTGGAGAGTAATACCTTCATTTTTACAACATCTGGAGATACAAAATATATCTTAATGTTCTGGTATTTAGCAATCAAATAGGCAAGAGAGCGAACTGTTCTCCCATTAGCAAGGTCCCCAACCAAACCAAGCTTTATTCCATCTAGCCTACCAATCTCTCTCTTTATTGTATATACATCCAACAGAGCCTGAATAAAAGAATGAACATATCAATTACAATGAATGTATCACTATACTTCAGCAGCTGTAACAACATAAAGTAGATACCAGTGAGCACGATCTAACTATACTTACCAACATGATGTGGAAGAAAAAGCAGCGTGATGTACGAATTTATAAGTAAATGCCACATAAACAATGAGCTGAATAGCGATTCAGAATGGTATATAACACTACTAAGGTGATGCAAACGGAATGATGTTCTGGGCAATATACACATAAACCTTAAAGTACAGGGCAGTCCATATCTGTTCGAAGTAGGTGCAAAGTTAATGAATTGTCAATGTTATTTATTTATTGTCATTCTAATATTCTATTCTGCCAATACTATGGCCAAGCAATGAATGCTAAGGATAGCATCACGCCATCACCCTAGGGATACAAACGCCAACAAAGTGTATCTATTCATTTCGAGCAGTTTTCTAATGGTGAAAAACAATGCCGCAGAAATATCAAAACTCTTGTCATCATAACAGACCACAGAGCATCATGTCTGAACTCATGCTCCAAAGAAAGTGTAAAATGACCATCACACGGTTCAATATTTCACATGATTATTATTTTTGCAACACAGTAGATGCTGACTAGACCATCATTCACTAAAATGGAGTTTTTTAGCTCCTACCGTCGGATAAAACTGGAAAACAATTGTCCCAAGAACTGTGTTATTCTTGCTGAGTTAGCAAAATGTTTTTACCTGAGTTGGATGTTGCCCTGGCCCATCACCTGCATTGATAACTGGAATGTTTGCAGTAACAGCTGCTCTCCTTGCAGCCCCACTTTCAAAATGTCTAAGAACAATAATATCCGAATAACCTTCAACGGTCCTTATGGTATCTGCAGCATGGTAGCAAATGGTTGGTAACCTAATATTTGGTCAAGGAGATTAAAAGACAATTACAATTTTGAATCATGATGATAAAACTCAACAGAACATAATGTTTTTTTCCTGGAGGCTTCCTGGGAAAGTGGGAAATGCTTTTTCCTGGGACTTCTGGGAAACGTCTTTTTCTAACAGAATAATACTAGCCCAAAGTTCTCTGATGAATCAAGGTCCGACATGAAAACCAGTAGGCATTGCACATTCCTATCATCCAAGGTAACACATTCATGATTCACAATGATTGAAGTGGACTGAGGTCTTTAGGGAGGCCCCTATCAATATAACATAATAATTATAGGGATACCTATTGATGCGACAAACAAAACACGGTAGCCAACAGATAGTGTTGAATGCAACCAGCTACTTCAATTAGTCTTTCAGCAAACTCAGTTCACAATAATTACTATAAGCATTCTACAGCACACTCCAAATCAACACACCACGGCTGATAAATAATTAATCCTGAGAGCCAGCTAGTCCAGATACCTTGGTGCGATTATATGGCAGAGACCTTACGTTTGTTCCACAGCAAGTCATAGACTAACCAAAATTTCTACTTTGCAGATCCAAGGAAGTGACGATAACCACCTTAATATTCTTGAGCCACCCTCAAACCATCAAAAGCTTTGAATTTGCAACTAGTTTCCACTTCCTACATGTAAGTACAGATACTAAAAGTACTTCAAATGATACAAGATTTCTACTCCAACACTCCATGTTGCAACTGAACTAATAAGTAAGGTGCGGCCAATCACAATTGTTCCAAGATCATCCCAGGTCCTCAAAGATTCGAAATTTTCTACAGCTTGCGGTTATTGCACAACTAGTGCAGAGTCAATATCTAACAATTCCAAAAAAAAATCAAAACAAATGTGGTCTGCTAAGACACAAAATTTCCATTTCGTCATCAAGATAAGTCCTCGCAAGATGCTTTCAGGCAGCTCACCTTCGAGGGTCTCGCCCTTGGCGGCGGACGAGAACTCGCGGGCGTTCTCAGTAGTGAGCACCTCCCCGCCGAGCCGGCGCATGGCGGCCTCGAAGGAGAGGCGCGTGCGGGTGGAGGGCTCGTAGAAGAGCGTGGCCATGAGGTACCCCTCGAGGACGCGGCTCCGGGACCCGTGAGAGCCCCGCTCCACGGCCTCCATCTCCCGCGCCACCTCGAAGATCTCGTTGAGCGCCTGCCGGTCGAACTGCTGCGCCTCGATCACGTCGCCGAGCCGCAGGGACGCCGTGAGCGCCGGCGACGGCGCGGCGGAGGCGGCGACCACGCGGCGCGGGACGGGCTTGAGCTGGGTTCTCCATGAGGGGGCGGGGAGGTGGGGATGAGGGAGCGTGGCCCGGGCGGCCGCCATGGAGGAGCGGCGGGAGCTAGGGTTTATAAGGTTTTAGGAGGTTTCTCTTCTCGGGTTATGGTTTGTTTTCCGGTCAGCTCGGCTTGGACCTCCCGATGACTCTTGTCGAAATGTTGTAAAGGCAAATTCAACAAGAAAATCTGAAAATGATCCACAAACGTCCGAACAAGTGGTTAATGAATTCATAACTACGAAAAATATCTCGATTCGTAGTTCTGAATTAAGTGATTAAAAAATAGCTTCCCCAAATTTTCTGAGACAATAAATTAATAAGCATAATATGTTAGGCTGTCAAAAAAATGTTAGCATTGGAGGGAATTTTGTTTTAGAAAAGCATTGCAGGGTTAAGCTCGCTACATTACTACTTGCAAAAAAAAAACCTCCCTATATTACTTAACATTACATGAGTTTTGAAGGACAGTCAACCACATATCATGTTTTTTTTTAAAAAAAAGAGGTTGAAACCCTTAACTCTCCATCAAAATAATGCACACAGTCTTTTTGTATTAATATACTTAACAAGCTTTACTAAACGAATATCAATCCAAAGCCACCTCGCTATAACTACAGGCTACAAGCTTGATGAAGGGGTGGCCATTATTGGTATCACATGCCCTGATTGCACACCACCGTCAACATCTAAATCCAGAGACCGCACCAGGGCACAACCGGTCAGGCAAATCATCATCGGTGTTGTGTGTGCATGCTCTGGAATCATCCACCACCGTCTTTCGCCGACCAATCTTCAACACAGAGATCGAATCATCGAATGTCAAGTCTGACATCGATGACGCCAGCCAGAGCCACCGCCCAATACATGCCCTGCAGCCGCCCTTCGACCATGACCCACTTAAACATTGTGTGACTACTATTTAATGTCTTTAACATAAACTAAAAGAATGAGAAGATATTCTTAACTCATTGAACGAAAATCTATTTAGTTTTGAATTCAATTTTAACAAGCATGATATTTGTTTTTCAAGTTAGTCTTAGGTCATGGTGAGTTTTCGACACAAACCAAAGGGCCTTCAACACAAACCAAAGGGCCTTCAACACAAACCAAACGGCCCAAGGTCTTAAGATGTATCTTCATCAGCCGGCACTGCAATGGGCAAGTAGCGTGTGAGGAAAAATCATGAAATTCCTTTTTTCTTTTCTTTTAAAAACAGATTGAATCATTCAAAATTGGTTAGAATCCGAACATGGTTCTTAATTTGTCCAACAACAATTCAAATTAAGATGTGTTCCAAGAAATGGAAGATGAGAAATCTTTGATAATTGTTAAGCTATCAATAGAGTAAAAGGAAGAACAACCAGAGTCATTGTTGATGATTCATATTTCTAGTCTCTCTCAATACAGATTGAATCCAAACTTTAGATTTTTGAGCAAAATCTTTGATGAATTAAGAACCACATGCTAAGTTTTGTTTGGAAATTCATAACATTGGTTCAGTGTGTTTGAACATGAAACTTTTCAGTTCCATATAAAATGTGTTCATACATGGTTTCATATGAGTTCAGCATGAGCTCAAAGTTCATGTTAATTTTCTACTAAAAGAGTCAATGATTTCTCTTTGCTCGCACTCACTCCAAAATTCTGCATTGTTGCACTCCAAAATTCTAAATTATTTTCTAGTAAACTAAATTAGCGCTTCAATTCTAGTGTATCTATATTTGAACACTGCAGGAATTTTGTAGGATCATAATCTTTACAAATTTATATTTTATTCCAATGGAATCTGGTCCAATTTTGTTATGATACTTAATTTTGTTGTCCAGTGATTACAAAAGAAATCGATGTCTTGCAGAAATCGATGAGTACATGAAGTTCCTCGACGAGGAGGAGGAAGAAGACTAGGATCTACTTACTGCTCGGTAGTACAATCAATTGGTCTAGGACAATTGGTCAATAAGATAATTCAAATTCGTTGCCGCGTCCGCCGCCTCGTACCATCATTAATTAGTTATGTATTAGGGTTCGTCTTTTCGCAAAAAAAAATAGCATTAGGGTTCGTCATATTTGTCCTATCTGTTTAGGTTTGTTCTCTTGCAAAATTGGGTTACTATCTTTTTCTTCTCTTGCAAAATTGGGTTACTAATCTGCTCGGGTCCACCCCAATCTTTGTTTTGTGTCCTGCTGTTGCCACATTGATGGAAGGAAGAGAAGAAAAAACCTCACATGCATCTCCGATATGGACTACTGTCTATTTGCATCATATAGCTACGGCTATTATTCCTCACAAAACATCACAATATACGAGTATATAAGTGCCCTACAGGCTAAATTTTTCTAGTATACCTTCTTTTCATGCGAATACAAAAGGCCCAGCAGAAACATCTCAATAATGCATAACGCCATACACTATCATCAACAACAAATCAACAAAATCTCAGAGTTCAACTTGCTAAGGCAGTCTCAGGCACCCACAAAAAACAGCGTTAGGCCGGCAAGCAGACATAGAAAGAAGGGCAGACCGTGGGAGACGGAGCCGGGAGTTGCCAGAAAAGTTTTGGCCAAGCAGTTCGAATAATATCCTGTACCAGTCAAAGCCAAGGTGTTCAATATGCGCAAACTAACGGTGATTAGCGAAGTTAGAGCTCCTCCCGAAGTGTCAGGGGAACTCGTTGGGATCCGGATCGAATTTTGCTTGGGG
Organism: Brachypodium distachyon; assembly: GCF_000005505.3. NCBI lineage: Eukaryota > Viridiplantae > Streptophyta > Magnoliopsida > Poales > Poaceae > Brachypodium > Brachypodium distachyon. Next base: position 17,643,250 of record NC_016133.3, read on the forward strand.
GTGGTGCAGCGGTGCCCTCAGCTTCTCACGAGATTCTTTCTAACGGATTGGAGAAAGTTCTCTTCGCGTGCCATCTTCCTGAGTTTGTCTCTTGTAGCATTTGGACTCCCGGCCATATTCAGTTTCTTCACCTTCAGTGACTCTATCCGAGAGTCTAACAAGCCCACAACGTCCGGAACCTACAGTCAAGACCACATGTTAATGAAAGTAATAATGTGATTGCAACAGTAATGATATAATAATAGAAAAGGCTAATAGGATATGATCAGATCAAAAAGAAAGGGGACATTGAAGATCACATGTTAATGAAAGTGATGTGATTGCAACAGTACAATGATGTAATAACAGAATAATACCTGATAGGATGTGATCAGATCAAAAAGAAGGAAAGATTGAAGAGCAACAATATGCTATAAGCGAACAAACAACACGGCTGCATAGACATATGAGATGATCTGATCAAAAAGCAAGATTTTCTAACATATCAACGAGTGCCACGTGTTGAGCTTACAAAATCAATGGACAAACGAGTGAATTAAAAACAAAGCCAGCCCCGCAAAATCGTGACCAAATCTAAAGCTCTTCTTTGCTTATATGCCTGCTAAAGTAGCCCCACATAGGCACATAGCCTAGCATTGGAGAGAACAAACCTTCATGTGGGCAAAAAAACAAGCAATGCAATTCTAAAAAAGACAATGGAGGACTAATAACAGAACAAGCAATGCAATTCTAAAAAAAAGCAGAACAAGCAGAGCATCGATCACACTGACTGCAGTGAAACTCGCACTGAGAAAAAAGAATTATAATGACACTAATCTGACAAATTTGAAAACAAAAATGTCACAGAAATTGAGAAATGGAAGAACAAAAAGGATAAAAGAGTGAGACTAAAACATGAATACTTGAGCACAAGCTAAACATAAAAGAAAGTAAGTCGCTGTCAGACTGAGACTGAGAAAAGACTGGAAATGATAATTTTTTAATAAAAATACAAAAATGGTAATGAGAAATATGCATGTCTGATTACGATAAACTCTCAAGCAAAGACATGACAATGTTGTGAAAATAAAATGCGAAGAAAGACTGAAAGACAAGACACATAAAGACTAAGACTACGAAAGACAAGATTTATAAAAACTGATAATCTTAAAGACTGGAGAGAAATGACAAACAGATGAGTAAAGATGCCGATTGATTAGAAAGGCTCAGCTAGGAATAAGACAAAGTCATAAAGAAACTTATGGTCACTTCAAGAAAAATTTACAAAAAAAAAAGACCACTACTAGGATGGTGGTGTGGGAAGGATTCATTTTTTCCTGAAGGCATGTTGCCATGTTGTGCTATGCAGGTATAAAAACAGAGAAATCAATGCCAGATGAGCCTAAGTGGTTCATTAATATGGATAGCACTTGACAAAAACCAACTTATATATTCTCTCCAATCCATAATAAGTGTCTTATAGTTAGTACAACTTTATACTAAGTTAGTACAAAATCTGAGACACTTATTATGGATCGGAGGGAGCAGAAATCAGTGTACGAGCTAGAAATATGACAAAAGCAGAAAAAACAATCAGATAGAAGAAATTAGTGTACTAGATATACGGTTAGTTCATAGAATTTCTCAGTTTTGTGAGCCAAAGTAGAAATTTGAATTATTCTCGTTAACACATAGAAGAAATCAGTGTACTAGCTAGAGAAAATGACAAGCAGAAACTAACCAAAAAGGGTTGTTCATACCCATAACCAGATAAACAATCTCTCAAGCCAACAGCAAAAAAGATATTCGTATCCAAATACAGTCACCTGTCCAAGTTACATCTTAAATCTCAGCTCAAGAAAACACTACATCACTCCCCTGCATTTGTTACAAGACACATTTAGGCCATCTTATACTGAAACTCATGCACACAACGTTTTTCCAGGGTTTTTTTTGGAAGACGTTTTTGAGGTATTCAAACAGCATCAAAACTCTAAAGTGTAAAGTGGCTACTAGAGAAACGAAAAGTATCAGTGAAATTAATATCTTCCTCCTAGGATCTCCCAAGCTCATCAAGCACTGAACCTAGCATCACAAGGTCACTTTATGGAACAACAACATGCAAGGCTCATGGGCAGCCAATGCTATTAAGTGAAACTACCAGCAAATAATATACACGGCTTGGTGGGCATTCCGCAAAAGAAACATCACTGGTTACGTATACAAATTAAGTTATAAATGGTATGAAAGGGCACTGCGCAAGCAGAAACATGCATTTATCAATACCAATAAAAGAAGCTTCCATGATATGTATCAGATGGCAATATAAAGAGCAGGTGTACAAAATCATATTATAGTTTATATAAAACAAATGCATGTCGAATTACAATGCTCTGTACAATTCAGCATGTCATGGAACAAGTGCTCTTAGCCTCTTACAATCATATTGCAAAAGTCTCCTAAAAATAAAAGGCCACAAAATGTAGAAGGAATTCAAAGATGAACAATCCACTAATCTTATCATCTGCGAGTAGTATTTGAAAAGAAGAGACAAATAAGTGCTAGGTCCATATCAGGCTAACAAAACAAAAATCAGAAGCATGCTGAGGTCAGTCAAACAGAGACCTAACAAGTCAGATGTCTCCACAAGGACACCAGCATCCACATTTCAGAAATAAAATGACAGGCTGACCAATGAATCTTAAAAGAAGCATGATCCAACCTAGCATCAACTGGCAGTGATATTGTGCATGGCCCTTAGGGTGCAGGAGGTCTGGGGTAGCAACGACTGACAAAAAAATCGCCACTTACCCCCACGTCTCTGGTGACAAAACCACACAAAAAATTCATCCCGAAAGCGTCACACATTCAGCAACCCTCCCTTGTCTCGTCCTCACACAGATCTTTGTGCTTGCTGAGCAATAATCAAACGCAAAATGAAAACAACAGAGGGCACAGCCAATCACGGATCCAGTTCCTTCCGCTCCACCTCGGAGAACGGCGCCAACAGCAGTAGTCAGTAGACAAGCGCTGGGGGCTTAGAACAGAATGGGCAAAAAAAACACTAAACGACCTAAAAAAAAGCCTGACAAGGGATGCGAGAGCCCGTGAAACAAAACGAAAGCTTACTGGTTGCACGAATCTTGGAATCAAACGTACAAACAGAAAAGTGAATGTTGATGAATTAGAAAACAGGTAGCTGCAAAATAGCAAAACTGAAAAGAAGCCCCTAGGAAATTAAACAAGAAAATTATATCATCTCCCAAGGTCATAATGCAAAGTGATCAGCTCTAATAATCTATATCTTACTAAGACTAATACTAGAA